>NC_044311.2:30429160-31060767 GCF_007474595.2 Lynx canadensis | reverse complement strand
GCACACTTTGGAAGGCTGGGGTGTGCCAGTAAGTGTTCAACTACTAGTTCTCCAGAAAGCAAAGAAACAAAGACCTCCCATTTGTAGCATCTGCCAATTCCTACTGTGTAAAAATTCCTACCGTGGCAGATGTCAACCTACCAACATGTGTCATTGAACATGGGGCTGGAAAGAGATGTACACAATTGGCTCTTGTGAGCTGGTGCCAGCTAGCTCCAACATCCTGCTGCTAGAAGGTCATATTCATTTCTCTTAAATCATGCAATTTTCCTCTTCTGTCACCGTCTCATTCTCTAATGAGTGTCACAAAAATTTGCTTTTTCTACTAGTTTTCATCCTTGAAAGCTCAGGCCAAAGGTTAACTCCTTTGCGACGCCTTCCTGATGCCCACACCCACTCCCAGAACAAGGAGCTGACCATGACTCCTTGGTGGCCCAACACTTTGCACATGCCTGTGTTGTGGATGGCGTGATACAGTGAACACGTTACCGGCCTATCTCCCACCAAGACTGTCAGACCACTGAAGTGGGGCGGGGTTGCTGTCTGTCCATCTCCGGAATCCCACGTGCAGTATGCAAGAAGTATTCAGTAAAAGCTTGTTGAGGGAGGGAAGGAAGGAGTACACCAGCAAAAGGACAAATGACTTCTGAGTCTTCTTTTCATGTTTTGTTACCATTTTGCAACCCAGTTTTTGCCCTGTGCTCCCAATCAGCCAGGAGGCTAAGAGCAATATTGCCAATAACACTGTATAAATATTACCTTACAAAATTCTTTTCTTTTTAACTTGACCTTCATACCAGCTCTTTTAGCACAAAGTGAAGTGAGTCTCCGTGAGGCAGGGTTTGGGGGAAGCAAGAGTGGAGAGAGAGGAGAAAAAGAACTGGGGAGTGAGGATTGATTCCAGCTAGGAGTCTCTTCTGTTAAAACTGCATCGAGTTACACATAGTGGATTAATATCCACAGGGATTAGCTCTGGAATTTCTGGATCGGGAGGAGATGAGTGTCTGGTAGAGAGTAGGCAGCAGCGGACTGGGCACAGGTCTCTACCCCGTGCCGCTGGGCATCTTATAAACCGCTAAGTGTACCGATCCCTCCCCACTACCACGTGAGCCACAGAGAGGGCTGACCTTCTCGGAGGAGGATGCACAAACACGGTAGCAGCAGCACAGGCTCTACAAAAATGGCAAGTGAAGGATGGAGCAGGGCCATCGATTGTCCCTTTATAGGCATCCAGCAGTTGGTGAGCTCACCCCAAATTGTCACTCCCTGGCAGGGTCATAAAGTGAGAAGGCTCTTTACTCTTCCTCTGACAAAGGTGGGAGGGGGCTGATGTGTGCTCTCTGGGGTGAAACATAGTCCAGAACACATTGCTCTAAGCACATGACATAAGTAACAACATTAAAATCACTAGCACCATTACCACACGACATAACAACAATTAATAATGTGGGCAAACAGGGTGTGGGACTGTAAGCATGCCTCCCCAACACTCTTTCAAGTTCACTGGAGAAATCTGAGCCTCTGGGAGTAATCCAATTTATCTGGTATCCAGCCTTCCAAGGCATGATCCTTAAATATGTCAGCTTCTAAGGAGGAAGAGAAAATTATCTGCACAGAAGTGAAAGTCGTGGTTCAGTAACATATTTAATGAAAGTCAATGGGAAATATGTATAGACTCATGTGGATCAGATTATGGCCAGCCGGCTGGAACTCCTGAGGGGTTGGTGAGAGAAGAAAGGTGTGTCCTGACAGGGACAGTCCCAGCAGCCACCACAGAGATGCCATGAAGGTAGAGCTCTTTAAGAGGGAATCCAGAGCATGAAAATGGTAGCCTAATGGGGCAAGCTTTCAAATGTGACTTCCAATTTCACAGATGGCTTTTTGACCCCTCAGTGCATTAAGAGAGGCAGTGAATGGAAGGATAGTGACTTTCCCCCTAAAGATAATATCCAAAGTGGCTGTCTGTAAGACTTAGACTAAGCACATTTTATCGAGTTAAATGTTACAGGTAGAGGCAACTCCATGACTCTCCAAATACTGATATGAGTGAAGCACTCCTAAACACAGGAACTAAAAAGAAGACTACAGTGTATGAGTGAAGAGAGCTCGAACAACGGCTAACAAGAATTGAAGACAAAGGAAAGATAAAGAATGCTGTAGAAGAAAATAAAAGTAGCAAAGAGGACACAAAGCAAACACATATTTTAAGACAATTCAAAACAGGCAGCAGAGGAGCCAGTAAAAGAAATTACTTATAAAGTGATGATATTTTACTCATTCACATTAATAAGGCTGAGTCCATTGTCAAATTGACTCAACTACTGATCCATTAAGGAAAGATGAAAATTCTATATCAGTCTTTAGGTAGGATCTCCTGACAGCAGCTCAGGCAGTTAGTTCTCTGCTGGGCTGGATTTCTAGTCCAATGTAGTGAGATGGATGAGAGCACGCATGTTTCTTCGAAGTAGAACTTGTCTTGGGTTACTATTCATATTATATATCTTTTGTAGGAAATAGTTACGGGTGGGTTTTCTTCTGGAAATAGTGGGCCCTCTTCAATTCATCATGGTCTGCTTCCAAAATGCATGTATGCAGGAAAAGGAGAACTGAAAGTTTGGGGGGAAATCTTGATCCAGAGCCATGGAGATATTGTCAGTGAGGCACTCTGTCCAGCTTCTAAACACATTTTGTTTCTTTCAAAGTCTTCTCAACTGTGTACCCTAGCTCTCTCTCTTTTGGTGTATTTGGTGGTCCATTTCTGGAGCTATGTCTGTCTGAATCTTTCAAAACTACAGCTGAATTCTCTGCAACACCAACCAAGCTGGGCCACCATCTTCAAGGTTCCCCAAAGATCCCTAGACACACAATGTAGATGGTTCAGACTCATCTTCTGGGGAGAGAGAAGTTAGAAACTCTTCTCCCAACGGGATGATTTTTTTATGCTGAAAGAGAACACCTAGAAAGGTGGGAAGCAGATGTTTGGACACCAAGAGAACAGAAAAGAGGGGAGGGGAGAGCCATACCTGCTCCGATGACCTCTTCGATTTTCACAAAAGATACATCAATCTCCTTGGCAAACTCCCGGACAGCTTCATTGGGGTCCTCGTAAGTGAAGGGGTCAATGTAGATCTTCATCCCTGGGGAGCCTTATTAGAGGAGATAAGCAGGGTTAACATCCCAAAGAGGACATGGTGGTCAGTAAGTCCTGGCTGCTATCCCCAGCAGTAAGAGTACGGCTGGGGCGGGGGGGCATCCCCCCTACATACCAGACTGCCTCTCTTTGCCTTGCTGGGCCTTCCCATCTCCCTTCCCTCTGGGCCACACTAGCTTGGTTCTCCGTCCTCTACTTCTCCTCCATATTTTCTTCTCTTTTTGAGCTCTTGATGAAATGTGGAGCAGATTACTTATAAGTGACAGATCGGGACCAGCTCCCACACTGAGCGCTCACAGAAGGCAAAGAAACTGATTGATGCCAACCAAATGCATTAGCAGAAGAGTGGTGGTAAAATGGTAGGGTAGATATCAATATTTATCAACTTGACAACTCTTCTGAGTGGAGGCCACCGTTAAGGTTATAACTGACGGCTGTGGCCACAGCTGGAAGAGGGATGAGGATGGATTAAAAAAAGAAGAAGAAGAAGAAGAAAAAGGAGAAATTGCTATTAGAAACATTTCAAGATAGAAGTATCCAGACAGAATACCAGAAGAGAAAATGTGAAAAGAAAAGCTCAGAAAATACTGATAGAGAAAAGAGCAAAGTCTACATAGAAAAAAGTAAGGTGGAATGAAAGAAAAATGGTCATGAATGCCCATGCCTCAGACACACTGGAGTACGAAAAACGAGTAAAATGGAGAATGAGAAATACAAAAAGGAATATAGACTTTGTCAGTGATGTTTACACTGGCAAGATAAATAGGCATGCATGGGGACGAAACAGAGAACTGTCACTACAGAAAAAATACATTCAAAAAGTGGAGGAAAGGGGACAAAAAAGGCAACAGAACCCAAGAAACAAATGGATTCACGCACAACGCAATTTTCGGTATGCCTGATGTGTCATGAGGCCAAGTATAGAAACTGCTTTCTTGGTGCTAGTGTGCTGGGCAGGAGAGGGCTTTGAAAGCTAAACAACATGGTCTGGCATGGCATCCTTGTGAAGAGTGGGTGCTCTCCCTGCCGGCCAACGTTGCCGGTGGAAGGGTCAAGTCAGCAGGGCAGGCAGGCCTCAAAAAGCAGAAATGCCAAGCTCCCGCGGCTGGGACCCAAGGCTGAGGCAGTTCCCCAGATACCGTGAGCACCGCAAGCCTCACTGCGGCTCATCTCTGCTGACTCTCAGCCCTAAACGAAGAGGCTAGTTTTGACATCTTTCACTTATCTTTCTGATGAGTCTACAGCTCCCCCAGGTTCATGCTGCTTTGGTCACAATTCAGGCAAGGACTCGAAGTGCTACAGTACAGCCCAGAGGGAGAAGGAAGATGCAGCAGAGAAGTGAAGGGGGATTTGTTTTTTAAGTCAGAGACAGCCAGGTTCCATGCTCAGAAGAACTGCTCTTTTGGAAAAATGGGTTATAGGCGTCATTAAATAAAATCACTCCTAGCATGCTAGATGGCTTGCTTTAGGATGGTCAACGCCATCCTAGAATGTTCCTTGGAAACATGACAACATGGACTTTGGAATCTACCCACTGAAATTTGGACAAAGCAAACAGAGAGATCCTCACCTTTATATGGAATGTTGTAATCCCTAGGGAATGTGTGTGTGTGTGTTGGGGGTGGGGGAGAGCGAGTGAGAGCGAGGCTGGTGTTCTATTTTGGTAACAGTGGAGTTAAAGGAAAATAGAGTGGGGGCTCATCTCTCATTTGCTCTGACGAACAGGTGAGGACCAAGAATGATTGAAACCAGACTGAAAGGGTCTAACAAAGCCAGATCAGCATCTCCAGGTAGTCGCACTTTGGGTTCCTCCAGAAGCAACCCTTGAGAAAAGGCTCTGAAAGCCGTGTGGCTTATCTGAAAGATGATCCCAAGCAGCACTTGTAGATGAATGGGGCAAGAGCGGGCAAGGAAGGCAGCTTATAAAAAGTGTCTTCTCAAGCCACTTCCCACCGTGGGTAACTGAAGCAGACTTAAGCCCCCCTGGAAAGCTCTAGGAGTTGGTATGGGAGATCACATGCTTCAGAGTTGGCCCACCTGGATGGAAGGAGCCATGGTATTACCACACATTTCCCATCAGCCTTCAGTGGGAGCTGATTGGCCTGCTGCGCAGGTGGGCAGGGAGGCTCCATGGCCAGAGAGCTTTTAGGCGAAGACACACAGATGCTGCACGTGGAAGTTGGCCAGTGTGAACTGAAGGGGTGAGGGCAGGAGGTGAGACAACAACAGACCCACTCAGAATGCAAAGCAGACAGCAGGTCAGTGTCAACAACCTGCAACTTTTCCCAAATCCTGTGCTATGCTGAGAGAAGAGGAGGTCAGGAGCTCAGATGCTGGGGCCTATAGGTGAGGACAGAATCCTAAAACCTCTTACTAGTCTGGCATAAAGCAGCAAATCCACATACCCCTCTTAGAATAATGTTCTCCTTTGCAAGTGGAAGAAATAGCACATCCCTCCCATGGTGACTGTGATATTAAAGAACACACTGCAAATGAAATACCTTAGCACAGTGCCTGATGTTTACAGGAAGGGCTCAGACTGACTTACTCAGGATTATTATCAATAAATGGTTCTAGGAAGTGTTTGGGGAGGTAGGAAGAGGAAGGGGGGGTGGGCAGTGGAGGATGTAAGGCACTTAGAGTTGTATTAGTTACTTTAAGAATAACTACCTTGTTATTTTAGATCAAGGGCTTTTAAACGATGTATGCTAAGCTTTCCTACAGGAACTCTTCCACAAAGACTAATTAAACAATCTAGAATGTGCAGTAATGAACGGTTTGCAAGTACAGACATCTATAAGGATGAATGAGAAAGGATCCGGAGTTAATGAGCTTTGCAGATATTAGCCCCAATCAGTTCTGGGAAGGACCTACTCCCAGAAGGGAACGGTTCACGTCCTGATGGTGCCAGCATTCTTTAGGCCAGGAATAGGCAACTAGGTGCACCAAGGTGGGAGAAAGTTCATACTTCAATGATTGGTGCAATTTACTCACAAGGAGAGGTTGCTACCTTGTAGAATTAAGAAACGTGTACGTGGGGGTCAGAGGACATGTGCTCGTGAGGTCACAGCTATTGTGGGGCCAGAGGTTCTGACAGTCACTGAAGCTCCTGACAGAAAGCTGAGGAGGCTGCATGGAGAGGCCCAGGAGGGGTGATGCGACGTCACTGTGAAGTTCTGCATAAAGGAATTAGTACTTGTTTTCCCTGAACCTGAAGATACCATTGTTACATTGAGGAAGGGAAACTGAAAACAAAAGCCTATCATCAAATGGCTTAGACTCAGGTGCTTCTCCTCTGATGAGGGTCTGAGAGGGCTGCCCTAGCAGAGGGTCCTGGCCTAACTCCTCTGGCAGGGGTAGGGATCCAGTGTAGGAAACCGGGAAAGTGATTCTACTGAGCACGTGCACATAATGGCTTCCGTGCCTCATCCTGGAATAACACATCTCTGCAGACCTCTCTCTGGCATTACCGCTAGGCTTTCTCAAGTCCCCGAAGATGATGAGAAAAAAAAAGTGCCTTTAGCTAGGCAGAACAGGTCATTTGTCTTGTGGCTCATTTTGTGTTTCTGCATAAATCCTGCATCAGCCTGTTCCTGCTCCCACTTGCCAGTGAGCAGTTTTTAATTATCAGGAAAATGGTATTTAGTGCAATGAATCACCAGACAGTGAACAAGGAATTCAAGTCAGCTGCAGAGTCAGGCACAGCCAAACATTTGGAGACGGGGCTCAGAAACTGTTCTCAGATTATGAGTGTTGGGGAAATATTATCAGTGGTAGTAATAATAATATCAGATGCAATATAGCTCATAATGTAAGGTATTTTATAATGCCCTGTACAGTGTTTCACATTATTACTGCAAATATTATATAATTATAATATTTTATAGTTACCAATTATTTTCTCATTTTTAACATAGGTTACATACCTTTGACACAAAAGTAGTATGTACAGATCTAAACTTCTGATTCCTAGTGTCTTGAGAAAGAAAAAAAATCTTCAATTTTATGTTCTTCTAATTCACTAGTTTCTATTAAAGAACCAATTTGCAGATATGTTTGTTATTGGACCTCAAAGCCCATTTATGCTATAGGTGTGGGTTGCAGCCTGGACTGCCTCAAGCTTTAAAAGACCATAGTCCCAGAAGATGAGCCAAATCTTACCCACAAACCAATGCTTTAGGCACTTAAGTCTGAGAAGAAATGACTTAGCCACTATGCAGAGCCTTCTTACATGGTACAGAGCGGTCCTTGAAGCAGAAGAAAACTCCTGGCGATTATTAGATACCCTACATCAGTAGATCAGGCTGGGACAAAGTCTGGGGATGCTGGCAGATGTATGGGGTGTATCTAAAGAGTTAGATCTGCTTGCAAGTGCCAAGGTCTCAGGGTCGAGCAGAAACAGGCTGGGAAAGGGCTAGTTCTAAATAGTGTGTGACATTTGAGGATTAACAGCTGAAGAAGACTGAGAGCTCCTCTTCAGCCCTCTCATGGATCCAGAAAGTACAAAATCAGTGCCGTGAACATCTGGGGGGTGGGAGAGCAAGACAGCCCGGGAGGCTTCAGGGGTTCTAGGAAGGGCCCAATACCCTCCAGCTGGCTGAGGATTCCTAGAATCCCACAGTATGGCTCTGGAGAGGTAGTGAGTTAGGTTGTTCTCAGTCACTGATATCCTGTGTCCCAGCAGGTTTGACGGAGCCATGGGAAGGAGGGAAGTGTGCTTCCTTGTTCCCCGTTCTGGATCCAAGGCAGACTTTCTCATCTTGGTGACTCACCTAAATTTGGTCCAGATACCTAAGCACAAGAGGGAAGCAGTTTAGGGATCTGCACATAAAATACAGCCCCTGGGAGGGACTTCATCCAATCCTCTCCCTCAGTACATTGATCACCCCTCATTTTTCTCAACCTTAACAGGACACCCAGACAGCACCATTCTAGCAACTATGGGAGCTATAGAAAAAGCAAAGCTCATGAGGTTCTTCAGATGATGCAGACATGAAATAACTGGGAAAACAGTGCTGGAGAGTCTAAAATCAGGAGACCACACCTGGAAATGAGCTATAAATGTTGCAGAAACCAGAGAAGGCAGAGGGCTATGGACGTCAGTGTTCAAGGTCAGAATCCTAGAAGAACAGGTCACATGCTCATGCACTGGAGAAGGAGAAGCCTGGAGTATCTAAGGCAAAGCTCAGAGAGAAGTGAGGAGAGTGTGACCAGCTTATGTGTGGTGGGAAGGGAGGACTAAGGCGGGAGATGTACTAGCCTTGGGAGGGCCTTGACTTCCAAACAAAGGCATTAAGATTGATGCCATCAGACACACAGAGCTGACAACTGTTCCATCAGCTAGGAAGGGATGCACTGAGAGCAAGGCACCAAGAAATTCCTTTGGCTGGTAGGCTGCAGCGTTCACATGTATGTCATGGGGAAGGGGCCGGAGGCTGAGAAACAGCTCTAAGGTCATTGCAATAGTTAAGGTGCCAAGATACAGAGTTTTCAACCAGAGTACTGCAATGAGAACAACAGAAGAGGCAAGAGGAATCTCAAAGGAAGGATTGATAGCACTCAGTGAGCAATTAAAGATGGAGAATTAAAGAGGTACAAGAAGAATCCAAGTCAATGCCAAGACTTCTGACATAAAGTGGCACTACAAACCAGGTAATGGACTTTGGGAAAGAAACCCCAGTGTCAGGGAAGTTCGAGCATGTGCTTTTACACTCTGAATGCACAGATGAAATACGCAAGTGCCTAGAAGTCATAACTCAGAATGGAAACAGAGCTGGAAGTCTAAATCTGGAGTTGTGGATATAGGAGACACATGGGTGGTGGTTGAAGCTATTGAGTGATGGGCAGTTTCTTGGAGTAAACCTACCAGGAAAGCTTGACGGGAAGTAGAAAGTCTGCTCCACCTGCTTCTGAGGGCCAAGACCAGGGCAATAGATAGTTGTTTTTTTCCAGGAAGGAGCAGAGGTCCTGGGTGCCCAGCCAGGGTTTGAGGAAGAATCCAAGAGGAGAGCCCTTAGGGAGGCAATGAGCCTCAGTGGAAAAGCGGTGGATCTGAAGAGAATCTTCCTCCTGTCTTCTATTTGGAAGTTTCACCACATTTTAAGGTTTGTTCTTAAAACCACAGTAATTGCCTAATATATCTCTAGGAGAAGAAAAGTAGACCACAGGTGACTTGCCCTTGAGGAAGGTACTTTAGGAAAAAGAGTTTCACACCACCCTGCTTCTTGACATCAATGACCAGCATAGGCAGGTCTTTTCAGGCAAGGCCCACTGGTTCTGGGCCATTGAAGTTGTGCTGGAAACCCAAAGTCGACAGCCTCAGAGGTGCTTGTTAGATTTACTTGACATTTAATAAGCACCCATTGACATCTCAGCCACCTTTGCCCTGGGGGGCTTTTCCTCCTCTCTTCATAGGCCCTCATTTACTCATGACCAGATGCTAGTGTTCGTGTTACCTCCAGAAGAGGCAGCCGAAGTATCCAGCCTGTCTCCTCCTCCAGCGGGTCCACTTGACCTTCACCCTGGTATCCAAAGTGATTTCCAGCGGGTTGGATACTGGTCCTCTATAGTTTGGAAACACCTCTATTACCCAGAGTCAGGAAAGTCGGGTGTGGAATCTTGGAGCAAGGTATGTTTCTGGTCTAATCTAGTCCAGGCTCCCACCTAGAGCAGCAGTCTGCTCTACAACATCTTTTACTGATAGCTACCTAGCCTGTGCTTGAATGCTTCCAAGAACAGAGAGCTAACCTCCCCACAAAGCAGCCTGGCTCTGTGTTGGACAGCTCCGGTCTGGGCGAGGGTGTTCTACACGGAATCCACATCTGCCTACTTTGATCTTTCACTCGATGGTTCCATTTAACCTCATGAAGCACAACAACACCATCTCCTTTCCTTTGCCATAAAGGCATCATGCTTGATCCCCGCCCATGTTTCTCTAGCACTGAATGGGTATTTCCAAGCCCCTGAGGTAAGAGATCAGGACTTGGCACTTTAAACAGGCAGGCCGCTTTGCCAACAATGTTCTTCTTGAAATGGGGTCCTCAGAACCAAGAACATCACTGTAGATGTGTTCTTCCCAGCACAGAGGACCGCATGTCTGTGCGTCACCTCCTCTGATCCAGGGACCAGAGAGTCAGGCAGACCTGAGTTTAAAGGCTTGTTTTGCAAATCACTAATTCCAGGATTCTGGACAGGTTACCTGTCCTCTCTGAGGCTATTTATTCACATGTAAAATCGACCTCATGGGACAGTTATGAGGATTAAATGAGTTAGTACAGGTAAAGTGTCTTGTAACACAGTAAGCACTCAAGCTGGACATTGTATTTTACTATTGTTTTGCATCCATAACAGTGCTTGGCTTTTTACTCCACTATATATCACTCATATTAAGTATGTGGTAAACTAAACACCTAGACATTTTTCACACAAACAAATAGCAAGTCAGGTCTCCACCTTTTTGTGTTGCCTTATTTTTGTTTAAACCCAAACAATAGATTCTAGATTTATCCCTCTAACATTTCATCTTGCAGATTTCAAATTAGCATTCAAAGCTGTTGGATAGTTCTGAATTTTGATTGTTTTATATGGTGTTAGTTATGCTCTCCAACTGTTACCTACAAACTTGATAAGCATCCCTAGGCTTGCACCTGACTCATGAATTTAAAAAAAAACAACAAAACGAACAAGAGATTGAATTGGACAAGGGCTAGAATAAAGCTGGTGCCTTCCTTCCTGGCTGACAGGAGTTACTAACCCATGTTCTTTGGGTATGAAGACAAAGTCTGTACTCACTTTACAATGCTTTCCTCTAGGAGAGCATCAAATATTTGTGCCAAAATAAAAACTCACTACATCTGCAATTCCTGTTGAAATTACTAAATGTATAACCCTAGGAAATGATATGAGGTCCTCATGCTTCTTTCTTAATCATCCTCTGTGGTTCCTAGTGATCACTGAATTCAGTTGTAAATGCCCAGAACCCATTTGCTTTGGTCTCTACAAGCATTTGGCAGGGATCAAGCTCACACTCCTGTTCTGTAATCTCAGTGCTCTGTCCTCTTGCCCTAGGTGGAAATTTGAGCTTCTGCCGGTCTTTGGGCACGTAACCTATTTGTTTTCACTTTTCTCAAGGCTTAAGAATAGATCTGTGATTATATCCACAGTTACCTGTACAACGGAGGTGGTTGTGTTAGGGTTGCTTTCTGAAAGCCCTTGCCCCCTTACCGAGCTCTTTTCTTCCTCTCTCCCCACCCCTACACACCTCACCCAACTCAGAAATCTGTGAGGCATCAGCCACTATCAGGCATGTGGTTACATAAGCCTCATCAATACCCAGTAGCACTTCCCAAATATAGAATTGACTAGAACTTTTCTAATTCCCAAGCCTACCCTGGCCTACCTGGATCATCCTGTCCAGGCAATTTTTAGTCAGCCAGCAAGCACCTTCTGAGATCTGGCTCACAGTAATCATGAGAACACACCATCTGTCTGCCTCTTCTTGGACACGGGAAACCCACAGTCCCACCCACCCATCCTTGAACATGAACCTTCCAGGCTCTTTATCCAAGCACCCAGCACCACATCCAGCAGATTCTCTTCCCAACTTGACTTTCCCAAATCCAACCTCCCCTTTACATGCTTATTTGCTGTGCTCCAAGCTCAGAGGAGGGCATAAACCAGTGTCCTAGACAGTGTCCTAGACTGTATTCTCAAATTGAACAGCTTTGTCACGTCTAGATGAGCTAGAGAGGGTATCCATCTGTGAAGATTTTGGTTATCTCTCCTTCAGCCTTTCATCAGCTTGAAAGGAGGGTCTGGGAGGGCACAGACCACTGGCCTCTCTATGGCACCCTATTCCCTGCCCATGGGGAAGAGAGGTGGGGCTCTCTTGGGCACTGATGAATACGGCTGGGGAGCTGCTGCGGGTTTTCTGTCACTTCTTGGGCAGGAAGTCCTCAGAGCTGCAGTTGCTGGCCATATCCCACAGTACCGTGCATGCATGTGGATGGTTCAGGTATAGTTATGTGCATACATTCTGCTCAGACATAACTGATCTTTCTGTCTCCTGCAGTGGGACCCAGAAGGGGGTCCACCAACCAGGACACCTGGGATTAGTTCTCACCCCATTCCCCCCTGCTCCTGACCACCAGGTACCCTGAGCCTCTGCAATATGGTAAGAGCATGGGCTCTGTAGCCAGACTTACTGCCACGTAGGAGCCGTGTGACCTGAGGAAGTCGCTTAATCTTCCTAGATTAATGCCTGCTTCCTAAGCGATTGTCAAGGTTAGATGAGTTGAAATGAGCTACCAGAATGAAGTTCCCAATTCATGGTACAGAGTAGGCTTTCCATAACTAAATACTTCTCCCACTTCCCTGTCTAGAGCCAGGCACAGCCTCCATCAGAGCTGGAGTGTTCTCTTCTGTTCTAAGAGTGCTGAGCCTTCCCCCAGCTCTACAGTCCTTCAGCTGTGATTCTCCAACAGTAGTAGCTTAGGTCAGAGTGATGGATGTGCAGGGAAGGAAAAGCACTAATGCAGTTCAATGCATGAGACTATGGGTTTAGGGAACCAGGCTGCAAAGAAGAGCCAGGTTTCAGGAACTAGATAAAAAGAATGGTACGAATAGGGAAAAGGACTTATAAAAGGTGAGCTGAATTAAAAAGAAGACAGACTTCTAAAGCAGCCAATGGAGTGAACTCTGGTCTACCCTGCGTCCCAGGGACAGCAACTGTGCCGCTTGTTAGCACCGTGTGCTTAGCTGTCCCCACTGGCTGCAGCAGGGCCACTATTACTGCAGACTGCATAGTGGTTTCTCTGTGGAGCTGGGAACTAGGGAAGCCTCCTTCTGTTGGCCTTAGAGGTGAAGAGTTCCCCAGAAGTATCTGAGTATCGTGGAAGTGTACTTGCATGCTGTGGCTGGCAGAGCCCACCCCTCCAGAGCAGGATGGCCAGAACTCAAGTGGAAGTGGCCCGGAGGGCACCAAGCTGCACCTGCACTCGATGCTTGGGGACCCTCTGTACCCTGACTGAAGAGTGACAAGGCTTAGCTTGCCTGCCTTTAAAGAGGAGATGTCTGTCTTAGGGCACCCCATTCTCACCCTAGGGCATCTCTAGTCTCCAAAATGGCATTCCTCCTTTTGAACCCAGTTTTGCACCCTCCGCATTCAGGCTGATATGGCCATCTCCAAAAGTTTCCTCAAAAGAGGTTATAGGATGCTAAGTCTGAAATGGGCTTCACAGTGGCCCTTTTTAAAAACATTTTAAAAATGTTTTATTTATTTTTGAGGAGAGAGAGAGAGAGAGGGAGGTAGGGAGGGAGGGAGTGAGCGGGAGAGGGGCAGAGAGAGAAGGAGACACAGAATCTGAAGCAGGCTCCAGGTTCTGAGCTGTCAACACAAAACCCGACACAGGGCTTGAACCTGTGAACTGCAAGATCATGACCTGAGCTGAAGTCGGACACTTAACTGAATGAGCCACCTAGGTACCTCCACAGTGGCTTTTAATATGGCAGGGAGTTAGTCCAGAGCAGGGGGCTGGTGGGGGCAATGTCAGAATCCTGAGGCAGGGCAGGGAAGCAGGGGGATAGAGAAAGCCTTTCCGGTAATTCTGATGCACTGTGGAGGGGGCACCTTCACTTGAGAACCAGAGATAAATCAAAGTCTTTGTTTTTCAGCTGGGGAAGCAAAGGCCCTGTCTGGAAGGGCAAATGCACAGGTTAAAATGGGTAAACACATCTGTAGATTTTGCAGTGAGGCACAGAGTCAGGACACTGGGAAAGAAAGAGAACACAGTAAGGTTTCCTCTCTGAAACCAGTTACAACTGGTTAAAATGGAGGCCCACGGTGGCCTGGACAGGGAAAGGAAGGGTAGTTTATGGGATTCTGAGTGTTGCAGAAACTTTGCCTGTAGCCTTAGAAAAGGCCACTCTCCAGTCCCCCACCCTCATTTATGCTGCTGATTGGAGGCTGCCCGGGACCACTGTGGTCGAGTCTCAGTGTCTCTGAGCTCACTCTGAGCCCTCTCCTCCCTCCCAGCCATGACTGCCTGGGAATAGCAGCCGGCCGCCAGGAGTCTGGTCCTCTACAAACTCTTGGCAGTTTCTTGGTCTTGGGTTGAAAGTCCCCAGAGAACAAAGCCATATCTACAGAGTGGCCTTTGTACAGTGCCAGCCAGCACTGGCCATGCTAGAACTCAAACTCCTCTGAGGTGGAGCTGCTGGGTGAAGGTCCTGGCCTCACTTTCCTGACTCGATTTTAGAGAAGGGAGGAGTTTGGTCCATGAGAAATTTTGCCTTTGAGCCCATTTTCGCTCCCAGGACTGCCCATTGAAGGCACGCTGTGTGTGTGTGTGTGTGTGTGTGTGTGTGTGTGTGTGTGTACAAGGTCTATTTTCTATGCTTGCTGCTGAGTGAACAGGACGAAAAGGGCTGACATTGCACAGGGGGATTTAGGTGAGTTGGGATTTACAGAAGAAGCCTGAGACAGAGCACAGTGCAAAGTGCTGGGACAGATTTCTGAGGGTAACTGTGGAATTCAAAAGGAATTATTTAGAAAGACAACATGTCCCAAGGATCTAAGCTTTCTGGAAGTAGGGAGGTGGCCCAAGTGACCTTTTTTTCAGATCCTGCAATGTTGTAATTACACAGATAAAAGAATAGTTTTGACGTAGGACTTTACACTGTACGTTGGTAAGGAGAAATTTTAGTTATAAAAATATTATATATAGGTTTTTAAAAAAGAGATGGGTAGGATAATGAGTGAGAAAAACTTTTAAAGGCACTGCTTAAAAGAAAACACTTGGGAGATATCCCAACACTCTGGCCTCTTGGGCTCTGCTATCTTTTTAATTCCCTATATTCATGTTCTCTGGCTTATCTGTGAATTTGGTTAACACATTCCCCAGCCGCTCAATTGGATAAGATAAGGCAGAAGATGTTAATAGAGAACCCTCCATCTTTTCCCACTGAGTCTGATTTCAGGATTCATTGACTTGCTAAACCCAATCTTTTCCCCGAATTCTGTGTCCTATACGGGCTTATCAACATGGAAGATAATCTACCCACCAAGCATCCAATGAGTGCCCACAACAGGCAGAGAGCAGATGGGGCAGGCAGCCTGTGGCCCTGGGGACCTGCAGAGAAAGGACGCTGCTGGGGCACCGGAGGCTGGAAGGGGACTTGTCATTGGGACTGGCCAGTCTGGCTGTAAGGAGCACTCCTCCAAGCACTCACCTGCTCTACCAGGCAGTGGGTGTGTGCTTTCTACTCACCTCGGCCGGTGCTGTAATGCTGCAGCTTATCGCTGTACACGGCCTCTTTGCTGTAAGCCCGTTTCCTGTAGATGAGAGGAAGAGGAACTCTTTTAGCTGGAGTGCACCCCTGCTGCTCGGCTCCAGGGGTCTCCCCCAGCTCCCCTGTCCCGACAGGGGCTCGCTAGGGCATCTTCTGGGACTGGGAACTGGGCAGCTCTCACTTTAACATTTAGCTCCTGTCCTGCTTCCTGGAAGCTGGGTCTGCTTCTGGGTCCCCATCAGAGCCTGGGGCAGAGGTTCTCAGGATACCCATCAGCATGCTGGCTGTACCATGGAACTGCTCAGGAGAAGCCAACTACAGTGCTTTCCAGAGCAGAATCTGGGCTAACCCCCAAAGGCAGTAGCAACAGTATTAAAAATGCACAAGGCCTCAGGGCCTGCCCTTCTGCAGAACTTGGAGTTCCTGTTTTCCTCCTTGGCTCTCCTCCTGACTGCCTGCCTTGTGCCCTCTGCCGAGGGCCTTGGCTCTCTAACCAGACGATGGGTTGCAGTATAGGTTGTGATGCTCCAGTGGGTCAAATGCAATTTGGTAACTGTGGCTCCAACAGTGAGGGGGAATAAAATGAGGTTTGAAGATGGATGCTGTTTACCCATAGCCTTGCCCAGCTCTTATGGAGGATTTTATCCCAGGCACAGAGAAAACAAATAATCTGGACAATTCTAGGCTGCCTGTGGATTGAGATGGAATGATGACCATGAGCTTGACAGCAAGGCTGTGTATGGTCAGGCCCCGTCCAGTCTGCATGGCCTGGGAGGGGCCTGCATGTGGAGAGGGGCTTTCTGAGTCTGAGGTGAGCTAGTGGGAGCAGATGGAAGCAGAGGACCTACCTGCTACAGACGATGGAGATGGCCACCAATGACACCACGAACACGACCCCGGCTGCTGCCGAGCCAGCAATCAGTGGCAGCTGCTCCCTCAGCTCAGACTTGTAGTCATCTAGGTGAAAAAGAGGCATTAGAGTTCTTCCTGTGTGCTCATTGCATACAGCTGGGACTCAATGCATGACACTAAAGACATTATAAATATGTGTGTGTGTGTGTGTGTGTGTGTCTATATGTATGTATATGTAGAGTACAGCTTCCATGCTTAGAGCTAGAAGACCAACTAAAACAAAGAATGATCTTCAAGTCACAAATAAACAAGAACAACTAGAAGCAAATGACAGTAACAATAAAAACAAAACAGCAGGGACAGAAGCTCAGAATTAAATGCTGATGACATGTGTCCCCACAGCAGAGGTGACTCCAATCTACATCCCCTCATTTGGAAGGTATCTCAAAGGACAGTCAGTCATGCTAGGATACGTCTAAGGGAAAGAAGAAAAACCACTGCTGAAGGACTTTTGAAAACACACAGGTGTTGAAACACAGCACAGCGTATAGATTCTTTGAGCAGATATTTAAAGAATATCAGCAGCTGGGCAGCAGGTGCTACACCAGGAGCTGTGGAGGATGAAGGAACGCCGGAGAAATGGCCCGGCACTCCAAAGTTCCCACTCAAGAAGAATACGATCAAGGCCTCTGCCAAGGTTAGAACCGTGCTGTATTACGGGGGCAAAAAGGAAGCCCCCGAGTCACAGAGGTGAACAGAACTCCCCGAAACCCTGGCTTTACCATGGGTGAGCTCTGTGATCCTGGACAAAGTCTTTAGTCTCTCTGACCCTCAGACTCCTTTCTACTAAAAAAGGTAATAATAAAACAATCAAATTATGAGAGGCACAGTTTGCAATGTCTGCACTATCACGGGTGTCCCAAATCCTAATACTCTTTTCCTTAATCCATAGAAACCACTTGGCCTAGCTGGCTATTATTATTATTATTATTATTATTATTATGCTTATTCCTTCACTTGGCATTAAGGACTGAGGCATACAGAGATCAACCTTTATGTGTTCTATTACAGTTAAGGTTGCCAGATACAGTAAATATCTGTATCTGCCAGATACAGTAAAACAGGCCGACCAATACTGCCAGATACAGTAAATACAGGCCGACCAAAAATACAATACTGCCAGATACAGTAAAACAGGCCGACCAGTTAAAAGTGAATTTCAGGTACACAATGAATAATGTTTCAGTGTAAGTATACCCCAAATGTTGAATGGGAGATACTTACTTACAATAAAATATTGTCAGTTCTTTATCTGAAATTCAAATTTATCTGGCCATCCTGTATTTCACTTGGCAACCTCAATGACAATAGCTCTTGAAGTGAAATTCATGTCCTGTATCAGAATCACCTGAGCCCGATAATAAACATGACTTTTTCTGGGGCCCTCCTCAGGTCTACTGAATCAGAACCTTTGAGTGAAGAGCAGAATATCTCCATATTTACCAAATGTTCCAGGCGATTCTCATGCTGCCCAAAGTTTAGGAACCACTGTTCAACTCTGTGGGTGGAGAAAGAGACTTCCAAAGATAAGGATGTTATTCTCGAAGCCACTCCATAGACATCAATTTTAAAGACTGAAGGTATAGTGTCTCAACTGACAGCTTTCTGTAACATGTGTGTTTAAAAAAAAAAATGGGGTGTGTGTGCCTGGGTGGCTCAGTCAGTTGAGTGCCTGACTTTCGGTTTCAGCTCCGGTCTTGATCTCACAGGTTAGGGAGTTTGAGACCCACACTGGGCTCTGCACTGACAGTGCAGAACCTGCTTGGGATTCTCTTTCTCTGCCTCTCTCTCTCTCTCTCCCTCTCTCTCTCTCTCTCTCTCTCTCTCTCTCTCTCTCTCAAAATAAGTGATTAAACTTAAAAAAATTTTTTTTTTTGGCAAAAGAACAAAATTCAAGGAACCACAATGAAGAGTCCATAAAAACATCTTTATAACTTAAAAACTTCATAAAGCAATGTGACCTTCAGTCTTTAAAATTGATTTCTAGAGAGTGAGAGGCTTCAAGAACCAACATCCTTATCTTTAGAAGTGCCTTCCTCTGCTCACAGAGTTGAATGATGATTCTCAAACACTGGGGAGCATAAGAATCACCTGGACTGTTTGATAAACATGCAGATATCATGCTGTATGAATGGGTTAAAAAAAAAAGCGTATAAGCCAAAAGTTAGCATACTAGAGCTAACAGCAGCCCATAGTAGCTCTGCTGTCCTGTGGAGGTCAATGCTGCCCGAAGTGTGGTCTTTGACCCTGGGCGGAATCCTATAGGTCCTCCGGCTCCAATGACCTATCACTGATCAACCTTCAACTCACCTTTATGCTGAAGACGGGGCCCGAAGCCTCAGTGAACATAATTACTACTGATGTGCAAACCTCAGTCATTAAGATAAATACTCCTGAATTTGGCCACTTACCAAAACTCTCTTATATCTAGCCCCTCTTGGGTTTATAAAACTTAACTGCCAAATGTAAAAGGAATAGTCTTCTTGGGAGAAATTTGTTACTTCTTGATTTGTCTAGCAGAATTGCCAAGAGACCAGTGCTCAGAGCATTCTGAGTTTTGGGTTTTTAATCCTGTGTACTTCCTGGTGCCACAGTGCCCATAAATCTAGATGGTAAGTAAGGTGCAAAGAGGGGACAGAATCCTTAAGGAACAGGAGACAGCCTGCATTCTTTTCATACCGGCAGCATCATTAACCTGAATAAATTGGCTCAGTTTCTACCCCATCTCACTATCCTCAAAATATGAGCGAAGATTCACCTGAAAAGAACTCAAAACAAGTTGCAAACTCCAATCCTACAGGAGCCAGAAAACTCACATTAAAGCATCTGGGTACAAATCACTGGGAAGGGGCAGACGCCCCATGGGGGCAGCCGCCTCTCAGCTCGGGGGTACAGCCCTCCCCCTACAACGCCCATCAGCTTTGGCTTCTTTTCAGCTTTTCACAAGAAAATGCACATTATGGTTTTCATATGAAATCATCTGATTTTAAATGTTTCTGGTGAAATGTTAAATTGTTAAACATCATAATGTGAGTCAATATAAAACCTCAGGTCCTATCACGCGCCTAGTCAGAGAGTGCTGGCCTAAAATAAAATGTTACGTAAAGGCAGACTGTTTTGTGTGTAATTTAATTAATAAGTGGAAAATTAAAGGCTCTCAGTTGAGGGGGTTGAGAAGAGACTGATATCTAGAAAACTATCAGGAAACAGCTCACAAATGAATAAATAAAATGGACAGACAGTGAATAGAAAAACGAAAGCATACACCACAGTAAATGGCTGGCTAAGGGAAAGAGTGGGTGAACACAGGCAGATATCCCATGCCTCCTCCTCAGGCTACAGGGAAATCAGATTTTCATAACCATTTAAAAGCGTGGTCTCAGAGGACCAGGAGAGACTGTCATTAATGGGGAACTAACAAAGCCCAAAGGTGGAAGTATTTTGGGTGACAGGCTTTCTGGCCTTGGGGATGGTTTAGAAGACAGTGTCTGTCTATTATCACTGGAGATACATGGCTAGAGTCACATGTGAAGCTGTTTCAAACAAGCTGAGATACTGGTTGCATGGGACTGCCATACCCCCAAATTTGCCCCTCTGTGTCCTTCCTGGAGACCTTATCTCGTGAAATTAGGTTGTGAGCTCAGCTCCCAGTCCCCCAGAACAGAGGGGTGAAGTGGGAGTGAGGGTAAAACAACGGCAACACCTGGGCCCTGATTCTGAGGCAGGAGGCACATGAACCCTGAGCTATGTGGGGGTCTCCCTGCCAGGACCTCTGTGCATGTGGTACAGAGACCCACTGAAGGAAAACCCAAGCGATGTT
Source organism: Lynx canadensis (assembly GCF_007474595.2). Taxonomy (NCBI): domain Eukaryota; kingdom Metazoa; phylum Chordata; class Mammalia; order Carnivora; family Felidae; genus Lynx; species Lynx canadensis. The sequence goes on along the minus strand of NC_044311.2, from coordinate 31,040,596 downwards.
AGGAGAGAAATAGGCCTGACTTCAGAAAGATGCCCTGCCTTGTGAATGACGCAAGAGTAATGCCCTGCCCCCACCCCCCCCAGGGCAAACCCTTCCAAGGGAATCGCACTGGAATCCAGTGAGAGGTTGGCACTTGGGCTGCAAGGGCAGCTTTTCAGGGCCTCTTCCCCTCCCCCAAGTGCTGGCCCTGTACCACTTCACTGGCCTGCCTCTTACCATCCGTCAGCGTCTGGAAGCACATCTTGCCACTGAACTTGCCGTAGCCCGCCACCGTGCGGGCACGCACTTGCACCACATACACCATGCCTGGCCGTAGGCCGTCAATCCGCGCCGTGTTGGTCTGGCTCCTGGCCATGGAGGAGTTGAACTCATTGTGCTCCTGAAAGAGAGTGAGGAGAACGGTCTGCAGCCTCCTCCTGAGGTCTGCGTCCCCATCTACTCCACCCTGGAGCACCCAGGCCCTGTCAGTCCTTGGTCCTACAGATCTGCTAAAAGCTGTCACTGGCCCCAGGCCCTCTCTCTGAATGGGGGACATCTGGCCTGGACCAAGGGAATGAAGGATCAGCTCTGTGTCATGAGGTGGCCATGCCCTAAAAAGGAGGCTCTGAGCAAATGGCTAGGCTCTCAGAGCCAGGCTGGGGGGCTCATCGTCATTTTCTAGTCCTTCCCCATCCAGGGTTCAGTGCACATGCAGCTTTGCAAAATCGTGTTGCGTCTCCGATGTCAGTAGAAGCAAGCTGGGCAGCATCGGCCCTTTGTCTCCCCCTTTTTTTTTTTGTTAAGGTTTATTTATGTTGAGAGAGAGAGAAAGAGCACACACATGAGTGGGGAGGGGCAGAGAGAGAGGGAGAGAGAGAATCCTAAGCAGGCTCAGCACTGTCAGCACAGAGCCCCAAATGGGGCTTGAAATCACGACTGTGAGATCATGACCTAAACTGAAACCAAGAGTCGGACATTTAATTGACAGAGGCACCCAGGTGCCCCTGCCCTTTGTCTCATTTCTATTGAGGACTTGCCTTTTCTCTCCTCACTCAGGATCTCCTCACCATGACTGTTCTAGATCACCCCTTAAGCTCCCTCAGGTCCTAGTCCTTAGCTGAGTGACTTAGTGTCCACTCTGCTGCAAAGCCTGAGGCCATTCCAAACCACCTCCCATACCTGCTTCTGCCTTCACTTTGGCCTGTGTCAGTCTGCTTGGATCCCAGCTTCTAGTTCCCTCTCCACCAGCATCGGGAGGACATGTCTGTTCTCCCTGGAGAGCAGGCTCTGCCCCTTCTCACCTATTCAGGGGTCACCCCTCCACCCCCACCACTCTCTCCGGCACCTTCTGCCTGGTCTTCTATAGTCTCTGTTATCCACACATGAGTGTCCTCTGGTGTGCACAGATTTTTGCTCCTGTTTCAGCCTTCTGACTCCCCACCCATAGTTGGTGCCTTCAAGGGTACTTCCTGTCTTTGCTACTAACATTTGGTTTGTGCCTAGACTTTTGTAGCCTCCTATGTTTTCTGCCACTCCCTCTCCACCAAATCCAAACTTCTTTTCTAACAGGACGCCTGGGTGGCTCAATCAAACATCTGATGTAGGCTCAGGTCATGATATTACAGTTAGTGAGTTTGAGCCCCACATTGGGCTCTGTGCTGACAGCATGGAGCCTGGAGACTGGTTCAAGTTCTGTGTCCCCCTCTCTATCTGCTCCTCCCCTGCTCACGCTCTGTCTGTCTGTCTGTCTCTCTCTCTCAAAAATAAAAACAAAACATTAAAAAAGATCTCTGACCTTCCCTAAAGTTATAATCAGATAAAAACAAAACTCCTAAATCTAGGTTTATAGGGTCCTCATAATGAAGCAATTCCAGTCTCTCACAACCCCCAAATTACCACCTTGCTGTCCCTTCAGGGGCCACACTCCCAGACCCAGGGCCTTTGCTTGGGCTGTTTTCCCGGTCTGAAATGCCTCTCTCTAGTGCTCCTCTGCACCCTGCATGTTCCTTGTGCCTGTATCTCTAAAGCCCCCTCTTCCAGGAAGGCTTCCCATGGACTCTGTTCATTGCTGTCTTTCATCTTTACACCCTCCCCTCAGCGCCCTCATATACACCAGCCTGGCCTCTGATCATTTTCATGCGTGCATTATGAAGACTGTGGGTTATCTCCAAGTGTACAGGAACAAAAGTTTCAACTCTGGACTGCCCCTGTCTGTACCATCAGTCTCAGAGCAAAATGGGGACATCAGTGAAAATGAAGAGCTTAGGTCACTGAGAGGGAAGCTCCCAAGTCCCTGTGCAGATCTGGGGTTCTGTGATGAATTCTAGGCACAATGGTTTGAGGGGCATGGTAACAAATGAGGGGAAAGCTGACGGCAAGAGATGTGTAAGCCACAGCCTCAGACAAGCAACAGAAGTTTGGGGAGTTGAGCCAGGACAAATGAATACAGTGCAATGATTTAAAAAAATTGCCATTGTTTTAAAATACGCAAACATCTACTTTGCAAAGGCAGAGGTGACCTGATGTGCATTCACTCAATCATTTGGCCCAGCAGCCACATTTATGGCATGCTACCATGTGCTGGGTACTACCTACACATGGTTTCAGGGACCAAGGCATGGCCCCTCTCCTTGGGGATGCAAAATCTTGTGGGGTGGGCCAGAAAATACCCAGATGCTGACAGCAGTGCTGACTGAGTGACTTGGCAGAAGGCAGCTTAGGGGGCTGGGGGATGGGGGGGGGGCGGGAAGAGCAGAGGGTCACCCAACTCAGGCTGCTAAGGAGACTGGGAGGGTGACGTTAGTTGAGTCATCAAAGGCAGAAGAAATTAGCCACATGGACAAATACAGAGAGTGGGAACTGAATAGAACACGTGAAAGCAAGGCCTAAAGAGATGAGAAGCCTGCAAGCAACTGGGCCCACCTAGACTGTGGTGACACATGTGGTGGTGACAAATGCTTGGAGGTAGTTTTAAGAGACCACAGGCTAGAGGTCAGCTTGAATAGACGGTTGAAGGTTACACACTCATCCTCATGGAGGGGATATCCATTGACCTCTGGGAGGGACTGCTTGGAAGGAACTGCCCATCCATCGGTTTGAACTATTAAAAAAAAAAAAAAAAAAAGGAGGATGCCCCCACCCCACCACCAATCAGGGATCCAGCAGAAAGAAGGCTGTCTACTATAGGAGGGATATTAGCTAGAACGTAGGTCATTACTGTCCTAACACACTGAAGATCTAAGACCTAAACCTATATAAATCACCTAATCACCTTGCAAATTAGGACAAAATCCCATTGCTACAAAATCCGGGTAGCTGTCTGGATTTTCTGGTTTCACTGGTATCTGTGGAATTAGGCACTGCTTGAAAGAAGTGAAACATCCACTGGGCAGCTCTTTTACTGACAACTGTCTTTTGGCGTATTAGTATTTGGATTGTGAAGACAAAACATTAACCCCTTATCACTTTATAGCCCACACATTCAAGAAGTTCCGTGATTAAAATGAGTATTAATCCTCGTTCTCTTCAAACCCATTAATCAACTGCAGGCAAATGGGTGAGAGCAAAGAGCACGTGGCTTTTTTGTTTGTTTGCTTCATGATTGATCCTATAAGCATGTGAGAGGTATAGATCATCGCCATCAAGGGCAGAGACCATGGCTCCCATCCCCAACCTGTGGCCCAGGGCTGGCACCAAACTGCTCAACGGTTCAGTGCTAAATGAATGAATAAACACCACACTTCAGACCAGTTATTTGAACCAATCGATCGAGCACAAGATATTGCCAACGCCTGAAAGAGTTTCTAGGAGAAAATGATCCTAAAATTTGAAGGGTAGAAATTCCCAAGGTCTAAACCAGTCCATTCTGGCCCAGACAGTTATGAAGAGCAAGAAAGCGTCTAAACGCTTAATCATGAAGACGGCTGAGAGCAGATGTAGATGCCCCTCCCATGGTTTGCCTACAAGCGCTGACACCAGGAGTGAAAAGTGCTACAAGACAGTAAACAAGAGAGGATGATAAATGGAAGCATATGAAAATGGGAAGGAGATGAACATGGAGAGGCTCTGGGAGTGTCATCAGCTCGATGGCATCTGAGCTCTTTATTAATGAGCTGTTGGAGGAGGCGAAAGCCTCATTGATTCTATTTATAGAGCTGAAATTGAAAGGTGTTCCAAGCATAAATTGAGAGGGCGATGTGAAGTAGGAGACCCAGGGTGGGTTTTCAGGGGTTGGAAAACTATGGCCCATGGCTAGCTACCTGTTTTTGTAAATAAAGCTTTATTGGAACTCAACCATGCCCACCTTCTGATATATTGCCTATGGCTGTTTTTCTTCTACAAAGGCAAGTTGAGTAGTTGGGACAGAGACTATATGGCCACAAACTTAAAATATTTCCTATTTGGTCCATTATGGAAAAAACTCTGCTGACTCCTGGCTTAGAAGAAGTGGCACAGAACGGAGGAATGGGGATTTATTTCTTTGGGGTGAATCCAGGATATCTACTGGGCTGAGTTTTATTGTGTTTGCATCTCTAAAGACCAGGATTCGCCAGCCTCGTGGAGCAGGTAGGCAGATCATTCTGCTTATAAGAATTTGGATTTAAAATTAAGATACAATCTTTTATTTCACAGGCCACATTAATTTTGAGATCCTCGGCATCAGCATGATTGCTATCTAGTTCCTTACTGAGCTCGGAAATTTTCGCCATTGAAATATAACAAAAATGTCCATAGTTTTGATTCTCTATGGTCATGGGTAAGTCATTTAACCTTTCTGTGACTTAGTTCCATCACCTATAAATTGGTTATACCTGGCTTTCAAGTATCTTTCTTTTTATTTCTTTTCAAGATCAGAGCTAATGTATTTGTGAATATCTGGCACATAATAAATAGATACTCAGTGTATGATGATTTATTACCACTGTGGTTATTTCAAAATACCCTCACGGGGTAATGTATTTTTCTTTATTTGTATTAGAAATGGTCCAGGCAATGTAACAGATCTTACAGTCAAGCACTTTATAAGTGAAGGAGAGTTCTGTAGTAACATACCGTATGGTAACCAATGCTTTGGCAAAGAATCTTCTGTGTTTCCAAGGAAAGCATTCTATCCTCTGGAGTGAGGACAATAATATGCTTCACTGAGGTGTGGAAGCTGCCTCGGGCATTGGGCTGCTGTGCATGTGTGTCTGTTAATAATTAGTATAAATTACGGAGAAGTAGGGACGTGGTCTGAAATGGGAGAATAAGCTTCCTTCATGGCATCAAAAGTTGAAGTTCATTACAGTATTTCAAAGGACAAGGCTTTCACGTAAAGGGAAAAGTAGCAGAAGAGGTTGGGTGTGGGCTGGAAAATGAGGAGCCAAGGGACACAGGCAGGAGCCTGTTACGAAGCCCACCCCTATGATGGCGTGAGTGCCTTTGGCAGGGCAGATGAGGCGGAAGGCAGGCGGTTCGCATGTACGTAGCTGATCTCCAGCACTGCCTTGTGTGACAAGCTCACTTCCTGGCTGTGTGCTTTTGGGTAAGTTTTACTTTGTTTTGAACTACTTTGTGCACTGGCTTCTTTACCCATAGCAATGATACTAATATTTACCACACTGGGTAGTGAGGAGAAAAGTAGATAATGCTTATAAAGCTCTTGGCACCCAAGAGGGGCAGACTAGGGAGAAATTACTATTATTTTTCTGAGGTGAGCTTATAAGGCTCAAGTTCAAGTGTGTGTGGGAAGGGGCACTGTTAGAATCTTTCTGGTGATTCTGACATTGCATCATATGCTGGCCACACATGGTAACTCTATCAAACTCTTAGGTCAATTTTGATGATGAAATGAGACTGTGTGGACAATTGGTCCAGGCAGATTGGTCCAAAACATTGTGGAAACCCAACATTTACTTTATTAACTGATAAAAAATATCTAGCAAACAAGGGCTCCCAATTCAAAGCTGATTGGATATAATGGTTGCTTATGAATCCAGATGGTTTAAATTACCCCCAATTCACAGAATTATCTGAATCAACTGTCTACAAAACCCAATATTCTCTAAATGGAATAGAACATTACCTAATCCTCACCTTGCTTGCAAGTTCGGCCGCAAGGGCGGAAGGGTGTACATCCTCACAGACTGGATTGGTGATCCATCTAGCCCTCCACTTACAGGGACACAAACTGCTACTATTTTACAAATGTGAAAACTGTGACCCAAAGTGGTTAAATAATTTGGCCATGGCTGCACAGCTGGTTAGTTATGGAGGGCACTGGAGACTAGAGCCCTCCTTCCCCAGGCAGTCACGTACCACTGTTCAATACTGCCTCCGTCCTGGAGGGCTGTGAGTCTCCATCTCTGATCCTCTCTCCACTGACCTACTGGATAGTTCTGCCGGGCTCAGGGCTTTCATACATTTACATACTGACAGCTTCTAGATGGACTTCTCCAACCTGGCCTCTCTCCTGAGCTCCAGGCAGGGACATCTAGCTGCCTGAACTACTGGCTATCTCAGAAGTGTTTTAGACATCGAGCTGAACTTCTGTCCCTTCCCTTACCAAAAATATGCTCTCTCACAACAAGCACTCTTCTTTTTTTTTCTTTTTTTTTAACGTTTATTTATTTTTGAGAGAAAGAGACAGAGCATGAGGGGGAGAGGGACCGAGAGAGAGGGAGACACAGAATTGGAAGCAGGCTCCAGGCTCTGAGCTGTCAGCACAGAGCCCGATGTGGGGCTCGAACTCACAAACCATGAGATCATGACCTGAGCTGAAGTCGGACATTTAACCGACTGAGCCACCCGGGAGCCCCAACAAGCACCCTTCTAAGTCAAGGCTACCTCCTTCTATCGGGCCAGGCCTAAACCCTCCCACATCTGAAGCCCAAACTGTTAGAAATCCCGTTGCTCTGCCTTTAGTTTATATATCTGGAATCTACCCTGCTTCACTAGCCATCTCCTTCCATCCAAATCAAGCCACCATCATCCTTGTTCTAGTTGGTTGTAATCTAGCAGGCCTGTTTTTAATGGGACAGCTGAATGGGCCTCTTAAAATGTAAGTCAGATTTTGTCTCTTCTCTGCTTCTAACCCTGCTATATGAATCCTCATCTCACTCAGTGGTTAAGCTAAAGTTCTAAGGTCCAGCCTGATCACCTCCCCTGGTTACCTCTCTCACCTGTCTACTATCCCACTGCTCATACCACTCTAGTCATGCCGGTCTTCCTCCTGTTCCTAGAATCACCAGTCATGACCCTGCCTCAGGGCCTTTGCACAGGTGGCTGTCTCTCTCTCTCCCCCACTTCACAACAACCTCACCTCTTTCAAGTCTTTACTTAGAAGCTACCTACTCCAAGAGGCCTCCCTTTACCCTCCTATGTAATTCTGTAACCTGTTCCTCCCCTAAACCTGACCCCCTGATTCCATTTACCATGCTCTGCTCTATTTTCCATGGCATCATTCATTTTCTAACTACTATATGATCTCCTTATTTATTATGTTCCTTTTTTGTCTCCTTCTGTTGGAAAGTGAGCCCTGTGAGGGCAGGCATCTTTGTTTGGATCATGCATATACCCTGGAATAGTACTTGCCAAATAGCAGGCACTTAATCAGTACTTGCTGAACCAATTAATGAATGGAGTGTCTTTACAAACGATGTGCTGGGTCAGTATTTTCCTGGGATTTTGCAAATGCTGCAGTTTAACAGGGTGGGAAGGAGGTATTGCCTCCCCTGCAGAGACCAAGGGGACGAACTCCACAAGGCACCACTTCCCTACTTGGCAGGCCTCAGGAGCAGCTGCTAAAGAGCAGTCAGTGGGCAGCACAAACATTTCTTTTAATTTCTGTCTCATCCTTCAAAATTTCCACTTACATGTCCTCAATCTCTATGAATATACTAGTGCAGTAGTACATGCATATGACCTATAAATACACAAACATATACTGGAAGAACATGATCAAAAACTTTAGAGAACACGGTTCTACAAAACCACAAAATCTTTGGGAAGTTCAGGGGACACCTGGAACTTTGTAGCATCTATGTTAATAGAGCGAACATATGACTGGGAAAAATGGGATTGGTTCTGCCCATACCGGCCCACTGAACTGTTCAGACAGCAGGGTGTAGGCTGGAAGATTCTCTCCTGAGTTGACACAGGAAGAGTCTGGACTTTGGAGACTTTTGCCAACGAAGACCCGATGAACTCTCCCAAGGAGCCTCTGGCTTCCATCAGCAGATTTTTCCCTCCCTCAGGATTTCCTCCAGTCCTCAGATGACCACCATCCCCCGGACAGTAGCTGGCCCTGGGTATTGAAAGACTGAGGACGGAGCTGGCTCACCTTCTCATAGTACCGGATCTCATAGTCCAGGATGATGCCATTGGGCTGCTCCGGCTGTGGCCATGACAAGGTGATGCTCCTCATGGTGGCACTGACCTGGTGCATGATGGGAACAGTGGAAGGGGCTGTGGAGAGAGGAAGAGACAGGGCAGATGAACAGACCCTCGAGTATATGATATACATCATCTTTCAGAGATAAATGAAGAGAGAAGTGTCTCTGGGTTTGAATCTACCCTTTCTTTCTTACCAGCTGAGCTGATCTGCAGAACTTCCCGTGGTTTTGCATAGTGAGTAGATTATGGATGAGAAAGGAGAGAAAAGGTGACAATTTAGGATAGAAGGACATGTGTAAGGGCAGGGCTGGAATGGACACGGTGTTTCCTGGGCAGGGAGGAGAAAGGCTTGACCAAAAAAGAGATGGTTGGTTGAATCACATGAAAGCAGTGTGGCTTTCAGCTCGGCTGAGGAAGCCGAGCCATCCAGAGAGGGTATGACAACCAGAGCAAGTCTAGGCTTCAGGCAGTGGCACAAGAAGAACAGTGGGACAGGAGGCACAATGGGATGTTTTTGAGCAGAAGGTTTTGAAGGAATCTCAGTCTTGCATTAATGGGGTGAGCTCCTATAAAGAAGAGAATGTGGAGGCAAGGAATGATAATGAGAAACTAGAACTGGTCAGTGCAGAATTACTGCCATAGAAAGGAATGTTCTAGAAAGAGCAAACTCTTCAGAAAGAGCTCTGAAACTGCATGTAAGACTTTGCTGCACTTCAAAAGGAAGAGAGGAGGCAGTGCTCAAAAAGACATGAGCACAGACTACCAACAGAGTTCATTCAGACTTCTGTCAGAGTCTTCCAGATAAGGACATTTGCGATAAAGAGCTCACAAATATAAATGAAGAAATGATACACAAACCAAACATTTGGAAACAGGATAATAATTCCAAAATCTGTGAAGTGATTCCAAAATTTCTGTTAGGAAATAATATTATTTATTTTCCAATTCAACATTTTTTGCGCGGTGTAAGTAAAATGAAAACAGTCTGGAAATAATAAATGAGGGCTGTCTTTCTAGGGGAAGAGGCGGGTAATGGATGAGGCTTCAGTCTGTGTTCTGCTCAGGGGCTGTTCCGTTTAGTCCTGGCACTTCTCTAGTGATGAAGGTCGTTTCCTCATGCGAACTCCACTTTACAAGGGTTTCTCTGGGGGACTGTGGCGGACTGACATTTACTATCCTCACTTTAAGTTAACAGATTCCCCTCCAGAGCATGGCTGCCGGTCTGGGGGTGGGGGATAGGGTTGCTCTCCACTCACTGGGCTCTCAGTGAGTTCTCAGTGAGCTGGCCCCCAGGCCAGGGGAGGGGCTGCTGAGCACTTGTGAAGATGCCCATACTCAAGGGAGCCATCGGAGAGCCATCGGAGAGCACAGTGTGAGACGTGGTGTTAGGAGGACTTAGAATCAGAGAGTCCACCCAGGACCCTGCACGGTTCCCACTACAGACCTCAGGGTGACCCTGCAAAAGTGCCTCTCAGAGCGTCCACCCCCTGGGAGCACAGCTGACTCTTGGCCCTGGCTGCTGTACCCTGAAACAACCACCACATCCATGCGGGGCCCCATTTATCAGAGGCTGCTTCCAGCCAATGACTGAGAGCAGCAAGGATGCCTCAAAACAAAACAAAACAAAACAAAACAAAACAAAACAAAACAAAACAAAACAAAACAACCAAAAAACCATTCCTGACTCTTCTGCTGGGCAGCTTTCACTCAAAGACTCCCTACTGGACTCACCAACAGTTCTTTGTACAGTGTGACGGTCTGAGAGTCTTCTCACCTAATCCTCCTTCCTGCCCTCTCTCCTTCACTGTGATCTGATGGTTCCGCCAGCCCCCTCTGGCCTCCTCTCCCACCTGCCCATCAATATCTAGCACCTCCAATCCCATCTTGGCGTCGGCCTTGTGGAGGACCTGATTTAAGGCAGTTCTGAATCCCCCTATCAAGTACTCTCTGCGGGGGCCCTGCTGCGTCCCCAGGGACTGGCTGCTCACTGCCTCTAGGGGCTGCGGCTTCATCCTTGGGTGTCTCTCACCAATGTGCATGTCTTCCTATCCCTATCTGAAATTCGGTGTCTTCTCACCAGTCCCAGTTCCACTGACTAAGGTAACAGAAAATGTTCTCTCTTCCACAGAATGGCTCGTCAAGTAACTAAAGAAGCTAGTTAGGTCTCCCCTGAGTTCTTCCTGCTGAAAACAACGGCCAGATACTATGAACGTTTCTCCCATGACACGCTGCCCCCTGAGGTGGCTGTTTTCCAAATGGGGCTCATGTTATCTAAATCTCTCTGTAGGCATATGGCCCAGGGGTAAACCCAATTCTCCCACTGCTCTTTACTCAGCAAAGATTAGGGTGAAACTACTATCTCCCATGATCCGGGTACCAGACATCAATGAAGGTGACCATTAGCCTTTTTTTTTTTTTTTTTTTTGGATCAAAAACCTGTTCCTGTCATTTGATTTGACATTACTGTCAAACAGAACCTTTAGGTTTTCTCATGGTGTGTGCCTCAACTTTTGTTTATAGTTTGCTTGTGGGTTTGACTACAAGGGTTTACACATACGCTTTTACCTTTATGGTGTAACTATTGGCCTATTCATCTAGGAAGCCGAAATAATTTGTGATCCCAATTCAACCATCAAATGTGCCTTCTCTTCCTCCTAACTTAGCATCACGGCTCAGGTCCATTAATGAACGAATTAAACAAATGTTCACCGGGCATTTGCCATGTGCCAGTCCCACTCTAGGTTCCAGAGATTCCATAGTGAGTGAAATATAATCTCCTATCCTCACGGAGTTTCTTTTCTAGCAGAGGGGGTCAAAGGCCAGATGTGATCAATCACAAGGTATGTTAAAATATTAAGTACAACAGGAACAAATGGAGCAGGGGGGAAGGGACACAGAATGTCCAAGTATAGGAGGCTCGCCGGGAGAAGGCTGCTGTCCCAAATCACAGGGTCAGCAAGGCCTTGCTTGAGAAGTAGATGCAGCCGCATGGGGGTGGAGGAGGGGAGGGAGGCACGTAACACCTGGGAAAAGAGCAATTGAGAAGGAAAGGCCAAGGCAATGGTTCTAAACTGGGAGCAGTCTCTTCCAGGGGAATAGCAAAGAGCCAGAGGGACTAGAGAAGAGATGAGGCCACAGACGATGGCTTCTCCCCTGGGTGAGAAGGAGAGCCATGGGAGGGTGGTGAACAGAGGAGTGACGTAATCTGACTCGTATGTTAACAGCATCACCCTCTCCTGTGCTGCAAATAGAATTCAGGGGCCACGTAAAAGCTGAAAGCTCCATCTTAACACTATTGTCAGAGTCCAGCTGCAAGACTGTGGTTACTTGGACCGGGTTTGGAGCAGTGGAGGTGGTGAGAATGGGGGTGGTCAGATTCTGAATAGATTTAGAACATCTCAATGGATGTGGGATGTGGAAGAAACAGAACAGCCAAGATGACTCCAAGGTTTTTGGCCTAAGTGACTGGAAGAGTGGGGCTGCCATCAACTGAGATGTGGCAAGACATTAGCAGAAGCAGTCGGAGTAGGCAAATGCATGTATAAGAGGTCCAGACTGGAGACACCAGTTTAGATCCATCAGTTTGTGAGAGATACCAAAAGCAGCAGAACTGACAGAGATCATCGTGAGAATGAGGAGAAAAGAATATATCATCTAAGATTCAGGAGAGGAGGAGAAACAGCCAAGAGACTTGAGAAGGAAGGCCAATGAGCTAGAAGGAAGCAGGGGAGTGTGATTACCTAGAAGTCAAGTGACAGTGAGTGTCTCCTGGAGGAGAGAATGTGTGAAACGCTGCTGTTAAGTCACGTAAAAGGAAACCAGGAACTGAGCACAGAGTCAGCAACAGGCTGGATGGTTAAGTGGGGATGGTTCATGGCCCTCATTCCCAACCTTGCGTGCACTGTCTAGAGTCCTGGAGAGGAGGAAGGTGGGGCAGTTCCTGGAGTCAGAGCAGAGCACAGGGTTGGTGGAGGAGGGCGGGGGGAGGGATGGATCCTGGTGGGCCCACCAACACAGGCACCCCAGGGAAGCCTCCTTCCCCCCACCCCGCCACACTCACTGTGCAGTTCCAGCTGCCCTTTCGGGTTCGCATGGAAACATGACTTCTATGTTGCCAACTCTGTCAGTGCCATATAGGTTTTTAGGATCCTCCTCTGTCTCAAGAGCTAATGCAACATGGATTAAAAATTGGAAAGATTAACTTTAACAGTCTGATGATTTTGATGGGCTTGGTTCTTTTCTCTGCCTCTAATCCCTGGAAAACCATCATTCAAGACTCAACATATTTGCCAAACATTGTGCTGGGCCCTTGCTCTAATCACTGGGGACAAAAGGATGAGTAATAAAAAAGTCACAGCCCTGCCCTGAAGATCCTTGGCATGTAGCTGGGATTAGGTGGTAAAGAGGCAATCACAGGGCAGGGTGATCCAGAAGCAATCCAGAGCCACAGATGGCAAGGACCTCCCAGCCGCCAATCAGCACACGGATGGATCCGGGAGAAGCTGCCAGAGGGTAAGGGTCACCACTGCCAACATTGCTCAGATTTATGGTGATGACAGATGTTCACAGGCCCCCTTACAGGCTGTTTATCCTCACACAGGTCACTCTAAATGCCTTACGTTTTAATTGAGATGGGATTTAGCACATGGGAGAGAGGAACAGAGTATTAGTCTTCCTCCCTGAAAATCCAAGACAGCTTATGTTTGGTGCTCTGACACTGGTGATCACCTACAGTGACAAACTATTTTTTTCCTTCCCCAACTGCAAATGCCACCTCTAAATCTGGTGTTTTTACATGCTATAAAAACTTCCAACAAGACAGAAAATGAAAATGAGCGCAGGTATCCCCTCAAACACCACCTAGCAAAACTAAGTCAGATTGAAGAGAGGTGGGAAGATTAATTCAAAGAAGCAGCCCCTCTGAGCCCCAAATATGCTGGTTTCAACAGTAAGTCCTGGCCAGTTGTCTCTTCTCCATAAACCTATGTCCTCAGATGAAGGAAGTTTCACTGAATGCTTAAAAAGGTCTCTCCCTCACAAGAATCCTTTTGACTAAATTAAACACTCTGTGGAGAGAAGAAAATGAAAATAAAGAGTTCACCATATTATTAAAATTTAGCAAAGAAATAAATATGGACCTTTCTTTAGAAAAAGTACGAATAAAGAGTTACCCTAGGGGCTATTTGGAAAAAAGGTACTGAAGGCTCAAGACGGATGTGTTTGTCCTAAAGAGGAAATCCTCAAAAGCCCCAAATACAATCAAAACTGCTCTGCACTCCTTCTAAGCAAAATAAAGAGGCTGGACCCGACAAGAATTAGGGATACAAAGAAAAGAATGGAGAGGCAAGGCAAAGTGTCCTGTCAAACACTGAGTAAAATCAGCTGGGTTCAAAAACAACCAGAACCAGAATGAGGAGTGTCTGATGAGAGAGGCTAATGCCAACAATAAGAGGCCCTTTAAATGTGTCAGAAGCAGGGGCGCCTGGGTGGCTCAGTCATTTGAATGTCTGACTTCGGTTCAGGTCGTGATCTCATGGTGCATGGGTTCGAGTCCTATGTCAGGCTCTGGGCTGACAGCTCAGAGCCTGGGGCCTGCCTTGGATTCTGTGTCTCCCTCTGCCCCTCCCCTGCTCGTGCTCTGTCTCTCAAAAATAAACAAACATTTAAAAACAAATAGATGTATCAGAAGCAGAGAGAGACTTAACTTCCATTGGTCAAGGGGCTCAGGGATGGAGAAAATGCAAAGGCAGGCTGAGTCAGTGAGTCACTGCCTCTTTTTCGCCAAGGAAGACTTTGGGGAGATCATACTCCCAAATTGCTTTTGAAGCAGGCAGATCCAAGATAGTATATCACATACAGCAGAGAAAGTGTACAGAATGTTCTCGCCTGAATTGACAAATGAGATGTGGATAAATTGCCAGAACAGGATGGTCCCAGCTGCAAGTTATGAAAGAACATACAGGTGACACCAGACAAACGTGGAAATGGACCCAAACTGGTCACAGGGCACCACCTATGGCCTCACGGCTGGGCCTGGCCAGCTATCACCCAGCCCTCCATTTGTAAGAAAGACTCCAAAGGAGATCACAGAGCTTGTGGTCTGGGAGGGTGGCATGAATCTATGCCAGGAGTTAACCCCAAATCCGGGACCTTGAGTCTTGATGTATGGAAACCTTGCTGTCATATCTCAGGTTCACCTGGATCATACCTTTTATGTTTACAACATTCTTTGACCATTTAATGTAGTTATGGACTCAGTCATATTCCAAGTTTTCCCCTTATTCATTTTGTTATCCTTATTTGATAAGGGCATCCTCACCCCCTCCAACAATTAAGCATCTCAAACCCCAAGATGTGAGAATGAGTTGATGCTTTTTTTCCTAGGACAATTACTAAGTTCTAATGCATTATCTTTGTTTATTAAAAATTGCCTCCTAATGTCTTAATTGATTTTTGTGTCAAAATAATTCTTTCAACAGTTTTTAAATTTTTTTTTAACATTTTATTGTTGAGAGAGAGAGAGAGAGAAAGACAGAGTGTGAGTGGGGGAGGGGCAGAGAGAGAGGGATACACAGAATTTGAAGCAAGCTCCAGACTCTGAGCTGTCAGCAACAGAGCCCAATGCAGGGCTTGAACCCACCAACTGTGAGATCATGACTTGAGCTGAAGCTGGATGCCCAACCAACTGAGCCACCCAGGAGCCCCTTTTTCAACAGTTTTAACCCTAATCCATTTGGGGAAATAGTAAATGATGTAACAGTTTACTGTGTTAAAATATTTTAAGACACCAAAAGTACTTAAAGTGGTTTTAAATAAAAACAATAGTAACACACACATACTGTTAACAATTAAGTTGATCTATTGTAGTAAAATGCCTGAAGGGTTTATAAAAATATGGAACTTGGATTTCAAAGTTTGGCAGATTTCATATAAAGCAGTGTTGCTTCTGCAGGTAGAAATTGTGCCCGGGACAGTCTTGTTCTGAGGCCACCTCTGACCCGCCTTAGGAGCTGGGGTGCAGGTCACAGCGGAGTCCCCTTTGCCTTGGCTCAGGTGACAGCCCTCATAAATCTCCTGGAAGATAAATGACCTCTCCACTTAGGGGGGATTTTCATATCTGAACTTGCCAAGGAGGTCCATAGAAAGAGGAGCCCATCTGCCTTCCTCATGATAACTCATGCTGGGTAGGTTGGGGGAACACTCCCTGGCCCTGCCATGTGGTTTGCAACAGAGGGAAGGTCCTTCCAGTGACCCCTCAGAGAGATGCAGCTGCCCCAGCCCGAACGGTGCACCTCTGAGCTTAGTAACCTCTTCTACCTTCCCAGGCATTGCTTTTTCTAGGACAGATGTCCTTAGTTGATGGACATTTGGGTTGTTTACACATTTTGGCTGTTGCAAATAATGCTGCTAAGAACATTCACATACAAGTTTCTGTGTGGACCTACGTTTGCATTTTTCTTGGGTACATATCTAATTGATATATTGGATATATCCTGGATATATATGGTAACCTGGATAACATGGTAATGTTAACCTCTTCTATTCTTCCTGCAAGAATATTTCCCAGCCAAATCATCCTTGGACCAACCACCTGCAATCTGTAGACCACAGACCCCGGCTATGAGGAAGACAAGGCAGGGTAAGGAATAGTCAGGATCCTGGGCCCCAGCTTAGGGCAGAAGGAATTGGCAAACATAGAGAAGAACTATAGGGCCTGGAGGTGCTGTAGAGACATGTGGGTTCCCATTCTGCCATCTGCTTACAGTGCAATCTTGGACTAAGGTTACTTAACTTCTTGGGGCCTGAAATTCATCAACTATAAAACAGGAGTATTAATTCTTATGTTATGGATCTTTCAAATGTCCTGAGGATATACCCTGTACGGACCATATCTCCCTCCACTTAGAACTAGTCTGCCAGGCCAGGGGTCTTAGCAACCACCTCATAGTCTCCTTCTGGGTCCACTACTCTTGACATATGCACATCAATGCCTGGGCATAGTTCTGGAAGTAAATGGGAAAAGCACAATCCAGTGACAGTGTGGGTATTTATTTGATAAATATCTTTGAGGGGATACATAAACATGTCTACCCAGTCAGGATAGAAATGATGGAGAAGAATAGCTTGGATAAGGGGAAGGTTAATGGCAGGGTTCCCCAGAGGTTGGTATGATAAGAGTCCCAGAAGACAGATGGTTTTCTGTGACATCTCAAGATGACCAAAAGTTTTTCTTGTAAGTAATCTAGGATGTAAACAATAAGGTGCCTTGTCCTTGAGGACAAATAGACCTTTGGCTCAGAGGAGAGGATGAGCCAAGGCCCACTCATTTTATAGTATGACTCAGGCCCAGGGGTCACAGATACTTCCTTGGCTCTGTCCTTGTCTTCCTCCTGGTCTTGTCACCTGTATCTCCTTACACCTGATATCCAGTCCCACCTCTCTTGTACACTTTTGGGCCTCTTCACTTCAAACTACACTGCAGCCAGATTAATCTTTCCAAAGCTTGATTCACCCAGGTTCCTCTGATGCTCAAAAACCATCAATGGTTCCCCATTGGAAAAGGTCCCAGTGCCCCCTCTTTTTTTTATTTTTTTATTTTTTTTTATTTTTTTTTTTAATTTTTTTTTTTCAACGTTTATTTATTTTCGGGACAGAGAGAGACAGAGCATGAACAGGGGAGGGGCAGAGAGAGAGGGAGACACAGAATCGGAAACAGGCTCCAGGCTCTGAGCCATCAGCCCAAAGCCCGACGCGGGGCTCGAACTCACGGACCGCGAGATCGTGACCTGGCTGAAGTCGGACGCTTAACCGACTGCGCCACCTAGGCGCCCCTCCCAGTGCCCCCTCTTAACAGTAAACAACATGGCAGCCAATGGCCGGTCCAGGCTGCCTCCCAACTGGTCCATAGAGGACCCCATTGATTTCCTCTAACTACTCCACACACCATGTCCCAGTAGAACCCAGCTTTGGGGATCTCTGACATGTCTTTTTGTAATCCAGTAGACTTCAGAAGCACAGATCACACAACACACTGCCCTGCCTTAAGCTCCACCTGACCATGCCTACCAGAGCACCCCATCTCCCCCTCCCCCCAACTCAAAGACCTTATTTTAGTAACTCTCATTGGGCTGTAATCGCTACCTTGGGACAGATCTAACTTTCCAAGTGCTCATCTCTGCTCTCCATCACTGGAATAAACTCTTTAGAGTAGAAGTCATGTTTTTAGCCTCTTCCTACTGTGTTAGCACATAATAGATGTCCCATAAGGGTTTGCTTTTACTGGAGTGATTTCAGTCTCTTCTCTAAAGACACTGGAAGTAAAAGGGTCAGAAAATCATGTACCTGTACCTAACATAGACAGCGGCCCTCCAGGGATAAAGGCTCAGCGGGGAGGGGAGGCAAGGTTGTGAACTGCCTTCTGCGGAGCAGGTGCAGTGCCCCTGGGGAGGAATACGGAGTGGGTCTGAATAGAGCCATCCTGGGAGCTCAGGGGCAGGAGTGCTTTACATAGCACAGAGGCAGAGGCTGGGAGGCTGGGGCCATCCCCACCTCACTGGGAGGTTTCAGATGAAATGCTACCCTAGCATTAGCAGTTTTCTAATTTTCCTTCTTTTATTAAGAGCTGTGGAATCCTTCTAACAGAATTTTCCCTGAAGCATTAAAGGAGAAGCAGAACAATTCAGCTGCTCTGGGTGAATCAGAAGCAGGAGTCCCAGAGCCCAGAAGCCAGTCCATTTCCTATCTCCCCAGCCCAGACTCTGAAGGGGTCACAGAGAGATCCAAAAGTGCTGGGCAGCCTCCACAAGTCCCTTTGAGGCCTCAGACTAAATTATGGGTGCTCATAAACGGCGTGGGTGATGAAATTGGGACTGAGGGGCTGGTATGGTAGGTTATCTTGTTCCTTATATGAAACACATTCTTAGGAAAAAACTAAAATCTAGATTTAAATGTCAGCTAAGGACTTCAGGTCCACCAGTTACTGAAGACAAAGAGGAACAGTTTGCACACAGACGAACTGTGCAAATGAGGAATTGTGTTTCCTCTGACATTTCTATTCTAGGAGATAACTTTGTTGAGAAGGTATTGCTCAGATAACAGGTTCTCCCTCTGATGATGAAAACTCATTTCATTGCACAAATATGCTTGAATTTTACATTAGGAAGCCTGACTCATTAAATATTTTTGGTGCAGTAACACTTCTGGCCAAAGTAGATTAAACAAATAAGCAATTAGTTTGGAGACTGGATATGAATACAAAAGCAGAATTAATTATATTTCTAATTGTTTTCTCCTATTGTGGACATTGGCTTCTTGGCTTTTGCTCTGGGCTTGCCTTGAGCTGACCCTGACGCCCTGTTCCAATCTCCCTCTTTACCTTGGGGTCAACTAAGGACAGAGGACTGCTTTGTGGGGGTGGCATCATTTCGATTCTGTTGTAGAATATTGGCTGAGTCTCTCTGTGGGCTCAGCGAAGCAGGAGTGGGAGAGAAAGTGAGGGCTTCAGGCCTGGGTGGCTGAGTCAGTCCTATATCATATAGGTGCTTCCATCTTGGGTCCATCCATGAAGGGCTTGGTTCCAAGACAAGGGAGGGGGTGTGACAACTGGGGGTTGGAGGCTGAGGGCCATTCTGGGGATGCAGGTTTATAGCAGAGGCTCTCATTTGTGATATTAGTGCTGGTGAAGGGAGGGTTCTTTGTTGGGATCATCCAACTGACCCTGCTAGTTCTCAAACTGTGATCCCAGTTCACCTGGAAGCTGACATGAAATGTAGAATCTTGAGCCCCACTCCAGACTTACTGGATCAGAAATGCTGGGGGTAGGGCTCAACAATCTGTGTTTTAACAAGTCCTCCAGGGGATTCTGAGGCACACTCAAATTTGAAAACTATTTGTCTAGAAATCTAAAAATCAGAATGTAAAACTTTGAAAGGACATCTGAGGTCACTCAGTTTTCTGCCAATTCTTACAATTTATGGATTTGAGCACTGAAGGCTG
Organism: Lynx canadensis; assembly: GCF_007474595.2. Classification (NCBI taxonomy): domain Eukaryota; kingdom Metazoa; phylum Chordata; class Mammalia; order Carnivora; family Felidae; genus Lynx; species Lynx canadensis. The sequence goes on along the minus strand of NC_044311.2, from coordinate 31,021,249 downwards.
AAGGGAAAGTGACTTCCCTAAGTCCTCAGCAGGCGAGAGCAGAGTAGGAATGATGGTTCCGGCCATCGCTCCCCTCCCCCTGCATTCAGGCACCAGGCACTGAGGGTGCCCAGTACGGGGTTGGGGGGGGGGGGGTACAGTTCCTCAGGGATATCAGGGGTCCCCAGCAGGGAGGTGGAATTGTGTGGAGCCCTGTGCCACAGGAAGGAAGCATCACAGCCAGTGGGGTCCTGAGTCCCTCCTAGGTCACCCCACCTGGCTCCTCCTCCCTGCTGGGGTAACCAGAAAGCATACCAGGAAATGGCCCTAAGGATGCAAACCTGAGTGCTATGGCCCTGTGGCAGTGGGAGGCTCTGGAAGGATATGTGAGTGTATGAGGGGCACTTGTCAGGCGGTGCCTGTCCCAGGACAGCGAGGCTGAGGACGGATCCATCAGCTCTGCCTCCTGCAGGTCTGTCATCCTTTCCGGGTATGGGGCAAGCACCGTGGCAGATCCTGTTTGTTGAATGTTTGATCACAGAAGGCAGTTCACAGAATCCCCGGCACTGGAGAGGCCACGGGAGAGAGCAAAGGATACACTACAGCAGGTTGTGTGCCTGCTCCCTGGCTGTCACCCGCACATCTTCAGCAGGGTGCCCCCCACAGCTGGGAAACCCACCGCCATCACCCTAAGACTGACATTGCCACTACTGACACTGGGCTGTGAGCTGTGCCTACAGTCTCTGTGACTGTCCTCCCCGAGCCTGGAGATGGAAGTCTCCTGGCCGTGGGGCCCAGACCCCTCATCCTGTGGGCAAGTTTCCTTCCTGCAATGCCCAGCTGTGAGCCCCTCTCTGCATGTCACCATCCCCACAATGGTACAGGTCTCCCTCCCCTGGACTCTGACTACTGGGGACACCTCTGCCTGCAGACCTCTGAAGGGTGGTGGTTTACAGTTTCGTGTCCAGCACACCTCTGGGTTGGGAAGTGGACTGTGTCCTCCTTGTTTCCAGTCACTACTTCTACACCATGGCTCACCATCCTCTACACCCTCTGTTAAAATGTCACTCAGCTGGGCCACCGCGCTCTAAGCTTGGGACCACTGTGTACTCCCTCCCACCACCAGTCCCAACTCACTGAAGACTTGGGCTCCTGTCTTCTCCATCCTGTCTTCAGTGGATAACTTGCATATCCACCAGAATAGAGTACTTTCTGTTCCCTGACCCCCCACAACTCTTCCACATGTGACACTTGGATTCGGCCTCACCTGACATCCATATTCAAAGCCACAAATTCAAGTTTTCTTCTTCCTCTGCAATCTCTGATGAGTCCACTGCAACTTTTGTTGGCTCCTCCAGCCCCCTCAGCCTTGACTTCCACCCCATGCATCAGCCCTTTCCCTTACTTGTGTCCCTCATTATCCAGCCCAGTTCCATCTTTGCAAAAACAAAATTGACAATACTCCCTCAACCCTCAGGTGGGAGTTGCCTTTAGCTTTTCTGAGAACACAACCAGCAAAACTCAACCCTAGAGAGATCCACAATTAACTTCCTGTAGGGTCAGCCACGCACTGCTAAGAAAGTCACATAACAGGGCAGATGGGCAGCTTTGTAAACACATGATCACCAGCTTCCAAGGAGCCCTCATGTTTCCTAGAAATGCAGAATTTCTCTGCTCAATCCCATTTCCCCATCTCTGCAATGGCACTACCAAACTTGCCATTCTCAAACCTTTGACCCCAATACTTCTCCATTCACCCTCAGCAACCAAGCTTATCTCCTACATTGTGGAGAAAATATCCAACTGCATAACTAATACCTCGACTTGGGAACCCAAGCTCCATAAATCACTCATGTGCAGAACTGACCCCACCTCCCCTTGCCACCATCCCTGAACACTTCTGGGAGGCCCTGGCAAGTCTCCTATGTATTTGCAAACCATCCACTCAATCTTCTGCTTCTCTGCTCTCCATGTTACCTGCCTGCGATATGCCCCCTAGGAAAGCTGCTCGCTAAGCCACATTTCCAGTCCCCTCCCTGAGGACCTGTGGCCATGTTCAGCACAAACCTTACAACCTCTGAGAGCCCGACCTCCCTGCTGCACTATGATACCTCATCACCTAGCCTCAAGGCTGCCTGTTGTGCTCAAACTTCACCCTGTTCCTCCTGCAAAGCTGTCTTCCTTCCACTCCTTGTCCTGGGCCCTCACTCTCTTCCAGGACATCAGACAAACCAACAGACACCACGATGTCCTGTCTCCACCCAGCCCTTGCACACCCAGCATCTCACAAGCTTCCCTCCCCACATGCAAACCTGTTCCTGCAAACAAATGCCAGCCCACTGGTTGATGAGGCACCAAAGACCATGAACATTATATAAAGCCAGTCAGGACATTCCAGAACAGAGGACACCATGCTGACGTACAGGGGTTACTGGAGGAGTGAGATCTGGTCATTTCCCTCGGGAGCCATACAGCTTATCAGGAAAAATACAGCCTAAGCACATGAAAAACTTATGTGCATTTAAGAACTCACTGTGTCATCCTTATAACTAGTGCAGTTCAGAGAAGGGCAAACACACATAAAGATTTTCTATGGGGCAGATATGCTCACAGGGGCCCTTGTTCCCTTGAGCTGCTCGGGACAGATAAAGTATTTGCTATGTTCAGAAAGAAAGAGAGCGAGGGAGGGAAGGAGTGAAGGAAGGCACGCAGGAAGGGAGGGAGGGAGGAAGAAAAAAAGAAATTTTAAAATCATAGGGCTCAATTCTATCGCTGATGTCCTGCAGCTCAGATCCCAGAAGGAAACTGATCCCAAGGCCTGAGGGTTGGCAGAGAGTCTCTCTTGCACTGGAAAATATTTGTGGTCTGGTGTTGCCTTTATTTACCCAGAACATTTAATGTGCCTTTTTTCTCCATCTTTCACATCCGCTCCGAGAAGATGTTAATTTTCTGAAATTAAACACTTAGCTTGATTACTGTTTTGTTAATTGCGGCATTCAAAAACCCCTGGTGCTCCTGCCTGTTTAACACGGCTGGTGCTGTGAAAATGATAGGCACGGAGTTGGCATGCCGGTGGACAGACAGCAGCAGTGGAATGCCATCCCAACTACCCCCAGCTTTGCCTGCTTCGGCAGCTGGGTCCTTGCCCGTGAGAGAGGGGCAGCCCAGGTCACAGAAGAGGGTCTTCCACAGAGCCATGTTTTGGGAGGACAGTGCCCCCAGGAAGTTCCAGGTCTCGCCAACATCTGGAAGAATGCAGAGGCATAACTCCCATCACAGCACCTGCCCAAAGATGTTTAAGGAAGGAAAGACCACAGACAGAGTTCAAGCTGCACCATTTGCTAATGTCTGAGATGAGTCTAAGAAAGAATGAGGCATCCATTCATACATTTGCTTGATAATTCATTAATCCATTCAATAAACATTTATTGACTTCTATTATTTCAGGCACCTAGCTAGACACTGGGGAACAATAACCAATAAGATGGATACAGGCATGCTGTACCAAAGATTATAGTTGTAGCTCACAGAGCCAACATGTGCCAGAGAAGTGCAGGGCAGACACATCACGAGGATGCCTCCTCCCGGCCACCTCCTTTGCCAAGGCCACAGGGTGAACAGCAACTATCTCGTAATCCAACCAGAAGTTCCCTCTGCGAGATTCCCTCCATAAGGAGAATTATTGCAATCTCATTTGGACTTTGAGCAGGGTAAGGAATTACTACAATCTTAACTGCCAGCAGTGTGTCCCATCTTCATTCAACAAGCCACATAGTTGGGAGTGCCTGGCCCAAGGTGGAGTGAAATGAGCACTGGCGCCCCAAGCCCCATAGCGCTCTGGTCATCCCAGCAGGGATGCAAGGTGGGGCATTCTCAGCTGTTAGTAGCATCACCAGGCACCGCTCACAACCCAGAACAGGGAGAATACCCACGCGCAACCACTGCACGGCCCAGCAAGCGATATCTGTCCATGAGAAGTCCAAATTGGTGAGTTAGTGAGCAATACAATAGCCCATCCAACACCATCACTCTTTAGCAGTAGCTGCTATGGACTGAGATACTCTCTATCGATGGCATGTGGCTACACCCTAAGTTTGGTAAAGTGAGAGTTGGCATCACAGCAGGTTATAGTACCAAGAGCCCAATGGAAGGACCCCTTGTGTTGCTGTTTCCCAGCTAGTCATCTGCTCTCCTGTGACTTTTCTGGGCCTCTGACCTCAGTCTCAGTACGTGAGCTCCACAAGGCACAGACTTCTGCCTGTGTTGTTTTCTCCTGTGTTCCTGGTGCTTAAAGTGGTGTATGACCCACAGAAAGCCTCAATAATTTTTGTTGAGAAACTGAATGAATGGGAGCCCCTAGAAGCAGGAACCAATGAATCAGCCTGTAGAAAGCAGTCACAAGGCTGTGTTGAATGAATGAATACACTTCCAAAGTTGAAATGCTTAAACAAATAAATAAAGCAAACTCCTTTGAGTATGGGTGAATCTCACTGTGCTCCTCTAAGTGGATCAGGGCTGCTGGCATCATCTGAACATCATTCCCTTCAGTTTTCCTTCTAGGAGCCACTGAGGAGGAAGATACCTAGCCAGCTGGCTGACTGTCACCACCCCCAAGGCAAACATTTATGGACTAATTCATATGTAGGGACTAAAGGATCCTGGCAATTACTTACCAAGTTTCCCTGTGCCTAGCACTGTGTGGTCCCTCCCTCAAGGAGCTGGGGTAGGTGAGAAAATCTGATTTTCCACAGAGCTCACCATCTAGTGGAGAGCCCCAAGGCTGCGGGGGTGGAAGCCATGACTTTCAGCGTGAGCAGTACTCCTGCTGACCTACTCTGCTCCACAGACAACACAAAACTGTTTGCAAATGGCCCAGACCTTTCTGAGGCCACTTAAAATTTCCTTTTCCAGATACCATATGTTTTCACTCTTATGTGGATCCTGAGAAACTTAACAGAAGACCATGGGGGAGGGGAAAGAAAAAAAAAGTTAGAGAGGGAGAGAGCCAAGCCATAAGAGACTCTTAAAAACTGAGAATAAACTTGACGGTTGATGGGGGGTGGGAGGGAGGGGGGGTGGGTGATGGGCACTGAGGAGAGCACCTGTCGGGAGGAGCACTGGGTGTTGTATGGAAACCAATTTGACAATAAATTTCATATAAAAAAAATTTCCTTCTCAATGTCAAGGCTTAAAAAACAATAAAAACAATCTTTTTAGAATTAACAACAAGAAGAAACCAATGAAATGAGCTATGAAATTGAATGAAGAACAGTGAACATTTCATTTACTTAAGGGTTTTAAACCTTCTTTATTAATTTCAATGAAAGTTTTCTTTAAAGTCATTCCAGTCTTTTTAAAGTTCTGACTCAATCTTTTCTCTGCTTTGGAGCAAATTTCACCTACTAATTTCCAATGAGACCAGCCCCTAAAAATGAACTGGTTTCAGCATATGGATCTTAACACTCTAAATTTTTACAGGCAGCACTGTAATATTGTTTTAATATTTAATTTTGAGATTTACATAATATCTTTCCTCCAAAGAGCTCGATATATTGCAATATCATAAAATTCCTTTTCATATTCAAAGATTATTCTTTATGCATGCAAATACTATATTTAACCAAGGAATAATGCAAATTAGGTGATGTGTTCAGAGGAATGGGTGGGCTAGGTAATTCTTTTGTAGAAAAAGTAGCATTTCTGAGTGACTTTAATTGTCTAGGAGCTTCAAAAATGCCTTAAAAATGGACAAACTATTGGGGCTTATGACCACTAATAGAAGTAATGCAGTAGCTTTTAAACAAAATTAAGCAATGGGTCGTGTCTGTGGGCACAGTGAATATGTTAATATTCCATATGCAATAGGCATAGTGGGCCATCCACCGACCAAGCGTAATATAATGTCAGATATAGATACTGTTGATGCCATCATGAAAGTAAGAGGCCAAGGGCTGCTTCTCCAAATACATGAGAAGGAAGGATAGACAGGCTCCTCAGAGTGGCAAGATCAGCCTGTGCCAGGTATACATACAGGTTCTAGCTCCACTGTCCTTGTCAACTTACCAGGACTTCGCTACTCGCCTTTCTAGTGCCTACTCCTCCCTCAAAGAATGGACAAACCCATACATGCCATTTATCTGATGGGGATGACATCAGTTCCAAACAAAGGGATGGAGGGGCCTTGGAAGGAAAGCCTAGGAAGAGAGTCCAGCAAATTTCTGTCTGGCCCAGAAACGATGCTCATCTCCCCATCATAGCATCGGTCACAAACTCACTTTCTGTCCCGTCTCATTTGCTTGTCGCAACAGCACTCGGAAGCAGGTGTCATTACTCACATTTTACAGTTGAGGAAGGAGGGGTCATCACTCATACGAGTGATGTGAACTTGCCTGAGTCGTGTGAAAAGCAGAGAGAGGGTCCAAGTGCAGGGTCCCCTGCTGCACCTCTGCCACACTGAGCACAGGAACTGAGACAGGTGACTGCCCCATGGTGGAAAAGGGCTAGACCAACACAGCACACTTGCCATCCAGGCTTGGCTAAGTCAGATTAGCCCTCTGAGGTGGAGGTGACAAACCACAGCCAACACGTTTGGCTCTCAAGTGCTTTAAAATTTTCTAATTAGTTGTCAGCATTTTAAATCTAGGTTATCAGCTTATAAGTTCTGGCACTGCTGGGTGTGGCATCACTTACTGGAGCTGGGCAGAGGCTCGCCCCATCCTCTACAGTCCTCTGTGGTCCTCACCACTCCCTACTGCCTGACACTTGGCCGTGTTTTGCTCCTCTCCACTGCTAGACAGGCCTCGTGGGCCTTTGGGTTTGTTCTCTCTGGGTTAGTTGGTCCTAAATTCACTGACTCTATTTTGCAGCAAGTTGATTTTTAAGATGTGCCAGTCTGATTTGTCTTATTTACTTTTTCCAGGATTTCCTCTGAGGTCCCCTTCCCCAACTCTGACACTCTGAATCTAGTTGGCAGAAAAGAGAAGTAAAGTTTGTCACTCACTTTAATTCTCTCTGACAGCCAGATGATCCGGCCATCAGTCTGAATCTGGGGCCAGGTGCCAGAGAGTGACTGCAGGAGTTAGTGGTGATAACAACCTCTCTGCAGATCGCTTGGCCACTGGAACAGAAAGAGTTCCACCTGAGCTGGTCTATTTTAAACTCAAGGCAGCTGTATTCAGTGCGAGGCTGCATCCCTGAAGACCTCACGTAAATCTGAGCTTGCATAATTCATGACCAACCCTGACCAAAGATGATGGACATTTTTTTTGACAGCTGAAGTGGCCTAGCTATGTGGCAATGGCTTAGAGGGAGCTTACAACTTACCCGGCTCACCATAATGCGATTTTTGATCAGTCAGAGGATAAAATGGCCACAAATCTGAGTTTGAAACCTAGAAACATCCCTGCTGCCTATAAGGTGCTGAGAAAATTCTGAAAGCACTCTGACCCTAGTTTCTTCATCTGATCCACCTCAACTTTGTAAAGAGCTTGGTAGGTGCTTGGCACACTGGAGGTGCTCAAAATAGTAGTTCTCAGCCACTGCCTATGGGCTGGGTGAGGATCTGATCCTGATACTCTCCAAGTGATATGAGATCCTTGAGAAGTCATGACTATAGACATGGCTGGGGTTGTTATGGAAGGATATGGAAGCCCTCTGCATCTCAGGACCCAAGAGATCCTTCAGTGTTCCCTCAGTGATGCTTGTCTCTGTGTATGCTATGGACCAAAAGACGATTATAAAACCTCCTATGGTCTTAGATCACAGCCCTGAGGGTCAAGGAAAGGCTCATGGTGACTCCCTCTGATGGACTGATGCCAACCAGTTCTTTTTATTAGATACCTCAATCAGCTAGGATGAGCTGCCTGCTTCCACTGGGCAGGGCTCATGATAGCAGCAGATGCAGCATCAGCGTGGCCTGCCTGGGCAGCCCTGAGAAAGGTGGGCATGGCAATTCTGTGTCTGCTGAATAGTAAGAGTTACATGCCCAGCCATGGATGTGGTCTGTAGCTCCCAACAAAAGAAAGCACCAGCCCAAAGCAGCAACCAGCCTCCCAGGATAGAGTCTGATAATCATGAGCATCAGGCTTCAGATCAAGTCCAAGACCACTGAGCAGCCAACTTATCCAAACCCTTCTCTTGTGTGACCCTTACTGACACCCACTGTCAAGATCCAATTCACCGTGGGGGGACACCTTGGATCCCTCAACGAACACACACTCATCTCCATCTTGATCCAGAAGCAGGGAAAAGTCTTTTGTGGTTCTGTGTCACAAAGAAAATTGTGGAAGAGTAACAGAGGGTGCACAGTGAAGTGCTCTTTTGAGCCAGAGGGCACTGGCTGGCTCTGAAAACTTTCTCCATGCACAGAGGGACTGCCCACTGTTTAGGGAAGGAAACAGGAAGGCAGAATCAGAGGTGATTTCCTGCCAACCCTCTTCTAATCCTAGATTCTCAAATCCCTTTAAGCTTCTTCTTCCTTATCGGAAACATATGAACAATGCCTAAGTCACGGGTAATTATGAGGATCAAATGAGTCCATGTATGACAAAATTCTTTGTCAACTCAAAAACAAAACAAAATGAACCAACAAACATGAGGTGTTAAGCTATGATAATAATTATTCACCTACTCCTCAATCAGGATCCATTCAACGGTCCCCAGCTATTTCAGTTTGGGCAGTTCTAGACCCAGAAAAGGTCCTTGATAGCACTTATCATTTGATTTAATAACTGATCCCAGGATAGCTCTGGGTCAAATTCTTTACCTTCTATCTACCTACTCATGGCCCAGACAGTAGGACAGGGTGGCAGGGGCCGTGCCATATCATGAGGTCAGGGTGGGGAGGCTGACCTGGACTTCACCCAGAGCGGAAGAGTTCAGGGGTCCCTGGAAAGACGTTAGACATGTTATAATTTGTGGACTTGCATGGGTCCATCTACCCTGTTCCTTACTGGATCTGAGTGATACGGCTTTTATGATGCCATAAAAGGCCTCTCACAGAGCAGGCCCAAGTGTTTATTTTGAAAAATCTCATCTTTTAAAAGAGTTATCTGTTGGTTGAAAATAATCTGCATTCACATGTGGATCTGTCAAAGCAGTGTGAAAGCACCATGTTCCTCAGGGCCCGACAGTCCACAGATTAGGACCCATGGGCCCCCTTGTCATTTGTTTTGTAACAACCATATGCCACTGAGAAGCACCCTTCTCTTATTGATTATAAACTTTCTGACACCCAAATTCCAGAATTCCCAAAAAGAAATCATAGACTGGAACATGTGGATGGGGCTGGGACCCCCAAATCAGGGAAGGTTAGGAATAGAGGGCCCACCAAAGGGGGAACAAAGGCCATGAGAAATGTGCTTGTGGAGGAGAAAATGAGTGAGGATCAAAACAAATACTTTAAATGCCGGCAATGCCAGGCCCCTTGTAGGAGCCCTGGTCCCTCAGCGCCTCTGCAGCCTGGGAAGGTGCAGATGGCAAGACAAGCAGATGGGCAGGTTCGGGAATAGCAGGGTAAGGAAAGGGAGGGGCAGGAATCAAAGTAAACCGCCATAAGTGGCAGGTTTGTTCGCACATTCTTAGAGAGAGAGAGCAGACAGCCAAGCCCAGCATGACATGACAGCCTGGCAGGATTATTAGTCCCCGAAGCTGGGACACTAAAATATTTCAGCCAGTTTTCTGCCTTAAACTCTCCAAGGGAAACACTGCTAACAAAGGCTGCCCATGTTCCGTGTTCAATGTGATATAGAAATTACCATTCCCTTTTCTTTGGGTAAGACAGACTGTCACAACCTTTGTCTCCACAGCACTGGGGCTGTGGTCACCAGCTGGAGGCTTCCACACTTCCACGCCTATTTTCTCACGGCACACACATGCATGCAAACACGTGACCATACACATACATACAAACATGCACACACGAACACACACGTGTTCACAGCAACAACGCAGCCATCTGGACAGCCATGCTCTCCTACAACACCTTTTTTTCTCCTGAGTTCTGACAGCTTAAACCCAAGAATTCATCTGCCATCAAAGATGCCTGGGATTGAAAGAGGCAGAAGGAGCCTGAGGATGGGGAGGTGAGGAGCAGACAAGGACGGAATAGGGAAGAGGAGGTTAAGAAAGGGGAGCTACACACAGGGAGAGAGAGAAAAGAGACATGCCTGGCTCCAGCTATTCCACTAACAAGCTGTCCTTCTAGAATTTGTTGATTGAAAAAAATCCATAATTCCAAATAAGATCACAGTCCATTGCCCACGACCCCTATTGCCTATAGACTTTCCCTCTGCAGTCTTGCACCATCACCCCAGGGGAGAGATTGCTCATTTCTAACTCCCTCGGTATTTACTGCATGTGTATGGTACACACGCTTAGAATACACCATGCCGCAGATTTGTATTTTGTGTCTACGTCCTGCAAATTCTTCAGTGAATGAGTTTTGTGGGAGTAACGGTGGTGTCTGTTCCTGTACTCCTCACAGTGTCTAATCCGCAGCTGGGCCCACGTCAGACGCTAACTAACCGCCTCTTAATAATGAGTGAGTAAATAAATAAATGAGTGAGTGAGTGCCTGAATGGACTGGCTAAACGGACATACAAAGGAATGGGTTGTTGCAAGAGGTGTAAAAAGCAATACAGAGAAAAGGTCAGAAGAGTGAGAGATACAGAAATAAAGAGAAGAGAAGGAAATGTCTGGTGAGCTGTGCACGCCTCAGGGACGTACAGGCCGTCAGGAGTGATCTACTGCCAACTACCTGAAGTCTCTCTAACAGTGGAGCATTCGTTTAGGCAAGCTATACAGGAGAATGCACTCTTGAATTACACAGTTTAATTGAAAAATAATCTATGAAGGCAATCCTCACTTTATCACATGATTTCTGGGAAGCTTCCTTCATTGGGTTTTCTGATAAAGCGGCACCGGGGTTCTCAAGATCGTGCAGGGTTTCCACCCATCCATCTGTCTGTCCATCTACCACCCATCCGTCTGTCCGTCCATCTATCTTTCCAAAGGCATTTGTTGAATCCCAGCTGGATGCAGAGCTGGGGGTTCTACGCTGGCCTGGATATCCCTCTTTGCTTTTGTGCTGAGCACGAAAATATCCCTCAGAACCCAACTCACTCTCAGAGGTGAAACACTATTATCTGCCATGTTTCCTCCACAGCCACAAATGCCCATCGCCTGACACCCTCACCCCTGGGAGGAGGCCTGAAAGCAGAATGGGTGTGACTGAAGCTTCGTTCCTTCACGGGGATGGATAGGGAGCCAGCCACACAGACAGACAGAAGGAGCACAGATGCCTCCAGACTCACCGGCTTGGTTCGTGGTGATGTTGACGGAGACATGCTGTGGGGGGAAGGGGCTCTTGCTGGAGACTCCATTGACGGCCTGGATGTCGAAGGTATAGGGGGTGTGGGCCCACAGGCTGCTGATGGAGACACGGCACTCGGTCAGGCCCAGCTGTCTGGGTACAAACTCCACGTTGTCGTCGCAGCGGGAGCAGCTCCGACGGTCTGCCCGGCACTTTCTACAGATGATGTTGTAGGTCACATCATCCCGCCCGCCTGTCTCCCTTGGCGGATGCCACTCCAGAATGATAGATGTCTCATTGACAATGGAGATGACATTGCGGGGACCTGACGGGACACCTGTAGGGAGACAAAGAAGCGCCCAGTGAGGCTAGGCAGAAGCTTCCTCCTCCTGCCTCTCTCCATCTGCCTTTGGTGTATCTCCTCCCCTGTCACACACATGTATCACCTTCAGTCCGTCAAGGCCAAATCTCCATGCTCCAATCCATTCTGAGAATATATGGTGGACAGAAATGACAACCTGGCCTAAACTCCCCTCGCAGTCATCCCAGTGGGGACAGTGGCAATCGTGTGTGCCAAAGGAGACGAGGGTGCAGGGATCTGGGTTCAAGCTCTTTGGTTTTCAGGACCAAGCCACTTCCTCTAGCCAGCTTTAGGGTATGCTATACATATGTAGTAGACACTTATTGGATTCCTGTCTTTTCTTTGTGTAGAATTCAAGGGTTGAGGGACATGAGTGACCCATCAAAAGCTCCGACATATCCTGGCATCTTGCACAAAACCTCATGCAATTTGGAGTCTGCGTGATGTGTACATGCTGGGGCTATTTCTCTGTCGGGCAGGCTGCCAGATCACCTGGACAGATGAATATTCACAGTGCCCAAGCTTTGGTGAAGACAAGAAGCCAAGTTGGCTGGGAGGTTCATATAGCCACCATTTTTTACCCCATGACATGAGAAGAACATAGAGATTTGTTCTAGACATTCTGCTAGCTGCTTTACACTTATTACCTGAGAAGAAACAGTAATTAATTTGATTTTATAGAAAGGGAAACTAAAACTGAGAATGGAGACTGGCTGTGGATCATGTGGTATATAAGAACTGCAGCCAGTGTGGAGACCCCTGTCTGCCTGATTCCAAAGCTCATGCACTTTAACAACAGCCTTATGCTGCCTGCTAGTGAAACCGGCTATCCTTCCCTACTAAGGGAAAAGCCATTTCTCACTCTGGCCTTACACTGGTATGGTACTCCAAAGGTTGATGATCAGATCTGTTCATGGATAACAGGAGATTTGACCAGACTCTCTCTCCTACAAACCAGCCAGACTCATTGGGAGTCAAGGAGGGCAGACTCTTCCCTCTGGATAGCTCTGTCTATAGATGGTGTTCACACTGTGGCAAAGGTTGAAATGCCTTGCTAAATACTAAATTCTAGAAAACCTAGTCCTTTGTAGGAAGGCAACATATCTCTGAATTAACAGCCAAGGTGCTGGGCATTTTGAGAATCTCCTGCCCAGAAAGAGAACAGATCACAGCCTCAGGTTCCCAAGCTAAGCACTGCATGTCCTCAATGTCTAATGATGAAAATGAATCCCACCCAGAAGCCCCCCTTCTGAATGGTGGGTCTGCTGGAGCAGCCGCTCTGGATAGTAATGCATGCAGAATTCACACACGTGACTGTCGCCAGCTGAACGAAGACATGTGTAAAGTGGTTCATGCTGAAGACAGGAATCAAATGCCAACAAACAAAATGAGGGAATAACAACAAGGTCGGGGGGCACCAGGGAAGGATTCTGTGTTGAATCAGTCAACAGCAAGCAGCTAGAGCAGAAAGCAAATATTAAATCGGATTCTATTAAAACGTGAAAGAAAATCAGTACTGTACTATATAAAGCCCATTAGGCCTGAGCTAAAGCACAACTTTCATACAGCCTTGTGACAGGGCAGGATTCATGAAGCATTTTTACTGAAGCCTTGCAAATAGCGTTCAAGAATTCCCAACCCATCTGCCCAGGGATAAACATCCATCTCTTCTCGGATCAGCACACAGCTAGTGCTGAGAGGGTAGCTGGCATGGCCGTTGCTGGGTTCTTACTCGGCCGGGCCAGCTTCACCTTGCACTGCACTATTCGTTAATGTGCATATTGGCCAGTGCCTGTCTTGGACACGTCTGTTTGCTCAGACTGATGAGATTTGGACCACAAGCTCCCAGTGGTCAGTGCCACTGCTCCCTGTCTCAGCAGACAGCCTAACCTCTGCCACAGGCCACCATCTCTCATACTCATCATAAATACATTCATCCAGCACTTGCTCTCTGCTGAGTGTGGAAGGATTCTTTAACAACGTTATCTTATTGCAGCTTTGGGATGCCATCACTGGAAAGCAGCCTTGGTTGGCAGAGCAGAGATAGGTACTGCCCAGGAGAGGGACCACCCATTCTTCCCACCCTGTGGAGGCCTCCCCATGTCATTATCTCCTTTCTCCCATGACCTTAATCTTCACCTTCTCCCCTGGCTCCACCTTCTCCACTTAAACTCCCATTAGATTTTTGCTATTTTAAAAGCTAAAGCACCACCACTGGCATCTATGTTGACTGCCCTCTCTTCTTCGCCCTCCAGCCAAGCTTTCCAAAGTGGAGGGTCTCCTCTCTCCTTGCTTGGGCAAGTGCAGTCCAGTTATTACCCACCCCCCCGCACCCCCGCCCCGTCACTGCTTTTCTTTTGGCATCCCACCTGACAAATGCGGAGAATGCCATTCAGTCCTTCCCTTGCTTGACACCCTGCGTGATCAGCAGCCAGACCCTGACAGTCACATCTTCTGTGTCCCCCACATTCAGTCACTGAGGTGATGCCCCACCTCTTTGTCCTCAGAATGTTCCCTTCCTCAATATCTTCACCCCCTTAGAACTCCAGGCCCTGTGGACTTTCCTGCCCTAGAGCAACAGCCTTCTTGTGAATCCTCCCACACTGCTTTGCACCCCTCCTGTCCGTTCTATTCTGCCAGAGTGTGGGTTCTGAAATGCCCATGAGATCATAGTGTTCCCCTGCTCAAACTGCAACTGCCCAAAAGTTTACCTCCTTTCCACATCCTTCAAGTCCCCATGTAGTCGTCTTACTCATGATCTTATCCCTGGTCACTTGACCCTCAAGTGGCCTTATACTGTGGCCTGTAGGAAGATTCCTGTGATTTCCTGTGCATACTAAACTCCCTTCATGCCCCTGAGCCTCTGCATGGTGTTCTCTTCTGTCTGCAATTCCTTTCCTCCTTATCCATTTGATGAACTCCTGCTCACCATCCAAGATCTAGCACTCAATTCCACCAGGAGGCTTCTCTGATGCCTGCAGTCACGTACCCCCCACCCTTGGGCTTCCATAAGCCTATTTCTAGATGCTAACACAGATTCCATTATTGCACTGTGATGATCTCTTCCTCTGTGTTGAACTCACCACGCTGTGGCTTCCTGGTGGGTGGGAGCTTGTGGCTGGCTTATCTCCATGGTTCACATGCCCCAGCTCTTTGCTCAGGGGAGGCTCCTCACTCTTGGTTTTGACCTCTGTTCAGGGTGCACAACTTAAGATCACCCTATCCCAGCATGAGATGCCCTGCTGTGGGGCAGAGGGAGGATACAGTTGTGGTAACAGGGAAGACTGCTTGTGGCCCTGAGTGGTAGAGGCTTTAGTGAGATAAAGGTGGCAAGTGAGGAGCTGGTTTGGAGAGGACTTCCCTGTCCCTTGATCCAGTGGTGTCCCTGGCAGGTGGGATGATCCCATTTGATGCTGCCCCGTGCCTGCTCCCTGCTCAGGAAGAAAAGTGGCAGGTTTCCAACAAGATTTTTTCATGTTTATTTAGACACAGCCTTCATATAAAGCAACTACTGCACCATTCTCTTTCATGGCTGCTTTCCAGAGCAAATGCATCTGTGGGGCATGAATGGGGACCTATGGGGACCTATAGGGCCCATGGTTATTGATTCCAGAACTGCGTATATCTGAATCCTTTCCTTTCAAGGAAAGCTAGAAGACCCCAAATATGTCTTGCTGTGTGTCCTTCCCCGCCATGTCCTCAAGAGTAGGGGTGTGTCTTGTTTCAGAGCCCAGCAGAGTGCCTGGGCTCACAGGACACATCTGTGGAGATGGCCCGAGTCTGGTCCACAAACAATGATTGGGATCCTGTTCACTACTCATTCATTCACTCACTCACTTCTTTAACAAATACTCCTGTGTAATTCTAGGCACTCAGAGGTTAGGGAAAGGCCAGATAGACAAACTTCTGCTCCCATGGAACTTACTTACATTCTGGTGAGAGAAAACAGACAGAAGGAAGAAGGAAAGAAAGAAGGAAACATGGAGATAAATGAGATGACTTCAGATAAAAGTAAGTGCTATAAAATAAAATAGCCCCCAGGTTAAGACTGCTTCCCAGTGGGGTACCTGGGTGGCTCAGTCGGCTAAGCATCCAACTCTTGATTTTGGCTCGGGTGATGATCTCATGGTTCATGAGTTCTAGACCCACATCAGGCTCTGTGCTGACAGCACAGAGCCTGCCTGGGATTCTCTCTCTCCCTCTATCTCTGCCACTCCCCTGCTCAAGCTCTTTCTCTCTCTCTCAAAATAAATGAATAAACATTAAAGAAATAAAAAAAAAAAAAGATTGCCTCCCAACAATGCTTAGCTCCTGCCCCTTTTCCCAGGAGGCCTGCTCTGGGCAGGGCAAGCCAGGGGCCAGTCTCTGGGTAGCTAAAATGGCAATGGTCCCTGGTCTGTGCTCCATCAGCCTAATGATAAGGGCACGTTCCTGCCAGCAGGTTGCTCAGCCTTGCCTGTACTTGGGAGAGTCTGACCACAGCATGTTTGGCCTCTGAATAAATGTCCCTAGAGAAAGGTGCTAGGCCACCTCTACCCCTCCAGGCAGCACTCCCTGGGCTTGAGGCCCTTACCCCTGTGGGGAGTGTCTGTCCAGAACCAGAGCTCCACTCAACATCCTCAGGAAGGAGGCCAACTGAGGCAACCAAACAAAAATGTCAAAAGGCGGGGGGAGTTGAGGGGGAGGCCAGAAAGAGAAGAAAATTCTTCATCTCCGTCAGCAAAAGGCCTCAGTGCATGCAGTGGTAGGGGCTCAGAGCCACAGTCTCCTTGTCTAAAGCTCCCTGCTCTTGCGTCCATGTCCTCGTTTTTCTTAATTATATACAGACAGGCTTTTTGAAGCTTCTCTGATCTGTTGCCACGGTTACTACTGATGAAAGCTTCCTGTGAAAAGGGCTAAAGAGACTCAGTCCTTTTAAAATATGGGAAAACCACTGAGCTGGCTTAAGTGGGAGGGGCATGGTAGGTCCTGGGTCATGAGGATAGGGCTCTGTGTTTTCCAGAATGTGCCTGAGAGGTTGGCTCAGCCTGCGTGAGTACAGTTGGCACTGGGACCTCAAAGAGTTAAACAGAAAAGATCCTTCTAGAGACACAAGATTAGCCCAAGTGTTGCCATACTGAGATAGAATCTCCTGCTTCTTAATGCGATTTGGGCAGGATGAATTTTTTTTTTTTTTTTAAAGAATGGAGAGACAGGGTGAGTAAGTTTATTTGTAGGCATTAAGCTGGAAATAAGAGCACTCCTGAGTAATCAAAGGGAAAATCTGCTGAAGATAGGTCAGCCCTGAAAGCCAATTCCTTTATCAGGAATCTTAATAAGGCCAACTTCCTGGTTTCAGAATTTAGATGTGAACTTCAGCCTGGTCCAAGGTGCCAACCAGGTAGGGTCCAGCTAACTGTGCCTTGCTGCAGCCAGGATCTATATACTTGCATCCCTCCCCATGGGGAGCTGGTGAGGGTGACAACCACAATGAGGTGAAGCTTTCCAGGGAGACCCTATGTGCAGGCTGAGATTGCACTGTTCTGCGTCAGGCCAGAGATGGGATCCTCCACGTTGTGTGCAAAACTGCTTGAAGGATTTGATGAAAGAGAAAGATTTTACCCAGAAAAATGGACAAATACTTAAACACAAACATGGGTTTTCAGAGACTCTGAGGGGTTCATAGTTCCTTGAAACTAACCAGTGAACACCCTAGATGTTCACAGCAACCAAGTTCAAAAATATTCTCTTGTTGGTGACCCTTGAGATGGTGAACTTCTAAGCCTTAATACTCTCTCAACTGAAAAGTGGTAGTTTTGAGGATTTAATGAGATAATATACCCAAGGAGTTTAGCTGTGTGGCCTGTACACAGAGGAACTCCATAAATATCAGTTGCTATTATAATTTGTATTGCCATTATTATATGATTTGGAGCCCTGAACCATTCATCCAATTAAGATTGATCTTGTGCAGCCCCTCATTCATTGAGCAGAGACCCCATGCCCAGAACTGTGCTGGCACTGTGAAAGCCATGAAGCTATGGAAGCCACAGCCCATGATGCTGGGGAGCCCAGACGCTTTCTAGTCAGGCAAGACCCCACACCCATGGGTCCTAGAATCTGTGGACACATACAATTAAGGATCAAAGTAAGTAATACAGACACAAAGAGTTATAGGTGTCTGGGAAAAGATAAGATCAGTGCAGAACAAAATATTCAGAGATGGTGTCTGGGGCCTTGTCTACCAGTTGGAGCTACATGTATAGACTTGGAGGCTATGTGCTCCAGTCTATACACCTTAGGGCACTAATCCCTGCAAACACATCCAGGAAGGAGGAGAGCCCTAATCATGGGCATGGGGCTGTGTCTCCAGAATGGGTCCAGCTCTTTTTAACCTTCTTGTGCTCCTATATATCTGCTCCCTAGCCTCTCAAGAGGTGGTCTGGCTTTAACATGGAATCTGGGTTTGCTTGTTCTCTCTCACCCTATGGGCAGGGAAATACATCCTTTACCCCTACAGCAAACTACATCCTCAACTCAGTCTTCTTTTAGGAGAAAGGATTGAGATACAGTCTGGGAATGGGTCAAGAAGGACAGGTGATACTCAAGATTCTTAAATATTGTAAGTCAAAAGAATGCAGAGGTAATGTTCTTGTGGCTGAGCAGAGTCAAGACAGTAGTTTGGAAAACTGAGTTAAGACATACTTAAGGAACTATGTCTGAATAATTGGGAAGCTTTCTGGAGAAAGGAGAAAGTCCTTTGAGATTTTATAGAGAGACAGATAGAAGTCTAGGAACAGAGGCAGACATAGAAACCGAGCTGTAGAGGTATGAAGAGGTCTTTTATGGAGGCAAAATATGCAGCAAACCAAGTCAGGCTGGTTGTTATGTCTTTGCCCTCAATACAGCATAGAGGGCTAAAAGCAGGATGGGTTGGAAGGTAACATAAGCCAAAAGAGGGAAATTTTGCAATTATCAGAAATGTAGTAGAGTTATCGCATAAATGTGAAGTGAACCCACATTCAGTTGTAGTTCCTTCTTTGGTAACTGGTTATTTAAAAACAATACCAAACAAAGAAACTTCTCTTTATTTTTTTAGGTGCCATGTATAGCTATGACACTCCCCAGCCTAAGTTCAGCTCTCTCTCTCCCTCTCTCTTTCTATCCTGAGGATGCCAATTCCTCTCCCATCATTCCTGCAGTAGGTGTAGAATTTCTGGGGGAGAGACTGGACAGGAATGCCCACTGTCCTAAAGCAAAGGGTTGTGATGTCCTGTAACATGCTGGTTCAGAACTTTGGAGAGGGGTATGTGCCTGCGTGCTCCCATCCCCCTTCACAGAGGTGCCTTGGACAGCAGTGGGGCAGTTCCTAAGATTCTATGTCAGGCACCAATAACACCACAATAATAGGAGCCAGTGGCAGCCGGAGTTTTCAAGTCTTATTGGGGGATGTGGGGTGGCTGTTGGAAGACAGATCAGAAAACCACAAATAATTTATCAGAGACCTGGTGCAAAGTAGTGGCATCAAAATGGGCTAGTGAGGCAACCTCCACTCAATAGTAGAAGCTTAGAGGGACTTTATTGAGATCCTTACAAAAAAAAAAAAAAAGACCAAGGACTATCTACAATTTGTGAGTGATGAGCACCAGACATTTGGAACACTGTTTTGCTTAATGTGAAGATGGTAACGTGTCAAGTTCTGAGGTGTCCCTTCCAAAGAGGCGGTTGTGCTGGAGGCCTGAGGCAGCAGGGCTAGAAAGTTGAGTGGTGCCTGCCCCATTGCAAGTGAGGCACCCTGGTTGCTCCCCTCAAAATATAGACTCCCCCGGGACAAGGATGAGAGGTGGTTGAAACCTGGGGAAATCATGTTGCTTTATTTTTCCTAACAGTCCTAGATCCCAATATTCCCAGAGACAGTTTTATGCCACCTCTGGAACCAGTTTAAAATGAACCCAGGGACATAGGCTTCCAGTGGACAGACACCTATGCCATCTGCATGGTCGTCAGAAGGATAAGACATTGATTTGGTGGGACTTGTGTGCTTTATGCCACTGAGTGATTGATATCAGCTGTTTTCCTACAGTAGATTCCTACAAGGATCATTTGTAAGAGCAGAGCTTTGGTTTCCATTTCGCAGAGTTATATATGGAATTCTGAGATTTGTTTTAATAACAAACCCTATATGCAAAGTACTACCTTAGGTATTTTGGTATATTACTTAATAAAATCCCATCTCCCCAACATTCAACAAGGTAGGAACTATTGTCCCCATTTTATATATGAGGAAACTGTAGCTCAGAGACATTAAGTAGCTTGCTCAAGTCATGTGGCTGGTGAGTGATGAAATCAAGACTTGAGTCCAGGCCTGGCCACTCTCAAAGCTCATCCTTAGCAACTCTTCCACCCAGGGTGGAGGCACCTAAGGGTGTAAGGTGCAGGAGTAATGCAAATGCATCCAGGTGCTGGGGGTGGGGGGATGGGTCTCTCAGGATGGCAGGAGGCTCTTGTTCCTGAGCTGTTTCAGTAGCTTCCCTAGAGAGACAGAGCAGCCGTGGTTCCAGCACTATGCTGAGCAAGTCTGCACGTGTTGCTCATTAGGGTCTTGGAAACACTGGGCCTGTACTCAGGCAATTCTCCTAATCATAACAGTTAGTAATAAGAAGAAATGATTAGTCAAAACAAGGAGGGACCCTGCTGAGAGGGATTTCGGGAGCATCAGAGAACCTAATGTTACACATTTCACCAAACAGCAATGTTTGTAGAAAGTACTTCTTGTTTCTCCTGCTTCAATGGAGCTAATTGTCTGGGAGAGAGGGGGTGGATTTCACATTCTGGGAAAAAAGATGGCCCCTCTACCTGGCCTGAGCTGAAGCCCAAGCGTCTAATTTCTACAAGGCTGCAGAACCCCTGGAGGATGTCTGAGACGCCTGTACCTGGAGAGGCAGCGTATTTCAGTAGGAATGTCTCCCACCACTGCCTGGGTGGGGAGGTATACAAGGCTTAATCTTCTATTTGTGGCCCAAGGTGAGGCCAGAGAGAGGGAAACTTTGACATGACTCTCTCCTGCAGATTTCTTGGAGATACTTCAAGTCCAGGAGAGCTATAGGGCATATGTCATCTTGAAGACATGGCCTTCAAGACCTCTTTCCCAGCCCTGCAATGAGGCTCAGTGGCCTTGTGGAGTGGTGAGAGATACACCAGACTCACAAGGAAAAAGATCGGGGCTGAGGGCCAGCTTTGCCACAGTGTGACCCTACGCAGGTCACTTACACTCTCTGAGCCTCATCTTTCATTGATCTGTGACTGATAGAGCTAGACATGTTTATTGAGATCCTACTATGTGCTATGCCCTGTGTATAAGATTATGGTATAAAAATTCACTGACATATGCCCTGAGGGGTCCAAAATCTGCAGGGGAGGTGGGCACCTGTACTACAGCCACACAAACCACTGACTGACAAGGCTGGTGGAGATGCACTCCCAGATTCGTGGATTATTCATTCGGTTTTCCCTGGGAATACACAGAAGAATCTGCCAGGCATTATCTCATTCAGTTCTCAAAGAGACTCTCTCTAGGTATACAGAAAAGATCCAGGTTCCAAAGAGAACAATTCAAGGCCAAGGGAGCAAAAAGAGAAATTGGAAAAGTAGGTATTCCTCCTAGAAAGTTACAGGTCATCCAAAATCAAATCCTTATTCTGACACTTTATAGACACACTTATTCTCAGAACAGGAAGAAACCTTGGAGATCATGGTGTGTCCCTGGTGGGGAATGCCCTCTACAGTCCCTACCTGGTTGGCCAGACTCTTTTTTTTTTTTTTATTATTTTTATTTTTGAGAGCGGGGGGAGGAGAGGGAGAGAGACAGAGAGACAGAGAGACAGAGAGAGTGCACATGCAAGTGGGGGAGGGGCAGAGAGAGAGGGAGACAGGATTTGAAGCAGGTTCTGTGCTGACAGCAGAGAGCCCGATGCAGGGCTCAAACTTGCAAACTGAAAGATCATGACCTGAGTTGAAGTCAGATGCTTAGCTGACTGAGCCACCCAAGCACCCGAGCCTCTGTTTATTCTTCCAGCAATGGAAGCTCACTACTAAGGAGCCATCTCTTAACAATAACCAGAACCTATTTTCAAATATAATGAAAAAAAGGTACCTACTCACAATAGCCACAAACCCCATAAAATACCTAGGATTAAATCTCACAAGTCCTGTGTAATAATACTTGTATTAAGACAACTATAAAACTTTACATAAGGGCACAAAAGTAGACTTCAATACTGTGCTCCTGGATGGAGAGGTATATCATAAAAATGACAGACCTTCCCGAAGCAATCTATATATTCAATACAACCCCAATCTCAATTTAATAGGACTGCTTAATGAAATGCGCCAAGCTGATTTCACAGTTCGTCTTGAAGAAAAAAGTGTTTGAGAATGGGCAAGGCATTTTTGACGAATGGAAGGTAGGGGTTTGATTTACAAGTTATTGAAACGTTTATAAAGGTACCATCTTTAGAACAGCTTAGAAGTGATGCCAGAACAGAACATTCTCTCAACAGGAAAAAAATAAAGGTAAGTATGTACCGGGCATTTAGTAAATAATAAAAGGGCATCTCACTAACATGTGGACAATTCAGGTGGAGTTGATGGGATGTTATTTTTAATAAGATGTAAGAACACCAGGATCACATCTTACACAACAATAAATTCCAGATGGAGGAAGGAGCTAAACATAAACACTATTAATAGAAAATATCAGAGACTGTTTTTATACCTTAGAGCAGGAGGACATATACCAAACCCAGGCAAAAAGTCAATATTCAAATCCCCAAAACCAGAAGGAAAAAGATGGTCAGGTTGGGTTTAAATAAAAATGTCAATATGACAACCTCCCCCCACAAAAAACTATACCCATAAGTAGAGTTAAAAATAAGTGGAGGGCTGGGGCGGTGGTGGGAGGGAGAATGCCCTGTATAATTAGTGGGCATCTAGAAATCAATTTTTTAAAATAGAAAAAGGGCAAGGGTTATGAACAGTCAATTCCCAGAAGACAAATAAACTGGTCAAGAAACATATGAAAAGTACACCCTAATTTATAATTAGGGAAATACTATTCAAAAATACTAGGAGATCAGTCAAATTGGCAAAAAGTAAAGGCTGGTCTGTATGTGGAGAATTCTGCAAGGTGCACATGAGGGGCGTAAATGGGATGAGTCCCTTGGGAGAGCACTTAGGTAATATTGATTGCCTTTCTGCGTGTATGTGCCCACCAACCCAGCAATTCTATTTCCAGGTGAATTTCCTGCACAAATACAAGCGTATGTGCCCCCCAAGGTATGTCTGAGCATTTTTGCAGCAGTATTGTTTATATTAGGAAAAGGATGGAGTTAGCCCGAATGTCCACCCGGGGGCGGGGGGTGGGGGGGTGCTGTGTAACACAGCAGAAGTCACTGGTGCCTCCCCCACCCAATTCTCTCTTCCCCAGTCTCACAGAAGATAGGCTTCCCAGACACTAGAAATCACATGATGAGTCCCAGCCCATGAAATGTGATCCTTCACTGTCCGAAATGGGGTGTCACTAGATTGGTGCCATGCCGCCTCAGAGGCAGAGCATCTTCCTCCCTGAGGGAAGCAACTTAGCACTGAGGGTAAAGAGACCTGAATCTTGCCAGTCAGGCCCGGGTGAAATCAGGCCTGGCTACTCACTGATGTGTAAGCCCTTCTGGGCCTCTGTTTTCTTACCTATAAATTGGGAATAACAGGAGTACCTATCTTCTCTTCTGTGAGACTGAGAAGATCCATGTCAGGGGCTTAGCACTGTGCCTGCCTCACATGTGGTAAGACCTCAGTCAGAGTCAGCGATTTTCTCAGTCTTGTCATGCACGTGCGTTCCCGCTCTAATCGTTTGTGGCCGGCATGGTTGAGCGCCATGGGACACAGCATATGACATCTCCTCAGAAGAGGCCTTGGCCCCAAGTCCTGAGCAGGGGCTACAGGCACAGGCACAGGCACAAACATAAGCCTCTTCACTGAACATGGGCACAAACACTGCCCTTCGCTCTCAAACAGAGCAAATTCTCACCTTACTCACAGTTCCCTTTTACTGGCCAGCAGACAGTGTGCTCTATGTGGGAACCGAGCGGCCCTCCATCTGTGCTCACCGAGCACCGTCAGGGCTTGGCGGTGCCCAGTGCTTCCCACCACCCACGGCCCACTCGCCCCCACCAAACCACCCACCTTCTGTGTACACCTGGCCCAGCAGAGCCAGCCTATACCAAGCTTCATCTCACTACACAGATGCCATGAAGGCCTCACTCCAGACGGCAACATCGAACATCTTTGTCCCCATTTCCAAGGTGAACAGAGCTCAGAGGTGACCCAGAGGAGATGCTCAAAAGGTCACCTTGGGTATCTCCTGCAAGTCTGAGCCCAGAGCCATGCGGAAGGCAGCACACTGCTATTACCACTGCCCTGACCTTCTCTCTACAGAAGGGGGCGGAACGACAGAGGGGCCTTTGTGTCCAGGCAGCCTCTGGCCCTCTGCCCTTTTGCCTCTGAGATAAGTCATTCATGTGACTTCAGAATTAGAGCACTCTTGACTGAGTGGGATGGAGGGTGGCCTCTGGCACAGGCTGGAGGGAATCCTGGCCCTTCCACAGGATGACCTCAGACTGAAGCCTGCTCTTCCTCTGCAAAGTCATTCATGATCATTTATCCACTGGAGAGCCCAGCCTTTAAGCCCACAGCCAACCCCATATCATAAGAGTTCTCAGGTGTCTGGCTCCGACTGGGCACTTTCCAGCCAATTGTGTGCCAAGTTTCTCAGAAGACCAGACACACAGTTTCAAAATAAATCACTACAAAACGCTGGCATCCTAGTCTTATGCCACACGTAGTTCAGAGAGCATGGGCATACACAAACTGACTATGAGATCCACTTTTGTTCACTTTGCCCACCTTCCCACACAATTCAGGAGCCCCCTTGGCAGGCCTCACAAGCACCCCTCTTGGACACCTCCAGTTAGGGGGAGATTGCTAATTTCTCAGGAGGCTTTTGGTCTCTGGACAATGTTTGTAATCCACCTTTACATTAAGTTGAAAGTGGCTTCCTTCTAAATCTTTGATGAGAGTCAAAGACACCTCGTGTCCCAGTCTTTGTCAAACACAAGTGAAGCCATGCTGATGTATGTGGGTCTTTGGTTCTGGTATCCTTGCCACATTCACATGTGTTACCAAACCAGGAAATCTGGAAGGTCACAGTTCTGGATTGAGAAAGTATTGGCTGCTACCAAGTTTCCAATATGGCAACTGGAGGGTCAGGGAATGAAAGAGGGGGTGGAGCCAGGGACCGCCCCCCCTCCCCCCGACACCTGTCATTATGGAGTTGAGGGTAGATTCCGAAGCTGGCTATCAGGGTCAATGGCCAGTAGCAAGGGGGTGGAGTGGGTTGATATGGGTTCCAGGGCTAACTGACAGTGGTGATCTTGAATGGCGACCGTAGAGACAGCACTGGACAGAGATCTAGGCGTGAGATACATCCCAGACTCCACCATGACATGTGGGCTTGGCCTTTTGGTGTCAGAATTGGATCAGGGTCTGATACTGAATACTATGGATGAAAGAGGGAACACTGGAGGAATCAGGAGGCCATCTGGAGACCACCTGTGAGGAGCTGGGGACCAAGATGGTCTACATAAATGATACACAGATTTGTGATCACATTATGATGGGGTGGACACAGGGGGCGATGATGTCACAATTCAGCCAACCGAGAATGGATCTCCAGGAATATTTGCTCTAAAATTCCCATTTCCCCCACACTTTTATTCTGTTCTTATTTTGGATTAGGCAATTTAGATATGACCCTGACTCACCTCTTATCCTTATTCATAACAACCAAAACAATGACAATCATTTACGGAGCACTTCCCATATGTCTTTGAGTACTGAGGTATTTTACATTCATTATCAGAGTGGGTACAATAACGAACTATAGCTTCCGTTTATGAAAAAGAAACAGAGGTTCAGAGAGGTTAGATAATCTACCCAAGGCCACGCTGCAAGGGAAGGGTGGAGCCAAGAGTCAATCCTGGGCTACCTGATTCCAACAGCAGGACTCTTAACACTCAACTGTGATGGGTACCTACTGTATAAGGTCATGGAGAGGGTAAAAGAAATCAGATTAGCATGTCAAAGAGCTCCCAGTCCAGTGGACAGAGGCAGTCCTATACCTGAATAGCTCTAACTGGGGTAGAATATTCAGAGTGTGCAAAGCAAGGCATCATCCTTCCTTCCTGGGGATGAGGTGAGGTGGTGGCAGAGGACAAAGGCCGCAGAGTCACCTATTTCTGATGGTCTTCCCCTCTGAGGCGGAGAACCGGAGCAGGGAAGATTTAAGAAACATGAGCTCTAGCTACTATTAAGCTCCAGCATGCATCCCAGACCAGCCCCACCTGGGACCGGAGCTTGCAAATTTGGCATCAGAGCCATTGCTTGAAGACTGCCAAGGAGCATTCAGGACACAACGGGGTCCTAGAACCATGTGGACAGTTTCATTCCACATTTTCAAAAGAGAGAAGAGAACAGATTACATTTTACCTCAGTCACCTCCTCCTTCTGAAACTTCACAGTTAAACCGGTGCTTTGTGGGCCTCAAGCAAAGAGGGACAAGAACCGGCACGTGTCTCTAAGTATAAGTCAGGCCAAATGACATTGTTTCTTTTTCCAAATGTTTATGAGCCTATGGAGAAAAAGAGTATAGAGAGCATGCCTAGATTTCAACCGTGGTAACTGAAAGAAAGTACACAAATACTTGTGGACCAAAGGAGGAAATGTTAGCTAAGTGATAATGTCAGTGCTTAGGTTTCAGCTGCTTTGAAAATGGCATCAAAGTAGGGTGAGCGACTCTAACAACAGTCATAAGATGAAATCGCTTACTTTCACTGGGTGCTTCCTGTATGCCAAACAGCGTTCTAAATGGTATTATGACATGTAATACCCCTGACGACACAGTGAGGCAGACACCAATACCCTACCCATTTTATGGATGAGCAAATGAGGACACAGTGAAGCCCTGTCACTTGCCCCATATCACACAGCCGGCAAGCAGCAAAGAAGGACTTGAACTCAGGCACAGATTCCAGAGCCCACAGTCCTAACAATTTGCTAATACTTCTCATTTCAAAGATGACAAAAATCAGTATTCAAAATAATCTAGACTTGGAAGAGCACTATGCCTAACTAACTCCACAAGACAAAATTTCTGAAGTCACATTCGTCAGTGCAGAAAAGACCCAAATGGGTAGCATTTCCTGAAGGGACAAACAAAACCACTGGATGTTTAGTGGCCAAAAGTCTGGTAGGATCTAAGGCATGGGGACTGGAACCACAGTGAGCAATCAACAGTATCCCAGCCCCAGGAGGAGAAGATCCATCACTTTTCCACTGAACCGTGCTCTGGGGTGAGGGTCACATGTTTCATTCTGGCTACCACATCTTGAGAGTTTTATTGATAAATGTGAGAGATTCAGAAAAGGCCAGCTAGGATGGTGGAGTTCAGGAAATCACGTGTCTTGGGGAATAGATAATATAACAGGTGTTTAGCCTAAGGTAGGTGATTCAGGAAGGATGAGGAACTCATTCTTAAACACTACAACTGCTGGCCTGCAGAACATTGGTCCTCAATGGTGACCAAGGGTGAGGGGAGGAAGAAGGCAGTACCCAACTCAGGGGCCAGAAGATTCCTCAGTGATGGATGATGGCTGCCTGACAATGGAATAGAGCTGTCTCACAAAACATATCAGCTGTCTGTCATCACAATATTCAGGGTTGCTGGAGAGAGAGGCTGACACTGAGGAAGAATTTGGGTGGCAGGACCTAGAAGGCTGCTCTGAATGTTAACCATCTGTAACTCCAAACGCCCTCATGATAAAATGCCTCAGCAGAAATGTAGCGTGTCCCTGGCTGTCAGCTTAAAACTTAGAGCTATCCAAAGCCTCCTAAGGGTTATACCCACTTGGGTCAACAACTGTGAAAGGAAATTGTAGATGATAGAAGTGTGGAAGTGTGTTTACACAGGCAGCGCTGACCCTTCCTGAAACAGCGGTGACATTTATAAATAGTTTTTAGCTTGCTGTCACAGTCCCTCAAATCTGCATCCAGATGGATGAACCAGCCAAATCCAGGCACCCGGAGAAACGTCTTGTCCTAGGACTCTTGTTCATCTATGACCCCTGCCCAGATTCCATCTCAAGGAAAACAGTCTACCTCCCTCTAAAAAACACAAATTATATTTTTTACGTGCAACATGGATCATGTATCAGAGTAAAATCAAGCAGCCTTTTACCTACAGAATGGGATACACGCTGTATCCCTTACTAAAGCTCTGGTAAGCCGTGGGTAAAGGAACCCTCTTTCAATATGTTGCAACTCCTACATTCAAAGAGGTAAACACTTCTGAAGATCATCCTCAAAGCAGGCATGTAGGCAAGCGAGCAGTCCTCAATTCATGAAACTGGATCACTGACTCAGGTGGCTTGTTTGTGACCCTGGGGGGGGCTCCCTGCCCTGGCGGTCTGCTGTGGCAGCCCCAAAGACTTCCTTTTGGCCTATTTCCTGCCAAGTGGGGTGGAAGACCAGATGAGTAATGAGCCCATCACCCATTTATATTCTCTCCCCACCCAATCCTCCATCTGAGCTCAGGTGAATGTTCCCCACCATTCACTTTCCTTCTGCCTCAGTTTCTCTCTCAACCCTCCCAGAGCCCGCTCTAATCAGGCCACGCTCCTTGACCTCCACCCACTTCTGTTTCCCATCATGCCCGCAGCCCTAGCTGATGCTGCGCTGGAGGCCTCCACACTGCTTCAACCACCCCAGAGTGAGAAAGGCGTAGACAACCAAGCCAGGACAGGTGGGGGTGTGCTGAGAACCAGTGAGACCTTCCCTTGAAACACAACCACTGACGCACACTCCCACATTCACTCTCATATCACACCCCACCCCTGCTCTTCCACAAACAGGTATCTGCAGTCTCTGTCTTTCTCCAGCCCGGTACATGGGACACTAATGGGGAGGGGCAGGCCCTGTGGTTTTGGCCTGCAGAAATTCACTCAGTGGCCTTTCTCCCCCAGGAGCCATTAAGCAGAGGACAGAGAAACTCAACCTAATTTTAAAGCAATGTTCTCAAAATTTAGAATGCTTCGGAATCACCTAGAGGGCTTGTTAAAACTAAGATCACTGCCTCCCCACCACCCAATCCATTGAGTTTCTCATCCAGTAGGTCTAGGGAGGGGCTGAGACTCTTAATCTCCAGCCAGTTCCTAGGTGATGTTGAGGCTGCGTGCCCAGGAACTGCATTTAAATACCACTGCTGGGGGGCTTCTGGGTGGCTCAGTCAGTTAAGTGTCTGACTTTAGCTCAGGTCATGATCCCATGATTTGTGGGTTCAAGCCCCAAGTTGGGCTCTGTGCTAACAGCTCAGAGCCTGGAGCCTGCTTCCAATTCTGTGTCTCCCTCTCTCTCTGCCCCTTTCCCACTTGTTCTCTCTCTCTCCCTCCCTCTCTCTCTCTCTCTCTCAAAAATAAATATTTAAATACCACTGCGGTAAAGAATAAACCATTACAGGTGATCTTGTGGAGTGTGGCCCAGCAGGACTCAAGATTGGTAGAATAAAGTTTATGAGCCTATGTCCTTACAGACTTTTCACAATGCCCTGAAGGCCATCATGCCTGGCTGCAGAGGACTGCCTTATTTTCCTGCCATCCCGATGCCCTTCCCACCCTCTGGTCCCTGGCACACTCCTCCAATCCACTCAGCCTGCCTGGAAAGACCAGGGTCTGGGAAATGCCACTTTTTGGCAGTCCAAGGAGCATAAACCCTGTGCCTTGGGGACCACACTGCTGCCCTGGGATGGTTGGGATGAAAGAGGGGGAGGCCCTTAAAGAATGAAAGCAGAAGCTTAAGGAAGAGAAACTGGAGTGTACAGAGATGGGTGAGGGAAGACTGGACTCCTATCCTTCCCTATAGGTCAATTCAAGAGTGAATTACTGCCATGGACATCTGCAGCGACCTCCTAAGAGCTACCAAATTTTAGCTCCCACCGTGTGTGAGTTCATGGCATTGGAGGCAGACAGACCTGAGCTTCCATCCTGGGGCCTCAATGACATCGGTCATGTTATTCTTCCAAGCTCCTGCTGTGGGTTCCATCATGCCTGGTTCTGATGATGAGAAGTCCCTGCTCACATGGCTGTACTGGGCACCAGGGCATGCCCCTGGGAGCCACACCGAGAACCCCTGCTTCACCACTCACTTCCCAGTCTCTTCATGTGAGTCAGGAGGGAGGTCAGGGTGGTCTCCAGGGGACCCCAGAGGGTTTACGTGAGGGGACAGCAGAAGGACCCAGAGAACAAGACAATGATCTCTGAAGCCCCTTCTTCATTACATTTCTATGATCAAAACTGCAGAGGGAAACCCACTACATTTGAAGAAGAAATAAAGAAACACGATAGGCACTGGCTTGTCTCTGTGATCCATCAAAGTTTCTTCCATGTGGGTGACAGAAAAAGGGTTTGGTTTGGAAACCAATTTGACAATAAATTTCATATAAAAAAATAAAATAAAATATAATTAGATGTTGAAAAAAATAAAAAATAAATTAAATTTAAAAAAAAAGAAAAAGAAAAAGGGTTTGGTGGTCAGAAATGTAACAAGGTAGTTATTTTTACACCAGTCCTTCTGCATAGTTTTCCACAGACAGCAATTTTATAAGGCATAATTATCTATTTTTACCTGCCTCATAAATTCCTCCTTTCCATTTCATCCCCCAGTAAA
This sequence comes from Lynx canadensis, assembly GCF_007474595.2. Lineage (NCBI taxonomy): Eukaryota > Metazoa > Chordata > Mammalia > Carnivora > Felidae > Lynx > Lynx canadensis. The sequence continues at coordinate 30,990,791 of NC_044311.2, read as the reverse complement.
CTAGAAATTATTTAAAACCAAAGATGTGCATTTTGGTGCTTGGTTTCACACTGCTGTGCACTTCCCCATGCGTTCCTGGCTGCTCCCCATCTCTGCTGACTGTGTCACGCCTGCCATGCCATCAGACCCTCCTGTGAAAAGAAGCATGTCTGACCCTGAGGACTCAATGGGCTCTGCTCCCTGAAGACTGAAGGCAGTCTTGTTGGCCATCACTCCTGCCCAGCTTCTCAGCCTCCTAAGAGCACCTGAAGTCTGGGATGCTCGGTCTGTACCTCCCTCCTTCTCCCACAGTACATCTGGTTCTGGTGGCCATAACCTCACTTGTTTTCATCAGCACCTTCAGGCCAAGTGGTCTGGGGCCACACAGTGGATTCTGCTGTGATGCCCAGAGACCGTGTCAACCTGGACCCTCCCTGGGAACGTCACTTTTATTTTTAGAACTCTATCATGCTGGAAGTTTCCATATCTGCTGTAATCTTCACACTTTCCAGGGATATAACCAAAGCATGTTCTAACATCGACTGAGAGTTTACTATGAACCAGGCATTGTGCCAAAGACTATAAAACTATTTTGCTTAATCCTGGAAGAGGTGTGAGCACGATGAAGAAGGAAGAAGGGAAGTGGGTGTCCCCAGAGCAGCAACAGTAACATCATCACAGTCGGGCCCAGGGGGCCCCTTCCTTGGACTTCAGTCAGAGCTCACACCAGCCCCTGTGGCACTGCCTTGGGGTGCATCCAAATCCCTGCTGAGTCCACGAACCTTGTCAAGGACAATGCTGAACACACAGGGATGCCAGGGGACTCTCAAATGTCAAGGGGGTCCTACGCTTACCCAGGAGATTAAAAAGAAAATGAAGAAATGCCCACACAAGGCTACAAAGGCTATCATGCACTCTAAACATTTAGATTAATTTAGAATAAATTCCAGTCCCAGAAGACTAACCGGATTTATTAAAAATACACATTTTAATGCACTACAGGTATTTTAGCTTTGTAAAGAACACATTTTAAATCATAAGGTTTTAAAAATATTTCAATATCATCAGTGAATGAGTATGACTGATGATAGAATCTCCTTTAAAGATGATGGCAACAGGCCAAGCCTGAGGCCTTTCCAGACTTCAAGGCCTGGGCTCCTGGACACTCCCAACACTGACCCCTTTCCCCAACACCCACCTAGACCCTGCAGATGCCCACTGAGGGACAGAGCTACCCCTTACCTGGGTCCTCACTGGGTCCCGGTGAGCGGTAATTGTTTCCTGATTGGATGGATGGAGAACCACACTTGGGAAAGTAAACCAGTACCTGCACCCTCCCCAGGCTGGGCCCGTGCCTGGCTGCCTTGCTCCACTTGAGGAACCAGTCAGGGTCCCCAAGGCTATAGTGCAAGGCCAAGCCTGGCCTCAACGGTTCCAGATATGCTCCTTGTATCTGAAAAATTATTTACTGTGGCGATGTGTGATGCCTTTTTAAGAGAACAGATGGCACCTCCAATTAGAATGCTTTAAAAGGAAACCCTAATGAGATTATAAAAGCCAACAAATTGACTTTTTCATACAGTACTTCCCTGGCACACAATAAATCAAATATATAATGAGGCTCAATAAAATAATAGGTTTATTTACACTTGTTTTGCCTAGTACTGTGTTGCAGCCCAGCCTGGCCTCCAGGTCCCTCACCAAGTGCTTGCTCCCATAGGCCAGAACCAGGGGCTGGATCATGCATCCTTGAGCTGCTCTGGGGCCTGACCACTACAGACAAGTGTGGCCTTGATTTGGCAATTTCTGGTCTGACCCTAGTGCTCTACACTGGGGGCATAAGAGCACAGAACCACATAAAAGAATGTGGTGACACATACAGGCAAGCCTAGCATTCATCCCCACTCTGGATAAGGTGGGGAGATTGTGGTGGGGCCACAGGGGGCAAGGAAGGTGTGCCTATCTCCAGAGCTAGCTGGACCAGAGATGGGAGAGAAAAACAGGTGAGGTGTGATTTTAATGAGATGAACTCAGGACATGGGTAAGCAGAGTGAAGTGAGGATCTACAGTGTGCAGACTGAAAGCTTTGGGACATTGCTATTTATTCCAGGGATTGGTCCTATTCATTCAAGCACATCACGTTAGGTGGTTGGAAGATAAGCCTTGAAAGGTGGACAGGGGAGGTGCTGTATAGCAAGGAGGACAGCCCCACATTGGCATTCTGAGCATCTGCTCTTTGGCCTACCATCCGTGTAGGTGACCTTATCCAGGGGCTGGATGGATTTACAGGGTATGTCTCCTGAAGTGGGAAGCTTGAGGCCCAGATTTCTATTTGCATGAGTTGATCTGCAGAGGGAGCCTGGCCAGAGAGAAAGAGTTCATGGCAGAAGCAAACGGGAATGTTTTTAGGGGGAAGTGGTGAGACCCTGGGCATATGCTTTGGCACTCATGGAGACCAGTCCTTGGGATGAACACCCAGGCAGCACTGATTCAGCTTCTAAAGAAGTACATTAAATAATTCTTCGCATGCTCATAGAGACCCACAGGGGAACCTCAGGAATCAGTAGAGACTATACCACCACAGGAAGACAAGGACTCCAGTCAGCAGAAATAGAATAATTTCTGTTCACGTCAAGCACTAGCGAGGGAGGTCTGGGGAAATTCAGTTTACAAGAGGATGAGCTTTTCCTCAGTTCAAATCTATAAGCATTGATCGACCTCAGGACCTTGATCTAGAAGATACTTTCATTTCTTTCCCCAGTAAAGATTACATACACTGCAAGGCCAGAATTAAGAAAGTCTTCTATACTGAGCTGAGTCATTTTTCCCGTCCATCAAACTGCAAGTATATATGAAACATTCCCTCTGTGCCCTTCTATCCTGGGGGTGGGAGGAAGGGATTTGGTTCAAAGAGGTAAAGGGAAGCCTAGGGAGTCAGGCAACAGCATCTAATGCAGAAAAAAGTAATATCATAACTAGAGGCTACCCTGGAACACTGACTTCCAAATACAATGAGAACACTGAAAACAAAAAACCATGCCTGTTTCAGGGTTACAACACACAGGAGAGTGGGAGCAAGTTCTCTAAAGCACTGTGTGGGGAGAGTAATGCTTATTGTCTCCCCAGGATTACAGGGGAGAATATTGGGACAAAATTCTCCCCTCTTCCACTCCCACCCAGGGAGTGGAGTTGCCGTTCATCCACTTTTGGCAAGATGACTGCCCTTCCCTCTACAACAGAGAATGAGAGAGCAGTGAAGCCCAAGCATTAGCCCCTCTGCCCACAGAATTTCTGCCTCAGAGATGTGTGCTTCAGCCCAGCCTCTGGTCTTATCATTTGGCAGGGGCACAGATGCTGCACCATACTGGGCACTGGAAGGGACACAGGTAGATGAATATCTGGTCCTGGCACACAAAGACCTTCCTTCGGTAACTGGGAAGGCAAACTACAAAATAAATGGGCAACTAATAAAATTATTAGACTTTGAGAGGAACCTGGTCACACAGATACAGGAACTGCAGTGAAGACAGAAAATATTCAGCTGTCAGGCCCAATGGGGTTTCTTGGAGGAGCTGACTAGGAATTATTGCAATAGCCTAGTGGATCTTGATTTTGCACTCAAGAACTCTTGAGGCTGTGATTTTTAACATCTAGTGGAAAGAAGCTGCCTTGCTTTGACCAGAAGAAGACTCTCTCATTTGGGAGAAAGAGGTAAGAAAGAACAATAATCTCAACCTTGTGCTATTAAGCAGAGGGGGTCTGCATGCCCAGCACAGGAGCTGTCCACTTCAGCACCACAACCACCATTTCTGCTTTGTTCTTCTGTCTTAGTCTCCCCTGCCCCAGGCCTGCCACTTGCACTGTCAGGGAACCAAACTCAACAGCCCAGAGTTCTTACTAGACACTTACTAGTACATGCCACTTCTGGGGGGTCAAAATCCGCTCGGTAATAGCCGGTCCGGCAGGTACAGATGGGAGATGCCTCTGAAGGGGATCGGCTGTTGGAGGGGCAGTGGGAGCACCCCTCAGCTTCCTGGCTGGCCTTGAACATCCCGGCAGGGCAGGCTGGAATACAAAGAGATAATCTGAGAATTAATGGAAGAGTGGCAGTCAGAGGCCCTTCTCTGCCTGTGGAAAATGAAAGATTCTGCCTCCCAGAAAAGGATATTGAGATACCTTGCACAAAGTGAGCATTTCAGATTGAGGAAACCCTTATTTAACACTTGCAATTCTTCAAACATCCTTAGTGAAATATACCTTCCTGGTACCAATGGCCTCTCTCACTTGAACAATATGAATAATGATTCTTCCCTTTCAGGTGTGTCAAGAGATTTAATTGAGAAAATGAATCTAATGTGTAGCTCACTGTCTGGGACATAAGTGCTTTATAAATGGTTATTCCCTCCCTCTTCCACCTGGTTAACAGCCAGGGCCTTACCCTGAACCACTCATTGAAAAAAAAATCTCACCTGATATCCTCAGATGGAAAGGGTTCCTGGTTTACAATGGACTGGACCCATGGTTCTTAAATGTCATGTTGCAACACACATGAGGGACCCTGTGAGCTGTGTTAACAAGCATTTGTTATGAATGATGGTGAAGAGCTGAAATTCATGAGTGATTCTTTAAAAAGAAATTAAAGTGGTTTCAAGGTTACTGGCTTAACAACATCATTCTCCCTTAATTGCATTTTGAAATGCTTCAGGGGCTTTGGCAAAAAAAAAAAAAAAAGAAGAAGAAGAAGAAGGAGAAGGAGGAGAAGGAGGAGAAGGAGGAGGAAGAGGAGGAGGAGGAGGAAGAGGAGGAGGAAGAGGAGGAGGAGGAGGAAGAGGAGGAGGAAGAGGAGGAGGAAGAGGAAGAAGAGGAGGAGAAGGAAGAGGAGGAGGAGGAGGAGGAAGAGGAGGAGGAGGAAGAAGAGGAGGGGGAGGAGGAGGAGGAGGAGGAGGAGGAGGAGGAGGAGGAGGAGAAGGAGGCTTTTCAGGCAGTGCACCAGGGAATATGTCACGCACTTGAGGTCATCTATCATGTACATTGCAGAGGAGAAGGTCTGGAATGCCTGGTACAGCCCAATGCCCACTAGAGGTACCCTCAGATATGAGGCATTTTTTCTTAGTTCTCTCTGTGGTCAGCCTGTGAGAAGCCATGCCCCAAAAAGTCTGGCTCCAGGCCACCCCTCAGGCTTTCAATAGGCCTCATCTATAGAGACTCTCTACTCCAGACATCTGGTCTCCTCCTTGTAGATTCCTCAGAAGACTGCTTCTGCCTGTCCTACTTCCCTTAGGCCCTTCCTCACCATCACAGCTCCCGACTCTCCTTGTCTCCAGGAAACCTGCTCTGAGTCATCCTCCTTTGAGACAGACTAAAACTTACTGCATGGTCAACTCATTTGACTTCCTCACTAATTCATTCAACAAACATTTACTGTGACTCTTCTGAGAATATGATCCAGGGAATTTAGAGAACAGAGCTTGCCCTCAAGGAGCTCTTGATCTAGTGTAGTCATACAATTATAATACAGTGTGATTGTCACTGCAACAGAAATACCATTATAATGGCTTCTGCTTACACAAAGCTCATCTTATCAAATATATTGTTCCCTACGGAAAGTACAGAGTATTCTTTAATAATAGCAGTAGCCACCATCTGTTAAACATTCTTGTTAAGTGCCTTGCATGCATTACTCTATGGGGTAGCTATTATTATCTCCATTTTGCTAATGAGGAAATTGGGACACGGAGAGGTTAAAAAAGTTACCCAGAATTACACAATGGGAGAAATGATAGTGATGATATACATATAAACTATCTGAAAAATACCCACAGCTTTTCTACTATGACAAGAAGGAAGGACTACTTCCTATGCTGGTAAAGTTTTTGCACTCCTTTGCTCTTTTGAAGTGAAGTACAGGGTTTTGTTATTCTGGAAATGCCCTGGGGCAGGAGTTCATCTCTGATGAGAGGTAATTTCTGAAATGGAATGCTCTGGAATGGCATTACCCAAGAGTATTCTATGGAGTCCATGTTCTTTAGATTGTTAATACCTGTTACTTACAAAAGTGTTCTGTGGCCAGGTATTTTGAAAATGTACATTGAAAAAGTTAATCTCATTTTTTATTATAGAATTTCTAAGAACTTCCCAAAATGGAATACAGAATGCTGTTTTCTCAACAAGACGCCCTATTTTGTAGAGCATCCCCTGAGATTCAAGTTCCATGGAACACACTAGTGTAAAAGTTGTTTAGATGATCCAGCAAGATTTCTGGTTGTAACCCATGTATAAATGGGCCATTTGACCACCACCCACCCCAGCACATTCAAAAGAAGCTTCTCAGGAGAAAGAAAAAATTACATTTTTACTAAAGATTCAACAAATAAAATATCAGTGCTGCCCCTGAGTGGCAAACCGAAAGTATCCTACACTGTGGTTTACTAATCTATCTTTCCAAGTCCACTCAGTAAAGTCTTTCCCTTTCTTCCCTCTTCTTCCCTTGCTTCTTTCCACATCTCTTCCTTGTCTTCTCTGAGAAGTATTTGACCCTTTCCATTGTAAATCATCCAGTGTTGCTGGGCCATTCAGTTCTAGAGCTGAAGAACACAGAGTAATCCCAGGCCTGGGCTGCCCAAGCATAGCAGAAGCCCTTTCCCTGGAAACTGGGGGAGAGGAGAGTGGTGAACTGAATGTATTCATGGGTCCCCTGCTACACTGTAATTTTCTTAATGTATCAGTCCAGGAGGAACAAGGTGTTTTCACTTGCTTTCCAGCCTTTAAAAGCCTACTTGTTTTGCATTTAATAAGTTAAAAGCATAAACAATCATCCTGATATCCACAAGTAGCAGGGGATTTAAAAAGTGCCTTCCTTTGAGATTTCGGATGGAAGAAACTCAGACAGAACTGGGTGCCCTGAAGTCTCTAGATTCTAGGAAGGCCACAAGGGGAGGAAATGGAGGAAAGCAAGTCCAAGCTGAACTTTAGGGAGAGAAGCTCAGAGAAAGGTTGGGGAGAGAGGTCTTGGGAGGGGTGGTGACTCCATCCTTTCCAGGACAGTGAACACTGGGCAGTGATCAGACAGTCCTGGGTCCCATTCCTGGATCTACTGGTTCCTAGCTGAGTGACCACTGGAAAGTTATGTAATGCCTCAGAGCCTCAACCTGCTTGTCTGTATTAAGGATCTATAAAAAAGGAACTTACATTTCTCACAACTCCCACAGATGATTAGAATTTAATAAACTCAAATATGAAAATGTTCCTAGCATTAATAAATGCTAAATAATGCTAATTTCTTTCTGCTACTGCTTACCCCACTCCCTGTTGAAAAGGAAGTTTTCTTTGCAGGAACTTGTAGAATTCAGGATCAGAATATAAGTTTGGGGTCCCAAAGCAGGCAAATTGATCTTGGAATCCAAGTGATGAATGTGTTTCTGCACAGATTATTTCTGATTTGTATAATGGTGAATTATTACATCTGAAAATATATTTACGTGTAACTATAAAATGAATCTCCTTAATATTCAGATTCCATAAGTTAACATTTTAATAAAACCTGTGTCTAGGCATCCCCTAATTTATAAAGAAGCAACATTTCTAGGTTCAGTTATTAAAGTTTTAGATCGTAACTTGTAAGCATACTTGAGCTATATTTTCTCACAGAATTAATGCCTTAAATAATGGTTAAAGTGCCAGGCTATTCTACAAAGCCTGTTTAACTCATCTGGTATCAGACACCAGTAATAAGACATAGAAGTTAACAACATTGTTATTATACTAGAAATTTAACATAGAAAAATAAATAAGAAAATTATGCTGCCCCTTGAGAAAATGCAGCTTTAATTAGAGGTGATACATGGAGCTTCTGGGTAGATTCTAACAAAGAGTATTTAGGCCAAGAGAAGCAAAAGCAAAGGATCTCAGCCCAAATAAGTCACCTGAATATGTAAAGCAGGTGGGAGTAACACAGTGAAGAATGGTGGGGCTCTGGCAGCCTGCTGACGGCATACCTGCCTACAGGCTCTACAGTTTTACGAAACTAGTAATTAAATACTGTGATAAACTAACCAAGCACATATACAAACTTTCAAATAATTTCGATGTAGACAGCACAGTTCTTTGCTTTAATATCATTAAAGCAAAACTCAGGGTTGCCTCTCTCTTGATATAAAAGTATGGTCAGCACAATCACTACAGTTACGAGCCCCTCATTCAACAAATGTTTACAGAAGAGCTGCCCGAAGCTAGAGACCTTTTGCTAGGACAGCAGAGTGCAGGAGGTGGGGGGCAGGCATCAGAGGCACCCTTCCAGGTTGGGGAGGTAGACAATGGAAATGAAAGCTGATTCCCATATGGGATGACCTGGGCGATATTTGTGTGTACAGGCTGAGGGGACTGGTCAGGCAGGGTGTGCATCAGGATGCGGCTCTGTCCTTGTGAGATGAGGACCAGAAGAAGCATTTTCTTGTGGCAACGAGGAGGCAAGTTTCAGGAGAAGCAAAGACAAGGCAAAAAAAAAAGGAAGAGCTGGAAGAACAGGAGAGGTAGGAAGAGAAAGTAGGTCAGAGAGTGCCCAGTCCTTATCTCAGCCGGAAGGGGCTCATCACTATTCCAGGAGGTGAGTGGGAAGAGAAGAGCTGCATGCGCCTGGCCGTATGTTGGCACAAGACCTTTGTCAGTAAGACACCTGTAAGTGCAGGCCTGTACGGTTCTGACACCAGCACAGCCCAGACTGCTTTGTTTCCTTAAGAAAAGGGAGTTTGTTTCCCTCTATTGCAAGTGATCACAGTTCAGACAGGTGATAAATAGAGCTTCTGGGTGGCACCTCCCCACCCCCAACTCTGGCAGAGAGGAAGAGACGAGACCTGAGTACCAGGTCCCTAAGCATGTGTGTATTTGCCATTCCCCAGGCAAAACACACAGTGTTTCTCTCCCTTTTCAAGTGACAAGGGACCGGTACATGTGACCTCTAGCTGATATCCGAAGGTCACCTCGAAACGCCCACCCAACTTCTCAGAGCCTCAACCATGTAACAAATTACCTGGTGCTTACAATGCTCTCGAGAACACCCCTCCCCTCCCGTCCCTGCACGCAGGCTACCAGTGACACTAAATCCATCACCTACAGTACTATTACTTTATAAAGAAACAGATTAAGTGTCTCATAAACAGTGCAGTGATTGAGATAATGGAAAGCGCCTCTCGTCCCCATCTGCAGCATCAGGTTATGAAGCATTTCCAAGCAGCCAGGAAAAGGAAATTAATAGAAGCAAGAGGGAATAACCACTTTTATGCAATTTCCTCAGGAGATAGTGGACCATCTAATCTTTATTGGAGCCCTTTAACCTGTCACTCAGCACTCACCAGAGCCTCTTTAGCTTTCATGATTTTTTTCTGATAGCCAAGGAAGATAAAATGAAAACCTCAAAACATTATTTTATAATTTTCGTACGTGGAGGGTACACATTGCCTCTGCCCCTCCCTCATCCACTGAAGCCTCAAAACACAACATTTTTATGCAGCAGAAATGTGAGAGAGCTTAACTATTCCCAGTGCATGGTCCAGGGGGTCACAGCTACTCCACAGGAAGGAAATCTCTCCTTGCATTTTAAATGTGATTCTTCCCTCCACTGCCGCCTTCTGTCCTTGCTTTCTTTTTAATAATCTGATTACTTCTCCTGATCTAATTTTTTCCCCCAAATGAGTTTGCAAGGGTTCATGCCCATGAATATTCATTCCCTGCTTAAGAACCGGGTGTCTTTTTCTACAGGCAGGTGCAGGCCAGCAGCTGGCCAGTGAGGTCTGCCTTCCTCTAGGGGCGACAGTGAGCTGGGCAAGGCACTCACCCTTGGCCATAGCCTTTAGCTCAACTCTCTGCTCCTGAAACCTTCCTTTCCTCTCCACGCTTTGCTCCTGCTCTGTAGGAAAGGCAGAAGAGCCTCTGGGGGCAGCTGCAGGGAACTACGGGATGAGTGGTGGCGGCAGAAGGGGAGAGACACAAGAGCTTCCTGCAGGGCATGTGCACAGTTCTGCCCAGCTCTTCCCAGAGCTCTTGTGGTCCCACGTAGAGCCTGGTATGTAGTCATTACTGTGGCCGAATGTCTCCAACACCTTCACATTATTGGGTGGCTGGCACCATGGGTTATTGACTTTGGAACCCCAGGCATGATGCTCCATGGAAGGGAGAAGATGCTGGACCCCTGTGCTGAGATACCCATGTCCACTCTTACCAGAAGTCTTTGCTTTTCCCAGAAATGGACCTCCCTGAGCAACCCCAGGGCATCCCAGTGGGAGCTAAGCTGAGCACAGCAGGTCAGGGTGGGCCATTTACTGAGAAAAACTACGACAAGAGTGGAGATGCCCCCTGCTGCAGGTCTCGGGGAGAGTGAAGACGAGCTGGGAAGGCTTCTTGGAGAAGGTAGACGTGCACAGGCCTTGAAAGATGGGTAACAGCTGATGCAGAAATGGGAAGGTGGGGCAAAGGGAAGAGAATGTGCCAAGACAGAGAGCAGGGGGCTGGCTTGCCTGGGGAAACTCTGGATAGTCCTAGAGGTTGCTAGGAACACAAAGCATTTAAAGGGGCCATGCAGGAGGTGCGCGTCTATGTCGACCTGCACAAACGAAGCCAAACGGGTCTCCAGTTTCTGCCTCCCTGGGCCAGGTGCCAGCTGTAATGGCCTGTGCAGAGGGGATACTTAGCTGTGTCACACACTCATATCACTCTTGGTGACACTTGCTGAAATTGATGAATGTTGCAGGCACCGCGACACAGACCAGACTGTAACTTCCAGTGCTATTAAGCTGTTCAGACAGCAGCAGCAGCAGCGAGCCTAGAATGCATCAATCAGCATGGAAGTTGTTAAAGAGGTGGGGTGGAGACGGAGGCCTCTGCCTGGGTGGAGTGGGAATGGGGAGATTACCAGTCAGGACTGAAGGATGACAATCAGAAGTGCAGGGTCCCAGGGGGAGGGGCAGGCACTCAGATCCTTGTCAGCAATGGCAGTCCGTCCCCAGAGAGCAGCCAGGCACAGCACAGCCAAGGCCAGGTCCAGATGTGGGAGGCATCAGAGCTTCTCAGAAGGGAGCTCAGAACTGCATCCTGTAGTCTTTGCCCAAGGTCAGTGTGGTTAGAGAGTGGGGGTAGCCGTAAGGCAAACCCAGGTGTTTCCTAATGATCTAGGCCAGTGATTCTCCAACTGTGGTCTCCAGACCAGCAGCAGCAGCATCCCCTGGGAACTGCAGAAATGCAGAGTACCTGACCCCACTCTAAACCTACTGAGCCAGAAACTCTGGGGTGGAGCCCAGTGATGAAAGTGTTATAGCAAGCCCTCCAAGAGACCTGATGCAGGTTCCACTTTGAGAACCACTGTTCTTGACTACCTGGTACAGTAGAAACATCATAGCCTTGGGGTCCAGGAAAACTGCCACTTAACTGGTTGTGTGATCTTAAACAATTTACTTAATCCTCCGAATCTCAGCCCCCTTCTCTGTAAAACAGAGCTTTCTCACAGCTTTGTGAAGATCAGTGTAATGTATATAAACTTTCTGGAATGTAGCATCTCCTCAATAAATAGCAACTGGGTGTTTTCTGAGAGGTGCCAGGATGAATTTAAGTTATTTAAGGTGACCACTTACTCTATACCTGGAGCTGTGCTTGGCAGTGGGATACAAAACACACAAGGTCCCCCCTGATGGAGCGGACATCCTGGTGGAGGAAGGCAGACTCTAGACTGGAAATTCTAAGAGCGGGAATCAGGGTGGGGAGGCTGGAGCAGGGACCTAACCCCATCTTGGAGGGTCTCAGGCAAGTAGCATCCAAATTAAGACACAAAGACTAAGTAAGAGCTGTACAGATTGGCAAAGGTAAGATGGGCTAGTGAGGGAAGACAGAGAGGCCTCCACAAGGAGAGAGCAGCATGCACAAAGTCCCAGGAGAAAGAATGTGACTCAGTCAAGAAACTGAGAGCAGTGTTTCCATGGCTAGGCAGAAAGCACACATGGGGTAGGCATGGGTCATGTGGCAAGGAGGAGGCTGTCTAGAGACGTAACCTGAGTTCATGTCATCAAACAGCTTTATTATCTTATTATCATCAGGTCATGGAAGCCACTGATTGGACTTAAAATTTGGAAGAACTACAATCAGACTTTTGTTTCTGAAAGATCACATTGGCTTCTGGGAACAGAAAGGACTGGAGGGGTGGGGATAGTTAGGGAGAGACACAGTGGCCCAGAAAGAGTGATCATTATCAGGGTAATACAAACAGGGAGAAGTAGAGAGATTCAAGAGTCATTTAGAAAAGGAGGACCTAGTGACTCACTGGGATCACTGACTCATTCACTCAGCAGATAAGCACTGAACCCACCCTCCACATTGCATCCACTTGAGTTTACACTTTCTGCTTTCTGGAGTTCTCATTTATTTATTTAGTTAGTTAGTTAGTCAGTTTCTTTATTTTTGAGAGAGAGAGAGAAAGAGACAGAGTATGAGCAGAGGAGGGGCAGAGATACAGAATCCAAAGCAGGCTCCAGGCCCTGAGCTGTCAGCACAGAGCCGACAGGGGGCTTGAACTCACGAACCATGAGATATGAGATCGTGACCTGAGCCGAAGTCGGATGCTTAACCATCTGAGTCACCCAGGCGCCCCTCTGGAATTCTCTTTTAAATATCCAATGCCGTGGCAGTGTGTCCACTGTGTCCATGATGTCCATGACTTTGAGGGGATTGGGAGTGATATTAGGAAAGGGCCCACAGCAGGGAAGGGAGGTGGTGAGGGCTCACTCAAAAACCGGGACTGGGCTCCCCTTGCAGCTGGCTGTGACTGCTCCCCAATTTTGTCCATCCTCTAACTGCCAGCCTCCAAACAGGGCTCAAGCAGCTCCTGCACCGAGGAAGGGATGCAACAGTCTTCAGACTCAGGAATCCTCAGCGGCCAGAAGAGCCTCCAGGACTCGGTAATGGGACGGGGAGAGGCCACTAGTGGAGAGCCAGCCATGCATCTACTTTATTTACTGGACTCAGAAGATGCAACACTACCTGAGCCCCTCTCCCACAGGTCACCTGGACAGCCAGTAGCTGCGGAAAGCCCCTGGCTGCTTCCTAAAGCTTTAGTCCAACAGAGCCTTTCCCTGTGATATGCTAGCCTCATTCATTACATGCAACACGCATTTGGGGGCACTTTCTATGCGCCCCAAGTTAAAGATGAGAGTCACTTTTCTTACATTAGGAAAGAAGAAGGCTTTGTTTAGGAGAGGTGGCAGATGTGCGGGGAATCGGAAGTGGAAAGGGGCCTGGAGGAGCCCCCAATCCAGAGGCAGCAAATGGCCAGATGGGGATGGAATTCTCAAAGTGTCGGGCTCTAAGGGCAGGGCAAAGCCTCCTGGAAGACAGTCAATATTGTAGCCAGGTGGTGAAAGAGGTAGGTGAGTCTGTGCTGGGGGCTGGGGCAGAGGTGATGAGGTGGGTGGTCTGGTCTTTAGAAGAGAGCAGAAGCGCCCTGCCAGTAGCCAAGACCGACATGTTTAAGAGAGCATGGCCTCCCCATTTCCCTCTTCATCACCAAGGAGATGCTTCGCAGGGCCCCTGGGACCCAACAAACAGGAAGGCGAGGGTCAGATCACTTCAGCCACTCTAATCAGGTCATCTCTCCTGATTGGGCCCATTGGGCCACCAGGGCTGTCAGGCCTAAGCTTCCACTTCTATGCCAGGGGGGTGGGTAGGGAGTCCCCAGATGTCCCCTCCGCAGGCCCTGTCTCCATAAACGTCAGAGCTTGGCTGCCAAAGTTCTAAAAACACCATCAATCTGGTAGCTCTGGGCAGCAGGCTAGGGGGACATATGCTGGAAGTCAGGCAGCTTCCCACATTTTCCAACTCAAGTGTTTACCCTTTGAGAAAAACCTATTTTAAGTACTTCCCCTGACACAGACCTTGATGGATTCCCTTAAAAAATAATTTATAACCAAGTTCGTAAGATGGACGAAGGTGACTTCTCACTGTGTTTCTTAAGGCTGGACAATGGTGAGAAGTCACCCAGGGCTCCTCATTCTTTCCTGTGGGCCAGGGGGCATGGGCTGGCCACCTGCACACACACAGATGGTTGGGTCTGGTGAGTCATCACACCCAGAAAAATAGTACTGCTTTCCTCTGCTCTCTCTGCTTTTCACAGAGCAAGTATGAAAAAAAAAAAAAAAAAAAAAAAGAAAGAAAGAAAAGAAAAAAGAAACAAAAAAACCAACCATGTTTGGATGCATCACACACAAATATCATTTCCCCTCCAAAACCTGACAAAGCAAATAGTACTCTTCTCTTAGGAAAGCTTGTTATTGTTTTTCCCTTTCCAAGTTTCATTGCCCCGGGGCTTTGACAAGTCCACAAATCACAGGTAGCCAGAGTGGGAAAAGACCTTAGAAATACCCTAGAACAAGGTTAGCCAGCACTGCTACAATCACTACCTCACATGCTGCCTACGGCAGATATCACTAATCAATCACAGCTCTCATTCCCACTCAACCCAGACCAGAACTCCGGATATTTAACACAATGCCCCAGGTAGCCACTCTTCATGGATCAAAGATGGCACATCCCATACCTATGATGGGGAAACTAAGGCTGGGAGAAGGCACTGAATGACTTTTACCAAAGGTCCACAGTCAGCAGGGGAGGCAGAGCAAGCCACGGTGTCTGCTCCACCTGCCCACGTGACCCATCATCAGAACGAGCCTGCTGCAGCTCTGCGGGGCTTACCCCATCCCTGCCCCCACTGCCTTCAACTCTTTCTCCTTCTCATCTTCGAGGTCAGCCCCACGGTGCAGCCTCCTCTCCGGCTGGGATGCCAGGGCACCTAATTATTCTCTCTATGTGCATCCGGGGAAGAGCCGCATTATGTTTAAGTAAGTGTAGCTAAGAGGTGCTGCATCTCAAGAGAAGGTCAAGTGCTGCATATGTATAATATAAGATTAAGATTTTCCCCTTCTGTGGTGTACTTGATAAAATAATTTTGCTGTGACCTTTACAGAAACCCAGGAGTAGAGATGGGCACAGTGGAATTTCCAGCTTCTCCCCAGGTCACCAAGTCATAAACACATAAATCTGTAACACACCATTCAAGTGAGACAAGTAAGCAAAAGAAATGATTTTTATTTTGCGGTAATGAAGGAGCAAAAGCTTTGAGGCTGAAATTCTCAAGCTGTATTGCCAGAGCTGTTAGACAGATAAAGGATAGGAATCCTTCCTCCAAACTGCCTCGGCCTTGTCTGTCAGCCAAAGAGTGTGGCACGGGCCTCCTGGCAGAATGTGAGAGAAAGGTGGCCTGTCCAAGGTCACAGAGGAATCAAAGTTAGATCTAACCGGCTCTGCCACACCCTCGCCAGGGTTCCACCCCATCTCAGCTCCTAAATTGCAGTGACAGTGGATGTAGCCCTTTGCAAGTCCCAGAGTCTACTCTGGAAAAGTGAAACAACCAGAAGTAATATAATCAATACTGAAATAATAAGGTTATACTCATCCCCCAAGGTTCTCCAAGTAGGAGTGAACGTGATAAGGCACAACCGTTGTATGACATTTATCCAAAAGGCCAAAAGGCAGATAATTTGGCAGAATTTACTTTGTCTGTCCCATGACTTTTGCTCAGGAACCTCACCAAATCTGCAGTAGCCTCTGACCACAGAAAGGGGGTTCGAGGGTTCTAGAATTCTAGAATAGGGAGGATGCCCTTCTTCTGAACAGTTGAGCAGGGCCCACACTAGGAGGCCGTGAGCAGACCCATGGCTACTACAATGAGAGCAGCTGGGGAGGGCTCCTGCTGCAGGGCAGGGGAGGCAGGAGAGCATCAGATAGCTGTGTTCTCCAGAGTGACCATTTATTCCCAAGTGCTGAGAGGTAATTTCCAGAATGCTCTGTGTCCTCCCTATTTGCAGTTCCTGGATGAACATTAGCATTACAAACTGCCTTCAGGTTTGTCAGTTAAACATGATTAAGGGAGAAGCTTGCAGCAAAGATCAGAGGTGTTAAGGGTGCACTTAGCACTTAGATCTCAATGTGCACTTATGGGAAGAGCCATTCAACTGAAGGCCCCACATCAGGGAGGACCTAGGGAAGGAGCAGCAGGTACAGACCCAAGGGAGGGCCGGGGGGGGGGGTGGGCGGGTAGTAGGAGGGAGGCAAGTGGGGGCAGGTCCTGCTGAGCAACTTGGGAAAGGCCTTCCCCCAAAGGGAACAAGTCCAGGGCCGAAGGGATGACAGGAACCTAGCTGGACAGGAGACCACTCTGCTGGTTCCCTCCACTACAACAGAAGGGGCCCACTCCTCCTTGTCCATCCTCCACCCCCAGGCTTCTGGGTCAAGCCAGTAAAGCTCTTTTATTAAATGAGAGACTAGCATGTCCTGCGGAGCACAGGATAGGGTGGGATGTTGGACCAGCCCGCTCCCACCCTCCACATCTCTCTAGCGAAAGGTCCATAGGTTGCCAAGCTGACTACCACCTGCAGAAATTGGTTATAAAGTTGTGTTGATATGAGTAACAATAATGTTAATAACAATAGTAGCCAGCATTTAAATAAGCACTTTTCATGGGTCAGGTGCTCAGCATGATCTCATTTTATGCTAATAGCCCTAAGAGTGCTACAATTATTCCCATTTTGCACAGGAAGAAACTGAGGCTCAAATAAGGTCAGCAGCTTGTCCAAGGTCCCTGTCAGTGGTGAAGCCAGGCATTGAACTTGGGCTGCCTGACTGACTCCAGAGACTTGATAGCTCATTGGCTGGAGTATCTTAAAATCAAGTAAATTTCCTTGGAAGCAACAAAAGTTGGTGTGTATCACATTAAATATAAACTATGGCCAGCATAACCTCATGGGGACAAGAGCACCAGCCCCTGAGTAACAGGCTACACGACTTATGGCCATAGGAATTGAGTTCTGTCATCTGTCTGAATCTCTGTTTCATCTGTAAAGACAGAGCAACAGTCCTTATCTCCAGTTTCACTGGCTATGATGTTAGCGCTCAGAGGGGTAAAACAACTCGCCTGATCTTCACAGCTAGACTGTGGCAGAGGCAGAATTCAAAACCAGGTCTGCCAGGCTTCAATGCTGATGCCCTTTCCAGTTATTTGCTAAGGTAAGTTATTCATGGGGATGGGGGCCTTCTGCATTTATGGGCACGCGCACTAAGGCTCAGGAACATGCATTCGAGTGCACATGAGTTCAGATGAGAAGCTTGGGAAACGGACAAGTGTATTTCATTTCTGCTTACTGAAGGCATCTTGCCCTACTTTTCCTGCCTCCAGAGGGAGGGGAAAAAAACACAAAAAACCGTGGTCTATGTCGTACGCTGGCTCTGAGACCTCTGAGTCCCTGCCTGCCTGAATTCCTGACCAGATGTAAAAAGGTGATGTATGGATGTGGTCACTGGGTACTCTGCAGAGGCCTGCTTCGAAAGGCAAATTCATCTTCCCAGAGGCTCCTGGTGAGCAGAGGGAAATGAAGAGGGTGTAAATGGTGGGTCGGTTGCCTTTTCTAGAGGGTGCTTGGGCAGCTCAGCAGCACTGCAGGTAACTGGTCAGTGGCACTAACTGCTCCTACCTCTAGTGGGGGCCAGTTTCTGAGTGTGTAAGATATTTGCTATTGACATGGCATGCGGGCGCCTGTAATTATTATTGTTTACTGATCCCCCAATCCAAATATGCTAAAGGGGCCTATCACCTTTATGCCCACTTCCCACGTAACTTCAGGGTAGGGTATATGGACAAAAGTAGCCAGCCCGCTGTCCATCAGCCTTAGGGGCCACAGAACAGTGAGTGCCAAGGAAACCACATGCAATATAATCTGGATTTCATCATCATCAGGCTAATAATCATTATAATCCTATGAAACTTCATTACTGAATTCCCCCTTTCCCATTTCTACACGTAACGCTCATTTGTTAATAACCAAGATAAAGGTCCATAAAACAATATTGCTCCCACGTAACATGTCTTTCTCCTCGCTTTCAATAAGAATCCAGAATTTCATCAGAGGAATGTAAGCGCTTCACCAAGATGTGTCAATTATTTCAAGATGACAGGTATTCGATTCCCAAACTCATCAGTGGGGGCTGAAAATGTATTGGTTCATCAAGCAAAGCACATTTCTGGAAGCGCTCTCACCATTTGGGAATCAAATAATAATTGCAATACCAACACCTTGACTTTCTAATGGAATTTTTCAAGGAGCTAAAGCATTTTGACACGTTCCCCCACCAACCCACTCTCAGATTCATCTTCTTCGTAGGTTTCTGAAATAGTCAAAGCACTGGCTTTATTTCTCCCATTTTGCAGAACAAGAAACTCAGAGTCTCAACTCAGCGAGTGACTTATGCAGACAAAGCACGCTGGAGGCAAAGAAAAGGTACGCAGCAGCTCTTTCACCTCAGGGCCCCAACCACTTCACTAGACAGCCTCTGTAAGGTCATTCCTTAGATCCAGGCCCTGACCTGGCCACTAGAGATACAGAACAGAGCCAGCTAGAGTCCCCATTCTCAAGGAACATGAAGCCTGGTGGAAGAACCAAATGCTAATGGCAATTATAAAATAGCCTGAGTAATATGAAAAGAGAGCATGTATAGGACTAGTGAGAAAAGAAGCAGTCCCCTCTCTATGTTAGTTAGGAATGAGGGAAGGCTGATCTGGGTTTTGAAGCGTGAATAGGAGTTTACTAGGTAGATCAAATGAAGGAAGACATTCCAGATAAAGGAAACGGCATGTGCAAAGACATGACGGTAGGAAAGAGTCAAGGATGTTTAAAAGTTTGGTAGTGTCCTTACTGTATGCCCATAACCAACCTAGTGAAGCAGAGGCTTTGTTTTCACGGGGACAGATTATCAGATGTTCCAAATAGGCTGAAATTAGACTTAACTGGGGCCGTAATGTTAAACTGAGCCTCAAAATAAATAGAAATCGTAGACATGTTTCAGGAACACCATACTCAACCCCTACCAGCACATCTCTCTTGATGAGTGCCTGCCAGTTCCTCACTCTCCCAGGTAATCCTGCTTGCCCCCTTTCTTCTGAACTCTCACAGGTAATGAGAGAACCTCTCGGGCCTGGTTCATTATGGATAGTGGGCTACAGACAGGTCAGCCCTGGATGGGTCTGCCCAGACCTGCTAACCATGAGACGTATGGGTACCTCCTAATGCCCGGAACATAACTGTGTGCATTCTCCAGGACCTCTTTTGTCTAGAGCAAGACAACAGAAATGCAAAGGAACCTTCTGCAAAAGGGAAATTGTTAGCAGGTGTGACGGAATAAATGTTTATGTTCCCCTCCCCCAATTCATATGTTGAAGCCCTAATCCCCAACATGATGGTATTTGGAGGTGGTACCTTTACAGGTCCTAAGAGTTGAGCCCCAGTGATGGGATTAATGCCCTTATAAAAAGAGAAAGAGACAGGAGCTCTCTCTCTCTCTCTCTCTCTCTCTCTCTGTCTCTCTGACTGCAAGCACCAAAGAAAGGGCATGTGAGGACTTAAGAAGACACCTGTCTGCAAACCAGGACTGGGGCTCTTTCCAGACACAGAATCTGCCAGCACCTTGATCTTGGATCTCCCAGCCTTGAGAACTGTGAGAAATCAATGTCTGTTGTTTAAGCCGCCAGTCTAAGGTACTCTGTTATAGCAGCCAAGCTCTGACAGCAGGGACACTTCTTCCTTCTCTCCAAGGCCCCGGCCTTTCCTCTAGGTGCATGCTGATTTCCTTCTCCTGTGGAGGCCTCCTCTCTGCTCTGAAACAGGCTGCACTTTAGTCCTTCCTGGGCAGGGCCCAGTGTGGATTTATGATTTAATTTGTGTGTATGGCACTAAGAAATGATTTCTGGGCTGGTCACTTAAGAAATGATTAAAGACCATCATTTCAAACCCACAGCACTCCCTGGGGGAAGGGAAGCGGTTCAAGACAGAAGGAGGTGTTGGTAATATGCTGAGATGGACGTGTGGCAAGGGACGCTAGTCACGGGGGGGAAGGGGGGTGGAGACAGAGGCAGTGAGGGCATGGCCTGGATGCCTCACTGCCTCAGCTGTGAGGCATGAATGTGTGCTCAGAGTACTGGATGACACCCTCAGGACAAGGCGAGCCACCCCCATCAGACGTGTGTGATGCTATCTTTGTCCAGACAAGTAGATGCCGTCCACGGCAGGCACAGGAAAAGCCAAGCCCAGTCTCCCTTTCCTCAGCATCTTTACAATCTCAAAGCAGTAAACCTGGGCCTGAAGGTGGCTGGGTGTGCACAAAGGCCTCCATCCTATGCAAGCTTTCCATGCACTGACACATACCGGAAACCACGTGCAGGAGCTCTCAATCACCCCTGACGTCTCTTGCAAGAAAACAGCCAAATGTCACACAGTACCAATTTACGAGGTATGGCTATAAAGTTCTGAGACCAGGTAATGAGCTTGGGAAGACACAGTCAGTTCCCCTCAAGGAATTCCTCAAAGTCAGAGATGTTCTCAGTACCTCCTGTGTTAATCCACTGACTCGGGCACCGGAAAACACAGCTCTGAGCCCTGGACCCTCCTGCTCACAAGAGGAAAGGCCCCGGAATGTCACAGGAGGTGGCCACTAGGAAGCAGAATTCACCATGAGTGTTGATTCCACACACCTGGGTTCCAGAACCAGCTTCTAAACCCTTGCTACCTGTGAGGTCCTGGGCAAGTTTCACCGCAGTCACTCTGAGCCACAGTGGGCTCCTCTGGGAGGGAGGGACACGGAGAGCTCCTCATCTTTGCTGCTGATTGGCGAACACATACAAGGCTTGATTTTACTGTGAATTACAGCTTCCAACGCTGCTAACCTGAGCCTCTCAAACATCCATCATGATAAATGATACTTTGATTTTTATAAGCTCCTTTTATTCTGAATAGCAAAAGTAACTACAAGAGCACATTCTCATTTATGTTTTACAACATGTCTCAGCAGAAGGGACAGGGACAGAGAGGCCTCTGGGAAGGAAGAGCTGAACCTCAGGCTGACTCCACAGCTGATGGATGCGAGCCCCCTCTCTGGACCACATTGCCTCTTCAGAGAAATGAATGGTTCAACCGGATCCATTGATTCACCTATCCCTTTAACACACGCTCACCCTTACGCCATTCACGAGTCACTCAGCCACATGGCAAGGGCCCATGTGATCCAAGCAGTCCGTGCCACGAGGAGCTCACGCCCTGATCTGGAAGACCTCTTCCAGCTCTGTGAGGCTGATCTAGCCATGAAGACGTTCCTCTCCAGGCTGCAAGGATGGGTCAGCTGGGGCACCTAGACATTAAAAGGCCATGCTCACCCAGCATGTCGAAGGCAAGGTGGAGACAGCTCTCTGGATTCAGGCCTCCTATAGAGATTTTCCCATTAGTCTGCAGAGCTTCTCCATCAATAATGATACCAACCGTAATGAAGATAAACATTTTGCAATGAATTGTCGCTTTTTCACATGGGGAAAAGCTATTCAAATTAAAGGCACTTTGCGTACTCTCTCCTACTGGCTTGCTCATGCTCTGGGTCTCTCCTTTCCTCTTTACTTTTATTTCATTTTCTTGGCATACTTCTGGGCTAAGAAACAAAAATCTATTCCTGAAAAGAGAGAGGGAGGAACCATATCCAGCAGAGATTTTACTCTCTGCCTAGATGAACTATTTTACACTTCTGCCACCACAAACACAGACCTGTGTTAGTGCCATTGTCACCTGCTCCTGGGAAGTAAGAGGGCCCCAGGATGCCTCAAGGACTGCCCCAGGCTTCCCGGAAAGCAAGGGGATGGAGCAGGAGGCACCGTTAATGTGAGGGACTCACTTGGCCTTGATTATGATTATATTTAACGTATAGGCTTTAATTAACTTGACCCACGTAGCACTCACTCCTGCCTACCACACACAATTAAAAGCTCCAGTTAAAAAACAGGAGGCTCACCACCTCCCATCTGCCACCCCCCCCAAACCTGCCATGAACTCAGGAGAAGCTTCTGCTTGCCATAGAGAGAACCCCTCTGCCCCACTCCCTCTCACTCCCGGCCTCATTTCACGCCTCTTCTGCTGGGCTCTGGGCCCTTCCCTAATTGTTTCATCCCCTCTTCTGTGTTTTCAATTTCTGGGTATAGGACTTGCGGACAGCTCACAGTAAATGTCCCATAACCTGTTGCTTCCCTAGCACTCCCTCAGCCTCCACACCCAACAGTCACCACATCCTGTTGTCTCCACATTCTGAGCTATTGTCAGATCTCCTAATGTCTGCCCTCACCCCTGTTCAGACCCTTGTCTTGTCACCACCTGTCTGATGTCCTCAACTTCTGCTTGCCTCCTCTACACACCTGCTAGAGAAATCTTCTAGTAACAGGGATCTGATGGTGCCGCTTTCCTGTCTAATACCTCCGAGGGCTCCCCTGCCTTGGCAAAGAAGCCCTGTGCCTGAACGTGGCTTTTCCACAGCCCCTCAGGATTGATGGCCCGGCTCACTTCCAGCCTCTCACTGCCCCTGCAGCTGCCTGAGGACCTCCCACCCATGTGTGTGAACTGCCCTCCTCTGCACCAGTCCTAGACTCCAGGTGCCTTCCCTGTAGAACTTCCCACACTGGGTATGGCTGGCTGTCTACCTGCCCGCCTCCCCCGCCAAGCTGCTCCTGGTTCCCTGTGTATCTTTGCCTGCCAGGACATAACAGCACTCACATCCTCGTGGTGAATGAGCAAACGAGTGCATAGAGGCAAGACAAACTTTTTAGAGTTCAGACTTTTTTTTTTCTTCTCTACTATATGACTGTTAATGGCCTTCCAAGATGTTGCTAACATGGATCTCACCATCTGGATGCCTTTCTTGCCCATCTCTACACCTAAAATGTGCCTATCCTCTAGAGCTTACCTCACATTCCACCCTAGTCCCTCATTTCCTAGTGGGCGTGAATGTCTCCTCCCAGAATGCCCTGAGCACCATCCATGCGTTTGCACCCTGTCATTCCCCACCAACACACTCTGTCTTGTATTATAGCACAGGATATGGAGTCAGGGAGTCCACAGATAGATTCTGGTTCTACCTCCTATCAACTGTGACCACAGGTGAGTCCCCAACCTCTCCAAGCCTCAGGCTCCCCATCTGTAAATTAGGCATAATAATAGCTCCTGTTATAACAGTCATAGTATATAATAATAATAATAGCATATAATTCTAGTACATAATAATAAGAGTACCTACTGTACTGCTGGAGATTAAGCATGATAATCCACATAAAATTATTCATATAAATTGCAGTCAAAAGATTTACCTCATCACTATCCTCCTCTTCCTCATCACCACCACTACCATCATCATCATCTCTCACAGAGCACAGGCTGTATCCAGGTCTTGCTTTTACCCTTCTGTATCCAAGGTCCTGACCAACCCAGGCGGTGGCTTTGGGTACTTGTTTAAATTAATCCATTACAGACTGTCCTTATATCCCCATTGGTCTATGGCTCTTACATCTGTCCGTGGTGATCCTACAGTCCTCCCACTGAACCTCTGGCTTCTCCAGGCTCTTCTCTTGGCCCTGATCCAGTTTTAGGGGTCCTCTGGGGCAGTACCAGATTTCCTATTAACTCTGAGTCCCACCTACACTGCTAATCACTCATGTTGGGGAGGGTCTGCATTTAATACCTCCCAGCCTGCATCTCCTGCTGAGATCTTCCCATTCCTGCTGCTGTCCCATCTGCCTCACAGAGAGGTACCTGGGCCTCCGCCTCTCCTTCCCCTTCCTCCCCCAGGAGCTGTGCAGCTCTGAGCTCTCTGCCCACAAGAACATGGTGGTGCCTTCTGTGGTCCTGATGTGGGCCCTGCCTCTGCACTCGTGACCACGGCATTTTAGATCTTAAAGGCATCAGATCCCCACCTCAATAGATTATCTGTTGGAAAATCATCCCCCATGACCTTTTATGCTTCCCCCAGGCTCACAGGGGCTGGAAGCAGGGAAACAACATTTCCCAAAATGCTGGCCTGTGGGTCTGGATTAGAGCTCACCAATGAGAGGCCCACCCACCACATACGGGAGGGAAGAGAGACAGCAGCTTTGATGCGGCTCTTGGGCAGTGGTGGTGAGCAGCCCATGGGTTCTGGCACATGTGACATTTTGCAGTGATCCCCAGCCATTTCCTCTGCACCTGCCTCAGTGCTAGTGCTGTGATCATGGTCAACAGGATCTTCTGGTTACAGACTCCCTGAAAGTTGATGGCCAACCTGAGAGTACTCAGTGACCTGGTCTGACCTCTGTCTCCCCATCTCTTTCAAGAGTTTTGAATTCCTATATCAAATCTGCTTCTACCT
Organism: Lynx canadensis; assembly: GCF_007474595.2. Lineage (NCBI taxonomy): Eukaryota > Metazoa > Chordata > Mammalia > Carnivora > Felidae > Lynx > Lynx canadensis. Next base: position 30,966,527 of record NC_044311.2, on the reverse strand, counting down.
GAAACAACCTGCGATATTTCTATGTCAATTCCCTTCCTCCTCACAGCACACAGCTTTTTACTAAAATAGGTTAAAATTAATTCTTCCTGAAGACCTCTTTTCATGTCACACATTCTAAGAACTTGTGAGGAGCACACTCAAAGGTATCAGGAATTTGAAATTCCTCAAAGACATCGCGAGCTTCTCTGATGGCACAGAGAGGGTAGGGTGGAATCCTAGGCTCTTCTCCTCCTCCTTCTCCCCCTGCCCCTTCCTCCACAGTCCCCCACCTGATTCTCCTCACTTCTCTAGCGGTAGATGGGATGGAGATTTGGAATGGAAAATGTCCATCTGAACCGGAAGAGGATGGATGTGAAAGCAGCAATCGACACCAAATACAGAGTGGTTACACGCCAGGGGTTGTGCTAGAGCTAAACAGAAATTATACAACTATACCACTGGATTCTTAAAACAACCGAATAACCATTGGCAATAATAACAGAACAGCCACTATGGACAAGGACTTGTTCTGGATGAATAGTGTGCTAAAGGCTTAGCTACGTTGTCATGTTCAATTCTCCCAGCAGCCCATGAAGTCGGTGGTATCACTACCCCTTTAAATAAATGTGGAAACCCAAGTACAGCAGGGTTAAGTAGCTCATCCTAGGCCACACAGCTAGCTGTAAGTGAAAGAATCAACATTCAACCCAGATCTACACTGCTCTGGCGCCTGATCGAAGCTTAGAGAAGGTGGGGGTTGAAGCTTTGATCATGACCTCCAGCCATCTCACTGGCGCTCAAATCCTAAAGATGCCAAGTTGTCCCACTGACAGCATGTGCTTCTGAGTCCCTCTTACACGTACTGCCCTCCTCCTCTCCCCAGGACCACACTCTCCTTGTGGTCCAAAAGTGGCCCTCTGAAGGTTCTGCCTTTGCCCCACCCCTAGTATTCCTAGGGGTGATTCCATTAAAGCAATTTATCCCTTCTTGAAAAGAAAGCTTAGCTTTCCCCAAAAACAATTTCCTTTAGAAAGAATCTGAGCAATCTGGGTTTGGGGCAGGCTGTCCCTGCTCCTGTCTCCTCCTGCCCTCTCTGCCTTCTGCCTTGGCCCCAGCTTCCCCTTCTGAAAGACATCTGGCTCAGAGCCACTCCACCCACTCTGGGAACTTCCCTCTGGAGCCAAGATTTCACCCTCCTCAGTAATACCACCCCACCCCCTAAGAGTCTTCCCCCACCTTCATTTCCCAACTGTGCAAGCAACTCCCCAACACAGGGGGATGATGCAAGTCAGGGAGGTAGAGTTGCCACAATGCCAGTGACAAGGGGGACTATGCCTCCTAGTCTCCACCAGCCCCCCAAAGCCACCCCAAACAAACAGGCATTCTGTTAAAACAACATGTGTGCTCCACAGATAGAGATCCACATCTCCTCTTCTAGCCGAGGAACATCTCGGAGTCTTGGGCGCCTCTGGACATATGTAGGTGACCTTGGGGTGGTCATTTCTGGTCAGATACTCCATGCTATCCTCATGCTTTGGGGAAGGGGGATGGCTGTGGTGACAGAGGACAGGAAGGGAGGAGGGCAAGGCTGCAGCAGAGAGTGAGCTGCGTCTGGATTCTTCTGCAGCCCCTCTGAGAGAGGGTACACAGATGACAATTAGCGTGCACACAGCCACACATGCACAAATTGCAGAACCATTATTTTGTAATTTCCATAACGAGGCCTTTGGAATAATAATCAAGCTGAAGGGAAAGGGAAGGAGAATAGCCATGAGGGAGCTCAGGACTGCTTTCCAAGGATCTCCCTGCCCTGCTCTCCACCAGCATTATCTTAAATAAAAGGCCGATCTCTGGGAGGCGGGAAGCAGATTGAGGCCTCCCCTCACATGGAGTTTGGGGGCACAGCCTTTCAGAGCATTTGCTTTAATGGGGTCAGGGAATGTGTGGTGGCAGCAGGAGGCAGAGGTGTCCTCACAAGGCAGCAACTGGATGGAGGCATGGGTGCCCCCTTGAATGGGACTTTGGATGCAAGTATGGGTCCCAATTGGATACAAGTATGGGACCCATCTGGATGAAGGCATGGTCCATAAGCAGGTTAGCATCATTCTGCAAGCTCAGAGCTCTCTGATTGACTCATTTTAACCTTCTAGGTCATCACTGCCTAAACCCAAGAATGGCACAATTCCCCAAGTATATGTTACAATGGGTAACCATTTAGTGGTTGGTTGGGCTTTTAAACTTATGTCCACAACTCCCCAGGCACTGTTTGGGGCTCAGCATTATGCTGTTAGACACTGGATGCTGGAGGTACCTGCTCACAAGTACTCATCCCAAGGTCCTTCTCTGGAAGGAGCTGTAAGTGAAAGAATCAACATTCAACCCAGGTCTGCATTGCTCAGGTGCCTGATTGAAGCTTAGAGAAGGTGGGGGTTGCAGAAATCAAAGAAAAGGAAAAGGGACCAGAGAAGAGAATGCGCCTGCCAAGATCCACGAGAAGGTCTCTGTCCAGAAAGCCAAGCATATGGTAGGTGCTCAAAGGTGCAGATTGAATCTGAAGCCACACTTGGTAAAGGTAAAAATCCTCTTGAATTTCAAGACTCTTCTGTCACTAGATTCTTTTAGGCCCAGCCCCTGCTACCATGAGCCCGAATTCTCCCTAAGACAGATGCATGATCACGTTTTTCTGGGCAGAGTACGACCCAGCTCCCAACCTCCCTCTGCATTAGACTGCCTCCCTCTTTAATAGGTGGTGCCTTTTTGTCCTTGGTCATCAGCACACTGGCCTTACAGACTGCTCTTTCCAGAAAACACCCTCCATCCCACAAGCTGGCTGTGGCCAAGGAAGGTACTGGCTCTGCAGTGCCCAAGTCAGAGTGTGCAAAGGGATGGACGGTGCTGCTGGCCCAGGCTTCCATCTATGTGTACCCTATAGATGTAGTAGCTGGAGCCAGGGAGCTAGGCTCAGGTGCTTTGCCCATCCAGCTTCCCTCCCTCCGGGAGACAGGCTCCCAGGACACCTTTCTGGAAGGACCTGTGCCTCTCCTTTGTCCAGAGCATGTCACCTTCTTCTCCTACTCCTTTCCTTCCTCTTCCCCACAATGAACCCAGAGGATGAGCTTGTCTTGAAGGACCTCCAGGCTTCTCATACGGGGCCTTTTAAGAGTCTGGCTTCTTACCCCATCAAACCCACACTAGGCAGAGGCCTGTGGGGCAGGGGTGAGGGTGGGGGACAGATGCAGGAACCAGACTGATTGCTTGGACTCTAATCCATGATCTGCTGTTAACTGCTTTTCAAAGATGCTCAGGACTCAGTTCAGTGGGTTGGACCAGGTAAGCTCTGCACCCTCCCTGGAGGTTGAGACATGTTCCAAAGGGTCTTGAGCCCATTTTCCCCTTCTCTCCCTCTCCTTTGGGATACCTTTGGCAAAGTACATGATGGAATCTACTTCTCTCCTTTTTTTTCTTAAATAGCTTTACAGAGGGATAATTAACATACTGTAAAATTAATTGTAAGTGTACAGTTCGAAGATTTTTAGTAAATTTATAGAGTTGTGCATCCATCACCACAATCCAATTTTAGAACACTTCCATCACTCCCTAAAGTTCCCTCATGCCCATTTGCTGCCAATAACTGCTCCCACTGCCAACCCCAGGCAACCACCCATTTGTTTTCTGTTTCTACCAATTTGTTATTTTCTGGATATTTCATGCACTCAATCTATATTTTCTTTGCATCTGGATTCTTTCATTTCACTTAATGTTTTTGAGTTTCATCTATACTGTAACATGTATCGGTGCTTCATTCCTTTTTATTAATGAATAATGTTCCATTGTATGGACATACCACATTTTATTTATCCACTCACCAGTTAATAGACATTTGTATTATCTCCACTTTTTGGCCAGTATGGATAATGCTGCTGTGAACATCTGCACGCAAGCTGTTGTGTGGACACGTTTTCACTCTCTTGGGTAGAAAACCAGGAGTAGAAGTGCGGGGCCATATGGTTCATTTAGGTGTAACTTAAGAAACTGCCAAACTGTTTTCCAAAGTGGCTGTGCAACTGTATGCTCCCACTAGTGTACAAGTGTTCCATTCTTTTAATTTAAAATTACAGCCATCCTGGTGAGTGTGAAGTAGTATCTCACTGTGTTTTTCATTTGCATTTCTTTGCTGACTGATGATGCTAAGCATTTCTGCTGTGTTTCAGCCACGTATATGTCTTCTTTACCAAAATACTATTAAAAACTTCTGCTTATTTTTTAAATTGAGTTGTTTGACTCCTTATTATTGAATTTTAAGCATTCTCTATATCACGAATATGAGTCCCTTATCAGATTTACAAGCTACACATATTTTCTCTCATGTCTATGCCATGTCTCTTAATTTTCTTAATGGTATTGACTGAAGAGCAAGAGTTTTAATTTCCATGAAGTCCCATCTATCAATCTTCTCTCTTATGATTGTGCTTTTGGAGTTATATCTAAGAAATCTTTGTCCTACGGTCACAATTTTTTTTTTCTGATAAGTTTCATAGTTTTGGTTTTCATATTTAGCTCTATGACCATTTCGAATTAATATTGGCAAGTGGGTGTGAGGGAAAGGTCTGCTTGTCTTCCATATGGATCTCCAATTGTCTCACTGCCTTCTCTTCTTTCTAAATGGACACCAGGAGCCACCTTATGGGATGATTTCCCACCACCAGTGGAACTCTGACCGTCCCTTCAACCCCAGGGACCTCAAATGGGAGAAGGGTCACCTCACCATGCCAGCCCCTGACTCCTCCCTCTTAGAGTCTGCTGCCCACTATTTCACACCCAGGAAGAGAACAGTGATGGAGAACTGTGAGGGTGGGGGTGGGGAGGCAGGAGAGCAGCTCCCCTTCATCCCACAGAGGGGATGAGAGGAGCTGTGGATGACACCATGTAAGCCACTACACCCCTTATTAGCCAAGGCCCCATCCTTGGCTACAGAAAGCCCATCATCCTGTAGCTATTGGCAGCTAGTGTCAGGAAGCAGGAAAAAGAGACATTCCATCACCACTGGATACCTCATTGGATCCATGTGAGCATCAGATAAACTGATTTCCTCTTGGGGACTTGGGTTGCATGCTGACAGAGATGGGAAAGTGGGGGGCCTGTGACTGGAGAGCTGGATGCAGACAACTCAGCAGCAGGCCTGCTCATCAGAAAGCTCCTGGAATGCAGGCTATCGATTCTCATGCAATCTAGCCCTGCGCAGACAAAAGGAAAATGCCAGCGGACTCTTTGGCATTCTGAACGTCTGAATTCCCAGACGGGCAATGCTGCCAGGAGCTGGCAAGGCCTCCTCTGCCTCCAGGGAGGGCCGCAACTACAGGTGGGGGATGAACTGAAGGTGTGGGAGCAGCCCTGCCAGGAAGTGCGGGGTTAGGGGGTGGGATGGCTCAAGCATCAGAGCACCAGGCTCCTGCATCTAGCACCTAGTGTTTCTTCCTTCAGAGACCACCAAACACTCCCAGAAATTTTTCCTAACCTGGTGAGCACCCAGCACTCCTGCCAAACTTTAGAAAGCTTTTAAAAGAAAATAGCACAATGTATTTCACCAAATGTATGTCAGCCATGGCTCCTTTTGAGCAGCTGGCTGAATTATGCATGACGAGCTCTCCCTCCTGGTCTCTCCTTCCTAACTCCCCACCACTCCAGTGTGGCCTTGCTTGCTCCTTCTGACACATTCGCGTGGCCTTTACCTAGAGGTCACATGTAGCAGAGAGAATGGAGACTTTCCCATCATATAAGAATTAGAAAGAGCCCTGGTAATGACCTGCTGTCATCCCTACATGTTCAGGCAGGGAAACTGAAGCACAGAGGGGAGGTAACTGGCCCAAGCCCATAGCATAGGAGCCTGAACCAGGCCTAGATCAATGCCACTGCTCCTGGGCTATTGACCAGCACTTTCTCAGGTGGGAAACGCATCAGTGGGTTTCAATAATGAAGTGATTCAAGATCTAATTAAAACTGTTTTGTTCAGTAGCAGATGGATAAGAATATTCCTAAAAGCAGGGCCTGTTTTTCACTTATTCAATTAAACCCCAGAGTACTAAGTAAAAATTCAAGGAATAGAATTAACTCTAGAAAAAAATCATGCAATGGTTTTGCATATGAAATCTGGGATTATAAAGTCTGGAAAGAAAAAACTGAAAAGCCTATAGAAATTCCTAAATTTGCATTTGTTCAATTATTCACTCATTAATTCAGCATATTTCTATTGATTGAAATGCATCAAGTATATTTAAATCTATGAGCTCATGATGATACTTAAAATAAAATCCTCATTGGTCAACTTTGGAGGATGTAGGAACCAAATTGTTACCTTGAAATCTGACACAAGAAAGAATCAAGCATTTCTCTGCCTTTCCTATACAAATTATATCTCAAGTGGTGTGAGGGAAGGTCTGCTTCAGGGTAATCAAATAACTAATGAGGGTAAGCTTCTTATAAAAGTATTCCAGCTAATATATGCAGAAGTAATTACAGAATTAGAATGTTAACATTTTGTAAACTGGAATGAAATACAGGAACTAGACAATAAGATCAATACCTATAACATCACAGAGGGATGACCAGACACAACGTGCCTCCTGATAGAGGAATATATGAGCCTGCAGTATTATTTCCAAAGGAACAAACTTGAATCTAATCAAGACTCGTAGTTCCAATTTGCAGGAAATGTAGGGGACAGAGGAACACGTTAAGCAACACCACTGGAATGCAATTAGCAAACCTAGGCTACAGGATACTCTGCTGGATCTACTTTCTTCAACAAGTAGGTTTCAAGAAAAAAAAAGCAAGAGAGTTGCAGAGAGAGAGAGCTATAGACTAACAGAGACTGAAAAGGCACAATAAATCAATTGTAATTTAAAGGCCTTCTTTAGAGCCTACTTCAAACTTTTAAAAAAGCACAACATTCAGGGAATTCTGAAAGCTCACTGGATATTTGATGATATTAAGGGATTACTGTAAATTATGTGATAATGGTATTGTAGTTATTTTTTCCAAAGAGCCCTTATCTTTGAGATATACACTGAAATATTTATAGATGAAGCGATATGATAACCAGGATTTGCTTCAACATAGGGGGATAGATGAAAATAGATTGGCCTTCAGTTGATAAATTGTTGAAGCTGAGTGATAGGTAGAAGTGGGTTCATTATACTATTTTCTGCTTCTGTACGTGCTTGAAATTTTCCATTTTAAATATGTTAAAAATATATTTTTGAGCTCCTATGAGGTGACAGGTGCAGAGGGTTCAATGATGAACTAGACAAAGAATAAAACTATTCTCATAGGGCTCATGGGTCTTCCATTCTAGTGAGGAGGGAAGCGGGGAGTAAAGACAATAAATTAACGCACAATAAATTAAATTTTCATATTAACAAATGCCTTGAAGACAATAGAACAGGGAAAATGAGGGACAGGAATGAGGAGTGGAAGGGGCTTTAAACTTTAAGGTCAGATCTGACCACACAAAAAAAGATCAAGGGAAAGAACTTTCTAGACAGAGGGAGTAGCAAGTGCAAAGACTTCAGGCAGGAATGACCTTAGGGTAGTATGGAACAACATACAGGGTAGTGTGGCTGCAGCTGGGTGGGCCTGAACAGAGCAGAAAAAGACACATCAGAGAGCAGAGTGAGGGCTGGTCAAGGAGAGTTGGTAAGAAATGGATTTTATTAAGAAGAGGAGAAACCATGGCAGACTGTGCTTTGGCCCTACAGTGGAGATGGAACAAAGCAGAGACAGGCACATATTCTCAGGTAGGGTCAAAAGAACTCAGTGGACTGGAAGCAGGGCTGGGGAAGATACTGGTAGGAAAGGAATCAAGAATGACCTAACTTCTCTTGATTTGAAACCTGGATTTGTGATGGTGCCATTTACTGAGATGCTAAAGAGTGGGGAGCAGTCGATGTGAAGGAGAAAATCAAGAGTTCCAGGTGGGATGCATTGAGTTTGAAAAGTTTATTAGCCATCCTGGGGGACATGTCAAGTCAGCAGGTGAATATATGACTCTTGAGCTCAGGTCTTGGCTAGAGATGTAAATTCTGAAGTCATTAGCATATAGATGGTATTTAGAGAGATGAGCTTTTTCACTCATTACCAAAATAAAGCACAAAGAGGAGCACCACCCTCCTTTCTGAAGCCATCCCTGAACCTCAAATGAAATGGTGTTGGACCAGAAAGAGGTGTCCAACTGCTTTAAATTGTCAATCCCCAGAGCCCAGTATATAAGACTGAACACATCCTGGTCCAGCACATTGTCTTGTCATGTAACTGCAGCTGCCCTTCATGAATTCTCGGAAGAAGCCACATGAGTCCTTCCCCCATCTCAGCTTATTCAAGCCCTATCATCTTTAAAAACTCTTTTAAAAAGTCATTCTAATCTCACAAAGGCTTCCTGTCCTTCACACTAGCTGGAAACAATCTTTCACTCCTCTCTATATCTGCCTTCCTTCAAGATCTTATTGCTTTTAGCCTAGTGCTGTGGTTATGTGGGCACAGTCCGCCTCGGTGAGACTGTGATGTCCCCAGGAGCAGACATTATCTCAGCCTCACCTTTCTATCCCAGTACAAACAGGATGGATGTTTGGAACCTGGATCTCCTCAGCAGTTCTACCAGGGAAATATACTTAATTTTTAAAGAAGGTTTACAAGACTTGTGCCAAGGCAGAGCCAGATGAGGTCAGCAAAGGATGGTTGGTGGGGGTCAGGTCTCCTTAGCCTTTGAGAAAGATGCTATACAAGGACCTTTGGGGTCTTTGATGACCCCAAAAGCCTCCAGGTGTGGGAGGAGAGAGAAAACACAGACCAGATAGACCAACTGGCCCACTGGCCACACATACAATGCAGTATAATGAACACTTGTCCATGTGCACCATTTTTACTATGTGCAGAATAGAGCCTACAGTCTGATATCCCTTTTCATCTAACTGTCTCAGGTATAGGACTCCCTCTTCCATGCCCCATGTCTCCCACCAACCTTGTTATGCATCAAGCAACTCTCAACCTGTACTTTAGGAATGTAAAATAATGCAAACATTTGTCTAAAACTGCAGCACTGGTGAGTTAAACAGAATATAAGAAGAATATATTATAAAATTATTTTGAGTAAATTAAATTGTTTGTGTATAATTTCTTCCTTCATTACTATTTCTACCCACCCCATCCCAATACTCCTCACAATAATAAGCAAATAACCTGGGCTGATGCAAAAAGAAAGATCACCTTGTAGTGGCCTTGCCAGTCTCTTCCTTACTTCCCTGTGCCTGAGACTCTAAAACCCTAGGGCTCAGTCTCCCAGTGGCCTGGCCAGTTCTACTGCCAGTAATGCTGGGGGGTAAGCCCAGAGACACCTGGCTTTCTACCTCTGACATGATCAAAGATCAAAGTCCCACTGCTCTGTGGGATAGGTCGGATGGATCCTGGGGTTCTTGGCATAGTGGCCCTTAAGTGCTGCCCAAGACAGGAATGTGGGCAGCCCTGAATGTCAGATCAGCCAGGAGTGAAAATCAGAAAACCCCACAGGCTGACCAGAGTCTCCCTCCATAATCTAGGTCAGCTTGATGGACTGTTGTAGGCACACCAGTGTGCGAGGTTTACTCTGGGAGGCATACTTCTATACACCCGGTTAGATAATGTGGCTCCTGACCCACACAGCATCACACACAGACAGAAGTCTGGCTCCAGGACTGTGGTTTCATTCACATTGTTTGAAATTGGCAACATTTACATTTTACAATATTTCTTTCATAGTTGAACTAATTTAGGAAATGTTGCATAGCACATCCCCCTCCAACAGATTCAGACGATATGTTCTCAGAAAGGCTCTGGAAAATCCCCTAATAAAGAAACCTATTTGTGTTTGATTTAGTATTTCTCAGACATTCAACCACACAACCACTGTGTCTCACATTTGCAAGGTAATACACTTGGGGAAACACTATTCGACACTTCCATGATCAAACCATTTTAACTTTTGGAAGCATCTATCTCATGTCAGGATGACCCAAGCAATTATCAAAATCTTTAACACAAGGTCACCAATGATCTGTTTCAGAGCAAGAACTAGAGGCTCAGAGTGGATCAGTGAGTGATAAAGGATCACATAGCTGGTTATAGTAGAACTAATCAAAGGACCCAGATCTCTAGAAACCAGGCCAGTGCTCGGGCTCTGGGAGCACATGTGTGAGCAAGCACATGAGGCCTGAGTCCAAAGAACCTACGGTCGGTTTCAATCTAACCTGGCAAAGCCTTACCCAGTTCTGAGGCCTGCTCAGAAGCATGGCCATGGCCATGTGGCTTTCCTCTCCAGAAGACCCAGCACAGGACAGCCACCATTGGCCTGTACTGCTGCTCCAAACTGTCTTCCCTTGGGTTCTATCTAGGTGATTCTCCACGAACTCACAGAAGGCAGGCAGCTTGACAGAGAAGCAGCAGAGAGCCCTTACAGAACCCCTGCTCAGAACTTGCAAAACTGGTGACCCACAAGAAGGTTTGGCTTGGCCCAACTTACAGGCTTTCTTTTGTTTTTGATGGAGGTGAATATGTTAAGAGAGTACACTATAAAAATTAACTCAAATGGATGAAACATCTAAACATAAGAGCTAAAACTATTAAACTCTTAAGAAGAAACATAGACATAAACCTTTAAGGTCTTTGATTTAGTTAGTGGTTTCTTAGATATGACACCAAAAGCACAAGCAACAAAAAGAAATAATACAGAAATTGTATTTCATCAAAATTAAATGCTTTGAGGGGCGCCTGGGTGGCTCAACTGGTTAAGTGTCCGACTTTGGGCTCAGGTCATGATCTCACGATTTGTGAGTTCAAGCCCGCATCAGGCTCTATGCTGACAGCTCGGAGCCTGGAGCCTGCTTCAGATTCTGGGTTTTCCTCTCTCTCTGCCCCTGCCCCTTCTCATGCTCTGTCTCTGTTTCTCAATAATAAACAAACGTGAACAAAAATTAAAAAAAAAAATTAAATGCTTTGAGGGGAACCTAGGTGGCTCAGTAGGTTAAGCATCTGACTTCAGCTCGGGTTATGATCTTGCAGTTTGTGAGTTTGTGGTCTTTGTGCTGACAGCTCAGAGCCTGGAGCCTGCTTCAGATTCTGTATCTCCCTCTCTCTCTGCCCCTCCCCCACTTGTGCTCTGTCTCTCTCTCAAAAATAAATAAACATTAAACAATGACAAAAAATTAAATGCTTGGAGCTTCAAACGATGCTAGCAACAAAGTGAAAAGTCAAAACACAGAGAGAAATAAAATAGTTGCAAATCATATATCTGAAAAGGGAATAGTATCTAGATTATATAAAGAGCTCTTACAACTCAACAATAAAAAGGCAAATTTAAAAATGGGCAAAAAAGTTGAAAGGACATTTCTCTGAAATGCATCAGTAGTCCCAATAAGTACATGAAAGATTCTCTATCAAATTAGCCATTAGGGAAATGCAATTTATTTATTTATTTAAAAAGTTTATTTATTTATTTTGAGAAGAGAGAGTGCAAGTGGGAGAGGGGCAGAAAGAGGATACCAAGCACGCTCCACACTGTTAGCACAGAGGCCAACACAGGGCTTGAACCTGCAAACTGTGAGATCATGACCTGAACCAAAATCAAGAGTTGGACGCTTAAACTGACTGCCATCCAGGCACCCCTAAGGAAATGCAATTTAAACTGGGTGGCTCAGTTCATTAAGCCTCTACCTTTGGCTCGGGTCACGATCTCATGGTTTGTGAGCTCGAGGCCTGCGTTGGGCTCTGTGTTGACAGCTCAGAGCCTGGAAGCCTGCTTCGGACCCTGGGTCTCCCTCTCTCTCTGCTCCTCCCTCACTCATGCTCTGTCTCTGTCTCTCTCTCAAAAATAAACAAACATAAAAAAATTTAAACTCATGAGTACCACTTCACACCCACTAGGACAGCTATAATAAAAAAGATGAACAATAACAAGTATTGGAGAGGATGTGGAGACACTGGAACCCTCATACATTGCTGCTGGGAATAAAAAATGGTCCCCCCACTTTGGAAAACAGTTTTGCAGTTCTTCAAAAAGTTAAGCATAGAGCTAGCATATGATCTAAAAATTCCGATTCTAAACCCAGAGAATTGAAAATATATATCCATGTGAAAACATATACACAAATGCTTATTATTCATAAGGACTAAAAAGTAGAAACACACAACTTCCATGTTTATGAACACATAAACAAATGTGGCATATCCATTCAATGGAATATTAATCAGCTATAAAAAGTAATATAGTACGGATACATGCTATAATGCAGATGGCCCTTGACAACATTACGCAAAGTGAAAGAAGCTAGTTACAAAAGACCACATATTATACGATTCCATTTATATGAAATATCCATGGTGGGTAAATCCATAGAGACAGGAAGTAGTAGATTAGTGGTTGCCAAGGGGCTGAGGGGGAGGAGGAAATGGGGAGAGCCTACTAATGGGTATGAATTTCTTCTTGGGGTGCTGAAAATATTCTAGAATCAGATAGTGGTGATGATTGCACAAATTTGTGATATACTAAAAACCACTTTCAAAGGTTTTGGTATGTGAAATAGAGAGGAGAGGAGGGGAGAGGAAGGGAGGGGTGGGGGGAAGGTAGGGAAAGGGAGGGGAAGGGAGAGGAGGGGGGAGGAGGGGAGGGGACAAGAGGAGAGGAGGGCAGGGGAGAGAAGGGGATTGGGGAGGGGAGGGAAAAGGAAGGGAGGGGAAGGGAGAGGAGGGGAGGGGAGGGGAAGGGAGGGGGAGGGGAGGGAAGGGGAAGGGACGGGAGGGGAAGAAGGAGGGAAAGGAGGGGAGATGGAAGGGGAAGGGAGGGGAGGGGAAGAAGGAAGGAGAGGAGGGGATGGGGGAGGGGAGGGAAAAGGAGAGGAGGGGAGGGGAGGGGAGGAATGTGCACGCACACTGGCACTTCCATCCTTCCCATTGCCCTGCTCCTGGCTCGGCCCTCATAAGCACTACATCTGAGAACTGTGGCCAGGAATGATTCTCACCTTATGCATGAGCACACTGGGGCCCAAACAGGCCACAGAGACTTGACCAAGGTCACACATTAGCAGTGGCACAGCTGGAACCAGGGCCCGGATCCCCATACCTCAGGGCCCTTAAGAGCCTATGCAGCTTCTCTAGGAATTTAAGACCTTGAAATGTCTACATTATCACCACCCTCACCTACTCCCACTAGGAAGCAAGACTCCACCATATCTAAAACCAAGTAAAAACCCTGTGCCCATGCAACAGACACTGAAAGCAAAGCCAGGAGGCTCAGCAACTTTTGCTCCTGAAGCTCCTGTGGGGTGCAAGCTACCGCCTGTGCCTCACTTTCTCCTCCCTGGTTACCCTCCTTTCCTCCCGCTCTGTCCCCTTCCTCTCTTCCCCTCTCCCCCCTTTTGCATTGTTTAAGTTGTTTCAAGCAGGTGGGGGTTCACTCCTCCAGTAATGGCAAATCAGGAGACCCCCTGTAATGGGGTGAGCTGCCAGGGATCAGGCCTACAGGAGAAAAGTGACCCATGTCATAATATCCCATATAACGCGGTACTTCAGGCACTCTCAGCGACACCTGAATTCTAAATGTCAGCCTAGTCGCTGTGAAGCATTAAATGATTGTATTCACTCAGAGCGGATCCTTCTGTAATAACATTGTTCCTACCTCAGAAGTAAACCTTGTCGAGAAGCTGAACATACGGTCCCTGGTTTTATCACGGAACAGAATTTGGACAAAAGAATCTGCTACATCACAGGGACCAAGCTGAGACACCGCACATAGGTGCACTGCACAATTCTTTGATAATAGCCACAAGGATCATTGTCATGAGTATGAGTGAGGAGTCAAGTTTAAAAACAAATGCTTCTCCCACACCACTTCCCCAAACTGGATTCTGTGAGGTGTCATCAGGTGTTCTGAGGAGAAAAGCTTCCTGTGGCAAGAAGAGTTTAGGAAAAGATTAATACCAAATACCCTTCCTGGAATCTTAAGGAGCACACTGGGATACAAAACGGTCTGTGGAGTCCTGCAGAAGAACCCCCCCTCCCAACACACACACTATATTGTTCTGGCCACAGACACCCTTCCCCAGAACCCCTGTGTCAGCTGAAGGAACAAGAGCTCTGTGGCGCGTAGGCAGGAGATGCCATGTCTGAACCAAGGTGCACGGCGGGGGGGGGGGAGGGCGGCCAGCGGTGAAGAAGCAGGTTGAGCTTCTGATGCCGGGGATGGTTGAACAGCAGTAGCCAGTAAGGTGTTTGATAGATTCCGGGCTGACACACAAAGGTGGGACGAGGAGGGTGGTGGGAGGAACCCTCGGGGCTGCGGAACGCCACGTGCCCCTCAGGAGGTTTACGTGGGAAGAGGGCCGGGGATGCCGCTCAGACTGTTTTCACAGCAGGAGGAGAGCCACGCTTAGGAGATCCACATTGGTGGGGAAAGCACGCTAGCAAGGAAGCCCCGGTGTGGCCAGGCCCTCCTCCCCAGGGCCTGCGGTGGCTCACTGGCAGCAGAGGAGGGAGAAGGGAGGGGAGGAGGGCAGAGCCCACTACCCTGTCAGGCAGGCGACCATTTCCGTTCACAGCACACAGCACCCAGCAGCAGAGGGGCTAGACACCAGTGCTGAGACAAGGACACTTCATTCACCTATGCTACATTCATTGAGACAGATGAAGAGCAGAGGGATGAGGGAGACAAGGAGGCACACAGAACACAGCAGCCCGCACCCAGATGCACAGGGCTCCAGTGCTCAGCTCAGTATGGCCTTCTCCAGCCTCTGATGTGGCTGCTTCACTCCTCTCTTGCCCTCTCTGTGCCCGTCCGCCACCTGCCTGACCCGCTGCTCCCAGGGCTTGGGTGAGCCCCAGAGAACCCGTACCAGCTTTGGAGGCGCTGCCTCTGGGGCGAAATCCCAATGTTTCGGTATCTGATTGCTCTCTACAGCTGATCAAATGTGATTTTCCAGTTGAGAGAGAAAAATAAACTCACTAAAAGAAGGGAGCTCAAATGAAGCTAACGTAAAAGACAAAGCCGCAGCACAGAGCCTGACTGGGTGGGGGCTCAGCCCGGCAGCCTAGGTTGTCTGGGCTTTCAGTAAAGGCAACCAAGGACAGGATTTTGTTTATACCCTACAGATATAGCATGCATAATATACAGCACATGTGTATACACAGACGTATGCATACCTACGACAGAAGTGCACTTTTTTAAAGAATCCAATTTTGAGATCGGAAAAATGTGGTCACCACGCTCAGAAAACCTGCAAGGGAGAAACGGTGACCAAAACCATGGGAGTTGGGGGACAGAACCCTCTGAAAAGCTGGACAGGGGAGCCTGGAGAGAAGGCGGGACAGGGCAGGGCACCTGCAAGCATAACAGATAGAACAGCACAGCAGGGACGGGTCTCCATGGGCCCAGGAGGGTGGTTTGAAAAATGCATGGGGTGGGGGTTGGGGGAAGTGGGTTCTGGGGGACGTGATAACCCCACTGGTAGGGCACACCAGAAATCCTCAAAGGACAAAGGAATAATAGAGAGGGAAACGAGAGAGAAAGGAAGAAGAATAGGGCACTGTCCCTGAATGATGCAGAATGAACCCAGTGGTCACAGCGCTGGACGCTAAGGGCTCATGAGGCTCCCACAGAGCCTGCTCCATCCCTTTCACCTGCCCCCAGGCCCCTCTGGCCTGTAATCTCTTGCTCTTTGACACCCTCCCCTATAAGCCTTCCTTGTTTAGGGATTCTCATGGAAAAGACACTCTCCAAAGATATCCTGAGCTGCATGTGGCACGGGGAGCCCATCTGTGTAACAGGATGCCTCCAAGCCTGGCTCCTTTTCCAGTCCCTGCCTCACCTGCCTGCGCTCTGAGGCATCAAGGAGGATGTGACCATGCTGTGTTGGGGTGTGTGTGTGGGGGGTGTCTAATGATTTCTCCAAGGTACCAAGTAATGATTTTAATCAGAGGTTACTGAGCAGGTCCCAAGGGGATTCTCGATCTGGCCACTCTGCCTAAGTGAACGTCCTTCTCCCAGCCTCCATGAGTGGTATTGAGCAGAGCTGAGGAGGGGCAGGCCACCTGAGTCTGCACTTGGGCAGGAATCTCCTCTCAGCAGGGGCTCAGGCCTTCTATCCCCCCCATACTCCTCAGGCTCCCTGCTTGCAAGTCGGGCCCCGCTCTCAGAGCTGAGCACCCCCACCACCCAGCCACCACCTTCTCCGCCATCTGTCTTTGAGGGCTCCAAGAAACCCCAAGCATCTCTGTGTGGCAAATGCATTTGGAAGCATGAAATCTGTTGGAAATCTAATGAGACCAGAGTAGAATAGAAAGACAGAATTTAACTTCTCTCTCTCAGTTCTGGATATGACGCTGCCATCTCATGTCTGCCTTGTTGTGGCCCTGCCTTTGCTCAGGAGAGCCCCAGGGCACAGTGAGCACCTGAGTCAGTCCCCATGCCAGCTCCGACCCTTATGGGGAAATCTGCTGCCTCTAGGGTAAAAACACAGAGTGTCACATCCGCTTTGCCCATGACAGGCCCTTCCGGAGGCTCTAGAGAGTTCAAGTGCCCGCTGAGGAGGACGCATTCTGGGAAGAGCCTAGCAGCGCTGTTCCGTCTAAAGGAAGGAGGGGTGTGTTAAAAGCCCACAGAGTTCTTCAGCGGGAGACGCAGAGGTGGCCCAGGGGGTGTGCAGGGGCACGAGCACTGCAGGAGGGAGCCTCACCCTCCTGCCTGCGTGCAGTGGTGGGCACCCACCTGTGGGGACTTCGGAGTCAGAAGGATCCAGCTCTGCAGGGAGCAGCTCAATGCTCAACAGTGATGTACAGGTTCCCTGGTTCCGTGGTCACTGGCATGGTGGACTGGGCTCAGAAGTAGACACCGTTCCTTCTCCGGGGAGTTAGTGTCTGACAGGCAGGCTACTGGTGCTAAGACAGAAGAGATGAAAAGGCTGGGGCCAGGCCATAGGGGGATGTGAAGGAGAACCCCAGGTGGAAGAGCACCTAGGCAAGCACTGCATTTTTCCTGTCCCTATCCTCTGGGCCACAGGACACGAATGGGGACTTCCCTACAAGCAGGGAAGAATGAGGCCCATTCTCAGACCTGGGCTGTGGAGGCCTCAGCATAGAAATGACAGCAGCCATCCCTGATGGCACCTCCAAGTGTCAGGCTGGGGCCAGGCCTGGACTGGATGGGCCCGTTCATCCTCAGAGCTGGTCTCGGCACTTGCTAGAGTGACCACTCTGGCACTGAGTGGTCATCACGGACAAGTCCCAGTCATTTAATTTCCTTGTACCTTATGTGTGCTCATCTTTAAAAAATGGGAATCATGGTTATCAATTCCATATGGCTGCTTCAGAAACAACCAGCCAGCACTTAGCATAGGGTCTGGCTCACGGGACGGCTCACTAGATGTAAGCCAGCATTATGATCGAGTCTTTCCTAAATATGTACCCCAAAAGGCAGACGAGATGTAGGTACAATATGTTCTTTTAAGTGTTATGCATAGTCATTTTATGAAAAGCAGATTCAAACCAAATGTCCAACATTACGGAAATTGTTTTGTATGTGATATTATACCCAAAGGTAGACAGCCAAATGGACAGCCATTAAAAATAAGGTTCATGATTTTTATATCAAAATGCTTAGACTAGATTGTTAGGCACAAAATGCTAATGAACTCGAAGAAGAGGCTACAAGTTAAAGTAAACACACCAAAATATTAACAGAAATTTGGGTAGTATTTGCCTACTTCTTTATTATGTTTAGCTTCTTAAGTTTTTGACAGTAGGCATCTGTTAATTCCATATTTAAAAAAATCTTAATTTACTTGAATAAAAATAAGGAAAATTGAGAGCCAGAGAAATATCATGTAGGACATAAGCAGCTATAAGGCCACGGGAAGCATAAGGACAGATGTATGCCTTTGGAAGGCATCTCTAAAATCAGGAAAACACGCAGGAAGGGAAAGATAAACCCATGCAGAAGAAGAAAATTGAATCTATAATAAATTTGAGTTTATAAGGCATAATATGCAGTGTTTG
This sequence comes from Lynx canadensis, assembly GCF_007474595.2. Classification (NCBI taxonomy): domain Eukaryota; kingdom Metazoa; phylum Chordata; class Mammalia; order Carnivora; family Felidae; genus Lynx; species Lynx canadensis. The sequence goes on along the minus strand of NC_044311.2, from coordinate 30,948,482 downwards.
TGGAAATTGTGTTGCATCTGGAAAAAGGAACGATAAATGTATACGATGTAAATCTTTTATGATAAATCTGTGAAGATCCGATGAGCTAACATCCACTAGTTGGTGCTGTGCAAAGTCCAAGGCTGCCTGCAGATGATCAGGGTGCTTGGCTGCAACAATGGCAAGTTCAGCTGGCCATGCTCTGAGATGCTCACCCTCCTTCACTTGCGTGTGATGCCAGGATGCCCTCCAGGGCAGAGGGAAACAGATGCTCAGCTTATAGCACTCTCATCCTGAGCCTTCCTAGCACCCGCCCAGAAAGGTCTCCCAGAAAGACCATCCTGCTCCAGGTCCAGGTAAAGCCCCCTCTCTGGAACAGACCCAGGATTTAAGGGCTGAAATGGAAAAGAAATGATCATCTACAAGGAATGAATTTGTGCTAGGTGCTGTGCAGAGAACTGGAGGGCCAGTAGGGAGTGGGACACGTGTGGTCTCCTGGAGCTTAAATCAGTGTCAAGGTACCTTGTGCCGGGTCAGACCCAGAGCAGGTGCCTCATGTCTTGAACGAATGAGTGGAATAACATAAAAATTTTCTCATTTACTGTTTTGTGAGAAACAGAGTGTATCTCCAGAAAAACAGAACCAACAGGCTGAGTGTGTTGTGTGTGTGAGAGTGTAGAAAAGAGAGAGATTTTAAGAATTTGGCTTATGCAATTACAGAGTCTGACAAGACCAAAATCTGGAAGATAGGTCAGCAGGCTAAAGACCCAGGAAAGTGCTGTAGCTCAAGTACAGAAGGCGTCTGCTGGCGTAACTCCCTCTTCCTTGGGGGATGTCAGTATTAAGAAAAAACAAAAAACAAAAAAAAAAAACAACAAAAAAAACCTCTTCAACTGATTGGATGAGGTCCACCCATGTTAAAGAGGGTAATCTGCTTTACTCAAAGTCTACAGCTTCAAATGTGAATCTCATCTAAAAAAAAAATACCTTCACAGAAACATTTAGAATAATGTTTGACAAAACACCCAGATACTGTGGCCTAACCAAGTTGATGTAATAAATTAACCATCACACCAACCTTATACTTTCACAAATAAGGAAAAAACAAAGAAAGAAAGAAAAGAAACAGGTCCTTGGAGACAACAGGTCTTGCCTAGAGAACTAGTTGGCAGATCCTAAACTCAAATTCAACTGTATGTCTAAGTGATTTCTCTCTTCTAGTTTTTACTTCTTAAATAAAAGCATTTGTTTTCTCTTTTTCTTTCTCTAACCAGCCTTCCCTCCAAGCGAGAAGCCTGATTTCCAGAGTTTATTCAAACTCAGAGACTAGCTATCATTCTGATAAATTTTCTAGACCTTCCAAAAATATTCAATCAACACACAACAGAGAGGCATGCATTCTGTCGTTGGGCCCATTCCATGAGTCCAGTTCAGCCTTGTAATACCCACAATCTTTTTACATAACCCCAATTTGATGTCTGCTGTGACCAAGGCTGAATACTGACTGGCTCTCTCGGCGAGGATCTGGAGTTTTTTTTCCTAAAGGCTCAAACAGGACCAATTCCTGCCTGCCTAGGACAGATTCACGCATTCTGGCAAAGGGTTGTACTAAACTATTAGGTTGATCTGTATGAAACTGCTGATATTTGACCTACAGAAATAGCATTTTCATATAGTCCAAGAAAAAAATGAGCTCATCTTTTCCTGGTCAGACCTCACCTTCCTCAGTGTCCTGTTTTCCGTGAAAAGAGAATTCTCCACTCCCTCAGTGGACAGGAATGAAAGATGCTGTTATTAAAAACAATCTAAAGTGATTTGAGAAGTGACAGCATCTCTTAGAGCAATGAGGTAATGCATCCAGCCTGCCTTCTCTGCCGTTTAACTTCCTGACAGGAGGCACGGAACGTGAACAAATTGATTGTCCTGTACAAAGTCAAGTAAATAAATAGCAATGCTTAATGCAATCATTTTCCATATTGCCTCATCAAAACCCATGCAGTCAAAGCCATTATGAATTACGTAGGTCCCTACTGTTGTCATCTTTTCAGCATGTTGCTCTCAGAGATGCCTGCGGGTGGGGAAAATAGGAGAGCAGGTGCTAATCAATCTTGAGACTATGATCAGAAAGGATTTCGAAAGATGACAGCTTGCTTGAGCCATTCCTAAATTTCCAAGGGGAAACCTCCAAGGAACTAAGTCATTAACACAGGGATAGGAAGGAGAGTGGGGGGTGGTTTATTATTAGAGAATCACCACCTTGGTGCCTTTGTCCTGCTTTAGGTTTTCAAAGAAAAAATAAGCAAACATGGCAAAGAAGAGAAGGTGATTAAGGACCCAGGCCAAGAGTAAGGGTGGGTGAGAATGAACTGATTCTTCCAATCTACCTTGTTGCCCTTCTTACTGCCCTTCCTTTGGCCATTCTCAAAGATTAGATAACAGAGCCCGGAAAGTCTGGGATAGAAGGACTCTTAGATATGGTGGTGGACACTGGAGTTATTCCATCAGCAACTAGGATAGATCAGAGGCTCTCAGGAGATGCTCCTGAATGAGGTGAGACCCACAGCTGCAAGTGGCAGAAACCATGCCCTAGTAACCAAAGGCCACTCACCCTCCATGTGGAAAGGAAGGGCCCCAGGAGGACAGTGCCTACTACGTTGATTATTAGGCTGTGACATGATGACAAAAGTATGAAAATGCAGTATGTTTTAATAAAGATAAATTCATTTTCATCAAAAGGACTGTTTTTTTAACTATGTCGTTGCCACTTTGGGGGATGGGGATTAAGGTGTCTTCTCTTTTACAGAATTAACAATGGCTGTAGATGCTCATTATATTTTCAATGGCTTCATAGGGTTCATATCTACCTCAAAGTGTAGGCTATAAAACCAAGACAGAAGGCAAAAGCCATACAGTATAATCCTAGGAAGCCCCTCCAACAGCCATCATGACCTCCATGCATACATGATAGCTTGTGTGCATTCCTGTATCATTCCTTCTGTTTTGTTCTTATATAAGTTTGAATGCATGTAACAGAAAACCCACTGCACTTGAGCTTAAACTCACATTGGCTGTGAATATTAAAAGATAAGGGGGAGGAAGGCTTCACTTCCAGGGTGAGGCCCTTCACGCTGCTTGTTCTGGGGTATCATCAGAAGCTCACAGCAGAACAACATTGTGGACTCAGAGCCCAGTCACTTTTTGCCCCATCTCAGGTTTCTAACCAGGAAGAACACTCAGAACAGAGTTCAAAGGTCTAGAAATTAGTCCATGACCCCTGAATTCCTCATAGGAAGGGGGCATGGCTTATGCCTCTGTCCCCACATAGAGCCTTGTACAAAGTTAGTGTTCAGGACTATTTGATCAATGAATTAATGAATGAACAGCCAAATTCTTACTCCTCTTTGATCACATTTTGAGGACTTAACAACCAAGCCCACAGAGGAAGGAAGCAGGAATGAACTGACTTCGTGCTTCCTTACAAAGCTGGAAGAACCAGAAGCCACAGGAGTCCCATAAACAAGGTCCCCTCAGCCCTGCTGTAGAGGCCATGGGCCCCAGAACAGAGGTCTCACTATCCACCCAATGGGACTAGATCCCAGCATGAGTCTGCCCATGGCAGAGTGGTAGGTGCGAAGACTTGGCTATGATGCTCCCTTATGCCCCATGACACCTGCTTCAAACCTAAGGTCATGGGCCCTTAGTGAGAGGAGAGACTTTCTAAGACTTGACAAAAGACAGGCTAAAAATGGCTTCCTTCCCCTGCTCCCCTGAGACCTCAATCTGCAGTCACACCTGGCCTCCCTAGCACCATTGTCCTCCACCAACTGTTAGAACAATCTCAAGTTCCCCCATGTTCTCTCTTAAAGCCATCACCCCACTGTGTGGCTCTTCACTTTGCTGATACAGTTTGGTATCTGCCATCTCCACGTCAATTCACTCCCTCAGCAACCCTCAAACACTCATTTTCCATCTAGAGCAGTATTCTTAACGGTGGCACTACTGACATTTGGGACCAGACAATTTTCTCTTGTTGGGGGCTGTCCTGTGCATTGCAGGATGCAATGTTGCAGGATGTTCAGCAACAGCATCTCTACCACTGTTTGCCCATACACCCTCCACTTTTGACAATCAAAAGCCAAATTTCCTCCTGGGGGAAAAGGGGAAAAAATGTCCCTGTTTGAGAACCACTGGTCTAGAATAAAAACAAGCTGCCATAGGGTGTGAATAAATGTTTGTTGAGAGAAAGAACAAATGAACAGAGAAATGAATATGAATGAATGAATGAATCAATCAATGAATCAGTCAATCAATCATTCAATGCACTGGAGAGAAAGCATACTGCCTCCAGGGAACTCTGGGTACATAAACTAAAAGCTGTAGGCAGAGAAGCAGTTAATAGGTCAGCGAGTCCTACTGAGACCCTGAATTCTCAATGGGCTTTTGCTGACTGTGCAGTTTGATGCATTTCCAATTAACAAGAAGACTTGCAGATGCCAATGGACCTTCAATAGGGTCACAGGAATGGGGCCTCTGATAAGCCAGACTGCAGAATGTGACACAGGGAAGCTCAGGCACCTGTCTGCCAAGGCGCTGATTCATTTTCTTTGTCAAGTTGCAATTTGGAATGACAGTTTCTCACCTTCTGTTTCCCCAGCTGCCATTTGCAAAGGTTACTTGCTCTAATTTGCTCGGCATTTCTCCTCTCTTGACCTCTCTCGAAGCTCTCACTTCTCTTCCTCCCTCTCCCTCCATCAGGGCCTTTTCTAAAGTTGACTAAACTGTTGGGTGCTGTCCCTCACTGACGTATGACCAGTGAACCTGTGCAGCTAAAGGTCAGCAGACTTTATTTCATCAGGAAGAAAAAGGAAACAAGGTTCAGGGATCTGGCCACACACTGTCCTTCCTCAGCTTTCTGGGAATCTCTGTTCCCTCTCCAACCCAACCACACTCCTCATCCTGGGCTTGGGGCCACAGAATGTGGCCAAGGGCTGGGGCTGTGGACAAGGAAATAGTTCAGTAAGATGTAAATAGTCTAGGCTTTCTTGTCCTTTAAAATAAGTATAGGTCAGGGGCACCTGGGTGGCGCAGTCAGTTAAGCGTCTGACTTCAGCCAGGTCACAATCTCGCGGTCCGTGAGTTCGAGCCCCGCGTCAGGCTCTGGGCTGATGGCTCAGAGCCTGGAGCCTGTTTCCAATTCTGTGTCTCCCTCTCTCTCTCTGCCCCTCCCCCGTTCATGCTCTGTCTCTCTCTGTCCTAAAAATAAATAAACGTTGAAAAAAAAATTTTTTTAAATAAAAAAAATAAGTATAGGTCTAAGCACCTGGGTGGCTCAGTCTGTTAAGCATGGGACTTCAACTCAGGTCATGGTCTCATGGTTCATGAGTTCAAGCCCTCCATCAGGCTCTGCAGTGACAGCATGGAGCCTGCTTGGGTTTCTCTCTGTCCTTCTCTCTCTGTCTCCCCCCACTCATTCTCTCTCTCTGTCCCTCAAAATAAACCTTTAAAAATAAATAAAATAAAGTAAGAATAGGTCCCACTTGGTGAGATCCTGCTTAGGCATTGCCAACCATTTTATGAGTATTATGTAATCTGTCAGCAACCTTATCAAGTAAGAGTTTTATTCTTCATTTTTTAAAACATTTATTTATTTTGAGAGAGAGAGAGAGAGACACAAGGAGGGTTAGAGAAAGGGAGACACAGAATCTGAAGCAGGCTCCAGGCTCCGAGCTGTCAGCACAGAGCCTGATGCAGGGCTCGAACTCATGGACTGTGAGATCATGACCTGAGCCGAAGTCGGATGCTTAACCGACTGAGCCACCCAGGCACCCCTATTCTTCATTTTACAGAAGAACAAAAGGGATTTAAAACTTCTCAAATTCAAGGGTGCATCAGAATCACCTTGAGGGCTTGTTAAACCACAGATTGCTGGGCCCCATCTCCAGAGTTTCTGATGCAATAGGTCTGGGCTGGGGCCTACAAATTTGTCTTTCTCAATCAGAGGATTAACACTTTACACTAGAAATCAAGTCACTTACTCAAATCACACATTTGCCAATGGGAAGATATATATGGGAAACAGGTTTCTTGTATGGTAGAGTCTGATGTCATACCTGGCATCATTTCAGGTAACTTTGTGGGTCAACAGACCCCATTGTTATAGATGGAGAGACAATCTAACATTCATCACCCAATTCATTAAATATTTACCAAACATCTATCCCATGCCCTGCCATGTGCTAGCTGCTGGGGATGCAAACAAAAATGGGAAGCTTTCCTCCATGAGCTTACATGTCCAGAGAAGGAGAAAGGTACACAACACCAAACTGTAATAAAGTGTAGGTAGAGATATTGCTCAGAAAGAACAAAGCATTTGTTATAAATTTGTCGATTTTTTTTTGTCTCAGGGCCCCTTTACATTCTTAAAAATTTTTGAGAACCCCAATAATAAATTCATTGCATGTGCACACAAATAACAGATTTTTATTCTAAAAATATATTTTTGAAAAAAGGTAAAAAGGCTGGCAGTGCCTTATGGTTTTTGCAAATCTCTTTAATTTGGCTCAACCGAAGACAGCTGGATCCTTACTTCTGCTTCTGAATTTAATATGATGTAATATGCCATTTTAATTGCAATATATGAAGAAAATTGATAAAGAAAAAAAGGAAAAAAGGGAAATAAGGAAAAAAGGAAAAGAGGAGGTCATTACTGTAGCCTTTTCAGATGATTGAGGATATTCTTCTTTGATACTACACCAAAACTCAGGAAGTTTAGCTGTAATGTGGAATCTTAAATCTGATCAATGAAAATTTTGCACTTACACTGCATTAGAATGCATTCATCTATTTTGAGTTTCCAAAGAAACTTTTATGTATGCTTGATTTGTTCACATCATGTATTGGCCATTTGGCAAATATCAGTACAATGAGTTATGAAGATCTTCCAAATATTGACACATTACATCATACAGTATCAAAAAACTATATCCATTAATACTCCTCTTTAAAAATGGGAAGCTCTCAAGTTGCTAAAACTCTGATTTTTACTTGAAAGCTCAAATTTTATCATTAGCATCCAATACCTTCAGTGGTTTTCATTGGAATGGTAAGCTCACTCTTTTATTTTCAAAGCAATATCTGCCAAATATCCAAGTCCAAATAGCTATAATTTGTTTATCTGACATTCTCTCAACTGAAAATGATGTTCCTTGAAAGAAAAGTGGCTAGTTCAGCTTGCAACTCAAATAATCATGAGTGCTTTTCCTTGAGATAACCATAATACTTCAGGATGTAGCAGAAATATCTTATTTGAACTTACCATTTCGTCACATAGAATGATAAAAGGGCATGTATTCAAGGATTAAGACTTAAAAAAATTACTTTTACTGCTTCATCAAGGCAATTCTTTTTTTTTTTTTTTTTTTGAGACAGAGAGAGAGAGACAGAGAGACAGAGAGCAGGGTAGAGGGGCAGAGAGAGAGAATCTTAAGCAGGCTCCACTCTGCAAAGAGGACACAGGTCTCAATCCCATACCCTGAGATCATTCCTGAGCCAAAATCAAGAGTCGGACACGCAACTGACTGAGCCACCCAGGTATTCCCATCAAGGACATTCTTAAGTAAAACTGACATTAGCTTTTTCCTAGGAGAGGGGTTGTTTGGTTTCTTTTTATGAGTGATTGTTCGTAAAGAAGAGAATGACTGCAAGAACACTTTGGTACCACTGCTTTAATTCTTGCTTTGGCAAGAATTAAGAATACCAGCTTTGGGGCGCCTGGGTGGCTCAGTCAGTTGGGCATCCGACTTCAGCTCAGTCATGATCTCACGGTCAGTGAGTTCGAGCCTCACATCGGGCTCTGTGCTGACAGCTCGGAGCCTGGAGCCTGCTTCAAATTCTATGTCTCCCTCTCTCTCTGCTCCTCCTCTGCTCATGCTCTGTCTCTTAGAAATGAATAAACATTAAAAAATTAAAAAAATAAAAAAGAATACCAGTTTCAGTCAGGTAGATTCAATTTTTACCCATAATCCATGCAAACATCAACCCAGTGAGAGGCACCTAGGTGGCTCAGTCAGTTAAGTGTCTGACTCTTGATTTCAGCTCAGGTCATGATCTCACAGTGCATGGGATCAAGCCCCACATTGAGCTCTGAGCTGACAGTGCAGAGCCTGCTTGGGATTCTCTCTCTCTCTCTCTCTCTCTCTCTCTCTCTCTCTTTGCCCCTTCCCCATTCTCTCTCTCTCTCAAAATAAATAAACATTTTAAAAAATAAAGTATCAACACAGAAAAATAGGCAAGTGGCATGTAAGTTTTATTATCAAGATAGCTCTGGCCTTGAAGACCTCCTAAAAGGAACCCTTAGGGAGGTCCATAGAGCACACTTTGAGAACCTCTGGAGCATTAAATTCCTCAGCATTTTTCAAACATTTCCTGAATACCTACCTATCTTGTTCATACTCAGCCTTTTCTCTGAGATGTTTTAAGAGATTAAATACATCAAGAAAACACAAAGGTGAACATGTAGGGAAACACATTTCAGGGAAGATAGTCTTTATTGCAATGCATATGCTAAGCATATAGCTGAATTAAGCAAGCAGCTTAATTTAGCTTCAAAGGCAGCACTTTAAAAACAACCAAATGTGTTACGACATTACAGACCCAATTAATATGTTTTCTAATAATAATCGGTACCATTTGTTAAACATTTACTATGGGAAGACACTGTGTTGAGACCTCAGCCTATGTTATCCTGTCTGATCTTTCCAACAACCCTATGAAACAAATATAATTACCTCCATTTACAGGCCAGAAAAGTAAGACTCGGAGAGGTGAAGTGATGTGCCCTGTATTAAACAGCAGTAATAAGAGAGCAGAACCGCGATTATGAACTTGGTTCCGTCTGACCAGGAAGCGGTGCGCTCAGGGCCTCTGCTCTGCAGTCCCTCAGGCACAGCTGACCACTGCTGAGCCGAAGTTACCCTGCTGCTCGCCGGGGGCGAGATATTGACCTGCATCCGCGGGGACCATCCCTCGGGGCAGATGCAGGCACAGCTGCTCTCCCCCAGGACAGCCCAGCTCTGCCGCAAGATGGGTCCCTTTCCCTCTACCTGTCACAGCGCCAATGGCGGCAGCAAGCTTGCCACAAACCATAGGGTCCCCCAGCATACTTACGATATACATAGAAATGTCTGCCCCTTGACATCCTGGGGAACTGCAGCAAATACAGGCAACAAATATAGTCAGACCTCCGTCATTGTTTTTTTTAATTAGTGGTTTCAGTGTGAGACAAATTCAGTTTTAATTAGAACTCGTTTGTTGATAAATTCACTACTCAGGGTATACATTACACAAAATCTCTGACTGTCCTTCTCACTCTGAGGTGAGTCTTCACCCTCCACCCCCAGTCAAATGTCAGCCTGGGAAGAGTAAAGTCCCGAGGAGACTCGATGGGCAGGGCTGGCATAGGCTCCCTGGGAAGCCGGTATGCCCTGTTCTCAGTGCTCCCACTTTACTGTCCTCCCCCTGGGTTTTGGACAACGTGCAGCTCCGCCTCTCTCCCGCTTCTTCCTCCACAAGCAGTAACTCAAGAAAAGACCCAAGGAGAACAGTCTGAGGTACAGGGTCCAACCAGCCACAAGGTGCCATCCACACTGGAGGCAACTGTATGTCCATGGATGCCAAAGACTTCCACCAGAGGAATGCATCTTGGGAATTTCTGGGATGGAGATGGAGCAGGACCTTCCATGGTAGAGGACAGGGAGTCCTCAGGGCATCCCAAACCAGACACAGTGACAGAAGCCTCCCTAGAAAGGGAGGTCAGGGGAGAAGGTATGGAGGGGCAGAGGCAGGAAGAGAGGAAAGCTGATGCCAGGAGTCTCCATCCCAGACCTTGGCCCCAGGGAGGCCCAGGAGCATAAACGTGCCTCATGGAGGGTTTCACATTCTGAGACAGATATTTGTACACAAGAGAGAGCCCTGTTCTAGCCTTGATTAAGCTTGAGCCTGGTTTACTAACATTTAAAACATCAGAGAGAAAAGTACCTAACTATATTTAGGGGCTCAGATATTCTATATTCTTTTTGAATTGAGAGTAGCATGTAAACAAGAAAATAAAATCTGAGTTAACTTCTTTATCTCCAATTCAATAGTCTAGTATTTGCTGTTTGGCATGGAGAGCTATTACTATGCTTAAAGACAGGGCATTAGGGGAATGAATCATGAGGTTTCTCCAGATAAGCTGAAGAATGCACTTGCTGTTTGGACAGACCAGATAATAAGGCATAATAAGGCGCACCTTGCCTACCTGGGGCCACTGACGTTAGTGCAAGTGAACTCCTTGAGAGGAAACCATCATCCCAGTGAAGGCTGCCTTGCAGACGCAGCAAAACTCAGGTCACTGTGCAAGACCCGACCTCCACTGCAGGAGGGGCAGTGCTCCGCAGGAAGGGTTACAGATTTAGCAAATAGGATACAGGATGCCTACCCAGGTGAATCTGAATTTCAGTAACATTTTTTAGTGTAAGTACATCCCAAAGATGGCACAGGACATGTACCGAAAAAGCATTCTTTGTGAGAACTCCATTTGGGACATACTTATACTAAAAGGTTATTCACTGCTTATCTGAAATTTGAATTTAACTGGAAAGTCTGTATTTTGTCTGGCCACCCTATCTGCATGGTCTCAAATCCTGGGCTTCCAATTTTCACCTTCCTCCTCATGGTACCTGGCAGTCTGGAGCTTCCTTGCCATTTTCGGAGGGGTGGGTTGTTCAGGGCTGTGAGGGGAGGCTAAGACCAAGGGGTTCCTCATGCAAGACTAGTTGGAATACTTGCATTCGAAAAACTCCATTTCACACAGGCAAAGAACCCAGCAACACAGCTTACATTTCCGTGGGCTGCAGAAGCTTCCCCAGGCACTTCATGCTTCTCAACATCCCAGCAGTTCTGAGCCACACAAGTAAACTCCAGGGGTACCCCGGGGAGGAATGGGGAATGAGAGGGCCAGGAGCTATTCTTTCCAGGGCAGAGACGAGAAGGAAGGAAACTAATTGCGGCTCCATAATTTTAAGTAATTCAACCAACATGCCCACCATGACATGTTGCAGAGTGGATACATCCTTCCCCTCCTGGTTTACAGAAACCCAGGGAAGGGGCCCTAGGCAGTGGAAGACATCCCCTACCAGCAGGGAATATTTTGACACAAAAGAAAATCCCCTCTGAGGGGATTCATTAAATAAAGTCCAGGCTGAGCCTTTCCTAAGGGGCTCCAGGCCTTCCACACTGGATGCTCACTAATCCCCATAAAATTCCAATGCTGTAAGAAGGGGAAGGAATTATAGATGTAAAATTGTTATCAGGAGGATTCAGGTGGATTTCTCCTCATCCACTTCCCCTATCTCCTCCTCCTCCTTGTCAAGCTATAAAGAATAATGCCTTGCGCTCATAGAGTGCCTTACAGTTTAGAAAAAGCTTTCCGGGCATTACTTTGAGGCTGGGCAGTGCAGTGACCTGCCTGGGCTCTGACAGGGTTCCCTGAGACTTCACGGTTCCTGCTCCAGCCCTCCTTACAGCCACATTCACTGGACTGAATACCCTCATCCTCCTTCCCCTTCCCTCCTTTGAGACACACACACACACACACACACACACACACACACACACACACACACGTGTGTATATGGGCACGTGGGCATGCCCATGGATGCAAATGCACCTCATCTATAAACCCTGTGTGGTTCCTGTGTTCTTTGCACGTTGGAACGTGGGCCTCCAGCTAACCAAATATCCCCAGACCCAAGACTCAGTGTCTTTGGGTGGTCTTTCCCTTCTAACACTGCAGGTCCCCAAAAGGACAAGCCAGGTGGCTCTCAGAACATCACAGTGCCTGTGGGGAGCCATTCCCAAGGTACCCTGCCTGATGGAATTCTGGCTTAATGAAAAAAGGTCAAAGGACAGCTTGGATTTATTGTACATCTACTATCTGCCAGGCCCTTTATACCTTACCATGGTGAATGCTTCACAACTCTGAAAAGTACTGTTGCCCGTTTTTAGGTGTTGGAACCAACATTCAGAGAGGATTGGTATTTGCCTGAGGTCACACATTCAGAAAGTGGCAGCGCTGGGATTCAAATCCAGAAAGTCAGACTCTAAGCTCATACTTTTATTACATGTAAAGTTTTTGTGGGTGAGGAATTCAGACAGAAATTGGTGGGGTAATTCTTGAGCTCCAAGATTCTTGAGCAGTGTCCCTCAGTGGTAGTCACTTGGTGGCTGGGATGGGTGGAGGCTCTGGGATGGCTTCACTCACCTGCTGGCAACCTGGTGGGGCCGGCTGGCAGGCTGCACTTGGCTGCGCCCATCTCCCTCGGCCTGCAATATCAAGACTGCCCCATGTACTCTCTCTAGCAGGGTAATTAGACTGTTATATGGTGGCTCAGGGCACCAAGAGACCAAGAAAGAAGCAACACACGCTCTTAAGGGCAAGGTCTGGAAGTGGCGAAGTGTTGCTTTTGCTACACTCTGTTGGTCAAAGTAGCCACAGGCCAGCCCAGATTCAAGGGGGCAGGGGGGGTATAAATGGGTCCCATCTCTGCATGGGACAAGTATCTAGGGATTTGCTGTCCTATTCCACCACAGATGGCAAGTAAACCCACAGACGGTACATAAGCCAAGGCCTGGCAAAGCTACCCCACTGGAGCTACAAATGGCCAACAGGCCCCTCACATCTGTTGTGCACAAAGGGGACACACCAGAGCTCTGTGAATAGGACCAGATGTTCCAGGGGCTCTTAGACTGGGGGATCTAATGAGTGTAGACAACGATGATGACAATAAAGGGTGGGGTCTGATAAGGGGCACACCAGAAAAGTATTCTAACACTAACTACAGAATTCTTGTAACTTTTCTGTGTTAAGCCATCCAACCAGTCAAAGGCTAAGGGAGCAGAGCAAATGTGGCCTGATGAAATCCACCATTCATGCAACACTCCACACAGACATCATGGAACTTCCAAAATACATAAAATCCACATATCAACCTTGCACCTCTTGGCTTACTCAGTAACGAGACTGTTGTCCTCAGTGAAGATGAGATACTGTGCAAAACTGTAGCTGTGCATTCTACTTTTCAAGTAAGGAGTGCAAAATACCCACTCTAAAGAAGTCAGCGCTGAGGAGGGCTGAGGAATGGATAGATGCAAACGTTCTCCCTGGCAAGTCACTTAAATGCTCTGAACCTCAGTCTCCCCTTATGTAAAATGGACTTAGTCTATATGCTTTCTAAATCCTTTCCAACATTTTGACGTTGGGAACTAGTGCCAATGACCTCTGAAAGCCAAATTCATGCAAAACCAGTCACTTTCTCGTACACATACTAATGAATGTTGCTCTGCATATTTATCCTTAAAGGACATCACCTGGAGGGCCTGAACCCTCTCTGGTTTTTGAGGCCAAGACTATGAAGGATTCTATCAAATCCTCCCAGAGGCCAGAGTCTCATCTCACTACTCACCCCATCTCATGGAGATTTGAAACAGAGTGAACTTTTCATCTTCAGTGTGCATCTGGGGTAAGGAGTCTGAGTTTCAGAATGGCTCACTGCACTGAAAATCCTCTACTTTGCTTCCAGGCCTAAGCAGTTACTCCACCTCCTTGGTAATATGCTAATTCTCTCATTAAAGGGCCTGGTGTGAGGTTGCTGGTATCCCAGGTCAGGATGCAGCCCCATGCCTTCAGACTGTCTGATCACAGAATAACAACCCATTCATCTTCTGCAAGTCCAGTTACCATCCCAGAGCTCTAGTCCTGCCCATTTCACCTGGTTTTCACTGCCTGAACCAATCAGGGGAGCAGAAGGTTATGTTTACGGCTACATTGCGATGGCTCGTCAAGCCCTGATGCCCACATTTGTAAACCTCTGCAGCTCTAGATCCCAGCCACCTCGGTCCATTGCTATACCCTCCTCCAGATCCCAACTGTGGGGTCCAATTTGGGTTTCCTGAACTGGCTGTCTGTCATCAGCACAACCTGTTATTCTAGAAGTTTCCTAAATAGGCACAATGTCCCCACTGACCAGAGAGGCTAAGGCACCTATCCCAAGTTCAGACATACCTTCAGGGGAAGGCAAGGACCAGGACGCCTACCAGTTACACTGTCATGGTGACTGAGTTAGAAGGACCCTCTACAGGTCTAAGGAGGAGGGACTAATATTAGACAAAAGTAGCTGCACCCAAGATGTTCAAGCCTGTAGGGGACACATCTCTCCCAATATCAGGACACAATCTGCACACTGCAGGGTATTCACACAGTAGGCATGGCCCAGAATAGGAAAGCCACAAGGAGCTCCTGACCTTACAGGCCATCGAGCCTGTCCCCCAACTCCATCCTAGCCAGTGTGGACAGGTGGGCAAATTCCACCACTTCCTTAATTAATTCCCAGCCCATCTAAGTCAAGCAAGCCCTAGCAGCTGGGTCGAACTATCCCCAGGCTTCCTTGGCACTACCCACCCTCCACCCCCTTTAAGTATAATATGGGCCTGAGGCTCTGATCCTCCAAAGACAGTGCTCCATCAGCTTCACCATATGATTCATGCAAACAGCTTGGTCTGCCCTCCCCCACCCAACTGTATGCTGCTGGCGGGGGTCAGGAACAGCTTCTCAGCATTTAGCCCAGAGCCTGGTAGTCACTGGAGGGTGCTCAGTGGATGGATGTGAGATCAGTGAATGGGTGGAGATGGTGGATGGAGGGAGGATGGATGGAGAGATAAAATAAATGTTAGCTCCAAATGGGATTTCCATGCACCCATGCCCCTCCTTTCCTCAAACCTGTGGACCTGGCCAGACCAGATACTTTGAAAAGTCCCAAGTGCCAATCTCCCTAGGGATGAATTCTCTGTTCTCTGTGTTACACCAGAGTGCTGGCATGTTACCAACAGGCCTCCATGTGCGCCAGTCATCTGACCCTTGCCACAAGCAAGTACGCTTTACAATGGTCTATGACTCATGCATCATGAAAGGATGTCTGTGGATGCAAGAGATGCTGTGATAGAACCTCAAGGCCAACGGATACCAGGTCTCCAGCTGGCCTAGCTTTTCCCAGCAACAGGACCCAGATCCACGTGACCGGTATGAGAACAGCTGTGGGGGTTAGCAGGACAGTCCTGAGTGGAAGACTCAAATGCAGAACCTGCTGGATTTCAACCACCTTCTTGAAATACCCAAGGATGTGCTCCCTAGAATCTACTTTAAGAATAAAAGATCCCCTAATTGAAGGTAATTTGCTTTCTCAGTTCCATTTACCATTGCATATAATTATTGTAAATACTGGCTTAGAATAAAAGACTTTTCTTTTTTCCCATGTAGTTCTAGCACTCCCTTCCATGGAACTAAGCAGTACTACCCAACTCCATGGGCAATAAGCCAGTCCCTCTCTGTGGAAAGGGGCAGGAGACAAAGCTTTAAGCCTAAGAGAAACCACAGACCCCTCACAAGGGTGACTATAGGCTTCTCTGCAGCCTCCCCAAGGAGAGATAGGTATGGGAGGGAAGAGGAGCGTAGAGGGGATGTTTGGCACAACCCATCCCCACCCTATGAGCACAAACCCTAGGGCTCAGGCCATGTGGCTCCAATCCCCATTGGGGTTAAAAGAATGAGCTCAGAATGTGGCCATAGAGGAAACAAGTCCACAGCTGGCATGGAAATGCCTGTGAGCTCTCAGCAGGAAGTGGGTGTGCCCATGGGAAGATCCCACGGAAGGCCCGTGAGCACTGGGCCTCCACCTCGGCCTCCGATATTCAGACCCTGTCCTTCTTCAGCTTCATCGGCAGTCTCTCCATCAGCTGTCCTTCTTTCTGGTCGAAAGTCCTACTCAGGTCCTACAAGCAGGGCCCATCCCTCAGGAGCCCCTGCAGGAGAGGTTTCAAAGGGCACCCCTGTGATGAAACATTACATTTATAAGTCAGCTCTAGGGCCCAGGTCCCCCATCTGCTTATGTATTCTCAAGCCCCACTCTAGCAAACTTAGAAAGCACTGCTACCAAAAACCACAACAGCTGCCCTGACAGGGTCACCTGAGCTCACATGCCGGGCCTCCCTAGGCAAAACCACATTGCAAGACCTGACCAGGGTCTCTTGGCTGCAGCCTGGAGCTGAGCCTTGTCTAGTCACTAAACCTATCATTCCACCACAGTCTGCCTCCCCAGTTCTTATATGGGGTTTCAGCTTCCAGAGCTCCCTAGGCAGACAGCAGTTGCCTCTCACAGCCTCCCGAACCCGGCAACAGATGAGCAGTCAGGAGCCTGCGGCCTCGCACAGGATTCCCAGGCCGGGCCTTTTGTGCCCTACAGGAGCCTCCCTGTGAGGTGCTTCCCCACAGACCTGGCCTGCCTGCCCCTTGCCCTCCCCAAAAGGGTGATGCATATTTTATCTCCAGTGGACCATGAAGGTCTGAAGGAGGCAGGCTGATTTATCAGAGACAAAACCATACAGACGAAATTGTGTCAATATATCTTTGCATAGTGGATTCTGAAGGATGCCCCCTATTTCTCTGGTAAATCATATACATTTAAAGTCCCCAAAAGCTTAAATATATATTTATCCAGTAAATCAGCTCAGCTTTGAAGTGGCTCATTTCTTTCCTGCAGAAATACAGCATACAGTTGCTAACCTTGTTTTTCTTCCTTTTCCAAGTAAGGGAAAAAAAAAAAGAAAGGAGCAGAGAAATGAAATTCTGAATAATGAATGTTTAAATATTGACGAAGGTTTGACACTAATGGTGTGAGGGAGAGTGTGCCGCACAATGGCTCCTCTG
Organism: Lynx canadensis; assembly: GCF_007474595.2. Classification (NCBI taxonomy): domain Eukaryota; kingdom Metazoa; phylum Chordata; class Mammalia; order Carnivora; family Felidae; genus Lynx; species Lynx canadensis. The sequence continues at coordinate 30,931,705 of NC_044311.2, read as the reverse complement.
CGGCAGGATCTACAAAGAGATGCATTTTGCTAGAACCTTTCAGGCTCCTTCGCAACTAAATTCTCTGAATCTGTGACACACATGTTATTGAGTGCTCCAGGGCCAAGGCTGGAGCACACGGGAATCAGATGGAACCTTCTTGATGCAACAGGAAAGGTCTAGTGATTTATTAGTCTTCATTTCCTGATTCTCTCTCTCAACCTATTTGCAAACAATTTATTCAGAAGCAGCAGTTTCTCCTTTTTAAGGGATATTACCCTGGCTTGAGCTATTTCTCATCGTCCTAGGAAGATATTAAAATCCGCTGTGGACGAGGATTTACATGTGTGAATCCTCAGTGCCAGGCCTGGCTCAAAGTTAGTTCTCACTCATGACCATAGGCTTTCGTGGAGCCTCCAGACCCTCATGTATATTGTTTTTCACAGGCACATTCCCCAGAAGACTGACGACAATCTCCCCACTCTGTAGCCCAGAGGGTTGAGGCCTAGTGAATCAACACAGCAAAGAGAACAGCTGTCCTGTGTGTTTCCTACAGGACTGGGGTGACAATTGATTCTGGGGACTCTAGTGGCTGTAATGATGGAAGGTCCCAGGGGGAGCTGACCTTCCCCAGGAGACACTGCCGCCCTGTCTTCAAGGTGAGCTTTGGTCTTGGGTTCTCTGAGTCTATCTCTCTGCCATTAAGACAAACCTGAAGTAAACCATTCCAGGTTCTACCCTGATTGTCACGTTGCAGGACAGGAATCTCCTGCAACACACTATCCCAACACAAAATGAATCCTTCTGGGAGCCTGGAGACTCTTATTCCTTCTTGGCCATGGCCTCAGGTTCCTCTCCCCTATGGTGTTACAGTCTTCAGACACAGGGATTTCTGCCACCAAAGCCATCTGTGTTCAAATCTCTGACTCAAACACACATTTCTCTTGGCTACTTCCTGGAACCACACTAAATGACAATAAGCAACAGAAAGGTGTGAGCTCCTCACAAAGCACCGGGAAGGTCTCAAAGGTCTGTATGCATTTTGGAGGGAGGATGAACGCTGACTTTGGACAAGGGACACAATGTCCATGCCTCTAACGGGGCACATGAGCAGCTTGGTCACTGGGACCCCCAGAGGCACAGTCCTCAGAGAGTGGAGGTGAGGCGTCCAGGCACAGATGCCACTATCCCAACAAATAAGCAGATAAATAACACTGCACGGATACGCATCACATCGGCAATGCACAAAAGTAGAACAGAGAAGTCCTAACATGCTAACTGTGCAGTAGGACCAGAGAGTGAGCAGGACGTAAACAGAACCCATTTGCAGGAAGGAGGTGGGAATCTTCTGAGCATTTGGGATATAATCTTGCTTATAATTGGCCAGATTTGGCCAGATCTGGGGGGGGGGGGGGACCCTCCGAGTACGCAGAAAACTCGATAAACGAAAAAATGAGGAAACCATTAATCCCAAAATTTATCAAAAGTATATGAGAAAGTAACCATATACTACTCTACTGAGCTCAGCACTGAAAGATAGTTGCATAAATATAATAATATGAGCATGACGTGGATTGCATCTATAGAGATTAACAAAATAAATAGAGATAAATTTTATCTTGTGCACATATTACATCCCAAATTCATATACGTAAAACCAAAACATTATAGACAGGCAACACAGCAGGAGAGATGTATTAGTAAAACAAAAGAAGAGGAAAACTATGGAGAAGGGCAAAACAGAGAGCTAAATTCTCAAGTAAGTCAAAAGATAAGGTCTAAATTGGTATCAACAAGTAGCATTATAAGCACATAATTCCAAACGTGGAAGTAAATACAAGAAACAGATCCAAGTGTCAGGGAACAGGATGGGGTGGGGGATGTGGGCAGGAGGCTGATGTTCTCTCATTTTGGTACACATTGGGTTTCTAAATCCATTACTTTGATAAAAACTAAAATTAATTTAAAAAATGAAAAGCTGCCGCTCCCCCAAGTGGGCCTACAACAACCTGGAAAAGAAGGTGCTGGTGTACCCCCTGGGGTGGGTCAGAGGGAGGCCAAATGCAAAAGGAACCCCAAACACAGTTCCACTCCGACTGGGGTTTGTACATCCCTCCTAAATTCTGGTCACATCAATTGTTGTTTCTAAACCATGCTGTTGAAAGGTTTCAAAAAAGGTGGCTTTAGCAGATAATTTGGAACTTTCCCATTCTGGGATTAAAAATAGAAGAAGTAAAATCACATTTCACAACCAGAGCCACACTAGGGCCCTGTTTTCATCCCACCGCACAGTTTGTGACGTGAAAATAAACAAAACTGGAAAGGAGGTGTTTCTGTGTTTTTTTCTCCCGAGTCTCTCGAGATGAAGTTGGGCAAAGGGTACGCAGCCAAACTGTTTTCACACCATGCCTTGACTGCGTCTCACACTTCTTTGCATTTAGAGGGGATTTTCATCATTGCCTGGTTTCAGAATTGACTCGGTGTAGACTGCAAGCTGATAGCTCAGCTCAGTCGTCATTAGCGCTTGTGGCCTGAGAAAAGTGTCGTCAGGTCTTGAGGAGCTGACCACGTATTTAAGGTCACAGAGGGACCATTTTTCAATGTGGCCCAGAAGAAACTACTTCACTGGGCATCCCAAATTACCATCTGAACCAGTGATATATTCACCCGAAACATCAGCATATATATTAAGACCAATTCCCCTAAGAAACAAAAAATTTTTTAAAGAGTTTGAGTATAAAAATGCACAGAGTGAGAAAATCCACAGCAAATGGTCTTAAACAGTGGCTGGCCAGCAATGCCTGACAGTTTCTCCCAGGTTCCCACTAAAGACCAGTCAAAACTAGGCAAGTAAAAACTCAAATGCCACTACATTAACTACAATTTGATACAGTGTTAAACCCTCCGGGATTTCCACTAATTGTAAAGCCATGGGAGTGGAAGTGAAAAACACAAACTGAGACACATGCTTTTTTTTTTTTTTTTTTTGCTTGAACTAGAGCCCAACTGAAATAAGAGGCAGGATGTTCAGTTCCTGCATTAGAATTTAGAACACAAGTTCACGCCCCCCTCTGTGACAGAGATTCTCCACAGGGGTCCATCTTGCTCCCTAGGAAACATTTCATAATTTCTGGGGACGTCTGGAGCTATCATGACTTCAAGGGAGAGGGTTCTCCTGGCATAAAATGGGTAGAGAACCAAGGATGCCACTGAACATCCTACAATGCACAGATGGCTCTGTGCCAAGGATGAGAAAAACCGCTGTACTGTGCAGGAGATATACTTGAAGGCATTAAGAACGTCTGTTTCCCCATCATACTGAATCTCTCTCTCTCTCTCTCTCTCTCTCTCTCTCTCTCTCTCTCTCTCTCTCCCCTCTCTCTGTCTCACACAAATATACACACACAGACAGACGCGTTTCATACACCTTAATACATTAGGTTTCAAGGCCCTAATAATGTTATCTAAAAGAGCTTTTAAAATTCTACAGGTATTCATGCAGGGAAAAAAAGCAAAACAAAAAATAAGATAATCAATGGAGGACTTGCCTTTGACCATCTCTGCAACACCACGAAGAACAGAAGACATTAGACAACAATATCCACTGAGTTTTGCAGAAAATGGCTGTGGCTAGAAATTTTACATTCAACCAATACAATAATCCATGGTCTAAATGTGGAGCCACGAAGGCATTTCAAGATATGTATGAACTCTAAAATTATAACATGTATCATTTAGAAGAGAAAATACTACTTGAAAACATACTCCACCTGACTGAGTGATGAATCAAAATGAAGAACTCAAGAATGGTGTGGCTGGAGATGAGTGATAAAACCCATTTACATGTAAAGTTCTCTGTATTTTAAGTAATGAGAAAGAAATAAATATCATAATAGGAAAGGGGACACAACCACAGACAGTGGTTCCTTCTAGTCCAAAAAAATCTCTCTGTACAGCACTTGCTAATGAATTGAAAAATCTCAACAAATTGGATGGCTTTTCTGGAAAATGTAAATTATCAGAGTTTGACACAGGATAAAACAAAAACCTTAAGAAATCAGTTGTGAGGGTAGAATAAGAAAACTACCAAAGCTTATATCTGGAAAAGATTCCAAGACTAAATACTTTTATAGGGGGTTCTTTTAAACATTTAACAAACAGGTAGCTCATGCTTTACCATGATATATTATTATATATTGTAATTAATATTATATATTAGTTAATATTAGACATTAAAATACATATATATAACTATAGTCTGTTTTATGAAGTTAGTAAAACCTTATACCAAAATGTGCCAATATAACTAATAAAAAAAAACAAAATAAAAATGTACAGATACAGATGTGAGCATCTAAATAAAATCATATACTGAATACATCATTCACCATGGCCAACTAAGATTTACTCTCAAAACTGAAAATACAGTTTTATCATTTTTGCTAACAGTAACCAAAACCTGTGTCAATTGAGCAATAAGGAAAACCATATGCTTACCTCAAAACATACTGAATATATTCCTCTTTACTATTCTTTCAAGTAACTATACATTATTTTCTTCCTAGTTTCCTACTTGAACTTACACTATTCTTAATGAAACAACTAAAGTCAGTTCTGTTAAAATTAGAGAGAAAATGAGCTCTTTCCCTTCCACTAATGCTTTACACTTTTCTGGAAGATCAGACCAAGGCAATAAGAAATGAAACAGGAATTAGAGATATAACTATTAGAAAGGAAGAAATAATCATTATTTCAGACAGTATGATCAGACACAGAAATCGCAAAGGAAACAACTGGAAAATATCTTATAATTAGAAAGAGGGTTCAGGAATGTAGACCATTACAAAGGCAAAACAAACAAACAAACAAACACCCCTTCTTTAACACTAGAAATAGCTACTTCTAAAAATCTGCTCACAACGGCTATAAAAAATATCAAAAGCAATCAAAGACATAAGAATAGCCCTAAGTTGTGGCACCAAAGAAGAAATTAAAAACATTACTAAATATATAAAATAAGATTTGACAAAATGGGAATGTGTTCCTGGATGGAAAACTGAATGTAATTAATTCCCAAAATAATATATAACTTTACAACAAAGCAATGAAATCATGAGCGGCTGTTTGGTTTGGGGAAGGGGAGAAGCACTGTTAAAAAGAAGAGAAGAGGAGCACCTGGGTGGCTCAGTCAGTTAAGTGTCTGACTCTTGGTTCCGCTCAGGTCATGATCTCATGGTTTTGTGAGTTTGAGCCCTGCTCAGGCTCTGCACTGACAGTGGGAGCCTGCTTGTGATTCTCTCTCTCTCTCCCTCCCCCTCTCCCTCTCTCTCTCTCTCCCTCTCTCCCTCTCCCTCTCTCTCTTCCCTCCCCTGCTCATGCTGTCTCTGTCTCTCTCAAAAATAAAAAAAATTTTTAAAAAGAGAGAAGAGAAGGGATTTTGAAGAAACAAAAACCTAAGATCTCTGCTAAGATAAGTAGGGTAAAGGAATTAAGAAGTATAAAAAGAACTAAAGGGAGGTAACTTGTCTAATAACCAGACTGTCCCCTGCTTTTTACAACTGTTAAAATGTGCAGCACCAGTGCAATCATCGATAAACAGAGCACCGCAACAGAAGAGTCTTGAAATAGACCCAAGTACATTTAGGAACTTAATAAATTACAAAGGAAGCAGTCCAAGTAAATGGGGTAGAAATGCACTGGGACAATTGGCTATTGGAAAAAAAATTAAATTAGACTCTCACCCTATTACTATTTACTAAAATACACACCAGGTGGATTGCAGAGTTGATATAAAAACGAAAGCCATTTAAAAAAGGACTATATCCATATATTACTTTGAGATTTAATTATTCTAATGTTTTAATGAAGCATTAAAAAAAAAAACTAGCAGAAAATATAGTTGTAAATTTAACTGAAGGACATTCTAAGCATTAAAAGCCCTGAGGAGAGAGGGGCAGAACATGAAAGGCAAGCTCAAAATATTTAGTACATAAAAATTTTAAACTTCCTATTAAAAATCATAAGCAAAATTGAACGGCGGATGGAGATGCTAAGACCCTGCTGCAACCTTGAAAACATTCTGCTAAATGAAAGAAGCCAGCTACAGAAGACCATATATTGTATGATTCCATTTATAAGAAATGTCCAGAATAAGCAATCCATAGAGACAGAAAGTACATTAGTGGTTACCAGGGGCTGGGGGAAGGGGGTTGAGGTGAAATGGGGAGTGACTGCTGATGGGTATGAGGTTTCGTTTTAGGATGATGAAAATGTTCCAAAATTGATAGTGGTGATGGCTGCACACCTCTATGAATATTCTAAAAACCACTGAATTGTACACTTTAATGGGGTGAATTATATGAGTTATATCCCGATAAAGCTGTTATAAAAAATTTAATGGCAAATAACCAACTGGGAGAAATATTTGTAACATACTCAGGAAAATATTATAATCTTGTTATGTAAGGAACACTTAAAAATAGTAAGTAAAATGATGACACCCTATTAGAAAACTGGGCAGAACAATGAAGGGACAATAAATGACTAAGAGGCTAATGAACAGTGATTATTCTATCACCTTAGCAGTGATTCAAGAAACAGTAATGCTTGGGACGCCTGGGGGGCTCAGTCAGTAGAGCATCCGAATCCTGATTTCAGCTCAGGCTGTGATCCTAGGGTCATGAGATAGAGCCTCGGGTTGGGCTCTGTGCTAAGTGTGGAGCCTGCTTGAGATTCTCTCTCCTTCTGCCCCCTTCCCCTGTCCCCAGCTCATGTGCACATGTGCTCTCGCTCTCTCTCTCTCTCTCTCTCCTCTCAATAAAAAATTAAAGAAATAACTAAATAAAGTGCTCTTTACCGAAGGAAAGGAAAGGAAGGAAAGGAAAGGAAAGGAAAAAGGAAAGGAAAGGAAAAGGAAAGGAAGGAAAGGAAAGGAAGAAAGGAAGAGAAGGAGGGAGGAAGAGAAGGAGGGAGGAGGAAGGAAGGAAGGAAGGAAGGAAGGAAGGAAGGAAGGAAGGAAGGAAGGAAGGAAGGAAGGAATGCTCACACAAGAAGGTACTAGAACAAGGACATCTTTTCTACTGTGGCAAAGCTTTCACCTGGAGACCATGCTGGAAAGCAGCTTGGGAATAAACATCTAGATCTACGACCAGATACACATCCCCTTTCTTCTGCATCTAGGAGTCCGTCCTCAAGAAATAAGCACAAAATACCCAAGGATTTATGCATGAGGATGTTCACAGCATTATTTGTGGATATTTATAATATCCACAAATTAGAATGAACATCAGTGCTCAAAAAAGGAGAAATTGTTAAATAAATTATGGATCAGCCACAAGGCTGAATATTATGCAGCCATTAAAAATGATGTTTTCAAATAAATTTAATGACAGGGAAAATGATCACAATGTAATGTTCAGTGGATGAAGGATATAAAATTGCTTACAATATGATCCCATATACACACAATGCTAACATGAAATGCTTGCAGAAAAGATCACTAGGTGGTGGCATTCTGGGTGATGGTCAGTTTTTCTTTATATTTCCTGCAGAGTCCTTGTTTTCTATGATGGACATATTTTCTGGAATATTCATCTGCAGATAAGTCTTTGGCCAGAAGAGGAATAACTGCAATGCAATTCCTTTAAAAGCTGGTATCTGCTTTGCACACACCCCTCCCACCTTCCCTTGCCCCAGAGTACTGTAGGGGGGCAGCCGTAAAGGCCCAGCCAACCCCTGGAGGCAGCCCCACCTTCTGACCAAGCTGACTGTGTTAGTCTGCGTGACCTGCTATAACACAACACCACAGACTGGGTGGTTTATAAACAATAGAAATTTGTCTCTCACAGTTTAGGAGGCTGGCAGTCTGAGATCACAGTCCCAGCAGGGTCAGGTGAGGGCGTCTTCGGGCCTGCAGTCTTTTCACTATGTCCTCACATGGCTGAAGGGAGGAGAGAGCTCTCTGGGGCCTCTTTTAGAAGGACACTAATCCCATTTGTGAGGGTTCCACATTCATGACTAATCACCTCCCAAAGGCCTTACCTCCTAATGCCATCACCTTAGAGGTTAGGGCTTCAATATATGAATTTTGGGGGGACATGAATATTCAGACCATAGCATTGACTAAGGGCCCCCATTCATTTGCTCTAATTTATCTAGGCTTCTTATCTCTGTAGGGCTGAGTCTCACAAAGAATAATAAAGCTATTATTGATATCACTGATAAGCGTGAAGGTCTTTTAGTCCAAAGTGGTATTTGTTCTTTATTTTAAAAAATTTTTTAATGTTTATTTATTTTTTGAGAGAAAGAGAGAGAGAGAGAGAGAGGAGCGAGCATGCATGCATGAGCGGGGGAGGGGCAGAGAGAGAGGGAGACACAGAATCTGAAGCAGGCTCCAGCCTCTGAGCTGTCAGCACAGAGCCCGATGCGGGGCTCAAACTCATGAACCCCGAGATCATGACGTGAGCCAAAGTCAGATGCTCAACTGGCTGAGCCACCCAGGTACCTCAAAGTCATATTTGTTCTAACATGGATCACATTGAAGACTAAAGAACATTTAGAATCCAGTGAAAAGAATGTTTCATGATTAAAGAAAATGTGAGATATATTTATTATAATGGAATATATATTCCACTGTACATACTGTGATATAACATAATATAATGGAATACCATACAGTCTTTAAAAAGGCTGGAAATCCTGCTGCTGGTGATAACATGGATGAATGAACCTGGAGAACATTATGCTCAGTGAAATAAACCAGATATAGAGAGACAATATTTCACTTACACGTAGAATGAATATATATGTGTGTGTATAAACACACACATCCATATACACACACACACACACACACACAGCAAAGTCACAGTGACAGAGAGTAGAATGGTAGTTACCAGAGGCTGGAGGGTGGGATAAGTGGGGAGGCAAAAATAGAATGATGGTTGCCAAGGGCTGGGGCTAGGAGGTCAAGAGGAGTCAGTGTCTCATGGGGACAGAGTTTCAATTTTGCAAGACGAAAAGAGTTCTGGAGATGGAAGGTGCTGACGGAGGCACAGAGGTGAGAATGCACTTCGTACCACTGAACTGTGCACTTAAAAATAGTTAAGCAAGAGGGCCACCTGGGTGGCTCAGTCAATTAAGCATTGACTGTTGATTTTGGCTCAGGTCATGATCTCACAGTTGTGAGATCGAGCCCGGTGTCGGGCTTCAGGCTGAGTGTGAGGCCTGTTTAGGATTCTCTCTCTCTCTCTCTCTCTCTCTCTCTCTCTGCTGCTGCTCCCCTGCTCTCCCTCTCTCAAAGTAAATAAATATTTTTTTTTAATTTTAAAAAGTGGTTAAGCAGTGAAGTTTTAGGTTATGTGTATTTTATCACAATAAAATAATAACAATGTCTCAATGGTAGAATTTCAGGCCTCTGGAAAGAGGTGGGGAGGAATCCCCAAGTAGCCAAGCCTGCTTCTGGTGGGCAGCCCCCATCTCTCCTGGGGGCAAAGATTGGGGCATGGAGACCCCAGTATGGAGCCCTCCAGGTATTTCAAAGCACTGTAAGCAGAGCTCGGCTGGGCAGCCTGTGATGGTTAAGCCTCGGTAGAAAGGCAAGATCATTCCGAAAGCACAGGTTCTCGGGCTGACTTACCCAAGGCTGCCGCTTACCCTGTGGCCCCCTCTGCCTCAACCTTTCCAAGGCACAGCCTCAGCCCCGAATTTCTATCCTTCAGTCCCCATCAGCTGGCAAGACCCACTCCTATCCAGCATTGAGGAAGAAATTGAGATCATCATGCAAAGGCCATGTAAAATCCCTCTCCCCACTGTCACTCAAAAAGCATTAGGACATTGGTCTGTAAAGGAAATAAGCCCTGCATTTATTCAGCAGCTCCTAGGCTAGCTGAGTGGGATGTGGCCATGTCCTGTGCCACTTATGGATGGGTGGGTCATGAGAAAAGGTAGATCAGGAGCAGTATGACAGGCTGGAAAGTGGCCATGGCATAAACAAAGCTTTCAAGAATCTGCAAAGGGGAAGAAGGTGACATCTGAGCTGGTCAGTGAAGAAGGGGAGGAAGGCTATTACGGAAGGAACTAACAGTATCAGCAAAAGCCCAGGGGCTGGCAGATAGGAAGGTGGGCTGTGGAGACTCTGGCTCCAGAAAGCTTCCCGAGGAGGTTAGTCCTTGCTCAGCATGCCCATCACAGCTTTTGAAAGCCTTGCTGGCCACTCATGAGCACTGTCTCTCGGAAGACCTATGCCTTCACAGGTCTAAGTTGGGCAGAGTGTGGGGAGGATGGGGTGACTGCTGCTTGCTCGATGGGGACCTCACAAAAACTGGACATCTGTCAAGGCCCAGTTTAAGCACCACCTTCTACCTCCCTGCTCCTCCCCCCCACCTTGTCCTTCCCAGAGCTCTCTTCACACCCCACCTCACAGCCTAGGCACAGGTGATGTATGTGTCAAATATGGCAGTGAGATGACCTTAATGCGTCTGAATGAATAAGGGTCCCTCCTAGGTCCATTCATTCATTCATTCATTCATTCACTCCCTAGGCCCATTCATTCATTCATTCACTTACTCCTTCAACAAACACATACTGAGTGACCACAGTAGGCCAGACCCTGCAGTAGACACTTAGGAATGACAATAAAGGATACAGTCCTTGACCCCAATGTATTCAGCCTCTAGTGGATGAGAAAAACAAAAGAAAAGTCCAAGGACAAGGGCCCTGTGCACAGACAGGGACGGCCAGTTCTGCAGGGAGGCGGGAGCAGAAGGCCACATATAAAGGGGGTGGATGGTGCTTCTCCCAGCCATGGCAGGGAGGGGCTCCCTCAGTGGCTCCCCACCCTCCCGGGACATGCCGAGGGGCTGTGGGGAGCCACGGGAAGCTGACAACGGTGTGTGCAGCTGCCCGGGACACCTGAGCACTCAGCTGCAGCCACACAAAGCCCGCATTTGGCTTCCCCTGCCAATTCCACCTCAAAGGCACCTGAATTTAAGATTCATCAGAGGGCTCTGGCTGCCTGGGAAATAATGATTTATTTTCTCTCTCATCACACACACGCGCACACACACAACACTATTTGCAATCCTTTGTTCTCAGTTTCCTACACATTTAATTACCTCGGGATAAATCTGATTTCCCTCTTGGAAAATCTCTTTTGTTTTCTTTTAATTTCCCTTTCTTTCACGTTACGTTTGACAAAGTTGGGAGAGACAACCAAGACAGATGAGCACAGAGGGTGGGAGAAGCCGAGAAGCCAGTGTGGCCCGTGGAGGAGGGTGCCCGGATGACGCAGACCGCCTCAGCTCCCAGACCGGAGCTATAAATTAGGAGAAGTGCCCCGTACTTATATTTAATTCAATAACTAACACTTACTCACATAAAAATAACTTATTTTCATTCTGGGAGGGTAAGGCCTAAATTTAAACAATCTTTCCCAGCGTGCCTGAGGAAGAAGTCTGCCAATTCTGCCTCCTCCTCCCCCTCAAGCTCGAGGCCTTCATCCGCTGCTTAGAGAGAAGGGAAGGGAGTCATTCGCTGGTGAAAGCCCAGGCCTGAGGGGAGAACTGCCTGGGAATCTCTCAAGGAAGAAAATACTCCTGGCCAGGGTCCTAAGAAATAAGCCTAAGAGATATTTTTAAAGGAAAGGCATCAAATGGATGGGATGGAAGCCATGCATGGAGTGAAATTCCTATTCTGATCTTGAAAGAAGGCGGGGTGTGGGGGGGGGGGGAGTAAAACTATTGATTTCCTGGCAAGTGGGAGGAGCCTGAGCCCTTAGAGGGAGGACACTGCCCTTCAGGATTCTGGATCTGGGCCTGCCCACCTGGTTTCCAGGCTCTGGCGGGGCTCAATTCTGTCACTCGAGTGCTGGGTGACCATGGGAGGGACACTGCCCCTCTCAGCCTCAGCCCCCTTGCCTTCCCTTCTTATTTTTTCATGTTTATTTATTTTTGAGAATGAGAGAGACAGAGAAATAGAGAGGGAGCAGGGGAGGGGCAGAGAGAGAGAGGCAGACAGAGGATCTGAGGCAGGCCCCACGTTGTCAGTGCAAAGCCCACCTTGGGGCTCGAATCCATGAACCATGAGATCATGACCCAAGCTGAAGTCAGATGTCCAGCCGACTAAGCCACCCAGGCACCCCTACCTTGCCTTCGGAATTCCACTGCCACCAGCTCTCCACACAACTGGTCAGGGTGGTATTATTATTTCACTTAAGTCAGTCCACCATTCACCTCCTCCAAACTCCAGTGGCTTCCTTCACACACAGAGGGGGAATACACTTTCTGCCTAAGCTGTGTCTCTGCAAAGGCTGTTTTATGGGCAGATGGTGAATGAGAAAAATGTTTGAAACTACCAAATCCGCTGACCCAGCTCCTCGGGTGAAAGCCACAGGTACCCATCATTTCACATGCAATTATTTGCACATCTGTGCTTTACTGGAAAACAGAGAATGTTGGCTGAAAGTACTTCAGGGTGGGCCAAGCCTCCCTTCTTCAGTATAGTTTCAAGCCATGACATCATAATAGATAGGGCACCTGACCACTTCAAAGTGAAGGCTCTTCAATTTCCAAATCTCCACCTCTACCTATTCAGGATGAGGTATGATGATGCTGAAGAGGAGTGAGGTCATCTCTACTCGTCAGAAAAGTAAGTTGAGGACAACTTACAAGTCCCATACTACCTGACCCACACCTACTCCTCAGACCCAATCTCAACCTTGCCAAGACCTTCCCACCTCAGGGCCTTTGTCCTTGCTGGGTCCTTTGCCTGGAATGCCCTTCCCAAGCATCAATTCATGATACTTGGGAAGCCTGGAATGGCTTTTAATTTTCCTGCCCTTAGCTCAGAGACTTCCCGGACTACCCACTGAAAGTAGCCCCAGTTCCAGGCACTCTCTCTCCATCTTCCTTCCCAGGCCTTGTCTTAAGCTCAGATGCTTGTACTTTGTCCTTAGACCATTTTCCCCCACCCCACCAGAGAAAGGATAGGCTATAGAGTGATGGGATTGAGACTAAAAGGGTCTGCTCCCCTCCTTTTTCTCCAGGGTCATGGCCAAAGGGCAGATCCATTAAAAATAAAAAATAAGAAACAATTATGTGCCTCTCGCTATAGAGATGTAGCAAGATTGTGGCTATATTTGGGCAGAGCCTGACAATCCAGTCCACACTCCTAGATTCTTTACTCGGCCCCACCAGCCATGCCCACCACTTTTTCCTTAAGCTCTACCTCTGACCTGACCCTTCCTTTCCCTAACCTTTTCTTGGTTCCTCCTTGAAAGGTCATCTCAGAAAAAAAAAGACCTTAAACAGTGCTTCTTTACCCTGAAAGCTCATGGTTATCACCTGGAAAGGTTAAAAAAAATACCCTGCCCACAACCCCACAAGGGCCAATTCAGTCAGAATGACAGGGGAGGGATGGGGGCTGGCATCAGTATTTGTTTAAAAGCTCCCCAGGTTGTTCTCAAGGTTAGCCAGGTTAAGAACCTCTGGATCAGCACTTTAGGGACGTTTGCTGTTTGCTACCTTTTCATTGGACGATGACCCGAGCCTGCGCTCTGGGGCATGCCAAAGGCCACTGGGGCCTATGCTGACTAGCCAGGGAGTCTGAGGCTCTGGCTAATGGACACTGAGAGGCCCAGTACCTTTAGAGATGGAGAAGTAAGCAAGAAAAGCACAGAAATTGGAAGGTGGGAAGTGTGGCCCAGCCCACAGGAGGGTGCAGTCAGGCTCCAAGCCCAAATGGGACGGCCTTGCAAAGGAGGACTCAGGATTAGAGCCTGTGTACTGTGGGAGGCTGCGTTGCTGCTGTGGGGGTTCCTAACACCCCAAACACACACACACCTGGCAGCCTAGTGTCCCTTCATTCCTAAAGATAGAGGATAAATCTATGAGTGGCCATGACCAGCAATTCTCTCCCTCTTGAGGTCTATTAATTAAGAAGATAGGAAAATAAAACAAGAAAGTAAAAACTAGATGAAATAGCTATAACAACACATAAAGGAGTGGGTGATTTGTGCCTACGTGAAAGCCAGTCTCTAGACAAGTTGCCACTACTGAATGCCAGAACCTTACTTGACTCCCCACAAAGGCCTGCTGGGCACCTGCTTCATGGACACATGGCACATCCTCCTACCAGGCAGGCAGCCTTCCAAATGGGACCCGTGTGGAATGGTGATCTGGAAGCCAGACAGGCATGTCTCCTCCACCAGGGCCTAAGCTCCGTGAGGGCACACGATTCCTAGTGTTTCGCACAGTGCCTGCCACCAGCATATACTTGGTTATTTACTGAATTATGAATGGGCATTTCTTGATCCACTCGATAGGTATGGTCTTTCTGCTGGAAGCAGTCTTCCCCTAGGAAGGCTGACTCAAAACTCAGCATCACTCTTGTGTCAGTGAGGATGCCTGGTTATAGTAACAGAAATTGACTGTAGTTCAACATAAGAGACAGAAAAGGAAGGCAGCCTTCCGGAAGAACATGGAAGAGTGCTCAGAATCATCAGAAAGGCTGGGCAGGAGACTAGGCAGGCTGGGCTCCAGAGCCCCGGCAACACCTCAGGGAGGGTCTGGGCCAGGCTACGCGTCCCAATAGCCCCTCTGCCCTGCCGACCATCCTAACAATGCAGATGCATTCGCTAGGACTTAATGCTGTGGCAAAAGTCCTAGTTCTCCCAAATCTTCCAGCCACTCTCTAAAAAGTCAAAGCCTTAAGTCAGGAACATCCAGGTGGCTGGGCTACCTGGCCGGGTACCCATGCTCCAGCTCCCCAAAGGTGGGAAGGAGGAACACCTGGGCCCTTTGGACTTCCTCACACTCTCCAGGAAGACAACCCTCCCCACCTCCAAGTAGGAAGAAGTGTTCAGACTCCAGGTAGTGCCCCTACCCACCCGCACACACCCGACGTACATCCACTACGACATGGAATCCCGTCTTCAACTTCCACAGCAACCTTATTCCATCAGACTTTGTAAAAGTAGCTGAATTTAAGCAATAAGCTCTCTTGCGAGGTGTATAATTGAGTCAGTTTTACAGTCTAGTGTTTACAATGTGCTAAAGCCATAGCCAAGAGGAAACAGCTGCATTTGTAACTTTAGCCTCTGGTTACCAAGGGAGGCTGGAGACACTGGGGAAGGCGTTGAGGCGTTTCCATAGATAGAGAACCAGGTCGTTTCCAGTCCGTGGCCTAGGAGTGGGGGGAACAGCAGTCACAATCTTGGCTGGAGGCAGGGGTCTGGACAAGACTCCTTTGCTTTCCTGAGTTTAGCCACAGACTCTCAGCCAGTGGCTGGCACCTCCACCCGTTCCCTCCCTGCTGCCACACTAAGAGCGTCCGTCTACATCTGCAGCCAGCTCTCCCACATGTGTCCTCTGACATCTGGGCTCCGCAGCACTCTGGGGTGATACATGAGTCAGGCTGCTGCCTCCCAGTGCTCACAATCTGCTCACCTCCCATCCTCCCCGACAGGCAGGCCCCAACTTCACCGCTATCCCGTGAGAAGGCGGGCGTCACTGGGCAGGCATCCACAGGGAAGGACCACACTCTGCACCTTCCTCAACCCCCTGGTATCTGTTACTAAAGTCCTGAGATGATGGGGTCATCGTCACCTGTTTCATGGCTTTTGGTACAAAGAACGGTGGGTCAGTGACGCCACCTCTGTGCTCTCAACTTTCCTTTCTCCCAAGTGCGAGGACACCCCTCCTGTTGGGCACAATCCTACTAAATGGGTTAAAGGTGGGGCGATTCTGGAGACTGAAAGGCCTTCACTCTGAAGTGGTCAGGTGCCACATCTATTATGATGTCATGGCTTGAAAATTAACGCGAGGGGGTTTGGCCCACCTTGAATACTTCTAGCCAAATCCCTGTTTTCCAATAAGCACAGATTGCACTAAATAGTACATGAAATGATGGCTTCACCCAAAGAGAGGCAAGGGTTTGGTAGTTTCAGACTTTTTCTCATTCATTTGCCAATAAACAGCCTTCCCAGAGACACAAGCTGAGAAGGTTCGGCTGAAAGAGATTCCCCTACTAATGGAGTTGGCCCATGGGAGCTCAGAACTGAGTTGGTACAGCTACAGGAACAGGGCAGTGGGGACAGAGAGCGGCACTTATTGGTCATGTGCACCCCCCCGTTAGCCATGTTGATCTGGGAAAAGAGGGGAAAATAGGCCAATTAATTGTGGATCAAATTAAACCACATCCTGGACTCAGCCAAGAAAGAAAGGTAGAGGAAAGCAAAGTTGTTTCTGAGGCCTTCTACCTCCTCCCATAGATCACCAGCTAAATGCAAAAAAGAAAAGGGATTTTTCTTGTAGGAAGAGATGAAATATCAACCTTTATTAAAATAAATAAACAGCCAGCACTATAAACCACATAATAGAAAATGCAGGGGAATTTGGAAGAATATTGAAAACTGACAAACCTCAGAAGTTGGGCAAGATCGGATTTCTCTAAAGGCCAATAGAGCATGCAGAAAGGCCCAATATATGGGAGTTGCAAGGTGTAGAGGAAATTGTGGGAACCTGTGGTACAGCCCAGAGGGTTTTCTTCTATCTCTGCCCCCATTTCCAGGGCCCTGGGCAGACAAGACCCTGGCCTGGAGAAACTTCCAGAAGAGAGTGTGGAGTAGGGAGGGTAACAGCTTCAGTGGGTCACAGCCTACAGCACCTATGACAAAAACATGTACCCCTGTGCATCCACCCACATATGCGTCATTGTTGCTCTGCAGAAGAGACACCAAAAGGAGAGCAACAACAATTTACAGGTCTACGGGAGAAAGGTTTCCTGAATTAAAAGCTTGAAAGTACATTTTGAAAAAGCCAGAATACATCCCAAGATAAAATCAAGACATATCCTGGTGAATCACTAAACTTCAAGCCTAAAGAAGGACTCCTCTGGACATCCAGGTGGAGAAAGGCATATCACCTAAAAAACATAATAAATAATAATAATAATAAAAAATAACATTCTGGCTTTGCCCCAAACTGACCACAGCAATGTTCAATGCCAGAAGACACTGAAGCAATGTCATCAATCCTGAGGGGGAAAAAAAAAACAAAAAAAACTTTAGGTCACTATGTGTTTTAAATTTAATTTTTTTTTTTAACGTTGTATTTATTTTTGAGACAGGGAGAGACAGATCATGAACAGGGGAGGGTCAGAGAGAGGGAGACACAGAATCTGAAACAGGCTCCAGGCTCTGAGCTGTCAGCACAGAGCCCGACACAGGGCTCGAACTCACTGACCAAGAGATCATGACCTGAGCCGAAGTCGGCCGCTTAACCCACTGAGCCACCCAGGCACCCCAAGTCACTATGTGTTTTAAACCCAGGTAGGTTGCTCCTCACCCCCTGCACACAAACAGGCAAGAAGATCCAGGCATTGTCAAGAATGCCACAGTTCATGGGGTGCCTGGGTGGCTTAGTCAGTTAAGCGTCAGACTGGGCTCAGGTCATGATCTTGCAGTTTGTGAGTTCGAACCCTGTGTCAGGCTCTGTGCTGTCAGCTTGGAGCCTGGAGCCCACTTCAGATTCTGTGTGTCTCTCTCTCTCTGCTCCTTCCCTGCTTGTTCTCTGTCTGTCCCTCTCTCTCTCAAAAATAAATAACATTTAAAAAAATTAATAAAAAAGAAAAAAAGAATGCCACAGTTCAGGGAACACAGCACCAATGAGGTAGCAGGGCCAGGTGGGTGGAGGTGGTGGGGAGGATGGAATCTGGTTAACACCAAAATAAACAAAAAAATTTTAGAATTTGTCTACCAAAGCGTGGTTCTTAAGGGCAGCAACATGGACATCATAAGGGAGCTTGTTAGAAATCAAGACTCTCAGGCCCTACCTCAGACCTACTGCACAGGCATCTGCCATCTACCCAAACCCTCAAGCGATTCATATGCACTTTAAGGCCTGGGACTCATTAGGCTGGAATAAAGAAACCCAGTGAAAGAAGGGGAAGGCACTGAAGGGAGTGAAGGGCCAGGCAGAGCCCCCAGGGCAGGGAACAGAACACAGATGCTTCACACCTCCTCCATATAAAAATAGTGCCTTAAGACATCCAGGGTTTGGAATGCAGGGAGTGGCAGGATCCAGGCAGACATTGGGAAATTTCAGAAGCAGGGGAAAAAAAAAATCGCATCTCCCCCTGCCTCCCAATAAATAAATAACTTTACAGAAATTGTTTCAGAAACTGAAAACCTGTAATGAAGAAAAAATATTTCTGAACTTCAGCACTTTTTGAAGTTCCATTTGAATTTTTTTGTCTGTTAAATTCAAATCAAATTAAACATATTGCTTTTAATTTAAAAATGTGTACAGTAACATTCTATTTTTGTAAAAGTGTTTCAATTTACCTAATTAGCTATCATTCTATCAGAGAAAGAGTGTGGTGATGATGTTCACCAAATGTTAATTTCTTCTCCGTGGTGGAAATGGGAAGTAATTTTTCCTTTTTTCTTTTTCATTTTCCTTTTTTGGGTACTTTTGTATATTACTTAATTGAAAAAAAAACAAATAATGGGCTTGAATTCACTTCACAAAAAAACCTTCTTAAAAAGCATAATCAGAAAGGCCTTTGTTTAAAATAACAGATTTCAATGATGTTCTAGTTAGTACTTAAATTGTATCAATCTTGAAAAAATAATTAAAATGAGATTAAAAGAAGTCAAATTGGGAGATAAGCTGGCTAAAAACTGAACTACTCTAGGCCCAACAGACCTAGATTTTCCACTATCAGGATGTTAGGAAAACCTTGCAATGGTTTGCACTGAGAAGTTTCTCTGGCAGTTTGCAATACCTCTGGCCATCTCTGGGGCTCTGGTGCCCTGGGCAAGTGCCTGAAGCCTCAGGGGCAGCCCATCCTAAACTTGCCCAGCCCAAGTGAGCTTACCAAGACTGGCCTTAGCTTCTCTCTCCTCTGCTACCCTCTGCACCCCTAACACCTAGATATAGGAGAGCCTGCCCGTTGTACGCCCTTAGCTGCACAGTAAAACACTTGAAGCTCTCAGAAATGACTCAGAGCCACACCCCCAGACCACTGGTTTTCAAACTCTGATGATTCTCAGAATCACACCTGGAAACGGTGTCCAAGTGGTCCTGATCTCTGCCCCCTAAAGTGTGAGGAGTGAATCAGACTCTGTAGATGGTCCACGGTATCGGTGGACTTTGGTCTCGTTGCTGCTGGGCTGAGAACCCCTGCTCTCACATCTGCTGCTGCTGCTGGATCTAATGAAAGATATGGGATTATGCTGCTCTGATCTCCAGAGGCAGCACAGGGCTCTGTGACTCTGCAGCGGAGTGTGATGGATAGACAAGTCCATCAGGCTGTTGACAACACCGGTCCAGTAAAGGGTCTGCCAGCACTGAACGCACTTATCTCACAGACACCCAGATATGTGACTTACGTTCCCCCTCTCAAGACACACTAAACTGTTGCTTAAGACAGTAACTACACTCAAGTTGTCTTCTAGATCAGCCTCATCTTTCCATAGCTGAAGCGACCGAAGACCAAGGTGTCAGGTGATGGCAAAGCCCTCCCTTGAGCCAGACCTCTCCTGCTGGCTCTGTGCCTTTTCCACTTGTTAGGAAATACTGCCATGCGTTCTCATCAGAGGGATGACCTCTGGAGGAGATAATCCAACAACTCCTAGCAGTCACTTTCACTCTCCCGGTCTGCTAAGAAAAGATTCCACAGTCACTGCTGGCCCTGGAGAGATTACCCCTGGAGAGATCTGGAATTTCCAAGTCCTCTTTCTGGAAGCTGAACATGCCAGTGCACTCATTGAAATTCAGTCAATAATATGATGGAAGCTGCACCTGCCAAGGCCACAGAAGTGTAGCAGTTAGGAGCACACGCACTGGGGCCAGCCTGCTTGGGTTTAAACCCCAGAGGTATGACTCAAGTACAAGTTCCTTAACCATCTTCCGTGCCTCAGTGTCCTTATCTGTAAAATGGGGATAATAATTACCTCTGCTCACAGGATGCATGAGGATTAAATGAGTTCATATATATAAGTATGCATAGGACCATGTCTGGCACATGGGAAGCTCTATGTGTATGTTCATTATTTGTATTCTCAAATTGTACTTACAGGTATGAAGGCAACTACCCTCCTCTCCTCTTTCAGTTCCACACACCGAGCCAGTACTTTGTCCCGACCCACCCCCTCCACTTTCACTGCACAGTCTACTTCTTTCACGGCGGTCAGAACTCAGGCACTAAGTTTTGTCCTTCCCACTTGTCCCCTAGCTCTTCCCACAGTCCTGGGCATCCTGATTTCAGCAGAGTCTGAGCCCCTCGTGATCTCACCATGGACACGATAGTTGGCCGAGACCTCAGCCATCCCATTAGTAATAATTCTGTTAAGTAACTGTATCCTGTCAGCCTTGAGGAATGGGATGTCACCACCTGACACTGCCCTTGGTCCTGACCTAATCAACATTTTAATCCATAACGTGGAGGAAAAATATTTAACAGAATGTATGTCAAATCAGGAAGTGACAGAAAGCTGGAAGAAATGACCGAAGTGCCAGCGAGTGAGCTAAGATTCGCTCAGATTGATCATGGGGGTTTGGAATTCTGGACTGAAGCCAAGAGAAGGTGCTCTTCAGACAGGACGAATGTACATAAATCAAGGAGCCTTGGCTCCTCAGCACACTCTGTGAAGAAGACCAAGGCATGCCAGCTGACTCTGTGCTTCCTGCCCTGATCCAGGACAGAGCTGCATCCCAGAAAGGGCCAGCCCCTGTCCTCTCAATTGAAGAGGTTCCTTCCAAAGAATTCTGTGCTGTTGTGGAAGCCATAAGATACTAAGAACATGAGTGACTAGAGTTTGCAGAGAATTCATTTTTCATGGATCCCCTCACCACCCTCACATTTCTGGCTTTATCTCTGCAAGTCACTGGCCCAAGAGATGCTAAAAGAAGGAATACCCTTGTTCTGTTTTTTTTGGAAGGTCTAAGAGTGTGGGTTGGAAACCAGGAGGCACATGTGATGGGAGCATAGCCTCCGTAAGGATCAAGAAGGAGTAAGCCTGCCGTCCCTAGCTGTGGACAGAGGCTTTCAAGGCTGGGAAGGGAACAGATCAAGGACTCCTACTTTTGTTAGGCAACTGGACACCTCAGGCTCTCTTCCACATGCCATTCCATGGCCCCATGAATCACAGGATAAAGTTGATGCAACAAGCAGAGGGAGGAGGGAGGTTGAGGAAGGAGTAAATTGAGTCAGCCCAGCCAACCAGCCCTCCCTTGTGCCTCCAGGCTGCTCCTGACCTGTTTCTGTCTTAACCTGGGACCAAGATGACTCCTGATCTCCAGAGTCTCCCACACACAGAGCATAAGCCCCAAAGAGAAATGCAGATTAAATCTACCAGGGGGACCCTGTTTCAGCTGTCAGGGTAGCAAAGATGAAAACACTTGATATCACACCGTGGTTGGCATCAAACCAACTTTGTATCTCACGGTCAGAGCATTACCTAGCACAATGTTTTAAAAGAAAGTTTGGGGGCGCCTGGGTGGCGCAGTCGGTTAAGCGTCCGACTTCAGCCAGGTCACGATCTCACGGTCTGTGAGTTCGAGCCCCGCGTCAGGCTCTGGGCTGATGGCTCGGAGCCTGGAGCCTGTTTCCGATTCTGTGTCTCCCTCTCTCTCTGCCCCTCCCCCGTTCATGCTCTGTCTCTGTCTGTCCCAAAAATAAATAAAAACGTTGAAAAAAAAATTTAAAAAAAAAAAAAAATTAAAAGAAAGTTTGGCATCATATATCAAAATTTTAAATGCACACACTGTCTCATTCTATAACCCCATTTCCAGAAACGTATCAGGCAGATACACTTGCATTCCTACAGAGCTCTCTATTGTACAAAGATGTTCACTATAGCACCATCCTGGGTTTTTTTTTCTTTTTTTCTTTTTTTTTTTTTGGTGTTTTTGTTTTTGTTTTTAGGCTTTAGCAGCATATTCCTCTCTTTCTATCATCATTTCTTTGTATTGTGGCAAAGCATATGTTATATGCTAATTATCAATTTAACTACTTGCAAGCATATAATTTAGCAGCATTAAATAGTTTCACAACCACCACTACCACTAAATATACCCAAAGCATTTTCATCATCGCTAACATAAAACTCTGTGTCCATTAAACAAGAACTCCCCATTCCCTTTTTCTCCTTCCCTCATAACCTCTCTTCTTTTTTGTCCCTGCACATCTGCCTATTCTAGGTACCTTACATAAGTGAAATCATAAGTATTTTTCCTTCTGTGTCTGTCTTCTTTCACTTAGCATACTATTTTCAATATCCATCTACGTTGCATCTATCAATATTTCATTCTTTTTTATGGGTGAATAGTATTCCATTGCATAGACATACCACATTTTGTTTCTCCATTCATCTGATGGACATCTGGGTTGTTTCCCCCTATTTTAGCTACTGTGAATAATGATGCTGTAAACATTTTTGTACAAAATGTTGAGTCCCTGTTTGAGTCCCTGCTTTCAAGTCTTTTGGGGAGTATTCTTTTTAATGGCAAAAAGATTGGAAACAAACTAAATAGCTATTAATAAGGGATTAGTAAAATAAGTTATTGCATATCCACACATTAGAATACCATCCAACCCTTTAGAATGAGGCAGGCTTATGAATTCTGGTATGGAATCATCTAAAGGATATTACATTAAAAAAAAAAAAGAGGAGGAAGAGGAAGAAGAGGAGGAGGAAGGGAGGGAGGGAGGGAAAGGGAGAGGAGGGAGGGAAGGAACAGCGTGGACAATGGCAGTAGCAGGAGGAACTGAGTGCATGCCCGATTTACAGACTGTCTCCGGAAGGCTCCACAGGAACCTGTAAGAGCAGTGCTCAGGAGGCCACTGGGCCCAGGGTCAGCAGTGAGGAAAGACATTCTTCACTGTATGCCCTTTGTACTATTGGAAATATTTTAATGAACTGAATGTTTTGCCTTCTGAAAATTAATCAATATGCTTTTTAATTGGCATGTGATCTCTTAAGATTTTAAATTTGGTCACAGGTCCAGCAGAAGGTGGGATGTGTGACAGCCAGGAGGCTGCGGAAAAGCCCTGGAAAATGGAAGCAAATGACCGTCTGGCATTAATCGCTTCAAGTCCTAGAAACATCACCGCTTCCCCATCTTCAAACACTGAGCTCACTGTCAAAAGCCTCCCCGGTGCCTTGTAGTCTCTCAATTCTAACCCCCATGTTTCTTCTTTTCTTCCACCTCTCCCTAGAAAAGCCATTTTGAGAGAGGCAAGGTGAAGGGTGTGGGCTCACCCCACTGGAAAGGGAGGCCATCGAGTGGGGCTTCAAAGTTGCAGGGACACCCTGCCCCGGGGAGGGTCATGCTCCATCAATAGAGACCCCCGGCAACCTCCTCCAGGCTGGATGTGTCGAAAAGGTTTCTGCTCAGAGCCAGTGGAACAGACCTCACAGGATGATAATCAAATCATATTTTTGAAAATGAGATGAGGAGAGGGGAGTCAGAACAAAAGCCAGTGAAAAGAAAAATAAGTTGGAAGTCACAGAAATTGGCGCTCTGTATTCTAAGGACTTCCTGGCTCCTAGCAGGGTTTGAGATTAGTGTTGATAATAGCTTCACCATAGGATCACAAAAAAATCAATGGAATTGGGACCGAGGCAGGATCCATTTATCTTCTTGGGGTGAAATAGAAGGTGTGATTTTAAAAAGACAAATTATACCGAATGCGTGTAATTGATGTGCATACACAGAACCGCGCAAGGAAGGCCAACCGCACACAATTGTACAATATCAGGCATTATTCTCATCAAGAATTTCTTGTAACAATGCCAACCCCAGGGCACGGTTCAAGTACTCTGGAGAGTAGTACTAGGAATTGAGTTCTAGAATATGCTGGATGATTGCTGCATGGTTAATTATTTGTTTGAAAGGGCAATGCAGAACACTGAAAGGAAAAGCCAATTTGCAGGTCCTGCTTTATAATGAAACTACTTGGTTCGGACAGGACTCCAGGGATTACTTAATCCATCCCTGTGCCTCTCATTTGAATGGACTGTCTACACCTCACATGAATTCTCCCCCTTAGTTTAAAAGCCTTTATTTAAGTGAGTGTCACCTCATTGAACTAGATATATACTCTCAAGGGCAGGGATGATGGCCTCATCACCTTTATGGTATCAGTGCCTGACACACAGAAGGTTCTCAAAGATGTTTTATTTATTAATTGATTAATTAGTTAATGAAGTAAGATTAATATCCTGTTTTTCAACCCAAGAAGTCTATCGTAAGCCCAGTTCAGTGCTGGCTATTTTACAGCGGGCTTTCTTGTCCAGTTGACAGCGCTGAGCTAGGCTGGGTGGGTTCAAGTCAGCTCTCGGAGAGGTAAATGCCCGGAGAGGGGGTAGGCAGGGACACAGAGTAGAGTGAGGCCAAGTGCTGCCTGGCGTCTGGGGATCAGACAAGGACATCCCCACAGAGCTGCATTGTGCGTCCGCAGCCGATGAACTTCACGTCTCCGGAGACAGAATGGGGAGCAATACCTCACAGTACCCGAAAGGCGAGGAAAAGAGGGTTTGGGTCCAGAAGAAGTCCCTCTCCTGCTAAACCAAAGCCACTGCTTCAGAGCCTTCCTCGAGCCTTCCAGAAAGGCAATCAATGTTAGCATGCGGCAAAAGACCACCTGAAGCCAGAGGCCGTCAAGGCTCTCTCGTGGTGCCACCCAGCATCCAGTTGAGAGGCTTATTCTGCCCCTCATCTGGGCCCAAGGGCTGCCAGGAACCTTTTTCAGTCTTCTCCTTTTTGCTACACCAGGCCTGGCTGGGCCCTGCCCCCTCCTTTGCAAGGAGGCAGAAGGGGGAGCACCCTCCCCACCTCCGCCGCTGCCTTAAGGTGAACCCACCACAGCCGCGGTGCTGGCCGGACCCAGTGGGAGGCAGCCCTTGCCCTTGGGAGCTCTCAGACCACGTCTTCTCTCCACATGGCTGACTTCACCCTGTGCAGATCAGAGTCAGACCGGCTCTTTCAAATATTCCTTCTCGGCCTACAAACTGTTCTTTCTAGTCACAACCTCCTTCCCTTAGGATATAAAGCTGATCAAATCTTCCCCATGCCAACAACAGCAACATCAGTAACCAAAACAAAAACCTTCTGGCATGCTGATTTCCCCTCAAGCCCTCTTTTTTCTCTTCTTTTTCTTTTTCAATCTGCATGGAACTGCTTCCTCTTCCTCAACCCACTCAGCCTTCCAACTCAGGAAAGGACTGCCTCCATCTCCTGAAACTAAAGGTCACCAGTGATGGTCCAGGCATGCAATCACCTCCCTCATCACCCCTCTCAGCCAGGTGGCCAAGCCCGCCATCGCTGACCGGTCCTCCCTTGGGTGTCCTCCAGGCACCTGTGCTTCATCAGACCTTCTCCGCTCCCCCGACCTCTCCGCCTGCAACTTCTGTGCCTCCCTCGCTGGCCTATGCCCCTCCTCCTGCTGCTGTCATGTCCCTCAACTTCTCTCTGTCCACTCTCCTTTCCTTCCTCTCTATGTTCCCTTTCTTGGCAATCATATCCCAATTTAATTCAAAAACTAGTATTAAACACCAGGCACAAGGCACTGTGTTAGACACTGTTGGTGTCGTGGTGAGTTGTAATTCTTTCCAAAATCTGACAGACAAATGTCAGACGGGTGGTGGGTTCAGACTGAAAAATGGATGATTTAATATACTACATGAAGAAGACTTTCAGGCTCAAAATGGGGAGAGCAGCCCCCAAGACACTCCCAATCTTTCAGGTCAATTATCATGATGTCAGACAAACAGCAGAAGTTCACGACACCCTTTCTTCAAACGAATACTGAACGATAATCCAGTGTCAGAGTAGGGGAGAGGAAGATGCACCAGGATGGATGAGAGAACCCACTAGAGCTTAGGACATGCTTTCCCTGACTCAACTACCCGAAACGGAATCTGCCAGAGAAAAAAGGCAGTAAGTGCCACCCTCCGTCCCTGTGTCAGAGGCCCCAGGCTGCCACCAGTGAGGAGCTGGGCTATGCTAAAGATCAAGGAAGTTTCCATTTCACCCGTTATGCTCTCTTCCCTTCCCAGAACACAGCTGCACAGAACAGGGCCGCCCAAGACCTGCAAGCGGCATCAAGCATCTGACAGCTGCTGGCCAAAGCGGGAAGCACTCGCGGGAAGCGGTGAGGTTAGAAATGCCCAGAAGTGGTACTCGCAGGGAACCGGAATTTTCTCAGACTGCATCAGACCAGAAGAAACAAAGAACCAGATGCTGCAGGTCAAAGGAATATGCCCCTGCTCAGAGCAGAGACACATCAAGGGAGACATTTCAGATATGAGCAAGTAATGGGGACCTCTGCAGCCAGTACAGAAATGAGAAGGGGTGAAATCACCCCAAAGTGGGCAGAGAGTCCCAGGACAAACGTACTCACGCTGTCTGTGGAACCTCACCAAGTCCCACCAAAGTGCATCATGTTCAAAGGAGAAGGAAAAACACCACATATGCCACAATGGGAACATCACTCTGTAGACTCAGAGGAAGAGCACACCTCTAAAAATGAGATGCCCTGGAATGCAGAAGAAAAATTCAGGAAGATGTACACTTTTTCAGTAGTGTGCAAGAAAGCATGGCTTCTAAGTCACAGGAGCAGAAAGTCACAAGAAGGCACAATCTGCAGGATGAGATGGAAAAGAAGATGCTTTCCAAAGGGAAAGATAGCAAGGGAACTAAAAATGCAATCACAGAAACAAAGCCGCTTTGCAGGCAGGGAAGGCTAGCAGTGAAGCTTCAGGATATGAAGTCAGTAACACAGAAAACAAATGGGAAAGAAATTAAAACAATATGGCAGAAGGTGAAAGAGCTGGAAAATAGAGAATGAAGAGCCACATGCAGATAATGAGGATTCCTAAAATAGAATCCACAAATGAAGCAGAAGAGAAATGAAAGATATAATGTAATAAAATGTTACTGAGCTGAAGATAAAGGCCTGTGTGTACAGACAGATGGGCTCACCAGGCAAAGTCAGCAAAAAGCGACCCTAGACACATCATGGAAAATAATCAAGATAATGTTGGAGAGAGAAAGCCGTCTGCTCGCAGGTTGAATAGGTGGCTTCAGACATCTCTGACATAGAACAGACCTGAGGGTAGAGGAGAACACGGGCAGTAACATAGAGGACCTTTCCAGTCAGGGGGAAAGACAGAGTCACAAGTTAGCTTCTGGAAGACAAAATAAATCCCTACCTTATGCCAAATCCCCAAAATGAATCTCTATTGGATTGAATACTTAAATGAAAATTTAAGCCACAGGGGCGCCTGGGTGGCGCAGTCGGTTAAGCGTCCGACTTCAGCCAGGTCACGATCTCGCGGTCCGTGAGTTCGAGCCCCGTGTCGGGCTCTGGGCTGATGGCTCGGAGCCTGGAGCCTGTTTCCAATTCTGTGTCTCCCTCTCTCTCTGCCCCTCGCCCGTTCATGCTCTGTCTCTCTCTGTCCCAAAAATAAATAAACATTGAAAAAAAAAATTTAAAAATTTAAGCCATAAAAATAAATATGGCAAAACACAGATGAATATTTGTAAGTTTGGGGGAGAAAGAACTTGCAAAGAGGGAACCAGAGGGAAAAGCACATAAGGAGAAAGACTGATAGAATAACTACAGAAAAATGTTAAGGTTTGCTGCAAAAATGCTGTTCTAAATCAAATGACAAAACTAGGGGAAAAAATGAAATATATATGAAGGTTCGTATCATTCAAATCAATAGAAAAATGGGTAAATACTGTTAACAGGAGATTAACAAAGATGAAATACAAACAAGTATTTAGCCAATTGGTAATCAAATTTAAAAATCTAAATTCAAACAGCTAAAATTTAGCACTTTTCAGCTATCAGACTAACCTAAAATCAAAAGAATTATAAGGACCATGGTGGGAACAGTCAGGGGTCACTCATGGTCATCCAGGATCTGAAGGATCCATCAGTACAGCATCTCTGAATGGCAACTGGAAATTTTTATCCAAAGTCTTAAAAATGGGAAAAAATTTAATCCAAGCATTCTGCTTAGAATTTATCTTTAGAATAGCATCCATTAAGTTATCAAACATATGTGAACAAGGAACTTCACCAGGTATTATTGTAACAGCAGGAGAAAAAAAGTGAAATGACCTAGAGGTCTCAGTTCAGTGAAATGAGTCACTGAATTTAATATAAGGCAAGTGTTAACATGATAACACAGGCACCCACTGACATGGAGGGGGAAACAATATATTGTTAAAAAAAAGTCATGAAAGTATATGCCACCATTTTTTATTAAAAAAATACACACACACACACACACCATATGCCGAAACATTACTAATAGTTACGTCTAGATAGCAAGATGACAGATTTTTTTCCTTTATGTTTACTTGTATTTCTATTTTTTTACCATGAATATGAATTATGCATGAATTATTTCCAACTTGTTTTAAAATACAATTAAAATGCCCTAGAGTACAATTCCTGGGTCATGTGATAAGCACATCTTTAGTTTTGTAAGAAACCATAACACCCTTTTCCAGAAAGGTACTGGCAATGTGTGAGGGATAGAGTTTCTCACATCCTTGTCAGCATTTGCTGTTATCACTACCTTTAATTTTAGCTATTCTGATAGGTGTGCAGTGATATTTCATTGTGGTTTTAACTGGCATGTCCCTAACAAGAAATGATGTTGAACACCATTTCATGTGCTTATGGTCCATCTGTATAAAAATGAAAATTTAAGTTCACACAAAAATTTGTACATGAATGTTCATAGCAACATTATTCATAATTGCCAGAAACTGGAAACAATCCAAATCATCTCTCAACAGGCTACACAACCTAGAGTACATCCATACCATAGAATACTACTCAGCAATCAAAAGGAACACACTTTTGATACATACAATTTGGATGATCTCAGCTGAATTACGCGGAGTGAAAACAGCCAACCCCTGAGGGTTAGAGACTATATAATTCCCTTTATACAGAAATCTTGAAAATACATAATTATAAAGATGGAGAGTAGACTGGTTGCCAGGGGTAAGGGAGGAGGAGGAGGAAGGGAATAAGCTATGGCTATAAAAGGGGATCACTAAGGATGCTTATGATAAATTGCTCTGTATCTTGACTGTGGTGATGGTCCTCTGATTCTACACATGTGATACAATGGAATAGATCTAAATACACACACACACACACACACACACACACACACACACACACACACCTCTGTATTATTTCTTATACCTGCCTAAGAATCTATAATTTTCTCAAAATAAAAAGGTAAAAAAGACAATGGGACATAAAAACATACAGTGAAGATACAACAAAGTATGTGTCAAACCATAGTTAGGCTGGAATACTGGAAGTTAGAGAGGCACAGTGGGAATTCTGTCCCACAAGGGATTCAGGGAGGCCTCCTTAAGAAAGGTTGACTGGGGCGCCTGGGTGGCGCAGTCGGTTAAGCGTCCGACTTCAGCCAGGTCACGATCTCGCGGTCCGTGAGTTCGAGCCCCGCGCGTCGGCTCTGGGCTGATGGCTCGGAGCCTGGAGCCTGTTTCCGATTCTGTGTCTCCCTCTCTCTCTGCCCCTCCCCCGTTCATGCTCTGTCTCTCTCTGTCCCAAAAATAAACGTTGAAAAAAAAATTTAAAAAAAAAAAAAAAAAAAAAAAAAAAAAAGAAAGGTTGACTGAGGAATCTGGAGGGATTGCAACCAGCAAGAGCATTCCCAGGCACAGAGCAACAGAGGATGGGGATATAGCCTGAGATCCTATGATGACTGTATCTCTGGGAGGGCAGACAGGGACAGAGGATGCCCTGGGAGGGCCAACTTTTTTCCCCATGTTGCCATGCTGTTTTACTTATTTATCATATCATTCATTTATTTATTCATTCACTCATTTGTTCAACAAATATTCTCCATGGGACAGACAGTACACCATGCCCTGGGGATAAAATGACAAGTAAAATTAGACCAACCTTGCCCACCCCACTCCAGCCAAGATCTTGATGGGGAGATATACAAACAGAAACAGCAAATACATTATTGTGTGATAAATGCCATGACAAGGTATGCACAGATATGCACAGGGTACGTGTATGGAAGAGGCATCCAAATCTGGAAGAGGTGGCATCTGGGCTAAAACCAGAAGCATGAGTGACAGCAAGCCAAATGAGGAGAAAATAGGGGAGGATGGCCTTTGAGAGAAAAGGAATCAATGGTTTAAACAAAGACCCAAAGGTAAAAAACGTGTGTCACAACTGGGGAAACCCAAGACGTTAAATGCAGCTGGAAAGCTCATCAAACCCAGGATCCCATAGCATCCTGAATGCCATACTAAGAAGTCTGACTCTTAGGACGCTGGGGGAACCCCTGAAATCTTTTCCACAGGAGTGGCTCACGATCAGAACTGGGTTATGGGAAGATCATTCCAAGTGCAGAATACACCGGGATGCTGCAGGGAATCCCAGCTCCAGGACAACACCATACAGCCCTCCGGAGCTCTCACACGGAGCTTCCTGGCTCCCCGTGCTGTGGTCAGCGCATGTCCCCTCAGGAAGCACTGAGTTCTGATGGTTTATGGAGTCCTGAGCTCCTGGGCCAAGCTCTCTCCCATCCCCGATCAATTGCTCCCTGTCACAAGCTGATCTTGCTCCAGTTCTTTACTTTCTGGATCATAAAGTTGTCCTCTGTGTGACTTAGGAGGCTCTCTGGTGCCGGGCATTTATAACCCAGAGATACCTGTGCAGTCAGCAGCCCCCATTAGTGTGCTGCTTGACAATTTAGCTGTCCCTTCTGAGGCCAGGATTAGATCTATCTGTTTCCCTAGGTCTTGCTCGCTTGGCATGGGGATGAGACTGGATGGCTTCCCAGGCTGTGCTTTGGCAGCAAGGGCAGCCGGCAGCCTGTGCTGCTGTGCTTAGAAAGAGACAGGGAAAGCACTGCAGATAGGCAAGCTGGCAGTGCAGGCATGCAGGGGCGGGGGCACAGCACCCTTTCTGGCCAGGCAGGCATCATTCTGGACCGCGAGATGCCTGCTGGGGACAAGTGTAATCTGGACAACGGCTTTCAGAAGAGGATAGGGGCTGGTGGAATGGGGGGAGACCACCAGTCAGTCCCAAACCCGGTGAGAACCAAGAGGCAGAAAACCACAGATAGGCTCCTCTCACGGGCGGTATCCAGGGGCCACAAGAGCAGGACCAGTGTGGAATGAGGAAGAAGGGGGCCTGCATGATTCTGTTCCATCTGCTGTCTCGCTGCAGGTGGATAGATGAATGAGACAGGTCTCACCCTCCGGGAGCTCCCAGCATAGTGGGGGTATGACAAGACACTGGGGCTCCACCCTGCCACCATCTGACTCTATACACTCTGTTTTCTGTTGGAGGCAAAATGCTGACGCTGTGGGCCCAAGAGATTTTGAGGGCATCACATCAGCAGCCCAAGCACTAGCAAAGATCCCTTTCACTATGTCAGAATCATTTTTTGCTCATGTTCAAATGCTTACGGTAGTGTCTGGAACATAGTAGATGGTCAGTCAAAACTGGTGGGATGTTTGTCTTGCTGTAACCCCTCTGTCTCAGGAAACAGGAACACAAGCAGCTTGCTTTCATCTCACTGACCTAGTCCTGGGACCAGAGGGAAGTTTGGAGCAGGCATCGTTTGCCACATGTCTAGGGACACCTGTTCCAAAGGCGTCACCAAGTTCTCATAAGCTTGCGGCCTGAAGTGAGAGATGTCTACAGAGCTGGGAGAGAGCAGATCTCAGGCCTTCATTTTCACCCCAAGGCAGCCTATTTGCTCCCTGGACCACCCCCTCAGGTTCTGGGATGGTGTCTTGGCACCATAAATCACAGGATTCTACAGCCACAGTGTCTCACTTTAGGTCCCAACTTTGAGCTCATTTAAAATATGACCTTTAAAAAAAAAATTACAAGGAAAAAAAAAGAAAAGAGAACAAGTCAGTTTTTCCTCACAGGGAGCCTGGGATTAAAGTTTCTACAATGCAGCTGGAAAACGTAGAGGCAGAGAGAGTCACAGGGAGAAACGGATAACTGGAAAAAAACAGCCCTGGAAACAGGCCTGCTTCCAGACTCAGCCATGGAGGGAAAGTCCCAAGAAAGTAACTGTACACTGCAACTTGGAGGAGAGGAGAAATTTCACCACAGACAGCAGAGCTGTGCAAATAACAGAGGTGTGGCCTTGTGTGAGGGTTCCTTGTGGGCTCCTTGAGGTTGTGACATTTGAGCTGTAATGTGACTTAGGGAACGAGGGGGAAAGGAAGGGAGGCATGAGCCAAGCAGAGGGATCAATGCTGGAAAGGCCTCTAGTTAGAAGAGCACAGGGAGGGGCAGGCACGGAATGGGAAGCCGGCCCACAGGAAGGGCAGTCAGCAAGGGGGACAGCGGTATACACGGGAACCAGGGGTGAGGCCGGCAATCCACACAGCTCTGGTGGGGCCGGTGTGGCACAACTGGTGGCTTAAGGTTCTGAGAATTCCCTCTGGACCCCCTCATTTGGAGGGCTGCAAAGGAGCAAGCTGAAAGGGTCTTTTTAAACCTCTTTTTTATTTTCGAGGGCTAACACCCTTCTGGAAAGATAAGCCATAGGGCTCCACTCTGAAGCAGGCAAAGAATTCAAATACCAAGGCTTTACCCCTACTCCCATTCCAAATTCGAGGAAGACCAGTCTTGGCTGGAAGCATTTAACAAAGTTCCAGACAGAAAGTAGACATATTTATCTCCCTCAAAGACTGTGTACAGACCCAGATGAGCTTTCCTCTTCCCCCAGGTACAGAAGGTGGAGGTGGGTAGTGACCCAGCACTCCAGGTGTGGCTCAGGCAACGTGGGCAGAGAGTCCAGGAGGAGCCACCCACTGCCCTTCAGAGAAACAGGAAATCTGTGCTGAGCTACCTTTGTTAAGAGTCACCGCCATGAAAAGAAACGAACAACGGGGCAAATACACAAACTCACTAACAACTGTCCGAAAAATAAGAAAGAAATACAGAAACGTAACATGAAAAGAAACAGAAAAAGAGCTCAGAAGGGAAGAAAATATAATCCAAGAAATAAGCGTATCCACAAGGATTCATTCTCAGACGAATTCAATAATACAAAAGCTCAAAACCAGACGATAAAACAATAGAATAAAATTAGAAAGGGAGATGGCAGAGTTAAAGAAACAAGCTACGGATCAAGATAACAACATCATAAAATTAATAAAGCACAAGTGGCTACAGAGTTGATCCAGTTTAAGATCATGTAAATACATAAAACACAGATGATTAGCAAAGAAAAGGCTCAAAATAATCTATGGAGGAAAACTAGTATTCCTAAACTAGAGTTCCCAGCCAAAAAAAAAAAAAAAAAAAGTGCCTACTCTGCTCAGAGAGCTAATAGGAAAAAATTTTTCTGAAAATGAAGGAATAATCAGCACAACCTGGTGGAGTTCCTAAATTCAAAGGTAAAAAAGTATTCAACCAGCAGACAGAGCGAGCAGTCACTCTAAGGGGAAGCATAGGCAAGCCCCAGACTTGTCTATAGTGACATTCGCAGGCAGGTGTCCTCATGGATGTAGAACCTCAGGTAACGAAGAGTCCTTCCACAGGGAACAATTACTTGATAATGAAATTCAATCAACCAAGAGATAAATCCAAATAATGAGTTCAGCATGGAGAAGCTGTGATGGGGCGACTGGGAGTCATGACAGTCTCTTAAATATAGAAAGAAAATGAAAACATTCTGAAGTTGTTATAAACCTTATCATGAAAGAATAATTTTAAAAAATTAACAAAAACTAGGAGGGGAGGAAGGGGAAGAGAGAGAAGAAATAGAAGTACACCAATTTCCTTATCTTTCATAGAAAGGGGTTAACTGTCAGCTACTTAAAACTGAAATAGGAAATTTAGAACAATGATTCTAGTTTCATCGTTTTTATAATATTCTTTCTTAATCTTAAGAGAACCTTTCAAGAAATAATATATTTTGTGCTGAAGAAACACAAAATGGAGAGATTTCCTCCATTTTGTATTCATTTCTTTCTCTTCTGTTACATTTTTAAAAATTTTCTTATGTTTATTTATTTTTGAGACAGACAGAAACAGAGCATGAGTTGGGGTAGGGTCAGAATGAGAGGGAGACACAGAAGCCGAAGCAGGCTCCAGGCTCCGAGCTGTCAGCACAGAGCCCAACGTGGGGCTCGAACCCACCAACCGTGAGATCATGACCTGAGCCGAAGTCGGATGCCTAACCGACAGAGCCACCCAGGCACCCCTCTTCAGTTACATTTAAAGAAAATTAAATTACTGTTTTCAAGATTTAGCATTACCATAGTTTCTTAAAATTAGCTCTAACTCTCCATCTCTCTTTCCAGTCACAGTGAAGACAGATTATACAGACATATATATAAAGTGGTGTTGACCTAAATTTAACAATGGTAGTTTCTGGATTTTTTTAAGTCATGTTTTACTTTACTCGCTATACTTTTTTCTTCTTTTCTTTTCTGGAATGTCAATAAAAATGTGTCACCTTAATAAAAACAAAGTCACTTTTCTAAAAATATAAATGTCACACAAAATGGAGATCAATACATGTTGCATAAGTTAAAGTAATAATTAGGATTTCCATGTTAGCAATTCTCATTTACTAGCCTCTACTTACTAAAACATTTTCAGAATATCCCTCTCCACAGTTTTTTTTTTTTAATTTATTTTATTTTATTTTAGAGAGACAGCGAGAGCACAAGCAGGAGAGAGAGGCAGGGGGAGAGACGGAGAGAATCTCAAGCAGGCTCCATGCTCATCAAGAAGCCCCACGCAGGGCTTGATCCCACAATCCTGGGATCATGACCTGAGCCAAAATCAAGAGTTGGACACTCAACTGACTGAACCACCCAGGCTCCCCCTCCACAGTTTTGAAAAGGCATCTGTAATTCTCCTGCTCTCGTGCAGTAAACGCACACACTAACTCGTTTTGTTGTTGTTGTTGTTGTTGTTGTTGTTGTTTTGCCTTATCTTACCTTCCAATCAAACATTCAAAGCCCTTCTTACTTATATCACCTGCTACTTGGGCCCTGATGCTACAGACATACACTAATTGGGAAGTTTGAAACATTTTCAGGAGTCTTTATGTGATCAGCTCAGAAGAGCCCCGGGGGTATCCAATTCCTCAGCCCGCTCACTAGCGTGGCAGGAGAGACAGCCAGAGTTCCTCAGCTCCTGGCCCGGAACCCAGATCCCAAGTCACGCACATCTCAGTCCCCTTCCCGGAGCAGACTCAGACCAGGAAGGCATCGCACGCCCCCCTCCAAGACTGTGTTGTGAAGCGTCTGGTACCGCTCCGCCTTCCACTCACTCTCTTTTCTCCTACCACCCACCAGTTCCTCTATTTCTAAATTATCTCCAGCAGCAGTGACTCAAAACCTGAGTATCCTCGAACAGAAATTGTCAAAGTATACAGAAATAAATCCAAGGATACCAGAATTTCATAAAAAGAGAATCTGTGTTTGGGGAGGGATTACTGTACACACAAATCCCTGTAAGTAATACAAGTAAAAACCACGTGGATATGGCTACCTGAATGCTTGTACCGTGTGTCTGTCATAGCCCATCCAGCTAGCATCCATTAGCAATAAGCAGGAGGGTGAGGGGGCAGGCATCTTCTGGTATTGATAGTCCTATTTTCAGGGTAATGGTGCATTCATTTACTGTGGTTGCTCTTATTAGGGCAGTTAGCACTTCAAGACACAATTTATAGAACCTGACAGTGATTCGTTCTGCTCATGTTTACTCATTTCATTAGGCTAACTGCTCCTCTTTGAAAAAAAATATATCATTAGGCTATTCTATGACTATGGTCACACACATTAAGCTGAAGACATAGGGAGGCCAGCATACTATTCATTTATTTGCTCATCACATCCCATTAGCATCTCTTGAGGTCTCGCCCATTTGGTGCCCAGCTCTGAGCCCACCACTTTGGATGCATTCTCTTTCTACCACAACAGCCCCGCTGGGTGGAGACACAGGGCTACAGGCTTATTAGAGTGAAGAGCGAGGACTGCCTCCCCAACCCCCAGCCACTCCGATCTCAGGGGAGGACAGCTCCCGCGTGGCTACCAGCTCAGGCTCTGGAACAAGGCCAAGCTCCATAATTCCTGTCCAGCCTCAGACATGCTAGTCACAGTTCCGGGATTCAAGGTCCTCCTTAAATCAAACATTCACCTGCTACTTGGGCCCTGATGCTAGAGACAAAATGGAGCTGACGGAAGTACCTGCTCCAAATCTGCTCGGGCTCTCCTAATAAAACACCACAAACTGGGAGTCAAAACAACAGATACTTATTTTCTCACGGTTCTTGAGGCTAGAAGTCTAGGACCAAGGTGCCAGCAGGTGCGAGCTCACTCCTGAGCTTGCAGATGGTACCTTCTCACTGTGTCCTCACACAGCCTTTTCTCTGCACATGCACGGAGAGTGAGCTTGTTTCCCTTCCTCTTCTAATAAGGACATCAATCCTATCAGATCAGGTCCCCATTCTTAAGACTTCCTAACCTTAATCACATTTCTTAAAGACCCCATCTCCAAACACAGTCACATGGAAGGTTAGAGCTTCCACATGTGAATTTTGTGGGGACATAATTCAGTATGTGATGAATCAATGAGCTAATCCACATAATGCATTTAGGAGGATGGTGCCTATACATACTACACGCTTAAAAAATGTTAGCAATTATTACTACTGATATTGTTGTTTTCAAAACATTGAGTCATGATAGACTAATGTTTGAAGAACAGCGAGTGCCCAATATTTCATGGTTAAAGTTCCCTCCAGGTGAGTGTTTGGATGAGGTGTATACAGTAAGAAAGAAAATGTCGTTCATCTTAAGATCAGGTTAGAACAGCTATTCCTTCACTTAGACCTGCTAGAAGTGACAAAGCTGTATGCACACAGGGAATAAATGTAATGTGGCGAGATTTTCACAAAGATTAAATTTTCAAAGATTTCATAAAAATGAAATTCTTAAATGTGTAAGTTCTGAGATTGTATTTTTTTTTCTCTTTTTATTTTGGAAACATGTAATGAGGCTGTTCTAGAATTGTGATGACACACATTGAGTTGAAGACAAAGGGATCCTCTGCTTTGTCCTTGTTTTGGTGTTAAACTAACCTCCCTTTAAGAAATGATGTACCTGGGTGGCTCAGTCAATTAAGAGTCTGACTTTAGCTCAGGTCATGATCTCATGGTTTTTAAGTTCAAATCCCGCATCAGGCTCTGCACTGACAGCTTGGAGCCTGGAACTTGCTTCAGATTCTGGGTCTCCCCCTCTCTCTGCCCCCTCCCCTGCTTGTGTGCTCTTTCTCAAAAATTAATAAATAAACATTTTTTAAAAAAGAAATGATGCATCAACAATTGAGGGAAGCTTTCATGTTCTTGTTTGGGCTGTGTGTGTGTGTGTGTGTGTGTGTGCGCGTGCGCGCATGTGAATGCTTTAATATACTTAATGGAAAGCTTGTATTAGTAACCTGGTATTTTTCATATCATTTTTGGTCCAGAAACCTGGAGCCCACGGGCTGGACTCTGGTCTAATATGAACTGGAGGGGCGCCTGGGTGGCGCAGTCGGTTAAGCGTCCGACTTCAGCCAGGTCACGATCTCGCACTCCGTGAGTTCGAGCCCCGCGTCAGGCTCTGGGCTGATGGCTCGGAGCCTGTTTCTGATTCTGTGTCTCCCTCTCTCTCTGCCCCTCCCCCGTTCATGCTCTGTCTCTCTCTGTCCCAAAAATAAATAAACGTTGAAAAAAAAAATTTTTAATATGAACTGGAAAAGCAGAGCTCTCTGTCCCAGGCTTCCATTTTCCAGATAAGTAAGTTGGACCATGACCTCACTTGGGTGTTTCCAAGTGGTCTGGCTGATGTGGAACCTCAGCCAGTCCCTGAGGCAAACTTTCAGAATAAGCTGCATGTTGGCTGGCATGCATAATGCCATACACACAGACACATATCGATGCATATGCTTATTTGTGAGGATTGGCAATTAAGAAAGCCTCTTTTAAGCTGCATTGCACTTGACAGGAACGACTTTAAAGGAACCAGCTAAGAGATAAAGCACCCCGAATAGGATGAACTCCAGCTAAATTCTCTAAACACTGTTACCACTTTTCTCAAATGAAAAAGATGGTTTCATGGAGTAATCATGAGGGATTTTCACAGCACTCACATTCTTTAATTATCTAGAAAACAGTCACTCCCCATGATTGTGGGATGAAGCTGAGGAGTTGGCATTTGAATTACCACATCCTGACCCGTTATGTTAAGCCTGAATTTATAATCTAAAGCAATGGCCAAAAGGCAGACTTCCTTATTTGAGTCTGATCCCTGAGTTGTTGCTAGTGAAATCTGTGTCTGATGGCCATTATCTGGGGCAAACACATTTTCTGCTTGGCTGGAACTGTGTGTGACTCCTGACCAGAGGCTTCCCAGCAGTCCCCAAAGCCATCTGCTGTCACGAATAAGCCAATAATTCAGGTTCAAACCACACTGGTCTCAGAATTATGGGGTGCTGGCATCCAAAGCCAACAGACAACATTGACCCTAAGCCATCCAGCAGTGG
Organism: Lynx canadensis; assembly: GCF_007474595.2. Classification (NCBI taxonomy): domain Eukaryota; kingdom Metazoa; phylum Chordata; class Mammalia; order Carnivora; family Felidae; genus Lynx; species Lynx canadensis. The sequence goes on along the minus strand of NC_044311.2, from coordinate 30,893,131 downwards.
GGCAGGAATTCTGGGAAGAAAGGAGCCTCAGTAAAAGGAAACTAGGAACAACAACAATAACATAAATAACTTGAGTGCTAATATTTAGTGAGGGTTTGCACCATCGTAGCTAACATGATGAACATGTTACTCATCTCATTTAATCCTCTCTACAACCCTATCAAATAAGTTCTATTATTATCCCATTTCATAGATGAGAAATCTGAGGCACAAGTACCAAGTGGTGAAGTAGGTATAGAAAAGTCCTCGTTCCTGTTTTCAAGGAGTTCACAAATCTCTGAAGAAATAAGGCATAGGGGCACCTGGGTGGCTCAGTCGGTTGAGCGTCCGACTTCGGCTCAGGTCATGATCTCACGGTCCATGAGTTCGAACCCCGCGTCGGGCTCTGTGCTGACCGCTCAGAGCATGGAGCCTGTTTCAGATTCTGTGTCTCCCTCTCTCTCTGACCCTCCCCTGTTCATGCTCTGTCTCTCTCTGTCTCAAAAATAAATAAATGTTAAAAAAAATTTTTTTAAATAAAAAAAGAAATAAGGCATAAAGGGCCAGCTCAACTCAATCCCAACAGAAAGCCAACTAAAGGGGTTAATTGCACTCCAAGGAACCCCACCAAGAGGCAGGCCAGGGGTCCCAGGGTCACGGTAAGTTTTGTAAGTACTCTACTGAAAGCTGACCAGAGTAGGAACCCAAGTGTCAGGACCGGAAAGTCAAGTTCAGCTATACAATAAAAGGGACTCAGTTGAACACATGATGCCAGAGTGGTGGTTTCCAGTGGTCCAGCACTCCCTTGGAGTAAACTCTGGGAGTCACAAACTCCATGAAGTCCTTACTAAGCTCCACACCCTTCCACGGAGCTCCACTTAGGCCACCTAAGCTCCCTAACCCTGACCACAAGGGAGCATATGACATGACTGTTCTCTCTCTGCGCCTCACCTCTCCCTTGGCCTCAGGCCCCATGCTCACACCCTCATCAGTAGGCCTCTTGTAACACCCCCCACCTGGCAGTACACCAAGCTGTTGCCTCTGGAGGCTTTCTCCCAACCACTCCCCTGCCCCCTCACCCCAGGAAATGCATGTCTAGAGCTGCAGTGAGACCTAGTCCAACGTGGCAAGAGTGGCTCTGTGTAGACCCTTGGCTGGAAGCTCTGAGCCCTCAGGAGTTCTGGGACAGGGCCATTCCCTGTCTGGTGCCTGGAAGTAGCTTCTTCCCTAGACCTTCCAGAGAAGCTTCTCAGACAGCTTGATATTCCATTTGGTTGCCTGCTTGCCATCTGACATTGTCCAACTTCTTCCTGGCCTTCCCTCTTCCTTTGGATCCTGGTTTCTCCCATTCTCCTTTCCTGGAAGCTCTGCTCATCCATCTCTCAAGCTGTGAAGAGGGGCTGTCTGCAGGCTGCTGTCAGGGTCACTGTCCACAGGGTGGGTATGCCTCAGTGGGAGGGGAAGACTGCCCAGCTGCAGGGAGCTCATAGCTGGGGGCCACTGGGAGGATGGGTCCTTGCCCTGAAAAGGGCTTGTTCTCAGGCCTTCATTTGCAACTTGTGGTGAGAGAGAGGTACCGTGAGTGAAGCTCAGGGCCAGAACTCCTACTTCTTCATCCCCTTGACACCCTTTTAGAGATTTTTATCATGAACTCAAGTAACTCCCCATAGCCACCACCAAGAGTCATCTGCTCCTTTGCAGACGCAGAATATATTCTTCACCAGGCAAGTCCAGGACTGAGGTTACATCCACCAAACCCTCAGAACACCCTGGGGGCCCACCAGGAACGCAGGGGACAGTGTCACCCCCACTTTGCAGATCAACTGCTGAGACCCAAGAGTGCAGCTTTCACACAGTGTAGTGGCAATGCTGCAGAGGGATCCAAGCTTCCTGAATACTTGTCCAAACTTCCATCAGCCAACTCTATGAAGATTCGCACCACTGCCTGGGCAAAGGGTCCTAGGAGAGGGAAGACCTTCAGACAAGCAAAGCCCTTCACAGAGGGCTTCATGTGAGGAGATGCCAGGCTCCTGATGTGGGGGTTCTGCAGCCCAAGAGCCCAGCTAATCCCCTGCTTTGCATGGGCAGCAAGGTGGGGAGGAAACTCACCGGCTAAGCTTCTGAGTCTCTGCAAAGTCTCCAAAGAACTCCGCCCTGCTCCCCTTCATCTCCTTGTCCCTTCCTGCCCTAAAACACTTTTCCCACCTTCCCCATGGCTCCCTCTCCTGAGGAGACGCTGTGGCCAGAGGATGAGGCTGAACCCAGATGGTGAGGGAGAATTAGCATCAAGCCCCACTGAGCCATGAAGGGAACTTAAGAGGTGAATATTTTACACCTGCAATTAGTCACACATGCAGAACTGTGCTTACAACTAGTTGCACCTGCAAGTGGTTAATTGCTAAATAGCAAATGCAATTAGGCACTTACACATTATCTCCAGGATGAAAGTTGCCAACACAGTAGTCACTAGTAGATGCATGGTCACACACGCACACATGCACACACACCCATACACCACAGGGGCACACACACAGACACACACACACACATACACACATGCAGGGACACACACACACACAGCACACACACGTCTATGAGCATGCACACATATCCAGGGACACACACACATGCACACACACATACAGGAATATGTACATACACTCCCTGATGAAGGAGTGAACACAGAACAAAGCAATCTGACTCTCAAGGTTGGAGACTAAAGGACACTATGGCGGTGGGGGGGGGGGGGGGGGGGGGGGTGGCTTTTTATTAAAACGTCAAGAAGCTGCATTAGAAGAATCTAGGTTAACCCAAACCTTATATTGATGTATAAGACACAGTCTAAGGCTCCAGCACCAGATAAAAACAGCACGGGATTGCAGATTGTTCTTTTGATAAAGACTGAGCAATCGTGGAAAACAAATTGGGCCTGGCACACAGGGCCGGGCTGCAGAAAAGGCCGACGCTTACACGCCTCACCATTGTTGATCCCCAGTGGAAACCATTATCTAACTGTACAGGGCGGAGGCTAGCCATAATTGTTACACTCACGGGTTTTTTTTTTTTAATCTCAAAATACCACTTTGGAAAGTAATACACAAAATCAGAGAGTGACCTTTAAAAATTCTGTTTAATGCTTCCTTTGTAGCCCTTTCTTCCTTTCCTCCAGTTTCTCTGAGCTGTGATACTGAGTTGTCATAGTTTTCAAAAATATTTCCTTTTCAGCAGCCGAGTGAGGAGGAATACATCTGTGTATTTAATTGTAGTCAGTTCAGACGTGGTAGACTGAAGAACCTCTTTGGCGGTAATGAGACGCGCTGAGGCACAGAGCTCTTCTACTCAGAGACTTTGCCCTCGGTCGGGTTAGAAGACCATTGCCGCGATTTACACATTCTTCCTCAGGATCAGAGCGCGAGCCTGTCTTCCCAGGCAGCCACACCGCTGTTCCACCTCGCTGGCAAGGTTTCCCCTCTGTGTTCAGAAAACCAGCTCCTCCCTCTCTCTCTCTCCCTCCTCCTTTGCTCCTTTCTTCCCTCTTGCCTTCTTCCCTTCCTTTCTTCTTTCACTCCCTCCCTTTCTCCCTGCTTCATTCATTCATCAGAAAGGAATCGAATAATCTGAAATCACTGGAAATGATCTCTGCCTTCTAAGCACTCATAGTACAGTTGCAGGGAGTAATCTTGGTTCCTTGTTTTCAGGTCTCTGATACAGAGAAACAATTGCGTGGGCATTAAAGGTAAGTGTCATGCGGCCATTGAAGAGTAAGGACATGGACTCAGGCCAAATTTAAACCTCAATGCTACCACTTAGTAGCTATGTGATCTTGTACAAGTGACTTAACCCCTGTGAGGGTAAATCTACTCATTTGTGAACGGGCATAATACAGCCAACCACTCAAAATTATAGTGAGGGTTAAATTGAACTCTCAGCAAAGTCTGTGGCTTAAAGTAAGGGCTCAATAACAACTAAGTAATAGTTGCTATGCCTAACCATCAATGATATATCAGGGATTAAGGCTTCATTAATACTGGCTGTCTTTAAGGGGAGTCTAGCTATGGCATGAAAAAGCTAGATAGTTGAACAATTCCAGAAAGGTCAGGGACTTCTCAGGGAGATGAAGAGATGAAGTTCCCTGAGGCAACGTCTTCATCTCCACATTCTTGGCACCTGAAGCCATACCTGGCATGCAGGACAGGTGCTCACTAAATATTAGGTGGGTGGATGTGTAGACAGTTGCATGCATGAATGAAAATGTGGAGAAGAGGAAAAGGACATTCTATTTAAAAAAAAAATCTTTTAACATTTATTCATTTATGAGAGACAGAGAGCACAAGCAGGGTAGGGGAAGAGAGAGGGAGACACAGAATCTGAAGAAGGCTCCAGGCTCTGGGCTGTCAGCCCAGAGCCCGACGTGGGGCTAGAACTCACAAGCTGTGAGATCATGACCCAAGCCAAAGTCAGACACTTAACCGACTGAGCCACCCAGGTGCCCCAAGGAAAAGGACATTCTAAAAAGAGGGCAAAGATACTGATTTAAGGAGAGCATTATGGTAATCACATAGCAGTCAGTGAAATTTGTCATTTTTTCCAGTTGTGTTCCAGGGACATGGTGGGATTATGCTTCCTAGACCATTTGAGGTGGGAGTGAGGCCATGAGTCTAGTCTGGCCAGACTTCTATTCTATAAATATAAGTGAGGTATGTGACTTCTAAGCCAGGACACTTAATCATCAATGCAAGACCCAGCAGATTTCCCTTTACCTCTGACAGATGACTTTCAATGGCATGGAACAGAACCCCTGCCAACTCATGATAAACACTTGGTGAGGGGGAAATAAGCATGTGTTGTTGAGGGAGTGCTTGTTACTGCAACATGACTTAGCTTATGCTGACCACTACAAGCACAACAGCCTGTGAAAATCTAACAATAGAATCTGCTGTGTCTGGAGTGTAGGTGAGAACACTACCATATAAGTTGGCACACACATGAGAAGGTTTATTTGGGGCCACCTTTGACTACCAAGAATGAAGAAATTGGTCAACATGTGTCCCAGGAGATCTTAATGTGTCAGCAATGGCTTGGTGCAACAAGGATGACCCTGCAAGGTCTGATCCCCTGCTTGTCCTTGCTCATCTCCCTGATCCAGCCTTGAAGAAAGGGAACCCTTGAAGCTCACAGATACAGCACTTTGCATTTCCAGGAAGTTGTCTCTGTGGTCTCTCTCTTTCAGAAAGGTTCTCAGTCCCTTCACTCCCAAGGATTATGCCAGATGAAGTACCCTCCCTCCAAGGTGATGCAGTGTTACAGCTTAGGAGCAACAGCCAGAGACCCCCAAAACATACAATTCTGAAGCCCCAGGCCTAGCATGGCACCCAGTAATCTACCTGACATGCACTGAGTATTTATTCCCAGCAGAGGGTGGCAAGGACCACTTTTTCTCTGACCTGGTACTGCCAGGGAGAACTACATGGGACAATGTGGAAGGCCTGTCTTCTCATGTGGAGAGAGAAATCTGAGATATCATCAGAGTCCGCTGCTAGTAAGTCTCTCTAGAGGTTATCCTGTTCATTTGATTTCTTCCAAACAGCAGTGAAGCCAGATCAATCTAGTCAGAAGAGAAATAGTCTGGTGTAGTTTTAAAAACATGGCAGCAAATTCTTGATACCCCTCCCGTTGGGGGGTGGCAGGCTATGCGTCCTTTTCTTGAATTTGAGGGGGTTTGTGACTTCTTTGACCATTAGGGTATGGCAGCAGTGATGATGTGTGGCTCCTGAGACTGTCATAAAAGCCACATACCTTCCCCCTCCTTTCCTCAAACATTCTCCCCTCGGAACCTTGAATCACCATGAGAAAAACGCAATTGCTCTGAGACCACTGTGCTATGAGGAAGCTCAAACCACATACAGAGGATACCTGTAAGGGTTCCAGTCCAGTTCTAGAACTCTTAGCTGAGTTCTGCCTTCTAGTCATCCTAGCCCAGGGGCCACACATGTGAGTGAAGAAGCCTCCAGATGATTCCATCTGCTAGCTGAGGCCCCAGCCATAATGGAGCAGAGGCAACCCACCCCTGTTGTGCCCTGTCCAAATTCCCGATCCAGAGAATCTATGAGAGTAATAAAAATGGTTGCTATTGAAAGAATGAACTCACTCAGAGGAGTAAAATTGTGACTTGTCATGCAGCAACTGGTAACCAAAATAACCCTACAAGTTACGGTCCCAGCAATGCCATGTATGGAGAGCCCACATAACTTTTGTATCAGAGTAATGGGGAAAAAACATACGATCTAGGGTGCGAGGCTCTGGACTCAAACACTGTGTACAACCATGCCCTGACTAGATATGGTCTTGGGCTGGTCACCCAGCCACTCTTGTTTTCATTCTTTTCCTTCCACAAGATGTGAATAATAATGATCACATAATGGCTTCCCCACAAGATTGTTAAAAAAAATAAATAAATAAATGAGAAGGTACAGCCTGCCAAGCCCCGTACAAATGCTCATTGCTGCTGTCAATAGAGTGAAGGAGGCCCTTTCTAAAATGCTCTTTTAGATAAAGAACATAATCTTAAGCTATTTATGGAGAAGGGAGTGAGTTATACACGCACACACACGTGTGTGCACGCAACACACACACCCTTGGATGCCCTTTCTGAAGACAATGGATTTCTCCAGTACAAAAGTCTAGAGCTACAGAGAAAACAAACACATCAATCTGGGTTTTTGTCTTTCTTTCTCTCAACATGCTCCTTTGGTACCAAAGTTTTAAAATTACACAATAGCTTCCAAATATCTAATCGCTAGATTTCTTCCTCCTAAGATTCCAGGTTAAAAATAGCTTAAATACACTTCTTCTGTCAGTCAAATCATAAGGTAGAAGATACTGTACCATTCTAAATATATAAGTTGAGAATATTTCTTTTCCCTGAAGAAAAATCCTCTAACATCTCTTGACTTTGCTGCCCTAGGGGCTTTGACAAGCTATACCACGGGACCAGAAATCCTGAGTGTTTGTCTAGCTTCCAGATGCCAAGACCAAGGCCCCTGCCTGGCTCCACCCTCCACAGAGACAGCATTCAGGGGGAGGAAGCTCAAGAAAGCTGGTTCTATTTTCCTCCTCTGAAGCCAGATGGCAGCAGTGTCTACCACCTCTCATATTATTGTCTAGCTCTCACACCATTCTCACGTTCGCTCATTCATTCACTCATTCACTCAACACATATGGAATGAGTCCTTGTAATACCTACGCTGGGCCAGGTGAGGAGCTGCAGAACTAACCTGGAGGCTGCCTGCCCTCAGGGAGCACCAAGTCCTGTGAGGGACCAGGAGAGAGGATACTCTGCTGTACAGTGTGATGAATGCCACTTGAGTTCATGCTCACAAGGCACTGGGGACACAGAAGCAAGAGCTGCTAACATGCCTTTGCAGGGGACGACAGGGAGGGCTTAGTAGGGAAAGGAGCCACACGAACAGACCTGGACCTGTACCAGTAGAGGAGAAAGAGAAGGGAGATCCAGAAGGAGGAAAGAGTGTGTCAGCAGCACTGATGACCAGACTCGGTTCTGGCAACCCCTGAGCATTGTCTGGCCAGAAGAATGAAGTGGGGCCTCAGGACATGGGTCTGGAGATGTAGTCAGGGGCCAGATTACTTAATGCCCTGGTGCTAAGGGGTGGGGAGGGGGAGTGTGTCAGACTTTATCCTGGAAGCAGTGGGGAGACCTGAAGAGTTTGGCACAGCCAGCCAGGGCCAGCGTTAGTTTGGGGAAACCCTTGGGGAAGCCATGGGGCAGATGCATAGAGTGGTCAGGACAGGAGCCAGGAAGACCAGAGAGGGCCCACCTGCCATAGGGTAGGAGCAATGAAGAGAAAGGGAAGGCCCCAGAGATCTTCAGCAGCAGAATGGACAGAACCTGGTAGTTCAGTGGCTTGGGAAGGGGCAGGGGGAGTTCCACGGTGGGAGGAGGGAAAAGCGTGAACCTCTGACTTCTAAGACTCCACCAGCAGCCCTGGCTCCTCAGAAGGGGCTGATTGAGCCACAGGAGATGTGTGGGTGCAGCAGAGATGCCAGGCTCCTCCAATATGGATCACACTGTCTGAGGCCCGGACACTGCAGGAAGGAAAACAGAGGACAGGGAGGATGCTGGGCAAGCCTCCTTCATTCCTTCCTCTGCAGGTAGAGCTATCCCGCCAGCCTGGCCTGGGGAGGCCGGATGCTCTCTTCCGAGCCCTGAAGGTTTCCCACATTCACTGGGGTCAGGCCTCGGCCTTTGTGCCTGGCACCAAGGGACAACCCAAAGGGCGCCAGAGGCATCTTGGGAGAATGGAAAACTCCGCCCTTCCATGGTGATTTAAGGAGGGAGGGAAGAGCAGCTGGGAAGGAAAAGGAGAAACATAAGCAGGAAGAGCTACAGAAAATGAACCTGGTGGGGAGCATCTCACCCCGTAAGAGCAAAAAAACCCACAAAAAACAAAAAACCAAAACCTCGGTGGGGGGAAACCCTAACCCTGTGCTTAAGAAGATGGGGAGAAACAGGGTGGGGGACATGGGAGGGGACAAGCAGTGTCCTGGTCACTGAAGAAAGGTCTGCCACCAACATTCTAGGCTCTGCTATCATTCCTGAGAAGGAAGCTTGAAAATGAGGGAAGAGGATTCGGGGGGAGTCACCATGGTGGAGGCCTCAGAGATGCTATTAGACAGATACAGGATGTAGGAGTCCATTCTGCCCAGGACGGCTCCTGTAGGCCATCCTGTCCCTCCCCAGAGCATACCTTTCCTGAAAGAAAACAGGCCAGGAGCTGGGGGGTGTTCTGAGGCATTCGCCTGCACATCTCAGGGCACTCACTGTGACAGTGCCATGACAACACGAAGCACAAGCCAAAAGTCTACACAGTGCTTTCCTCAGTGTAAGCTCCACTGTTAGCCGCTTCAAGCACCTCCACTCTTCCACTCTGTCAAGTTATGAAGGTGGGAATGCAGATGAAGAAGCTACAAACACATTTCTGCCTGTGGCGAAAGCATCCACAAAGTTTCAGTTGATAAACTGGGTCTCAACTAGGCTGAATGCCCTCTAAGACCTACATTTCAAAGTCAAAGGAGGTGCCCCAGGGTTCTCAAAGCTCCATCTGCTGTGAGGCTGGGTGCAAGCCCTGGAACAGATTTAGCTGGGCTACTGTTTTTATTGGGATTGTTGTTTTTCTTAAGGCTTTGGTTAAAAGTTCTGCAGGTGTCAAATGGCAAGCCCTAACCTTTCTTTCCGCATAAGCACTGTTATTGTAGATTGCGATTTTACAGAAAAGGTTGTTTAGGAAAGTATATGTGGCTTTGTGGAAGAAACGCCCTGGCCATTAAGAGGCTCATAGGCACACGGAGGAGGACAGGGGGTGACCTGTGGAGAAAGTGACCCCTAGACTGAAATGTGAAAATGAGGGGCAGTCAGCCAGGTGAAAACGGAAGCAAAATTGTTCTGCAACAAAATCCAAACAATGTTAGACTTGGCAAGCAGGTTCCATGTCATCTCAGGATGGTCTGATCACCTTTCAACTTTCCTGCGAATTGGCCCTGCCCAATGCTGCCTTTACTGAGCCAGGGGGAGAAGGCTGTTCTGCATTTGCTAGAGGGCCTGCCAGGCTTCAGTGCCCAGAGGGGCTGCTATACCAACCCACGAATGTCCTCGCCCCTCTGCCCTGCCCCTGCCTGGGAGACTGGGTCAGATGATATGTGGTGAGGCTGCTGTTCTCCTGGCCCCTTCCATGGAGCTTTGAACCCATGTGGGGAAGGGGTGGTCACAGTTCATGGCTGCACAACCCAAGACAGCACAGCAGGTCAGACCTGGTGACAACCAACCAGTCCATCCAGAAGATCCACCCCCGACCATGGGATTCAGGACCTTCAGGTATAGATTATCTTACTTCCCTGCCTTTATTTTCTCTTAATCCAACATCCTCATCTATTCCATTTATTTTCTCAGTTTATTTATATATATCCAGCCTCATTCCCCAAAAAGATTCAATGCAGCCTGCATGTGCAGACCCATGTGCACATACAACCATCCCAGTAGGCAAGATGTTGCCTTTCTTCCCCCTCATCCTGCTCTCTTAGATCTTTCTACTACTCCATCTTTACAGATAGTTTTTTTAGCCCACTGCCCTTTGCCAACTGTAATTTATTGCTATAATGTTATCTTACCCCTAAAGCAAGCTGTAAATAATATGACCTGCATCCTGAGGTTATTGGGAGGATTGAATGAGATGATATAGGCAAGGCCCTCAGCACAGGGCCAGGCACACAGCACAGGTGTCGGGTCAGTATGTGCTACATGTGGGAATAGAGGAGACAGTCCCTGGAACCCATCTCTGATGGGTTCACAGCAGAAGCTGTGGCCTCACCAGCAAATTCCCACCGCTGTTCTCCCCTAGCCTGCCCCTTACTCATTATGGCCTTATAAGTCTGCCTTGTGTGTGCTCACTCTCTGTACATGCTCTTTAACCTTGTCCTCTAACCCAGGCCAGTTTGCGAGGCCTCCCCCTGCCTGGACTCTCTGCCCCCACACTTGGGCCTGTGGAGGGGAGGGCAGCCCTGACCCACAGCTCATTAGATGTGGCATCAGAGGTCCCTAGGCTCTCTGAGTTTCCGGAAAAGAGTTTCCAACATCGACTCCTAACTCAATAGAACAAAGTCAACAGCCCTGGAAACAGCTTTCTTCCTACATTTAAAAATAAGATCATGAAAAGTCCCCCAGAAAAATCAATTCTGACTTTTTAAAACTCCAAATCAATATGATGTGTGAAAGTTCTCATTAAGAGAGAAGTAGGGGAGGTCAGAGAAACCAGGAGAATCAAAAAGGAAGAGATGGAGAGAAGGGAAGACAAGAGAAAGAGGGAGGCTGGCTGGTGGCTGGGAGAAGAGTCGAAAAGGGAGAAGGAGGAAGGACAGAGATGTGCAGGCACCATGCAGGAGCAGCTCCACCAGCAGGGAGCAGGCCACGAAGAGGAATGGGGCTGCTGGCCCTCAGGGGCGGACAGTCTGCTTCGGCCCCTTGTGGGATGGGGGACAGAGAGGACAAGGAACAAACAGGCAAAGTGCCAGGAAGACAGGTGGGGACAAGTAAGTCTGTCCAGTTAACAGCTGGAGAGGGAATCCAAAGCTCTTCATAGACGAGGCAGAAGTTCCAGTGGGCCTTTAAAGGTTGATGACACTTCAAAGCGCAACTGCTGAGTTGAAGGGGGAAGGTTCCACAAGCTACATGAGAGGGCTGGCAAACAACAGCCACGGCAAATGTGTGTTCAATGCTCCCTGAGAGCCAGCAGGGTCCCAAGTACATCTGGAGCATTGGTTCACTCCATTCTCACAATCGCCCTAGGAAGTAGTTACTATAATGCCCATTTTACAGCTGAGGAAATTGAGGCACAGGGAGGTAAGGTTACCTATCCAACATCATACGGCGGTAGCAACAGAGTTCAAACCCAGTGGTCCGGCCCCAGAGTGTACACTCTTAACCAAGCTGAGTTTGGGGCCTGTGTGCCAATACGTGTGCCTGTGTGCACTCTTGGCTTCTTGCCTGAGAACGTGCCACATAGCAGTGGGGAGCTGTCACAGTTTGTGAGCACAAGGATGACCCGGACTTAGGAAGATGTGTCTGGAGACAGGAGGTGAATGCAGAGTCCTGGCGGGGAGGGGTTTGGACGGACACCATGGCTACAGGCAAGGTCTCCATCAAGAAAAAAAGATAAAGGCAGAGATGGGACAAGTCCTCCAGCCCAGATGCAGCTCTAAATCATTCTATGGCATCTCTGAAGACTATCCCCTCAGCCAAAACACCAACTTTCCCCCGGCCTTGGATCATCCCTTCGGCAGATGTGCTTCTCTGTGGTTTTTCCAAGGCAGACATGCACTGAAGGGATGTCACTTTCTAGCATGTCACTGAAGGGATAAGGCACACCTTCCCACTCAGGCCGTGAAGCCTGGAACTGCAGGGGTTTCTTCTAGGGGTCAGTATTCAGAAATGTTTTCTCTCCACATTCTTTGGCCACCCTCACCCCACCCCACCCCTAGCACTCCTGGGCATTATTCCAATTCTGCTCAGAGGATTCCTTCCGAGGACCACAATACAGGCAAAGAGAGCTTTGCTCAGCTCCCCTCCTACTGTGAGATCTGCAGTTGACTCTCCCAGAGTAAAGAAGCAGAGAAGGGCGCCTGGGTGGCCAGTCAGTTAAGCGTCCGACTTCAGCTCAGGTCACGATCTCACAGTTTGTGGGTTTGAGCCCCGCGTCAGGCTCTGTGCTGACAGCTCAGAGCCTGGAGCCTGCTTCAGATTCTGTGTCTCCTTCTCTCTCTGCCCCTCCCCTGCTTGTGCTCTGACTCTCTGTGTCTCTCAAAAATAAATAAATGTTAAAATAAATTTAATTAAAAAAAAAAAAAAAGAAACAGAGAGCTAGGCTGGGCCTTGCCTGGTGTCTTGAACATTGGTCAGTCAACCCTGCCCCTCACCATCATGTTCCCCCCTTCCCTGCCCAGGAAGGTAAGAGAGCCAGCCAACACAGCCAGAGAAAGCTGTCCCTTTGTTGTGTGCCTGGCCTTAGAAGAGGCTGGGGGCCCGTGTGTCAGAAGAGGGTGTGGTGGGGTGAGGCCTCTACAGCATGACACATCCCCCATGCCCAGGGAAGGAGAGTGATTGCTCCACCAGCCCCCAGCTCAATCAGGCACCAGATTTAAATTTGTCCTCTGAATCTGACTCCCTATGTCTCTGTTGGTGGAGCACCCACCCTGGCTCTCGATGGGTGGTGGCACCCACCCACCTTGCTCTAGAGAGAGCAAGAAGAGGAGTCAGACCATGCTCCCCTGAGATGGAGGATGCAACCAACCTGGGATGAGCAAGTGCATGAGGGACAGGCCCTCCCAGACTCAGAGGCCCAGCAGGGTTGTCACAGACAAGTAAGGAGACCATGCGGCCTCATTCCCATTCAAAAAAGGGCTCAAATTCACACTCAGTGACACATACTCACAGACTGAAATGAGAAATCCATACAACTTAAAACTGTATCGCATTATCCAAGCAGCCTGCCTCTGGGCACTGGACATGAATACATTTTATGAATCCTGCAAGTATCTTCTTAGAGCATAACACAGAGTATTGCAATTTTTGTGTTAAAAGCATTTATTTGTGGAAAGCAAACATTTAAGTCATGCCACAATTTTTGTAATCCTGTTTTGACTTTACCTCTTTAAACACACGTGTGCGCACATGCACACACATTGAGAAAGACTTAAAGACCTAGGCACTCTTCAGCTACAAAGCCCTGCACACAGCATTGGCTCATAGCAAGGATGCTCTGAAGGGGAAGGGAGGGGAAGGTGAGTGGGGAGAGGCCGCCTCTCCTGGGGCAGGTCTTCTGGGAGGAGCCACGGGAGAAAGGTGTAGCCAAGGACTGGTACACACTGGCAAGAGGAAATTCCCAGACACTTCTGGCTTCTGTTCTGTTCTGTAATTAAGACCTCTGTTTAAGCTGGTAACACTTTAAAAAAAAAAAAAAAAAAAAGACAAAAGAAGATATTTCAACCGGATCTGCTTGGGCTTCTTTTCTGTGAATTATTACAAGTGTTAATGGGTGTCTTCATTAAAGTATTATTTATGAAACATTACAACTTGGGTTCCCCCACCCTCACAGGTCTGATGACTCACAATCAGCAGCTCCTCCCACTGAACTGAAACAAATTTATGAAAAGGGAAAATTAGCCGGCTTGGTCCATCCAGTGGTGGAAATGAGAGAAATTGGAGACAACGTGGGTTTGCTTTTCTGGGAACAAACACGGTATGTGACCAGATTCCAAACAGGCCAGGAGCCTTAGCTGTTCAGAGATCATCAAAGAGCAGGACTAGCTGAACAGAGGGCTGTCTGCCAGGACCTGCCGGACCTGCAGGGGACCAGTTTAGGGCAGGGGGTGGAGTGGCATCTGGGGGGCTGGTTTCTCTGCAGCAAGAAAGGGAAAGGACCAGCGCCTTCTGTAAATGCTTCCCACCAGCCCTCACCAGCCCTCACCAGCCAGGTCCTAACAGACACAGAGGCAGCCCTCCCATCAAGGTCCTCTAGAGCCCTCCCCCCACTCACTCAAAATTAACATTCACTTTAAGGACGGTGTGTTTGCTGTGCCAATGCTAGCTTCAAGTGCCCAGCTGGCCCCCTCCCCACTCAGCTAACCACACTGTTGCCCCCAAGCTACCTGATAAAGAAATTCCAGAGCAGGCCCCAGGGAAATGCAAGGGCATGCATCCACTCCACCTGTTACGGGAGAAGCCCGGGGCACAGTGATGTTGGAACTCAGGGTAGGGACAGAATAAAGAGGAGGGTTCCATTGCAGGGGGACAGGAATCCACTCAACTCTGCATCCCAGTTTATTTAATCTGCACTTTCTTTTGGGATCTCCATATCTTTGCACTGTTTGCTTCTCGGATTCCCTGGGCCTCTCACTTGATAAGTTAAGCCTCTTCGCTGGAAATGAAGCACTATTAGCCAGTTGAAAACCTCAATTCTAGCTGGCTTTGCTGCCTAAACAGCTTTCCCTGCTTGCCCCCTGCTCTGCCAACCACCTCATCTCTGAGTTGCTTCTCACACCCAGGACTGAGGGCTGATCAGAATTTAAGATAATTTTCCCAGGGCATTAGAGTGCTTTCTTTCTTTCAAGGAGCATAAGGGATAAAGCTTAAGTTTCAAGGAACAAATACGTTAAGACTGAGAGGGAAAAAGGTTTAATTGCTTAAATTCTTATTTATCTCAAACAATATGGTGGGCGGGTGGGTAAGACAAGACCTCAGAGTGGAGTGTTAACTTTGACAAACCTGTTCTGCCTGATGAATGTGTGAGACAGGGAGGCCTGTGCTTTCTCCCTCTGCAGCCATGTGCCCTAGGCGGCCCCAGCCTCTCCGGGCACCCCACACTTACCGACCACTCAGGAAACATCCATTCACAAGCAACCCCCTCCCAGCACGCACTCAAATATCCTTGCCCTCATGCAGCCTGCATACCAGTGAGATGGTGTACATAGTAAGTAAGCAAGCTGTATGCTATGTCACAGACAATAAGTGCTATGGAGAAAAATAATGCAAGGTAGTGGAGATGGGAGGGCTGTTAAGGGCAGCCCACACTGTGAGGAGGGCGGGGCCCACATTTGGAGGGGCGGGGCCCACACTGTAAGGTGGGCGGGGCCCACAGTGCGAGGAGGGCGGAGCCCACACTCTGAGTGGGGTGGTCAATGTAGGGATCACTGAGAAGGTAATATTCAAGTAAAGGCTTGGAGGAGGTGAAAGAGCCATCACCACAGCTCTCTGTTGTTGGTATAAGTGGACATCAGAGACAAAACTAATAAAAAATGAACCTGAATCTGAATCTCATACTTTACATAAAGGCTAACTCAAAATGGTCACAGACATGCATTTGGATCATAAAACTGTAAAACGTTTAGAAGATTAACATTAGGAGAAAACCTTTGTGATCTCGGGTTAGGCATGGAATTACTTTCCTGGACATGCCACCAAAAGTATGATCCATAACCTGGATCAATTGAAAAATTAGTTGGACACACTGAGAACAAAAATGAGTAAATTCTCCAGACAATGGAGTATTACTCAGCTTTTAAAAGAAATGAGCTGTCAAGCCATGAAAAGACGTAAGGAAACCTTAAATACATATTATTAAGTGAAAGAAGCCAACGTGAAAAAGCTACATCCTGTTATATACCTGTATAACACTCTTGAAAAGCCAAAACTATGGAGACAGTAAAAATATGAGTGGTTGCCAGGGGTTAAGGAAGAGGGAAGGATGCATTGGTGAAGTACAGAGGATTTTTAGGGCAGTGAAACTACTCTGTATGATACCATAATGGTGGATCCTGGATACATACCATTATACATTTGTCCAAATTCATAGTAGGTATAACACCACAAGTGAACCCTAATGTGAACCATGGACTCTGGGTGATTATGAAGCAGCCGTGTAGCTCATGGATTGTACCAGTGTATCACCATGGCGGGAGGTGTTGAAATGGGAGAGGCCATGCATATGCAGGGGCAGGGGTCATGTGGAAAATCCTGGTACCTTCCCCTCAATCTTGCTATGATGAATCTAAAGCTTCTCTAAGAAAACAAAGACTTCAATAAAAAAGATTAATGGATAAATTGGATTTCATCAAAATTGAAAATGTTTTGTGAAAGACACCATTAAAAGAAAGAAGAGACAAGTTACAGAATAGAAGAAAATATCTGCAAACAATATATTCACATATTCAACAAAAAGACCTGTATCCAAAATATGTAAAGAAATCTTGAAACCCAATAGTAAGAAAACAAACAGCTAGGGTAAACATTGTGAATAGACACTTCACCAAGGAGGATAAACAAATGGCAAATAAGCACACGAAAGATACTCAACATCATTATTCACTAGAGAAACACAACTAGAAACCACCATGAGATATCAAGACACATCTAATAGAATGGCTAAAATAACAAATACTGATCATACCAAGTGCTGCAAAAGACGCAGAAAAATTACTGTGGTACTGCAAAATGGAACAGGCACTGAAGATCAATCTGGCAGTTGAACACATAGTTTCTATGTGGCCCAGCAATCCCTCTCGGGTATCTGACCTAGAGCAATGAAAATGTATGTCTTCACAAAAACCTGTCCATGAATGTTTACAGCAACTCTATTCATGATTACCCCAAACTGGAAATGATCCAAATGTTTTTCAACAGGTGAATGGATAAACTATGGTGCATCCACAGGATGGAAGACTACTCAGCAACAAAAAGCAACAAACCAGTGACATAAGCAACAGCTTACGTGAATCTCACAGGCATTATGCTAAGTGAAAGAAGCCAGTCTCAAAGGTTTCCCATATCACTCCATGCAGAAAGATGACACAACGGGATGCAGAATCACTGATAGCAGGGGGTGGGGTGGGAGGAGGCAGTGACCATAAAGCAACACCATAAGGCAGTTCTCTGTATTCTGATTTTTAGGGTGGTTACACAAATCTGTGCATGGATTAAAATTCATAAAACTTTCCACCAGAAGAAGTCACATTTTCTGTATGACAATTTTTAATGAAATTTAAAGTCACAGAAAATTTAAAAAATAATAATTTTAAAAAAGGATTTAATCTTGCAGTGGCAAACTGGGCAAACTCACATCCATTTATGACTAGATGGGTGGCTTCCATTGTCTTCAACGACTCTACTTTAAAATGTTTCATGTACCCAGGACTCAGATCATGCCATCTAAGCCTTCCTAATATTTATTGGATCTCTGTACATTTCCCACATTCTTCACACAGTCCTCACATCTCAAAGGAACCAGCAGAAAATTATCCTTGGGCTTATTTAATGGCAAAAATTTTGGTAACATCAGCATCCATTTCTGAACGCTTGCAATGTGCCAAGGTCTTTCTTTGCTGAGCTCTGCACAGGCAGATTATCATACAGTCTTCACAGCAAGACTGAGCCCTGTGTTAAACCATCACTTAACGGGGAACAATGCTGAGACCCAGAGATACCACTCTGCTAACAAACACAAAGCTCGGATGGAAAAACCCAAGCTTTCCTGTCACCGGCTCTTAACAAGGAACCATCCACGGCTGTTTCCTCAATGGCTTTGGTGGCCTGGCCTAGTTGCGTGGTGTGTGGACTCCTGCCCTGCTTTCCCTGGAGGGGTCCTCGGACAGGGCTAAGACAGGCTGCACTGGGCTCCCGGGGAAGCACCCCTGTGTGCTAGAGACAGGTGCACTGAGTATGGACCCCTGAAAAGTTCGTTTGGGGACATCATCTGAGAGTCCAGGGATTTTCCCAGCAGTTCCAGAGAGGTCTTTCTGTTTTTGCGTGTGTAGCCATCACCTTAAACAACCCAGTGGAGGAAGAATGAACTAATTATAATCCGTCTTTCCAGGTTCTATTGCCTTTCCCTCTCCTCCTCCCTGACTAGTTAGTAACCAGTGTGTATCCTGATGAGACTTCCATGTTCCTGTTCTCACTTGTTCACATTCACAAGAAATCAGAAAATCACCTCATTCTTTAGATGCACAGGGTACTTACATCCAAATCTTTCCTTATCTGCGTCATCCATCCTTTAAGTTTATACCTGGAAAAACTGCATCTCTATAGAGGCCTTGCCACGCAGTAACCCTCCCAGGGACTGATGAGTGAGTGAGCCTGGCTGAGTGAAGATGGAAAGGGTCCGTTCTAAAGCCATGACAAAACTTCCCAGCAGATGGCCCCAGGCCTGGCTGAGGTGGTATGTCCAGAACCTTCCATGAGTGTAGGATGGATTCCCAGAGCTCAGGGCTGGAGCAGCATCCTGTTCTAACCCCGGCTACGCTCAGGCAGCCAACACATCAGCACCTCGCATCAGGGCTGCCCCTTCCAACTTAACAACATGGGTCTGGGAAAAGAAATCACCTGGTGAGCCAAGAATAGGAAAGAGTAGGGTGGAAAAAAAAAAAGCCTTGACAGAGAGTCTGGATTTGTCCGGGGATATTTTCCCAGCTCGGGCTTCCTGATGACTCAGCTGCTCCTGCGTGGGGAGGCTCTCCCTCAGCCAGCACTGCCTGGGAGATGAAGCCAGTGATTTCCCACTAGCTCTCAGCCAGGACAAAAATTACCAATAAAAGGATACACTTAAATGTCCCCCCAGTAGAGACTATTGTTTACTGGGCTATTGAGGGAGTGAAAATATCAGAGCAAAGGTCAGTGGACACCAGCAGTGGAAGTTTACAAAAAACTCTGTCATTTCTTATTTCTTCCCCTTCTTTGGTGAGAAGTTAAGACAAAGCCCCTCTGCCACTCTGAAGAAGAAGCTTTGTTGCTTATTTTGTCAAAATATCCCTCCGAAGCCCCTCAGCGCCCCTTCATCCTTCCCCGACTGGCTCTTACCAGCGGGCTGATTTGCACGGGGGCTGCCTCTCCGCTGTACCCCCTTCCAGGCTCACGCTCATTCTCTTGCTCTAATTAGCAACTGCTTTTTTTATTTTTGTATGCACGTTCAAAGACAGAGAGCGAGGAGGAGAGTGAAAGGGAGAAAGCAAAGGTCTCTGTGAAAGGAGAGAGCAGATGGCTTCTCCCTCGCCCCCTCTGTGTACCCGGGCCCCCGTGTTGGCAAACAGCACACAATGTCTGTCTACAGAGCTCTTTGTGGGCTATGAAGGAGGGGCCGGCACACAGCTACAGGCAGGAAAGGAGTCTGTGGGGAAAGGCCTGAAAAGGCCCGGCCCCTGGGAGAAGCCAGGGTAGGGAGGGGATGGAGACCACCAACCCATGGGATGGATATCCAGGAGCAACACTGCCCCCTCCTCCTGGCCCAGAAGGAAGTGGCTGTATGGATATTCAGTTGACTTGCGTACTGATGTGTTATCAGTTCTCTGGATTGCAAAGCCATTGCCCCCAGAGCTGCAGAAGGTCCTGGAGGGAAGGGGGATCTACTGCTCACTCTTGCGTTGTCAGTCCCAAATAACTGACTTTCTATTAGAGGAAATTCTTAGGTGAGTGGGCAGAGGTACCCACAAAGCAGGAGTGGTGGCGTCAACCCCAAAGGCTGAAATCAATCACTCTGATTGGGAAAGTTAAATTCAACAATGCACAGCTTTGGTTACTGGCTTTTAACTTGTAGCTGGATTGAAAGATTTAAAAAATGTTAGGGAAAAAAAGGGGGGAGCTTAAAAGAATTCTCAAAAGGGGAGAATAATAAAAAATGGGGTTGAAAAGCTAAAAAAAAAAAAAAATAGGAATATGCTCCAGAAAAATACAGAAATGAGCACAGAGAAGCAGGGCATTTTACAAAGACACTTAAAAAAAAAAGCTATTGTTCTTTTTAATGAATGGTCTCATTATCAGCATGTGTGACTATATATTAGTAATTTTGATGACAAAAATCACTCTTGTAATATTTGCAATCAATTTCAATGATAAACATTGATTTCTTCCATTTTACTATATGAAAGAACTCATTTTTATTGTAGTTTGCATGTAAACAGTTTCCAAGGGAAAAAAATAAAAACAGTGAATGGAAATAACCATCCATTCATTAAACTTCTACCAATGAAATGTGTTTCTCTTTTCTTCCTTTTTGAATCAAGTCCAGAGAGAAGACAGACAAGAGAATAGAGTCAATGGACAAAAAGAAAAGAAAACAGGGAGACCAACTTGGCCAAAGATGCAGAGAGGAAGACAAACAGAACCAGCAGGAAAAGAAAAGCCCCACGTCACAAGGACCTCCACATTCAGATCAATGCAGGCATGTGTGTGATAGACCCAAAAACCAAATAGAAACCCTCAAATCGCCTAATTCCCAGAACAGGCAAATTTTTGCCAAGTTCATGATTTGGCAGAGTTCTTGCATATTCCATACAATTTCAATGAGAAGCTGTATCCATCTTGTTCTAAGAGCAGATTGTCATTTTCCACTTGAAATACACACGTTGCACTGACCTTATGTCCTCTGTCAAACTGAGACATTATCACCAACTTTTAGTGAAAGGGTTTCATAACGTGTGGGCTTTCGGCCATTCTGTTGATTTTGTTCTGTGTGTGTGTGTGTGTGTGTGTGTGTGTGCGCGCGCGCGCACAGCGTGTCACTATATTGGACAACAGACAGACAAGGCCTCTGCCATCACTGGTTACTTCCTCCATCTGGTTCTGCCATCATCACCTCTATAAGCACATGCCTTGTCAGCGACTCCGCATGGTTCCTGCCCAGTTTCTACAGAGCTTACACTACTCAGTGCAGCTAGGATGTTTTCTTACACATGCAAAGCCTTTCTTCTTCCTCAGCTCTCACCCTGCTTCCACAAATTTTGTTTTCAATGCATTTTGTTTTGTTCTCATTAAACAGATGACACACAGCGGACATTTGGGACACAGAGACACAACACGCATGGCCCTGCCCATGAGGAGCTTGGGAAGTAGGTGACAGAGATTGAAAGGCTAGGTGGGGGACAGAGGTGGAGGGGTTCAACTTCAAGCACGGGCCCTCCACGGACCTCCTGGGTCATCCGTAGCCAATGGGAAATGCATGTCAAATTGATGGGTTTTCCTTGGGTCCCTTAGTGAAGGATTATATCACAATCCAAATGGGATGCTGAAGGCCCAACCCCCACCACAAACCACAGTTCTGCCCTGTGGGAATCTCTCTCTTCTCCAGCTGGGGGTAGGGAGTGAGGAAAGGAAGAGTAGAGAGTAGCAGTTATCAGCCGGGCCCCAGAGTCCTACATTGTATGACCTTGGTAAAGTTACTTAGCTTCTTTGTGCCTTGGTATCTTCCACTGAAAAATGAGGTTGATAATCATATGTACCTCATAGGGCTATTGTAAGGATTTAAGAGATAATGCACGAAAAGAATTAGGCAGAGCATCTGGTACATAGTGAGTTCTCTGCAAATAATAGCCCCGCTGTATTAGTGCTTCAGGCAAGCTGGAAGCCAATCCAGAAAGGTTTGCTCCCTACCCAAATGATAGCCATCACCATGATCTGACAGTGAATGGTGAGACTGCCCAGATTATATAAGCTGCTTCCTTAGCCCAGGTACACAGGGCAAATCAGCATTCTTTCCACACATCAGTCATTTTGCATGCCATCTTCATTGCTTTTTGCCACATCTATGTACCAGGTTTTTAGTCTATTAGTTAAGTTATTATTTTTCTTTAAGTTGACTCATTTAACCTGAATGTATTTATTTTCACAGAAAATAACAGAAAAGTGAGGAAGGAAGCAGGGGAGAGAAAAGGGAGGGGCAGGGAAGGGAGAGGAGAGCACAGGTGGGGAGGGGAGCAGACAAGAGAGGAGGGGCGACTGAAACAAGGAAGGGAAAAAGGAAGTCCCTGGCCTCAGAGAGAAAGAAAACCCGCAGAGTTGGAAGACAAAAACCACAGAGAGAAGGAGGCAGTGAGCAGCCACCCAGGGCTAAGATCAGGCTGGCTGGTAGAAGCAGGGCCAGGGCTTCAGCAGGGCTGCAGGATTGAGCTCTGGCCTGGGGAGTAGTAGATGCCTGGTAAGTGGCAGGACTGACACTGCTGGACAGCTCTGCTGAGGGTAGGTTGGTGCAGAAGAAACAAAGAGGAGGGTGGGGCAGGCGAGGGCTGAGCACTGGTGATTTAGGAAGGGGCAGCTGAGGGGGAGCCACCAGGGTGTGCTGAAACCCTAAGCCCCATAGTTAAGCTGGGAGAACTGAAGGAAAGAATGTGTGGTAGAGGGTCTGGGCCAAAGGGTAAGAGCTGAGAGATGCAGGGAGCAGAGCAGGGCTGCACAGGGTGAGCAAGGAGCCCAGAACTGGCTCCGGGCAGGAGAGGAAGGATGGGAAAAGTGAGGTGTATTTCCCCGCAAACCAGGCTGGCCGGGTTTTCTGGGACTGGACCAGGAGAACAGCCTGGCCCTTGAGCACCAGCATCTGTTCCTGTCCTGTCCCATCTGCAGACCGGTCACCTGCCACTAACTAAGAAATGTCAAAATGGGTGAGCGGCATGTGCCAACATGTCCTGATGCTATAGATGGACAAAGAACAGATCAAGGGTGGACACATGGCAGGAGGGAACGGGACAGAGGGGGACAGAGGAAAGCGAGGAATAGACCATGCCATGGAGGGAGCAAACCCCAAAAGGTCTGCAACAAGCAAACCACCTGATTTAATGATGTGTTGTACAGGAACGCTTGTCGAGTCCCGTACAACTGAACATCAGGGCAACTTGTGGAATGCTACCATGTTCAATGCCCCACATAGCAAGACAAATGTAAACTGAAACCACAGTGGGTTGCTGGTTTTCATCTACCAGATTGGCAAAGATAAAAATGATCGACATTTTGTTCTCTTGGCAAAGGTGTGGGGAGTAGGCACTCTCTTACGCTGTTGGAGGTAGCAAAATTGGTAGAAAATGCCTTTTTTTTTTTTTTTTTCTGGAGGACTATTCAGGAACGTCTCTCAAAATTAGAAATGTATATACTCTGATTCAGCAATTTTTCTTCTAAGAATTTCCTGCACCCTTAGTTCTTAGAAAAGTGCTTGGCACATAGAAAGTCCTCAATAAATATTCATTGCATAAATTAATTAAGGAATTTGACTCGCAGATATACTCGTACACAAGTACAAAGATAAATGCAAGGATCTTTGTTGAAATATTGTTTAGAAATAACAACAAAAAAAAACAGGAAGCAACCTACATGTATATAAATGAAGAACAATGAAGGCACACCCATTTAATACAACACTACAGAATCATTTGAAAAAATGAGGCAGATTTCTGTGTAATACAGAATAAGTACTTCATTGTTGAAAACTTCATTGTTAAATAAGAAACAGGTGGGGTGACTAGGTAAAAAGCCCTGTGTAATATGTCTCTATACAGGTGGGGAAAAGATATAGCTATATTCTGGGTGTGCAAATGCACACACTTTTCTTTGCATATTAGAAACTTTAACAGCTAGGGCCCCTGGTGAGGACAAGAGTGGGAGGGAAACTTTTTCCTATGTACTACCTGTCCAAAACATTTTTATTTTTAAAAAAATTTTTTTAACATTTATTCATTTTTGAGAGATGGAGAAACAGAGCACGAGTGGGTTAGGGGCAGAGAGAGAGGGAGAACAGAATCTGAAGCAGCCTCCATCCAGGCTCTGAGCTGTCAGCACAGCGGGGCTGTGAGCTTTGATGCGGGCTCAAACCCACGGACTAGGAGATCATGACCTGAGCTGAAGTTGGACGCTTAACTGAATGAACTGGTTACTCCGGCTCCCACAAAACATTTTTAAAATAACAACAAAAAGTAACTTTGCAGAAGAGAGATTTGCATAAAAGTTCTACCCCAGGGACTGGATCAGTGAGTCCTGATTCAATATTAGGAAGAAGGGCTCCAATGAACCAGGCTGCCTCAGGAAGTCTGAGTGTCTCATCACTGGAGGTGTTGAAAAGCAGGGTGGTGGACCCTGTGGGAAAGCAATGTATCATCTGGTGGGCTGGACTCACTCTCCTTAGAGGTCTTACCTAGCTGGGAGGAGCTATCCTCCACCAGGTCCCACCAGGGCAACATAGCTACTTGTGACTCCCTTGTACTCTGGACATTGTAACCACTTTCCAGAGAGCTAAGAATGTAGCAGATTCTTAGAAGTAAAATCGCTCAATCTATGTACAGAAGTATAAAGGGCCTGGCATCTGTAGGTACCCAGTAAGTACCTAAAGAAAGAATGAGCACAGGTATCACTAGATCCACATGAACTCACAAGTGGAATCCAACTTGACTGAAGAACAGAAGGCCAGAACTGCCCAGACCTGCAAGGAGGAGACCAGAGCAGGTCCCCAAGGGTAATACCCAAAGACCAAGTAACTCCAGTCACCACTAGGAATGTGTCCCCATTCCTAGTGACAGTGGGCTATTCCAGACAGAGTCCAGGGACAAGCCAGAAACCAAAGGACCTGTTTCTTTGTCCATCTCTTCCCCAGAACTGGGCCCTACCCTCAATAAAAACCTCTGTTAGGGCTGGGTTTGGCCCTCTCTGGCCCTGAATTTCTGTCCTGTGATTCTAAGAAACCTCCTGAGACTCCCCACAGTGCCTCATTAGCCTCACCCTCACCTCTCCTGATTTCCTCCTGACCCCCTTGGCCAGAAGCGCGCAAGCACACACGCACGCGCGCACACACACACACACACACACACACACACACACACACACGATAAGCCCAGCCTATCTGCAGCTGCACAGATTCATTCTGCAACAGGCTGGGAGGATCCACAGGAAGGTGGGATATTCTCTGTCATAGGGGATAACTCCTGGGGCCCAGAGCCAACCTAGACATACTCCTGTATACTAAGCCACATCTCCACAGGATTGGCCTGCCTTGCCCTCATTAGCTGGCCCTTGAAACAAAAATGGAAGGCCCAGCTGCCATATCAGCTGGTACTCAAGCTCTTAGTTAAGCCACCAAAGAGTGTAGATAGGACTTCTACAGGCAGAGACCTCTCCCCTAGGAAAAGACCAAGAGCATCCCTCTCTCCCTGTCCCTGTCAAAGCCCTCTTGGTAAACTAAGGTTTGCTCCTGGTGGTTTGCCCATGTCTGGGACACATCCCTTCTCTGTTTGCAAATATCCTGGGCTGACTCTTCTCAGTCTTTTCCACCCCACTTCCTTCAGGGAGAAATAAGACCCAGGAGCATTAGGGCACGGTCAACACAGCTTGTCAAAGGCCAAAAGCAATGGGAAAAGAATTCAGACTGTCAGAGCTCCCTGGGGCCCAGAACTGAAGAACCCCATTGCAAGCAGGCTCATACTCAGAATGATTTTGATCTTCATGCTTCAAAATGAAATGTAGTGATTCCTCACCCAGGCAAGCAAGTTTGTGTGGATGTTCGTCCTCAAGTTCTGCAGGCAGGGACTGCCCGGCTCCAGAGCGAGATGGGGACAGGAAGCAAAGAGGGAAAGTCTGACCCTCACCCTGCCTGAGCTGGGATTCCGCCCTGGGGGCCCATGCTGGTTCTGAGGCCCATTAGAGAGCCACAGTCAGGCCTCCGGCTGACAGCCCCACCACCTTCCCTCTGTCCCCTTTTATAAGCACAAAGCCTTAGACCTCATCCTTCCCAGGGAGCTTGGGGTTGCCCCTCAACCCTAAGATGCTATGCAACCTCTGGGTGGCTCAACTAGCAGATGAACATGTCAGAGGATCTGGAGAGACAGGGTTGCAGCCAGAGAGGCTAAAAGAAGCTGTTGGCAGTCAATGTGGAGCTCTGTGCTGTACAGTGGGCAAATGTATGGCCACAGAACACGGTGCCAGGGAGCCCTGACCCAAGAAACAACAGTGGATAACACAGTCACAAGAGAGGGTTATCTATGAGAGAACAGCTGAGGCAAGTCTGATAGTCCTGAAGACACATGTTGTATGTTTAAGGATGGTTAACTTTAACAAAATCCAGTCTCACATGCAAAGGGAGATGGTGGCCTCCCCAGACCGGGATTCTGATCCCTGCTCTGACATTAGCCAGCCAGGGCTCTCTAGACTGGTACCCAGAAATGCTCCCTGGCTTTCCTCTCTCTGTGGATACCGTGGTGGTCTCTCACCATCCCACACGCCTGTCCAGCTTGAGTAGTTTCAGACTCTCTAGTTCTGCATGGGCCAATGACGGTGCAGTAAGTGGTGACCTTAGGGCCTCAACTGGACCGCTCGCCCGTGACAATTCCACTACCCACACCGTCTGAGTAATGGCTACATGGTGTGTCTGTCAGCATCTTTTTTTTTTAATTTTTTTTTTCAACGTTTATTTATTTTTGGGACAGAGAGAGACAGAGCATGAACGGGGGAGGGGCAGAGAGAGAGAGGGAGACACAGAATGGGAAACAGGCTCCAGGCTCTGAGCCATCAGCCCAGAGCCTGACGCGGGGCTCGAACTCACAGACCGCGAGATGGTGACCTGGCTGAAGTCGGACGCTTAACCGACTGCGCCACCCAGGCGCCCCTCTGTCAGCATCTTTGATAGCACACATTTAGTAAGCGGTGGATTCCATGCCGGGCAGCTCTTGTGCACAGAACACTGCCAAATTGTTCTCAGTCACTCCAGCACTGACCTGGGAGAATCACAACTGTTTGGTCAACACCAATGGAATTTGGTGCTTCCATCCAGGTCTTTCAAAGGCAGAGGGGCAGCACAGATCACAAGAGGACTTGGAACCTGACGCTCCCCTCTCTTCCCTCCCTTCCCCTCTTGCTGTCCTCCACTATCACCAGGGCACAGGACCGAGTGCTCCTGCCTCATATGCTGGAGTCAGGGAGGCACTGGGGCATCCTTCCAGCTCTGTTTGCTGTTGCTCATGCTGGTGTCACAGCCCATTACATCCAGCCAATTACATTAGATTCCTCTCTGGAGGGCAGTGGGCAGGGCCACTGTAGGGAGCAGAGGAAGACCAAGAGACTTCTAAATGAAGTAGCCTGTTGGGAAATCCTATTATGAAGCTCATCTTACAAGGCTTCGGTGTTAACGACCCTGTCCTCCCCAAGCCCTGAGCAGAGCTGGTCTCCCTGGGGCTGGAGTGGAGGCTGACTGAGCTGCAGGCTTCCTCTCACTCACCAGCCAACAGCTGATGGGCTGGAGCTAGAAGACAGGGTTCCCCAGTGCCCCGGATGCAGCTGCCAGGCTGGTGGCTGCACCTGTGCACACACCTTCACACACACACACACACCCTCCCCTTGGGACCCACTTTCTCTTTCAGCACCCAGGATGAGAATGCAGGTGGTAACCCAAAGCTGGGACCAGCAACCCCAAGAGAGATGGAAATAGGCTCCAAAACTTTTTTTTCCAAGGTGAGTGAAATTAGACATATTTTTCTCCACCTTCAAATCCTGCAGATTTTCTGTCTCAACTCCCCCAGGCTTATAAATTGGCTCATCTCAGCCACTCAAGTTGACAAAGGCACCAAAACTGTTCAAAGGTTCAAAATGTCCCTTGGGTTTCCAGGCATGAAGGAATTTACATGTAGGTGGAAAATTACCATGAAAAAAGGCCCCATTTGAAGAAAGGGGAGTGCCTAAGCAGCTGGGGAAGGACAGCAGCCTCTGGGGCATTGGCAAGGGAGTGGATGGCTTGAGGAGTGCCTGGGAGGGCTACACAGGACAAGTGCCAGAGAGGGTGTAGGCCCTAGCTCAGGGCTTTGACAGACATGTGGGGAGTGGGAGAGACATGAAACAGGGAGTTGGATGAACCAAGAACTGCTCTGGTCTTCTCCAGAAGTTGTCAAGGTCCAGCCAACGTCTGGAGTTGGGATGGATGGTCTCAGCTGACTTGAGAGTCCCCTGGAAAAGCCATGTGGATTCCTGGTTACGGCACATACATCCTCAGCTCCAACCCTGATTGGCAGGACCTGAGAAAGTCACAGGAGTCCTGCAGGCTTGACGGTGCCCTTGAGGGCAGCAATCCACCCCTGATGTTTGTTTGGAGAATAGCCCTGAGTGATCCAGCTGGTGCTGGCCAGCTGCAGGAAAGGCTGCTTTTTTCTGTAACTTCCAGACAGTCCTCCCTCAGCTTTCTGTCCCTCACTCCTCTGTCCATAGCCCCCTTCTCAGGCTTTCTAGCAGCTCAGCTTGTAGGGCCCTGCTCAAAGTGTGTTGATGTTCTGAGCATCTCCCCGCTGCTGGCCAGCTAGCCTCGTGCTCAGTCTGCCCAGCTTCCAGCCCACTCCTGCAGTCCCTTTTCCCAGACTCCTTCCATGTCACCTCAGGTCCACCCTTCTACAAATCCCACAAGCCCAAGATGCCTTCAGTGACCTCCTCTGAGCCCCCTTCTTCTATACTCCAGCAACATAGAAGGTTCTGGTCTAGAGCTTAGATCTGGGGTCCTTGGCCTGGGCTCCACTTGACGTACGCAATACAATCTTAGAAGGGGTCACCTGGGGATATCATTTTATAAAACCTCTCCTGTGGGGTCTCATGCCCACCATGGAATCAAGAATCACTGCTGCAGATGACCATCCTCCTCAGGCTTGGGGAGTCTTCTCTCCTCACTCAGACCTCCAGCTCACAAAGACCACCTGCCTACACAACCTGCCTCAAGGCAGTTTGCATGGGCCATACCTTTCAAATGTGTATTAACTGACCCACTGACTTGTTGAGGGACAGTGAATCACACGGACATGCTGATCACTGGTCACTGCTGGACAGCCATGGAGCTGGGCCCACGCAGGTGCAGGCAAGTGATGGATGAATATTCAGGTCTCCTGCTGACCTGTGTCTCTGAGTGGGGGCACCACATGACACCTTCATTCCAGAATTTTACCCCCTTAGAAGCCAGAGTCAGATGGTGTGTTTCAGGGCTTAAGGGCAATGCCATGGCATCGCATGGCTTTCATAGCATTCTCATATGCACTAATTATCCACTTAATTCTCATACACCCTAAGAAGTAGGCACAGAAGAAAGGGCTCTAATGGGAAAAGACTTACCTTAAAACGACCCAGAAGCTCACAGCAGAGTCAGGACTAAAACCAGTTCCTATCTCTAGGTTAGACCTCTTCCACCTGAATATACCCCTTTCCCCTTTCATTTTCCTACACCCTCCCCTCGAGTGACAGCACCAACAACAAAGGCCTGGGCCCAATGGGTCAGCGTGTGCCTTCTACAGTGGTGAGCCAAGGCTGGCCTAAACACCCACAGGAACAGGAATAAGGGAGGATAGCAGGGAAGGTCATACATAGCATTGTGATTCTCTGAGTCCTGAGTATGGCTGGAGATGCAGGCTAATGAGACAGCTCCTTTTGGAAGCTCCCAGGACTATGTCTGGAAAGGAAAGCCAGGCCCTCAAGGAGTACTCAGGGGCAGAAACAGAATCAAGCCCCATGAGTACATTGCTCCAGCTAGGATCTGGCTGCCAGAGGCTGTTCTAGCACCTGAGACCCCTCCCTGGGCACCCAAATGGGATACCATAGTCTCCAAGCTTCCAACAGACAGCTAAGAGGCCTACACATGCCAGGTTCCCCCTAGCAACTGTCAGTCTCAGCCCAGCCCTCCTCCCCAAGACTGACTTCAGCTGGCACAATATTTCAGGCTCCATGGCACAGAGGAAGCTTGCTGAGTGCCAGCTCTCAGCACCCCTGGCCCCAGGGATGGGCAGACTGCAGGCACCCACACAGAAATCAACTTAGCCATCAACCTGAGTAGGGAAGGTATGGGGTGGGTAAAGACAAAGCCATGAGTGCTCATTGATCGACTATACTATGAGCATAAGGTTTGAAGTTGGGGCAGATGGGCCATTTTCCTAGTAATTAATAATTTTATAGGGATCAGAGTCACTGGAGGGGTCAGCAGGCTACTATGACTCTGACTGATTGGTCCAATCTGTGTGAGTATAAAGGATGAGTCCAGAAGAGGCCTTGGGCCATGGAGCCCTCTAGAAAGTGTTCTGCCACTTGTGGCACATCCTAACGTGTAAGGTACCCCCAACAGCTTCCTCTGCTTGCCCCCATCTTGCCGCCACCCTCCTCAGGACAGGAGAGCTCTAGGCCAGGACCACTCTTCACTGGCTGGGCTACCTAACTGGTCTCCAGGTGCTTCTGCACAACAGAAC
The DNA here is from genome assembly GCF_007474595.2 of Lynx canadensis. NCBI lineage: Eukaryota > Metazoa > Chordata > Mammalia > Carnivora > Felidae > Lynx > Lynx canadensis. The sequence goes on along the minus strand of NC_044311.2, from coordinate 30,863,092 downwards.
AACAGGTCACCATGACTTTGACAGGAGAAGGTTTAGCAGACACAAAGTGAAGGTCAGAATAAGGTTCCTGTCCATGATGAAAGTCTGTCTTGCCAGAAAATAATATAAAGATATTCTATAGATTTGACACATGCAAAGGCCCAGATTCAAATATCCAGAGAAAAGTTTATCAGGTCAGTATAACTGAGCGAAGCCCAGAATCATCCAGGTTTGGCCCAGCCAGGCTCCAGGGCATTAATTCTCAGGGCTGTGTTGGAGGAGAGTAGCTTGCCTTCCCTCCCCAGTCCTGCCAGGACAGCTGAAAGGGGCTCACCGTGTCTCACCCACAATTCTCTGGCATCCCCCATTCTCCATGCTTCTGGCCTGATGAAAACTGGCTACACTAGGTGGGCCACCCCAGAACTGCCGTCAAGGGCTATGGTGCCTACCTGACAGCACAGCACAAGCACCCAAAATGGGTGGGGGTACCCTCGCCTGGAGACACATACAGGGACGAGTCACAAATCCTTCCACATGCACTGCCCATCTCCATCCAAAGGGTGCAGAGTCCTCCCGATATCACCGTCGATGGCCAAGACCTCTTTGCCTCCCTGGGGCAGCCTGCTTAGTTCTGGAAAGGGAGTCCTGGATGATCATCCATCAAAGCCAGATTACTAGCAGAGCCAATGGCTAAGATTTGGAGGATGTATCTTAAAGTCCTTGAGATAGAAAAAAAAGGGGGGCTTCTCTGCCCTTCTAGGACACAAGCTCAGCCAGGCTGCTGGGCTGTGAGACCCATGACACCACCTGGCTTGCCACTCTCCACTCTCAGAAATGCCACCAAAACGTGGCTGCCTATGCTTCTAAAATGGCAAAGTGATGCCCTGGCCACCCCGTTTCCTCCACCCTCCAGCGTGTTTGCAATAGGCAATTTGTGAAATCAAGTCAGTTTCATAATAACTCTAGATTAGGAACATCCACCAAAAGTCAGAAGGGGGTTGGAGCTGGGTAGGGAGAATGGAAAGAAGCCACTTGGATTTACTTATTTGTCTCCATAGGCCATCCCACAACAACCGCAGGAGGTGACTTGACAAACAGCACAGACAGCAGAACCCCCCAAAAGAGAAAAGTTCCAATTAGCCCAAAGAAATGAGAGACTGTTCCCAGAGTCCCAATTAAATCAGAACCAATCAATGCTTGCCCTGGTTCCTGCCATTCTGCTCGGGAAATAATGGGAAAAGCGAGACGGCCCCAGCCAGCAAGTGCAGTGTGGCAGCTCTTTGAAGCCTGAAGAAATCACCAGCACTTTTGCAAGCGTGCCTGGCAGCTGCCGCACCTGCACCTTTAAGAACTCAGCCTAGTGCCTGGGTCCCCACTCAGACCCTGACAAATGCCAAAAAGGGCGCCTCCTGCCCCACCTCCAACCGGGGGGACAAAGAGGAACGCTGTGGGGCCAGGCTAGGCTGGTTTTAAAACTGTCTGCCTCGATTCATCACTTGATCTGGCACTCTCTCCCCTCTGTTTCCACACCATCCATCACGGGCACCATAACCAAGAAATCCAATAAAGACACAAAGGCCTTAGTTCTCCCCTCTCAGCAGGCCTCAGAAAGGCTGTGTGAGTGCCCCAGCCCAGGCAATTAGCTGAGTCCAAAGGATCGCAGAGCTGATGGGCATTAGCAATCCTGTGCCTGGTGCTTGGCTGCAGGTATTTGGGGAGCAAGCTAAGAGAGGAAAGGGACAGGCAAAGACAATCTGGTGGTCAGGTGGAGTGTCAGAGGGGGGCAACAGGGAGGATGGCTGATAGGAAGCTCATGAGAGAGCAGAGGGAGCTAATGGAGCTCCAACTCCAACCTGCCCCCAGAGGTCTGGGGCAACCTAAACGATGAGTTAGGGTCAAGGTGGTCATTTCTGAGGTCTATGTGGGAAGCCTTGCCCTTGAAAGAATCTGAAACTTTGAATGCCACAGGCAAAATTTAATCGAGGAACGAAGTCTTCTCTTCCCCAACTCTGGACACCCCCTCCCTGTATTCAGCTTCCATGCACTTAATAAAGAAATAAGTCATGGATTCTCTAGACCATCCTATTCATTCTCAGAGAAGAATCTCAAGCCAGTTCAGCTCATTTATTGCCATGTATTAGACATGTGCTCTCTTGGACTGAGGAGAGCCAATGTGAGCACACAGTTCCCTGACACTCCCAAACTGCCAAGTTCGTATCACTCTGTATCCTTCGGAAGCAAAAGTAATACAATACCTGATACCACCTCCCCCCATTGCATTGGCTCATCTCCTTCCAGTACACAAAAGCTAGGTCCACCCCTGCCCCTGGCACTGAGCCCCTGGAGGAAGACAGCTGAGCAAAAGGCTTTGAGTTAATGACCTACATGGGTTCAAGACCAAGTTGGGTGCTGGGGGAACTGAACTGAAATGACTTAAAATATTTTGCAAATTCAGTCACTTCTCAACTACCCTTGAGTGAACTGCCCATGACAACCCAAATTCTCTATGCTTCAGAGCATGGGGCTGGACATGATGCATGGAGCATGGGGTGTGTGCATGGTGAAGGTCAAGAGAGTGCATATACACACAAAACAGAATATGAATGTCCAGGGTTATTACGTGATTACCTATCATTTGGAATTCTATCTCTTCCCCCATCATGAACACTGCATTCTGGTTGGACACGGTTGAAAAATCATCATAGCTGGGGATGTAGATGCCCCAGAGCTTTTGTGTGTTTTTTTTTTAAGTTTAAAATTTATTTTTGAGAGACAGAAAGAGAGATAGAGACAGAGAGAGAGATAGAAGCAGAGAGACAGGGAGGGGCAGAGGGAGAGGCAGAGAGAGAATCCCAAGCAGGGTCAGTGCTGTCAGTGCAGAGCCTGATGCAGGGCTTGAACCAAAGAGCCATGAGATCATGACCTGAGCCGCAAAAAAGAGTCAGATGCTTAACTGACTGAGCCACCCAGGAACCCCCCAACTCCCACAGAGCTTTGTAATAAGCCATCAGGCTCTTCTGCTCCTTTATGACCCAAAGCTGGAGGTGGGGAAGATTTGCAGATTGGACCCTGTCCCAGGTGGGCAAGAAGCAGAGGCCTTAAGAGGCCCTAGGACTTACCCTTGCAGGCCACACTGTTCTCAGGCTCATAGCCAGGCTTGCAGGTGCAGCGCCCAATGGGCACCATCCACTCTCCATCCCCATTGCAGTAGAGTTTGATGGGCACGTCCACTTCCTCTGCATTGGGGATGCATGTCCCCCGAGCAATCACCAGAGACGTGCTCTCTGCCCCAGTCATGGTCTCTGGAAACACGGCAAAATTTTGCACAATGCTGGGACACTTCTTGAAGAAGACGCGAACAGAAAGGAGAGACATACAGGCTCCATAATCCTGGAAAGCGAGGTAAAAACCATTCCGAGTAAGAGGGCCAAAGCTCCTGACTTCTGTGTTGACCTTCATCAACCTTCCCCCAAAGTCCACCTGGGAGAAGCTCTCATCTGCAGCAATGGTGTCTACTTTGAGGTAGGGGGCCTCGGACCAGAAGGCTGACTTCTTGGTGGCAATAACTGAGTCCGTCTCATAGTAGTACAAGTTGAAGGTCTCCTTGCAGGAACCTGGGACGTTGGGGAGGCTGCTGCAGTCTCTCACAGTGAAGCGCATCTCTGTGTAGATGCGATGAGCCCCCCGCCGGTTGATGAAGGTGGTGAGCAGCCAGTTGTTCTGGTTGGGCTCAAAGACGTTGCACACCTGGTAGGTGCGAATGGTGTTCAGGTTTTCATCGTAGCCACTGACTTCTTCCCACTGTACCAAGCAGGCCGCAGACACACACATGCAAAAACACAAAATAGAGAGTAAGAAGAAAAAAAAGAGGCAGAGCAAAGAAGCCTCGTTCTGCAGAGGGCCTTATGAGCTCACTAGTCCAGCCACTTGACGTGAGAAATAAAACATACCTAACCCTAATTTGTTTTTAAAGACCTCCTTATATGCAGACTTCAAATATTTCTCTGCTGGTCACCCTGAAATAGAACAGACTTTACTCTAGAAAACCTTCCTTCATCTAACCTACAGCACTCCTGCTGTGACTATGGCTCATCACCTCCACAGGACAAGCCTGCAGCTATCTGCCCTATGTGATGGCAAGGACTTGATTCCTGAGTGACACAGCCTCTCCTCTCCACAACCACTCTGTGGATTAGGGGTCTAATTACAGGACACCCCTCACCTTAGAAATCCTCATTTCCGAACCTAATTCTTTATGGTGGTTCCTTTAGAGTTGTGAAAAACATATGAATATAAGGCTTTTCACAACCTCTCAACAAACTTAGATTCTCATAAACTTTTGTTTTATAACATCAATTCCTTTGAAAAAGCTAAACCATAAAACTGGTAGGAGTAGGGGCTGCTAAGTGAGATGCTTAAGGAAACAAATCAAGCTTCATTGGGTGCAAACTGAAAGCAGGGATGTAATGGAGGAGAATGCTGGAGGATGTCACATAGGGAGGAAGGAGAGCTTCTTAACAGGGGAGAGACAGCATGCTTCACACTAGAAAAAAAAATTCTCATTTTTAGCAGCCCTGCAGGTGGGAAAGAGAAGAGGAACAACGCATTTATTAAGTGGTGTCTCTTGATCTTCCCTTTAACACTGAAAACTAGATATTATCACCCCCAATTTACAGATGAAAAGATATCATGCAATTCACCCATGGTCACATGGCCATAAGAGACAGGATAGAGAGGAGAAAGAGGTATTTTGAATGGCCAAAGAAATTCACTTCCACCAGGGGTGGGAGGAGAGTCATGGGGCATTCTCTCTTCCTTGGGTTGGGACAGGAAGCCACTACCTGTACTGGCGAGCTCTCAGGACCCTGACTTCAAGAACTGAGAGTACTCCCAGGACGTTTCAATGTGTTCATTAAATTCTGTTCTGCTTGCCAGAAACAAATAAGGGACCCAAGAAATTAAACTTCTCCTTTTTAATGTTCATTTATTTTGGGAGTGGAGACAGAGAGAGTGCGTGCGCACGAGCATGTGTGAGCAGGGGAGGGACAGAGAGAGAGTGAGAGAAAATCCCAAGCCGGCTCTGGGCTGTCAGCACAGAGCCTTATGTAGGGTTCAATCCCATGGACCGCAAGATCATGACCTGAGCCAAAATCAAGAGCTGGATGCTCAACTGACTGAACCACCCAGGCGCCCCAAGAAATTAAACTTTATCTTACGTGAAAAGAAAAAACAGATGAAGATCCTTGACTTTGATATTTAGCAGTGGCAAAAAGTAAAAGTACAAAATAGTATCTATTTCTTTAAATATTGTGCTAATCGCTTATTATTCACAGTGTAGAGCTGAAATATATAAAATAGAATTCTTAATTTAAAAAGCTGACGTCAGGGCACCTGGGTGGTTCAATCGGTTAAGTGTCCGACTTCGGCTCAGGTCTTGATCTCGTGGTTCATGAGTTCAAGCCCAGTGTCGGGTTCTGTGCTGACAGCTCAGAGACTGGAGCCTATTTCATACTCTGTGTCTCCCTCTCTCTCTCTGCCCTTCCTCCACTGTCTCTCTCTCTTTCAAAAATAAATAAACATTAAAAAAATTTTTTAAGTTGAAGTCAATCTTGCGTGCATGGAAAATATACACAGTTGCTTCTTGCACAGAATTAAGCCCCCTGTAAGAGCAGGAGGGCCAGGCTGCCCTTCAAGCTTGCGCCAGAGCATCTGAGACCAGGCGTGGTGTGTAGAACAAACAGGCACGTAGAGAGCTGGCCCTGCCCACCCAGACCTGAAGAGGGTGGCCACTTCTGCCGCCCGGGCCCTGCCACTGAGGCACCTGAGTACCAATCTATCCAAGGCTCTTCTCCCCCATCCCCTTCCAGCACCCCCAGGAGTCAGTCTCTTCCTCAGCTTGGAGTCCTTGGTGAGTTCTTTCCAGATCCTTGCACATTGCCAAACGTCACCTGGAACTTTGCTTAATTTCTTATCGATTCCCTAGATGTCAAGGAACCACTTTTAACCCCTCTTAAAGATTGTGTAATGTTCTAGTTAAATGTGTTTGTTAAAGTTATGTTCTGCTTGCCTGGGCTTCTGGAACCAGAAGCAAATATATTACAGAGAAGTCGCTGACAGCTGTTTTAGTTTCAATTTTCAGACCTCTCTCCCTTTCGTGGCCATTTTGAAATAACATTTCCCCAGTTGACCCTATGTGACTTCTGAGAGGACAGCTTTCTTTTGCTGTTTTGTAGGTGCTTAAGCACAGTCCTAGTCCATGACTTCAGTTGGCCTGTGTGAAGTGGCGGCACAAACACAGGGCCCCTTTGTCAATGCACAGGTGAAGCCTGCGGCCCCATTTAGGGCAGGGACCTGTCCCAGCCAGAGCCGTTGACCCACTCAAGACTGCTGCGGCTTCGCTATATGGGAGCAGGACAGGAAGCCCGCCTTTCAGGGCTCACCTTAGCACTGAGACTGTCACCACCAGCAGGTCTTAAATAGACAGAATGAGGCATTTATACTCTTGCGGAGCGGGGATATTGAGAACATTTATCTTAGAAAATGACACTGATTGGTATTATAAGACCCAATAGAGGTAATCGTTTCAAACATTAACCTCTCTGGGCCTCAGTTTTCTCATCTGTAAAATGAGGAATCATACTGGGTGACCTCAAGTTATAAAATCTACACAGATTTAATTGATTCCATGACAGCTCCTAAGGGAGCGATCAAAGCAAATTAGGAGAAATACAGTTGTATATTCAAAGGGAAAGAGTAGAGAGAAATTGAGAGAAAGGAAATAACTTCCCTGTTGTTTGGGGAAAGGCCATCACAGAGCCTCACATTCATTTCTTTCTCTCTTTCATTCTCCTGTCAGCAGGTATGACAGGGGTTGGAAAAATATGCTTACAGAGTGGGCTAGAGTAGGCATGAATGCCTTCCGGGCAAGAGGCAATTAGGACCGGGGGCCTTGAAGAAAGAGAATTATTTTGGCAAACAGAGAGGCGGGTGGAATGGCATTCTTAGCAGGGAGGGACAAACATTGTTATTTGTCTGTGATATCTGGAGTCAGCCTCGTTGCTTTATAGTTATACCTCATTCATTCATCAATGAAAAAAAAATATTTGCTGAATGCCAACTTTATGCCAGGTATTCTATTAACCACTGGGGATACAACAATATGACGCTTATAATCTCGTAAGAGAAACAGAAATTAGACAAATGGTGATTAAAATAACTAAATAATTACAATTGTGCTAGCTGCTGTGAGGGAAAATTACAGGGTGTCTAGAGAGGGGGTGTACCTGATACAGAGAGGAGTGTCAGGGAAGAACCTCCAAACTGAGAGGGGATGGACGGATAGAAGTTAGAAGAAGTGTGTGTTTGCTGGGGCCAAGAGGGACAGAGGAGGAGTGGGGAATCTAGGCCCAGGAACAGCAATTGCAAAGGCCCTGTGGTGGGAAAATGTGGCCTGGAGCCATTGAGTAATGCTGCCTGTGTGACAGAAGAGTCATAAAAAACTGCAGATGCAGGAATAAGACTGAGGAGAGGGTGAGTCTGGTCAAGAACTCTGAATTTCATCCTGAGGGTAACTGGAAGTCATTGATGAGTTTCCGTGAGGAAAAGTACAGGTGATCAGAGCTGAGGTTTTAGAAGATTTATCTGATGTAAAGTAGAGATTGGGTTGGAGGGCCACCCCAATAGATGGTGGGGACAACTGGGTGCAGGTATGGTAGTACAGGCAACAGAGGACAGTAGGTTGGAGTAAACCAGTGGAAACTGAAAAGATAATCCTGGGGTAGAACCTCTAGGTTTTCTTGAGCCGAGTGTGAGGTGGAGGACAGAGAGAGACCTGACCAGACCCAAGGCCCACATATCCCTTAATACTCTTCCACACATCAGAGCTTTGAGCTCTGCTGTGTCCCTGGGGCACACCACTCCTAACTCCTTACAAGAGTGGATATCCTACCCGTGGATGTGCAGAACTCAGATTCTTTCACTCAAGGCCTGCAACAGCCCTGGTCCCTGTGACACACTCTCACTGCCTATCTCCAAGCTGATTTCCTACGGGTCTCTGTTCAGTGGCAGCTTCTCAGCCTCTCCTTCTAGGCAACTGACATACTGCTTCTGTGTTCCTTTCTATAATTGTCTTTTACCATTAAAATGAGAACAAAGCACCATGATTTGCTTATCAGCTTGGCAAAAAATTAAAGAGATACAATAGCAAGTCTTGGTAAGAATCTGAAGCCAAGGGGACTCACAAGCCTAGTGGCGACAGTGTGACTGGTGGAATCTTTTAGAAGTCAAATCAACAGTTTCTCTCAACATTTCAAATGTTGGCCACAACTCAAATAAGCAGGGAAAAGGTACATCATTAAAAAAAAAAAAAATCATTGTGATAACTGAGTAGCTATCTGGGAAAAAAACACAGCTTTGCATCCATACCTTGTTCCTTACTTCAGGATAAATTCCTAGTGAAGCAAAGATTTAAATATTAAAAGTCAAACCAGAAAAATACTAAAAGAAACCCTGGAGATAATTTATGTATAGTAATTATAACATGAAACACAGAAGCCACAAATGAACAGATTGATCAATTCAGCTCTACAAAGTTTTTTCTTAAGTGACATAAGAGAAATGGCCAGAAGTAAAATCAAAAGGAAAAAAAAGAAAATATGCTGGGAAGAAACCACTTATACTTTATCACAGATAAAGTGTTAATTTCCCCTGATATATAAAGATAATCTATATATCAATAATAAGATGCAAAATAGGCATGGATATTGACAAACTGTTTACTAAAAGAGAGAGATAGCTCATAAATATGTGAAGAGATGTTGAACATCATTCAATATAACCATGTTGTGATACTTTGTTTTTGGGTGGGCGGGTCAGACAGAAATTTGATAACACACTATGTTGGAGGGTGTGTGGAAAGTAATCATTCTGATACATAGCTAGATGAAGGGCAAATTGGTACAACCTCTATAAAAATTGTGGTTTTATTTATTCAAATTATAGCTCTCTCTACCCTTTGACCCAGCCATTCACTTCTAGGATCAAACCCCAGATATACTTTTATAGATATATATATAAAATTAGGTATGAACGGTATTACCTGCAGCCACCATCACCTCCAGAGTTTTATGCATGCCCAGGACACCTGGAGGTGGCCAGGCCTCAGGGGACTATGGGCCTATGGAGAATGTAGCAGCCTTCTCAAATTTGCTCTCAGTGGGACCTCTAGACAAGCATGGTAGAAAGAACCATTGAGACTGAAATTCTCACCAACCAGTAGGATGGGGGAGCTCAGAGTTTGAAATAATTTTACTAAAAGAAAATAAGGCTAGGATATTCCTTGTGCATCTTTGTTTTGGGGGTAAGATTTATAATGCTGCACCCCAATCTTACATAAGTCTTCCTTTCTTGGAGCTCTCAATCGGACTCCAATATGGCACCCAAGACCCTTTGTTAATGTCCATCAACTAGTGAACACATAAACAAAATGTGATGCGGCCAAACAATGGAATACTAATCATAACTAAAAAAGAATGAAGTGTTGGTACATGCAACATCACGGACAAACCTCTAAAACATTATGCTAAATGAAAGAAACTTGACTCAAGAGACCATATGTTGCATGCTTCCATATACCTGACCTGTCCAGAAAAGGCAAATCTATAAATATAAAGGTATTAGTATCAGTATTTCCCTGGCACTGGAGATGGGAATGGGGAGTAACTGCAAATGGGCATGAAGAATCTTTTTTGGAGGTGACAGAAATGTTCTAAAATGGGATTGTGGTGATAAGTACACAATTCTGTAAACTTATTAAAAATTCTTGAACTGTACAATTCAAATGAATAAATTTTATGACATATAACTAACACTTGATTCCAGCTTAAAAAAAAAAAAAAACACCTCTTTGTTATTTAGTCCAGTCTCCACCTCTATACCCCACCAATGCTGGTTTGGTCTCTTTTTTTCCACAAATGCCATGCCCATTGCAACAAGAGGGCCCTGCTTGTCCTATCCACTGAGACAGGGATACCCTTCTCACTCCTTTATCCCTATATCCCTATGACCAGTATGTGCTTGACCAAGTTTATTTGTGAATGAACAAGTGATGTCTAAGTTGAGGCAAAGATGGCATCTTTGAAATGGGACACTTCCAAGGAAGTGGAATCCCTACCCTGATGCTGGGAGTCTGAGTAGAATCATGAGAATGGTCCTAAGATGGGTTCAGAATCTTGGGCCCAGGACCCCGTTCAAGAATCACTTGATTTTCCATCCTGGAGTCAGCCAGGTATCAGGCCAAAAGTGCCCTCCATGTCCAACATACACCCCTCCTTGTCACCATAATTTGCCATTTCTTCCAGAACAATGTTCTTCTTATTTGACCTCTCTCTTGCATTCCCCGACCATGCATTAGGGCTGCCATTACTTAATGCCTGGACTTATGCCCTGGCTTGCTGTTTGTCAGAAAGTAATGACAACAGACCAGGAAAGAGATGGCAAGGGTTCAAACCAGAGCCAGGTCCTCTCACTCTGCACATTGAGACAGTGCTCATCCCTGCCTCTTGATGTTGTTGTGGATGCTTTGACCGGCCCTAACACCTTTCTCCCATGTTCATCCCATCTCAACTCCTCCAAGACACAGAACCAGAGAATAACAGATCTGGCTGGAAACCACTGTAGATCATGTTGACCAAAACCTTTCGTTGACAAATGGGCACACTGAAGCCCAGAGCCATTCAATAGTTGGCCTGAAGTCAGGCAGTTGATGGGGGGCAAAGCCAAACTCTCTTTGTAGCTCCCTCCTGTGAGGGGGCTTGGGTATTCTTTCCTCCAGGAGGCCTTCCTAGCTTGTATTCAGCTACCATTTTTCCAAATGCTTATAGCATGATTGAGCTCATTCCATACAATTTAGCATTTCATAGTACAATATTTTGAACTATTCATTAATTGCTTTGTGTATGACTTTGGATTCTGAGACCAGGCTGTGAGCTCCTTGAGGATAGGGAATTACGTTTTGACTAATTTATTAGTTGATTTCGACTAGCAAAATAATTCCATGTATTTAGCTTTGCAGCACTGATACGACACAACTGCATTTTTATTCAGTAATGTCTGGAAACATTGAAATCCACTGGTTTTTCAGGGGTCCTTTCTTCTTTCACTATTGACCCTGGGAGATGTAGTCCACACACAAGGCAACCACCACAGAGTACATCGCCAAACTTAACCTCTCCCCAGTGCCCAGACTCTTCCCCAGCTGCCCGCTGGACACCTGGTGCTCACCCATGCTCTCTGTGGTCCTCCTGCTCACAGATGGCACCTTGTCCCTGTACTGGGTTTCCAGGAAGCACTCTGGACATTTCTGTTGCCCATCCCGGGGTTTAGGCACCAAACCCACGTCTCCCTTCCCCTCCATAGCTCATCCATGAGGTGTGTCCCTTTCCCCACTTGACTTTACTCTCTTTCCTAGTCACTCCACCAGACATTCTCTTTAACTCCCCTACCTCAGTGAGTTTTGTAAAACTCCATCTTCCCCATGGGGTTGCCTCTCCATAGTCCCAGTACCTAGCCCTCAGTAAATACTGGAAGGGGGCACCTGGGTGGCCTAGTTGGTTAAGCATCAGACTTCGACTCAGGTCATGATCTCACGGTTTATGGGTTCAGGCCCCACATTGGGCTCTGCAGTGAAACTGCTTTGGATCCTCCGTCTCCTCCTCTCTCTGCCCTTCCCTCGCTCTCTCGCTCTCTCTCAAAAATAAACATAAATAAACAAACAAATAAATAAATACTGGAAGACTGAGGGAATGAACAAAGCCCTGGTCTGTTCCTTAACTTCTCTGCCTCTTTAGCCCCTGGTCCTTTGCTAGGGACTTACTGCAGGTGACACCAGGCTACCTTGTTCCTGGGAGAAGAAGAAACAAAGCGGCTTTGCACACCCAGCAGAATATTAACAGCCTCTGAAAAGGCTCTATTATTGATGCAAATGGGCCACCTGTCCTTGAGATAAGCATAGTAAAGAAAACAATGACATCCATTAGAAAGTACTTGTTCAGGCTTTGAGACCATGACTTTGATGTATGAGAAAGACACTTCTAGGTTCCTCCAAGATCCAGGTTTGTTAGTCTTGTTTGCTGGAGTCAGATCTTGCAGGTCTGTGCTCAGGAGTAGGCAGCAGTGCCTGCTGACATTTGAACAGTGCATACTGGGTGCATATTGACTATCTGCAGTCTGGCTCTGTGTGTGTGTGTGTGTGTGTGTGTGTGTGTGTGTGTGTGTGTGTAAAACAAAACCACTGCCATGAATTCTATCTATCTGTCCATCCACACTGCCTTCTAGAACAACCATCAGAAACTCTAACACATTCGTTACCCTCCAAGAGTGGATCTGGATTTTAGAAACAGGCAAAAGTCATTTGGAGCCAAATCTGATGAGTCAGATGAATGAACAAGCTAAGAAATATTTCTTGCTCAAAAATGAAGAGCCACTATAAAAGGAACTTTAGAGAAGTGAGCTGATTCCACTTTATGCCTCTGACTAGTTCCAAGCATGGAGTTCTGGAAAGATTTGTGATAGCTGGCCGCTCCCTGGACTGCGGCGACATTCCTGGGTAGACCCTGCCCTTCCTGAATGCCCACCCATTGCCGCAGTGCTGCATCCAGAACTGCCCCCAAATAAGCCATTTCCCTCCAGTCTGGCCAGGAAGGACACTTGCTCTGGATACTGCTCTTTAGGAGGAAGACATAATCAAAGTTGGCTTTTTGGCCTCTATTAGCCTACTAAGACCCCAGCCATTCTGACTGTATGAAGCCCAGCTCATTTAACTCACTTTTTAAATAAAGAATTGAGCATCTACTACATCCCCAAGCAGTGTTCTGTGTTTTGGTGACCCGGCAGTGAACCAGAGGCAAAGTCCCCACCCCCGTGGGCCTCATATTCTAATAGAGTGAACCAGAGGATGAACAAGCAAACAAATAAATAATATAAAGTCAGACAGTGTCAAACACTCTTGAGAAACAGGTAAGGGGACAGAGTGACAGCTGGTAGTGGGGTCATCGTGGAACATTGCCTTTTAACAGAGATCTAAATGACACAGGAGCCACCAGCCTGGAGGGCACACGAGGGAGGGGCATTCCAGACTCAGAGAAGAAGAATGAACTCTCCAGAGCAGGAGTGTGCCTAGCACATTGCCAGGAAAGCCTAGAAGCCAGGGTGGCTGCCAAATTGCACAGGGCAAGGGGAAAAGGGAGGAGATGAGGCAGGAGAGGTTGCCAGAGGACAAAGGGGCCCCACCCCTGCCAGTTACAGCTCTGTGACCATGGATGACTTTCTGAGCTTTAGTGTCCTCATATGCAAAGACTATTTACCTTGGTGGGTACCATGAGGACAGAAAGATCATGTAAGAAACTCATCTTGCGCTATGCCTGCAAATACCCTCCATTCACTAAGTACCAATTATCATTTCTACTACCATCAGCAGCATCACCACTGTTAATGTTAATCTCAGGATCCACCTCCGACTGATGCATGTGGAATGGGTATGGAAATTGTCTCCTCCATCTTGGATAAATAATCCCGCCTTTGGTCAGCAGAATGCCAGGACTAAAGAGCCAAAACCTGCCTCTCCATACAGTCAGCACCCCCCTTTCTTGCCCCTCCTGGAATCCTCTGGGCAGGTTTAAGTATGGATTCCCTTCTCTCAACTAGGCAATCCCTGAAGCATGATCAGCTACCAGCTCAAACTACAAGGAGATGAAATCTGACATTGCACATAGGCTTTGGTCCCATTCGGCAGTCTGTATTGGGGCACAAACTGCTGTTTGAGAGAACTTGTTATTTTGCAAACAGTCGCTGCCAACATGGAGCCATACGGAACTTGCCTGTCACTGCCCAATCAGAGGAAGCCCAAAGACCCACTTTCAGACCCCAGTTAGAGATGGCTGCCTCTCTGAACAAGAAGCCCACTGAGACTCGAACAGTACACAACTTCACAGAGCCCACAGGAGGCCACCGATTCTTCAGGGCAGCAGACTGCGCTGGGCCAGAGCCGCCACCCCAGCAGCCTGGATGCCAAGGATGCGGCCCCTGTACAGACAGTAGAATAGGCCTGAAAGAGCTGGGATATTAGACAAGCTAGAGGCCTAATTAAAATGTAAAATGTGGTCCATGGGGCATAAATTCCTACAAGCCCTGAGGGATCTACCATTTAGTGCACCAACCAACCACGGCAGCCACTTATTCAATGGCCCCCCTGAGGGCTGCGAGCACCAGCTTACGTCCCAATAGACTTAATTTACCTCCCAGATGTGCCGGGCTGGGCGGACAGGAATGACCCTCCACTCATTACCATGGCTCCATGTGATGTGCCAAAGAACTGGACAGGCTACCTGAGACAGGGACTGCCTGGAAAGGCTTTCATACTGCAGTGGTACAAATCCATGCATTCCCTCAAGGATTGACTTACTCTCTGCCGTGCAGAAGAGCACTGGAATGGGGGTGAGGGACCCAGTTAGGTACGGAAATAATTAGAATATGGAAAACACACTCATTGTTTCCAATGCAGGCTCTAAGAGTCTCTACAAAATCCATTTAAAAACTTAGGTCGGGGGGCGCCTGGGTGGCTCAGTCGGTTAAGCCTCCGACTTCGGCTCAGGTCACGATCTCGCGGTCCGTGAGTTCGAGCCCCGCGTCGGGCTCTGGGCTGATGGCTCAGAGCCTGGAGCCTGCTTCCGATTCTGTGTCTCCCTCTCTCTCTGCCCCTCCCCCGTTCATGCTCTGTCTCTCTCTGTCTCAAAAATAAAATAAAAAACATTAAAAAAAAAATTAAAAAAAAAAAAAAAAATTAGGTCGGGAAATGCAAGAAATACTGTCTTGAGCTGCAAGCAGGAGAAACAGCCTTAGCGGAACACATTGTGTCCCTGGGAAGGATAGTTCTGTGCTTACCAAAAAAGGGTTGGAATTAAGAAGCACTGCCGTCACCATGCCTAACACTGGACCCCAGAAGTCACGGTGACCCCTGGTTTAGCACAAGAGTTCAATTGCACAGACTCTGGAGTCAGCTAAGCCCATGTGTGTGACCACAGGCAAGTCTTCACCCCTCTCTTAGCCCCGGCTGTTCCTCTCTCACAGGGACACAGGGGTACCTACCTCATGAGGATTCAATGTGAGGATTAAATATGACAATTCACATAAAGTACTTAAATCTGAATAAGAGACCCCTGTAAGTCAGTTATTATGGATATCAGCCCTCCAGAGACACATGCTTATTAGCCTCTCCCTGAGCACAGTTGTTATTTTTCCTTAAAAGTCCTGGCTTTTCTTCCATGGTGTGTATTATCTAGGACTCTTTCCTGTCTGTCTGGTTTTTTGCACCTGTGCATCATCTTTGGCGCGTGCACACGTGCCTAAGTGTATATATGTGCCCGTGTGTGGCTGGGGGTGCTGGCTGTGGCCCGGGTAGGGCCTGTGTGCCCTCCCTTGGGTATGCCCACACACCAATTGTCTCATGAGCACCGGTCGGCTCTGTACCTTCCCAGCCAGGGTGATGCCTCTCACTGCTCAGAGATCATGCCAACAGAGAGCGAGGCTGACTGGGCCCAAGGTCCAGATGGCATGCATCTCTTTGCATCCTGGCACACTTCACACCCAGGTCTCCGTCAGCTTGCTGGGAGAAACACTGCAGGATTGTGCCTCCGGAGGGGGCTCCTTGTCCACAGCCCCCAGGCCACTGGAACTTCCACCAGGCAGCAGCATTTCGTACCAGGCTCTGCCTGGAGTGGGGTCCTCAGCCATTATGACAGCTGCTGCTGCTGCTGTTGACACTGCAACAGTGACAAATTCATCCTTCTGACAAGATCCCTTTCAATAATTCACAGGGAGCTAGGGATTAAGACACTGTTTCTCTCTGTCTCTGTTGGGATTTAAAACACCTCCAGCTGGGGTATTTAAAGAGAGTATAATGGGCTGCCCCTCTTGGGGCTCCCCTCCCCCTTTCCTCCTCTTTCCCATTTCCCAAACTCAGCCCCCACCCCACCAGCCAGCCCTATAACAAGGAGGCCCAGAAAACAAGAAAGAAAAAAAAAAAAAAGGAGGGAACCAGTGCTTGGCTGGTCACTATGGCAACCATGGCAGGGTATTCAGCTGTCATTATCCCAGTGCCTCACACATGTGATTATCTTAAGCTGTCGATTGAATGTGGTCCTCGCTGCTGTCCAACAAGGCCTTGTCGAACAAGGCAGGGGCGGGAGCTGCAGGGCCCCAGGCCCCAGCTGCCTAATCCTGCTCTGCCCAGATCTGGGTTCCACCGCCGAGGAGCAGAGTTACCACCGGGAGAAACTGATGACTTTTCCCTGCAGCTTGGAGCCATCTCTGAGGCTCCACAGAGCCTTCCACAGAACGCACAGAGGGGGCCAGGCTGGGGCTGGGCTGGAGCACTGGGTTAGAGCCTGGGGGAATGGGTTCCTCACTGCATGAGCGCAAAGAGTTTTGACTGCATGAGGGCCAGGCTGGCTGTGGCCAGCTGGAGCCACCCCCGAAACAAGAGAGCAAGCCATGGGGGGAGGAAGAGGCTGGCCTTCCTAAAGTTCTTGGCTTTGTTCCATTCTCAGGGTGGGGGAGAATTCCCATTCTCAGGGTGCAATAAAGTCAAATTGAGCCTGGAAAGAGAACACACTGTCCTCTATCCTGCCTACTCCCTCCCAATTGTGAGAATGTGGTCACTATGTAGGACCCACTTCAGGGGACTTTTTTTCCTGGGACTGCAGCTGCTAGAGTGTGGTTCTGGGAAGCCCAGGGAGGACTTCGATCTCACTTCTTTGCCTTGCAGACTTTGCTACAGATTGTCTTTGGGCTGAGGTTTCCCAGGTCCATGAACATTCTGGTCACCCTCTACTAGGCATGCTCCAGACTTTCCAATATTTTTTTTTTTAAACTCAGCTCCCAGAATGAGCCCATGATGGCAGATGTACTCAGGCCAGCACAGCACACAATGGGGCCACCATCACCTGTGACTTGCACCTGGATTGCTCCAAATACCACCAGCTCAGTCGGGCCTCTCCTGCTTCTGCATCCTGTGGTCAGTCCCCACAAAAACGTGACCAGCCACATGCAAGTCCCCACCACCTGAGGCACTGCCCACCTGGGTCACCCGGGGGCTTGTTGGCTGCATAATGAACTGTTCACATATAAATGCAAATGAAGCCCATTACCGTCAACCATGTCAGTTTGACAGCAGAGCTCTCCATCGGCAGGATAAGTTTAAATCTTAACTCCAACATCTTTCATGTTGGTTGTCCTTTGTGACACTGGGAAATGTCGGGCATGCCTGTCCCCACGAGAGTGGTGAGTGGGACAGTGTGTCCACGGAGGTGAGGATGTGCCACGACTAGAACTCCCTGCCATGAGAGCGGCAGAACAGCACCTCAAGTGGAGCGGGCGCTGCTTCTACAGAAGTGACAATGAGGCCACTGGATGAGACAAAGCAACTCACTAGAGCCCACCCCTCACGTGTCTCCCTTCCTACAGTCCTCACTTCCTGAATATTTGCCAAGGCCTGAGGGTGGAAGCTGACCCCCAGGCTCCTCCATCCTCGCCTAGAGCCAGCCGTCCCCAAGGACGACCTGTGCCCTCCTCTGGATCCCAGCCAGCCCTTACCTGGTCCTCCTCCAAGTCCTCCTGGACCCTGAGCCCCATATGTCACAAAGCGTCTCTTCCACCTCTTCCCATACAGTTTGCTTTAAAAAACAATTCACAGCAGGGGGAGACCTGGGTGGCTCAGTTGGTTGAGCATCCGACTTCAGCTCAGGTCATGATCTCACGGTTCCTGAGTCTGAGCCCCACATCTGGCTCTCTGCTGTCAGCACAGAGCCCACTTTGGATCCCCTGTCCCGCTTTCTTTCTGCACCTCCCCCGCTGATGATCTCTCTCTCAGAAATAAACACTTAAAAATAAATTCATGGGGTGCTTAAAATGTGCACTACTCACTAGCACATGGGTTTCAAACCTACCTTTTCCCTTTGTAGAAAACAAGGAAACTTTTACCCCACCCCTGTTTTCCAGTTTCTCAATGACATATGACTCTGAGATCCCTTCCTAACACATCTTCAGGAGCAGAGGTACAAGAGTAAGCTAAGCTTTGTGGGGGGTGCCTGGTGGCTCAGTCGGCTGAACATCTGACCCTTGATGTCGGCTTAGGTCATGATCTCACAGTTCCCGAGACTGAGCCCCCATGTTGGGCTCCCTGCTGACAGCGTGGAGCCTCCGTGGGATTCTCTCTCTCTCAAAATAAATAAATAAATAAAATAAATATTAAAAAAAAAAAAAAGAGTAAGCTTTGTGTCCAGATTGGCCTGGGGTCAGTCTCAGTGAAACCTCTAAGCAGTCCTAGGATTCTGGGTAATTGCCTCCAGCCTCAATGTCTGCTCTGTAAAATGGGAGAAATACCACCTGGCTTGCAGGGTCCTGGTGAAAATCCAGGGAGGTCATACAAGTAATTTCAGTGCCTGGTATGCAGCTGGTACTTAATTGTGGGTGACTAGCAGTAGCGGTGGTTATCGTTATTACTAACAATAGCATTGTTATTAACAGCGAGGTTCACCCTCCGATGGCATTCATGCCAGAGCCAAACAGAAAAGCTAGAATGCTGATCTCGCATCTCAGCACCCCCCACCCCCGTGGTCGGTTAATTCTATGCAAGTTAAGTCCCTCAAACAAGAGTCACTGCAACTACTAGTACTAGTCAGGGCAAGTGCTACTGACCGAGCTTCAGAGTTTACAAACAAGGTAAACACTATTTAATCCTGCCATCCACTGTATAAATAAAATGTCACATTACCCAGGTGATGGGGCAGAAAATGGGCTCAGAGAAGTTAAAGAACTTCAAGGAAAATGGAAATAGCCCAGGACAACTGATTCCAAATGCTGGGCCTGCTCCTTTATACTCCCAAAAGTACAGTAGTCCCCCTTATCCACGGGGGACATGTTCCAGCACTCCCAGTGGGGGCCTGAAACTGCAAATAGTACCGAACCCTATATGGTCCTCTCCTAAGCAAACATTCCAAGGACAAGGTTTAGTTTATAAATTAAATATAAATTTTAAATTATAAATGTATAAATGTTGTTAGCACAAAAAGAACTGATAATAAAATAGATTATAATAATCTACTGTAATAAAACTTACGTGAATGTGGTTTCTCTCTCTTGACACAGCTTACTGTACTGAGCTCACCCTCCTTGTGATGATGGGAGATGATAAAATGTCTACATGATGAGACGGAGTGAGGGGAATGACGCAGGCACTGTGACGGAGTGCTAGGCCGCTACTGACCTTCTAAGGATACATCAGAAGGAGGATCACCTGCTTCCAGACCACAGCTGACTGTGAGTAACTCAAACCACGGAAGTGAAACTGTGGATAAGGGGAGACTATTATACACTGGGGTTGGGGCCAAATTATTCCAATGCTTTTGGCTGTAAGGGGAGGTAAAGTCAAAGGTGTCATCAGAGGGCTGCTCGGTTTCCACAGAGGCCAGGCTGGTCCCTGCAGACCTAGACTCAGGGTCCACATCTGTGTCTGCCCACCCTGACCCTCCCTTCTTCTTCCATTTGCCTCTCACTCATCTTTGCTAGGCCTCGAAGCTCTGTCTCACCTTCCTTCTAAAGCTTTGTCTTCCCCAATTTCTTTTCTTCACCAAGGCAGCCAGTGTGACGGAGCTGTGAATTCAGGCAAGGAGCCCCTGCTGACCCACCTAGCTCTGTCCTGGTGCCCATCTCCTTCCATAGCCCTGAGAGCGACTCCTGCCTTCAATGTGAGGAGAGCAGCCATCAGGCAGTTGGTCTTCAGGCTCACCTATCAGTGGCAGAAAACTTTGAGCATTAGAACAAGGGATGTGGTGGAGGTGACTGCCTTTCTGGGGAAGGTTTTAGGAAAGAGGAAAAACACCTGTCTGTGCCAGCAAATGAAGGTTAAGCCCGCCTCCACGAAGGGGAAGGGGGGCTTGGTGACCTCTGGGGCTCCCTTTCAGAGTCTGCAGACAGACATACCTCCTGCTCTGCTGCAGAATGAGCCTGTGAGTTCCTTCCAAGAACAACAAGATACTGCCAGACAGGTTTTGGTGACCCGTCACAAACTCCCAAAGTTCTTTAATCCAGCAAGCTAAAGAAGCATCTCTCCCTCAATCTCTCTCCCTGCCCCGCCCCTACCTCACCCCTGCCCCATGTATACACAGTCAGACCCAATTTCTTTCTGCAACCAATATACTAATTACCATTCTACTCAACAACACTGGTCATCTGTAACATTCTCTTCACCTGTCTGTTAAAGGCCCACACATGCCCACGAAGCTCTCGTATAAAAGCCGCACGATAGCGCAATCACAGACGATGAAGCAGGGCAGAACGGTGCCCTTGCTGCTCATCTGGTCCACCACTCCCCTGCCCTGGGTACCTGCTGTCCTCAGCCCACGGGCGCCTGGCTGTCACACTCTTCCCAGAGTAGCCCCGAGCACCCCAGCACCTCATGGACTACCTTCCTCTCTCCAGGGCCCCACCTCCACGGCTCCGGGGCCTTTGTCTATCACTGTCTCTGTCAGGCAGGTGATTTTAAACTTCCATTCCTAAAAGACGCATATTATATAAAAAAATGTTTTAAGTGCCTCGGGGTGTTTTGTTCCTCATTGCTTCATAAAAGTGACATTAATAGCCAGGGAAGAGCACTGCTGAGTGCAATTACAGAGGATGTTTCAGGTATGAAAGCTGTTTGGAGCCTGCTAATGTTTCCTAATTACAGGCCTTTTGGTAGCAGAGAGAAAAAGATAAAGAGTGGGTGGGAGGCCCAGGGTGGGGAGCTCTGACTTATCTCAGTGGTTTACCTGAGGGGGTGGGGGGAGGGGAGGAAAGGGGGGAGGGAGCAGGGAGGTCAGAGGCCTCCTCCCTGGGAGGCAAGGCCTCTCTCCTTGGAGAAAGCAATATTCATTCCTAGTAACAGCTCAGGGAAAGGACACCACTCATCTCTCATACTGTAAGAGAAAACCTTTCATGTACTCAGTCTGAGTTTGAGGAACCCACCGCAACGTGACCTGGAAGTTCCTTCTGGAGCCACCCTCTGAAGAGACCAAGGTGGGCAGCATTTCATTGGAAAAGACAGTACCCCATGGTTGTCAGCAGGAGAGCAGCCTGCAGGAGATGAGATGTCAGCACTGGCACTTTCTAGCCATGTGACTGGGAGTAATTTCACAGCTGATTCTGTGCCTTAGTTTCCTCATCTGTAAAATGGGGCTGTTGAGGAATCATGTGTGCATGACTATAATGCACTCTGAGCCTGTGATACACTATGAGATTTAATTTTTCCCTACCTAGCATCTATTCATCCTTCTGGTACCTATATCCCAATTCTTTCTGGGGAATTACTCCCTCTCGCCCTTTATCCCCGGGTTCAGGTATGCTCAGCACAACACAGAGATAGACCCAGAATTTGGGAGGACCAGTGGGCACTAGGCTTTTGCTGGCTGCAGAACTAGTTGAGGCAGGCATGGGATTCCAGGCAAGCTGCTCAGGCCCAATCAGAGCTAATTCCAGGGCTTCTTCTGGGGCAACCACCAAGAGGGGCATGTTCTTCCCAGGGGATATGAATGAACAAGGTTGTAGAAGCTGAACTTCTTAGGACCAAGAGGAGGCCCAGTAGGGAACCAGCACCATGAGAGTAGAGAGAGAAAAAAAGTAGATGGGGAGAAAAAGAGAATGGGCAGGGGTGTGGGGGGGGGGAGAGAGAGGGAGAGAGAGAGATCCTTAGACTCTGGAGCAGCCCACACATGAAGCCACATCGGCTCCTACGGCCCTATACCATTCAGTTACATGAGCCAGGGCACTTCCTTTAAGACTGAGTTGGGCTTGGGGCGCCCCAGTGGCTCAGTGGTTAAGTGTCCGACTTCAGCTCACATCATGATCTTGCAGTTCATGAGTTCAAGCCCCGCATCGGGCTCTGTGCTGACAGCTTGGCGCCTGAAGCCTGCTTCAGATTCTGTCTCCATCTCTCTCTGCCCCTCCCCCACTCAAGCTCTGTTTCTCTCTCTCTCTCTCTCTCAAAAATTAAATAAACATTAAAACAAACAAAAAAAGACTGAGTTGAGCTCTTCTGTCACTGGCCACCAGAGAACCCGGACTGATACAAAAGTGTGGCTTCCGGCTATCAAGCCAAATCAGGCCAAAGGCTCCCAAGTCCCAGGTGGTGGTACCAGTCTGAGAAAGGATGACCAACCCCAAGCCCCTTTGCTGGCCTGTCCCTCGGCAAGGCCTGAAATTCAAATACCAGAAAGCTCCATTCACAAAATCATTTTGCCCAGAGCTAAATTTCTCTTGGATTTGCCTAATTTAGCTCAGGCTTTTCTGTCTTCATTAACATGATTGAGTCATCAAATAAAGAAAAGAGAAAATCCAGCCCTCCAAAGGGCTAGTACTATGCTAATGTTTCTTGAGTGTTTACAGAGGAAAATGTCCTACTGAAGTGTTTCATGTATGAGGAGGTGCCAACCTTGCCCCACTGAGGAGAGGGGGAAACTGGGGCTGAAAGAGTCTTAATGCCCAGCCCAACATCACACAGCCAGGGAGCTGCAGAGCTGAATGGGAGCCAGTTTATTTGATGCCAAGGCCTGGAGCCTTCAGGGCTCCTCTATAACTTCTCATCCATCAGACAAATTTCAATTGATTTTGCATGGCCTTGGAATAAATGGGGTGTTATAAGAGCGAATTTCTCTCCTGACCATGCTTTCCTTATTCCCATGATAAGGGCAGCTGGCAGGGGTGCCTGGAGGACTGACTGACAGCAAGCAGGGAGGCAGCCAGGGACTGCCAAGTGTCCAGGAAGGTCCACATGTGGACACTAAGTAGTGGCGGTGAGGCCCTCATGTGTCTGTTCTCATGGACGTGCATCTGGTGTTGGGAGCTAATGAATCAGTTTACCAGACACACGCATTCAAATGAGTGTTATTCCCTTCACAGGGGCCTCCTCTGGAAGCTCTGCCACTAAGTCCAATAACCCTCCCATCATTTAAGATATTTCCAGAACTCTAGGAACTGCCCACAGGGGCATGAAATGAAATAAACTCATTTAACTCCCCCCCCCACATACATATATACATACGCACATATATATGCAAATGTATACTCACATATATGCACAGATGACCACATAGACACATATACAGGTGACCATATATATACACATATACATATATAGACATATATATAGACACATACCTACACATATACACACATATACACACATATATATACAGATGCACATACAACATATATACACAGATGCCCGTATGTATATATATATACATACACATGTATACTTGCACAGACACACATACATACACATATGAACATATACACACATATATACATTTACACACATGCACAGAGCACAGGCACACACACACCCAGCTTGCTCATCCTCAAGGCCCATAGGCTTGGCTCTGGAGTCCTTTTCTATCTTGCCACCATCAAATTCCCCTTCCCATGATAAGGATTTACCAATACTGAAGTAGTGAACAGACTTTGTAGCAGGCCAGGAAGGTGGTTCCCAAGGGCAGTGCAGATGCAGCTGGAATCTGGAAGCCCAGGGAGCACTCTTCGCAGATAACTGAGGTAGATGTTTACACTTAGGCCACATGGCCCACAGACACAGAAACCTACACACACAGAGCCCATGGGCAGCCCAGGTGCACAAAGCCAGTGAGCCCTGGCAAAACTCATGGAAAGTGAAAGAGCTCTGGGGCTGGATTTCCAATAAGTGAGTGGAATAAGCCTCACTATCAGAGAGACCTAGGCTTGTTTTTCTAACCCATCATAGGCAGCACCTGAAAGCAAGTGGCACCTTCCCCTGGGTGTCCAGGTCTCCTTTGTCAGGCTTATTTCAGGACAGGTGGCACCATCTGCATCACTAAGTAAGCTCTTTGAAAAGATATTGACAACCAATTGGGTGTTGAGAGGCCTAAAACAAGTATTTCATTGGGCTACAATAAACCAAAATTGAACATCTCTTATGTTCAGAACCCTGGGTTGGAGATGCAAGAAGTATCAGGAATGCTCTGGACCTTCCTCGTTTATTTGGTCAACAAACATTTATTGGAGCCTGTCTCCTGCCGGGCTGGTGCTGGGCACCAGGAATACAGAGATAAGGCTGTTTCATCCTCTGGCCGGCGGGGGAGACCACACACCAATATCTGGTTAGCTCACAGAGCGATGGACAGTGTGTCAGAAGTCTGCACCAAGCCGTATGGGCTTCAAGAAGAGAGCACCTAGTGAGCCCTGGTGGAGAGGAGGATCCAGGAGGGCTCCCCTAGGGGGTGAGCACAGAGCTGACACTTGAGGGGCAGGGAGTGATGCAGGAAGGGAGGGGGGAAGGAAAAGAGTAGGGAGGGCCAGGAAGCATCCAGAAAGGGGGGGGGTAGATTGGTGAGAGGGGTAGCCATAAAGACCACCACTTACTGAGTGTCTACCATGAGGCCTCCCTGAACACCCCCACTGCCCAGAGGCCCTGAACTGTGAAGGTCAGGGAACATTTTGTAGCAGGGCTGGAAGCAAGGGTTTGGGAGAGATCTATGAAGCCAGCCCAAGGCCACACGTGTCACCAGTGAGGGTCCCTGGGATGCCCTTTGGTGGGCAGCTAAGCTCCTCCCTGGCATTTGTTACTGGATAAATGTCACGTTCTCCCTCTACTCACCAGGTGGCCTCTATTCAGGTTAAATCTAAAGGCTTTGAATTAAAGCTACAATTAGATCATAAAGCAACAGTTTTCATTTGGGCACAAATACTTTCTGTGTTTGACATGGAATATTATGATCCACTTTCCAGCAATAGAACTGAAAACAATTTGTGGGCTGTGTGTGGGTGGGCGGTCCAACGCCTTCCCACAACTGGTGGTTCTCAAGCACAGCTGTGAAGACATCCAGGGAGCCCCATAAAAGGAAGAGTCCCATGGCCTCTCTCTGGGGAGCCACCTCACAGGCTGTGCACTGTGGGTAGGGTTCATTGGAATGCCAGTTGGGCACCCTGGCAGAATTAGGCTTCTTCTGGTCAAGACAAACTCAGTTCCCTGGGAACCCCCAGGCTACCGGAACAATGCCAGTCCACCCTTCTCCATTTTAGGCATGCATGATCTGAGGCCTCTTCCCCCTTTTGGGGGTGGGGGTGGGGAGTGTCTCATCCTCAGTGGGTCCCAGGAAGATGTGATCACCCACCCAGCCCCCTGGCTTCTCAAATACCTGACCTCAATCCCGTTCCCTGGACCTCTTTACCACCCAGAAGTACTCTGCATATCTTAAATCCAAGCCCTGCCTCAAGGCCGTAGCCTGTGGTCCTCCTCCAGTCTCACTGAGACCTCCATCTGGGCCCCTGCACTTTGTCACAGTGGTCAGTCCCTCCTGGTGTCACATTTCTTTCTGCTGAGTAGATGCCTTGATACAAGATGCCAACCTCCTTTCACCAATGTCCTCAGCCCCTTACCCTTCCAGGCCCACTGTTCTTGCACACCCACACCTCAGGATGATCTACCAGGACACGTCCTCCTATGTGATCAGATCACTGAAGGGGGCCTGCAGATCAGGGCACCACAGACACATGGCTTGTGGCCACAGCTAGGCCACATTCCTTCTATACACACCCAGTCTCTCTCCACATCTCCAACACCAGCAGTGCCTTCAGACCTGCTCTGCCCCCCTAAAACTTGCTGCCCAAGACCACCCCATCCTCAGGGCCTGAACCTGGACTCCAACCTCAGTGAGAAGATAGAACATTGAAATAATTTTCCTTTTCACGGCTTCTGTCACAAAATCTGAGTGCCCACATCTCTCTGTAGCCACCTTATCTCTGTACTTCCATTTCTACAGGAGTCTCTTCCCGTGAAGAGCCAATGTGCCCACAGCCCCATTCCCTCTCTCCCCATGTTTGGTCTTCCTGCCTCTTCACAAAGTGCTGTCTCCATTGTCTCACCTCCCACTGACCTTCAACCCTTGCTTTCTGGCTTCTATGCCTGTCCTCTGTGAAACCCTCCACACGGGTCACCAACAGGGTCCTTGTAACTAAGCCCATCCAGCCCCCCGCACCATTTGCCACTTCTGTCTCCTCTTACTCCTTGACACATTCTTGGTTCCTGTGAGAGAACCGCTTAGTTTTCTCCTGCCTCCTGAGCCATACCTTCTCAGTCTCCTTTCTAGGCTCCTCTTTCTATATTTGACATTTCAATTCAGATTACCCATCTGAAGCTGTCACCTCTTCTCCCTCCAGATACTCCCTGGGAGACTGCAGCCACGCCCCAGGCTCCCTTCCCAGTGAGGCTGCCTGCCTTCTGATTCCACTGCCCATGAGTCAAATGCTGGCAGAGCCCGTCCCCATGGGTGCCTTGCAAACTCAACAGGTCCAATGCTGAACTCTGCCTCTTCCCACCCAAGCTCGCTGCTCCTCCTGTGTCCCCCATCCCAAGAATGGCACCATATCATCCACCCACTTGCCCAGGTCAGAAACTTTCAGCAAGTAGCTGAGTCAGGCAGTGAATTAGGTGCCAGTTTCCAACGGTGAGCAAATAGGGAGAATCCCAGCTACCTTTGAGGTGACAGTATGGCCAAAGAGGAGCTAGAATTAGGGGGGATAAAAATTAATCCAACACTGACACATAAAGATGCAAAATCTGCAACTATGGAAAGTGTTATTGAGGAAAGCTCCCTGGCCCTGAGTGGACCTGTGATGGGGACCCAGTACAGTCAGGGGGACAGCAAAGGTGCTCATGTGGATGGGCCTGGAAATGACAAAGAAGAATCACTCCAGTGTTTGGTCTTTACAACGTGCTAAAATGGAGACCTCATGTTTGGTGAGGGAGGTGGAGGGGGTTGAATTCTGCTTGGGCCAGGCTTAGACTGGCATGCCCATGAGCATCCAATGGAGGATGGGCTAGGGACACACACTTGGGAGCCACTGGGGTATTCACAGAATCAGGGGCAACTATCCAGGATGAGAACAGAGGGGGAGGAGGAGAGGTTTGGGATGGAAGCGTGGTCCTTGCTCTTCCCTCTCGACCCAGGCTAGGGTCAGCCTGACCCTCCCACCACTCACTATAAACCAGGCAGGCTCTGAGGCTGCTCAGGGCACCTAAAGCAGAGCTACCTGGCTGTAAGGGTGTGGAGGAAGGCAGCTGAACCTTGGCTGCTAACCAGTGGGAAGGCAAGCACAGAGCAGCCTGGCAGCTGCTGTCTCTAAAGGGCATCACTTGACTTTGAGTATTTTCCTAAAGGACAATCTTCCTTGGGAAAGGAGAGCAGACGTTTAAAGAACACAGGTGTACAAAAATCACAAGGAAAATTCACCATAAATCATGTTGATACTTTGTGAAAGCACAGGCCTTCAAACAATAACGTAATTTGTAAAAGAGTGGCAGGTTCTTAATATCCAGCAACATGAAGAGGTGCTGCCTCACAGGCTTTGTATAAAGTCCCTTGTAGAAGTAGGGGAGTTTCCCTAGTTGCCCACAGTGCTCCCAGCAGGACTGGGACTTGGTCCGCGTGGGCAGGACTGGCCCCGGCTCTGGGCCCTGCTTTGGAAAACGCCAACCCGTGGTAATCCTTGCCTTCCTGCTCCAAGGCAGGATGCTTGCTCCCAGGGGGTGTGTTTCTCCAAATGCTGGGATAGAGTGGGGACAGTGAGAGCCGGGGAGGATGCACAGCCTGCTGGGACCTGAGTGGCCATTTCATAGTGACCCTACAGTAAAAGTGGGTGAAAGGCCTGGTCATGATACACACCACAGGGTGTAGAGGGGCCCTGGGGTAGAGGCCACCAAAGGCAGGGAAGGAGACAGGAGGCGTGGGCAGCCCCACCCCAGCTGACTTGGCTCCCTGCTGGGATGAAGAGCCCACTCCCTCCCCGGCCCCTCTCCTTTGGTGATCAGTCACTAGTGCCAGGCTCCTGAACGTCATCTCCCCTCCTCCATCTCCCGCTCCATCCTCCTGCAGTCCATCCACTGCCAGGGCTGCCAATGTTTCTTCCTTTGCTTTGCTCCAACTGCCCTCTAAGTATCCCATTTTCATCCCACTCTTCCCACCCACCAAAGACAGCTGGAAGAGCCTAATACATGCTTTCTCTCAACTGTTCCCTACCATCCTGTCAGCAAATCAGGCCATGTTATTCTCCTGCCCAGGATCTGTCCACTACCTACAGGATAAAATCCATTATGCTTCCTCAGCATGGCAGGCATAGTCCTCTGCCATCAGACCCAGTTCCAACCCACACCCCAACCCCATCTCAGCCCTGTCCACACCCTGCCATGTTCCAGAAACACAGACTCTCCTGTCTCATGTCTTTTCATGGCCCCATGCCTCCAGTCAATTATTTCCCTTACTTGGAATATCTCTGCAGACTCTCTAACCTGTCAAACTCCTACTCACTCTGCAAACCCCAACTAGCATGCATCTTCTCTGCAAAGGCTCCTGTGTCCCTGCCAAGTTCCTCATCCCAAGTTCTGGGCCACACCTGCCTGTTGATTACTCCACTGCCACAAAGAAGAGATGTACTTCTGCCTGTTTATGAACTTGGCAGTCTCCACACCCATGGAGGCCACGAGGTCCTCAGAGCTCTTCCATTCTTGTGGCTACAGGGTCTGGCCAAGGACATGAACACTGAACAAATGAATCAAGAACATCTCTCAAAGGCAAGCTCCAGGTGAAAGAGACCTTCAGCCCTTCTGACCTCCAGTTCCTCGTGCCCTTGCCTCTTGGCAGCCCTGTGGGCATCACAGATCTCTGATCTATCCCAGCGCCATTGGCCTGAGTGCTCAGCTCTTGGCAGCCACTGCCCCTGTTCCCACACAGGCACAGCCCTAGTCACCTGGGAGCCAGCTTCCTGAAGGACTGTGTCAGGAGATGGTCTGCATCATCTTACCAGGGAGCAGCTCAGGCCAAAGATCTTCAGTGCTGCCTCTTTGTGGATGGGCAGAGGACACAGCCACTCACACCTACATTCCCCCCACAAAGGTCCTGCTGTAGGCAGGCTCTGTTCCCCCAGCCATCCCATAGGCCCTAGACTGCACAGCAGGATTGAAGGATGGATGGTTGACACTCACCCCTGACGCAGGATTGGCTGTCCAGCCCAGCTCTGCGGTAGCCGTTCTGGTGTCCATTAAGGTTTCTGTGGGTCAAAAGAGAAAATCTGATGAGTCAGAAGGATTTCTAGGCGGTGGCCCTTATGTTCATAAGGTTACTTATAACTGTAAATGTCTATATTAGGAGCCTTGGGCCCTCTGTGAAGCCTAAGGCTCAGAGAAGGGAAGTCTGTCAGATGCCACAGCTTACATATCCTGATGCTACATTCATTGGTCTCTCCCTGAAAGACTGAAAGCCCCCTGTGTGGGATGAAGTCATTTGTCCACCCACCACCTTATCCCCAGACATGGCTTCTTCCCACTGTACTCGTCCACAGGCTCTTCAAGGGCCATGCCAACTCAGTGGCCAATTTACTTCCTTCTTGGCCTTCCTGAGCCATGTCTTTCTGCCATCTTCCTCCCCACTGGGTTGCGTCTCCAACCTCGTCTGTCTGCACCCATTTCTCCCCACCACTCTCCTCCACCTCCCTTTCAGGAGTCCAAGTTGACACCCTTGGATGATCTCCCATAAATTCCCCTGACCCCCAACCACCCTCCCAAGACTCAGCCTCCCTGCAGGCCCCTTTGACCCTGGACCCAGATACATGTCACCCCCTTCTCCAAGACTCTACAAGGGGCTCACACAAATGCACCTGTCATGTCCCTGCAGCCTGCTTCCTGTTCACCTATCCTTGTGGCCAGTAAGAGAAAGAGACACTGTGGCTCCAGCTGTGAGCTCCTGGGAGCCGCTGCAGCAGCTCCAGTGCACACACCAAGATCATCAGGCACAGAGTGACCACAGACTTACTATTTATGAGAACTGTTTTCTGGCAGAGAGCAGTAAAGTGTCCTGAAAACAAGGCGCCTTTTTCTTTTTTTCTCGTCAGTCCATTATTGACTGCTGTCAGCCCCTACTTCTCAATGGAAACTACTTCCCAAAAGCCTGATCATGAGCTCCTGATCAGCAAAGCCAAAATCCTCTTTGGGTGTTTTTTCAGCAGTTTTATTGAGGTAGAAATGACGTACAATAAACTGCATGTAGCTAAGGCATACAATTTGATAAGTTTTGACATATATTTACACGGGGAACCATCACCACAATCAAGATAATAAACATATCTATCATTCCAGAAGTGCCCTTGTCCCTTTGTAAACCTTCCTTCCCTCCGTCCCTGCCCCACCCTATCACTGTCCCTAGGCAATGACTGATTTTCCTTTTTATAGATTAACTGGCATTCTCTAGAATTTTATGTAAATGGAATCATATAGTATATACTATTTTTTAATCTGGCTTCTTTCACTTAGCATAACTATTTTAGACTGATCATGTTGTGGGGACACCTGGGTGGCTCAGTCAGTTGAGCATCTGGCTCTTGATTTTGGGTCAGGTCATGATCTCATGGGCCGTGAGTTTGAGAACCGCATCAGGCTCTGCACTGACAGTGTGGAGCCTGCATGGGATTCTCTGTCTCCCTCTCTCTTTCTGCCCCTCCCCTGCTCTGTCTCTCTCAAAAATAAATAAGTAAAACTTTTTTTAAAAAGACTGATTATGTTGTGTACATGAGCAGTCCATCCCTTTTTATTGCTGAGTAATATTCTACTGTATGGTCACATTGAGTCTACCTACTCATTCACCTGTTGTTTCCAGTTTGGGGCTATACATGAGAGTGTATGAGCATTCCAGTTCCTCCACATCCTCACCAACTTGCCATTGTGGGTCATTTCTAATTTGGGCCATTTTCATAAGTATGTAGCAGTAGCTCATTGTGGTTTTAATTTTCATTGCCTTAATGATGAACGACATTAAACATCCTTTCACGTGCCTAGTTGCCATTGGCATATCTTATTTAGTGAAGTGTGTTCAACATTTTACAATTTTTTACTTTCTTATTATTGAATTTGGAGAGTTCTTTATATATTCTGGATGCAAGTCCTCTATCAGATATATGCTTTGTAAATATTTTCTCCTACTCTGCAGTTTGTATGTTCTTTCTTTTAACAGTGTGTTTCAAAAAGCAGAAGTTGTAAATTTTCATGAAATCCAGCTTATCAATGTTTTATTTTATGGTTGGGTGTCATACTGAGAAATCTTTGCCTAACCCAAGGTCACAAAGATTTTCTTCTCCTACCTGAGTATGTGATCTACTTGGAGTTAATTTTTGCATAAGGTGCAAGGTGAATCAAACGTACAATTGTTTTTGTCATGTGGATGTCCAGTAGTTGCAGAGGGGCACCTTTTTAAATTCACACCATGGTGCTGGTTAGGCTGGTGGAAGTGTCTCATCCACCTGGATTTCCCAGGACATGTATCAGAGGAATAGGCCCAGTGCATTAGGTGCTCAACCAACAGAGGAGGGGGAAATAAACATCAGCTGTTTTGGCTTCCCCCTCCTCGGTTTCCTTTTTTTCCTGAACGCTCCTATGCCCCATGTGAACAGCCATTCTGTGTTCACTGCTTCAGGCAGGAGATGGGAGATATGAATGCAGAATGTACAGTTACAAAATGGTGGGCCCCTCAAGAAACAGAAGGACTCCTGGCATAAGCCAAAGGTTTGGGAAGCAATCCCCCTATGGGCAGGTGGGAGGAATGAAAATCGAAGTGATAAGTGAGGGGTAGTGTTGGTTGAGAAAACGGGTTCCCTATGCTCTTGTCTCCTGGTATCCAATCCCAGAGAAGGGATGGTAGGAGTCTGTGGAGGGGACAGGGCCTTGGACATGCAGCATTCGTTCCAGTGTGGGATGCAGCAGTGAGTGACCCACCAGGCTGACATGGCATGGACAGAGCAGAGGGAGACTTAGGTCCCATCAGGACTAATGAAGGGGACCCAGAACGACCCAGTGGTGACCTGCATGGACTATAGGCAAGGGTCACATGGAGTGTGGGGTGTCTCGATGGGTGCCAGTGTGGACAGGAGCTAACAGAGGCATTGAGGCAGCTTCCTCCACAACTTGGCACCATACAGCCTACATGTAACCTAAATTACATTTCTGCCACCCCAGGGGAATGGGGGCTCAAACAGCAAATCAAGGGGATAAAGTAAATAAAGCTGTATTTTCTCGCCCGTTCGAGCTTGGGTTTGCGTTGAGAGTCATACTGTGCATACTGTGCATATCTGAAGGAAGGCAAGCACTGGAAGAGACTTCTTAAGTTTGTTTTTTCCTCCAATTCTTCTGACAGCTGGGGAGGCCGGTCCCTTCCAGAAGCAACCCTCCCTCTCCCCCTCATCTCCACTTCACAGCACTAATAATGATCATGACACACCAAATTTACATAACACACTTCTCAGAAGGCACTCCATGAGGCTCTGGAGAAATTCATCTCTATGATTCCAATGGCTCCGCCAGGTGGCCCTGAACATGGGCCAGTGAACCCATTTGACAGAGTTGGAGACCATGGCACATAAAGGTGCAGTACTTTCTGCAAGGCCACCCAGCCTCCCACCCTGACGCTATAGCTTCAAACCTCAGGGTGCTCCCTACCAGGCTGATCTGGGCTTCTAGGGGCTCTACTGCGGCCCTGGGGTAAGGGTGGGGGCCTTGCTCATAAACCCAAGAAGCCACAACAGCCCCCAGAATCATGCATCACCCAGCCTTAACTTCAGGATCGAGGTGAAGTAGTGATGGACAGGCAGAGGATGCAGGCAGCAAGGGAAACCGAGTCCAGAATCAAAAATAAGAATTAGCCTCATTCCTAAAGCTTCCAAGGACTAGTGTGTTCTGTTAGTCCCATTAATATAATCTAAGACTTCATTTTATTCATAGTCGCCTGCTCAAGGGCTATAATTGAAACTATTTCTAAATAATGTTTTCCATCCACCCTACTGGACAGAAGTTGCAGCAAGAGGAATCCATTTCCCTGCATCCTGCCCGCCGTGGAGACAGAAGACCACAAAACCATAAACCATCCACTCGATATGATTAAGGGCAGTTTCTTTTCTGGCACAGAGCGCTCCTGATTATGGCATTACATTCTGGTGGGGGCTGAATAAAAGTGATTTGAGGAGGTTTACATCTCCCTGGAGAGGAAAAGAGCACTCATTTGCATTTATAAAGCATATTGAGAGCTCTGGCAGAAAGTTATGGTGGAAGCACAATTAAATATTTACCATCACTTCTGCTCTCAAACAGTGGCGTGGGGACCAACCAGCTGGAGGTGCATGTGTTGCTGTCAGATCTGATGCCTACAGGGGATGCAACTCTGGAACTCACACCCACCGCCTGGCCTCTGCCCTCTGGGAGCGTGTCCTCACTGCCCACGGCAGGGAGGAATGCTGGAGAGGGGAAGAGGCGGTGATGCTGTAGGCGGACTGAGTCGGGATCCCACCTCCACGACTCGCTCTCTGTCCCATTCTCTCCCTCCTTTCTCTTTCTTTCCCTCCCTCTCCCCCACATCCCTCGCTCCGTCATCACTCCCTCCTTCCTTCTTCATCTGCAGAATGGGGCTAGAGTTTTCCACTACGCAGGACTGGGGGGCGGGGAGTGGGGAGGTAGGGGGAGATAAAGCACTGAAAATCATATGCTATTGTTATTATTGCCACTTAATCACTCCAAGCTGCAGTTTCCTTCGCTAGGCAAAAACCCTAAAGGTGCTATCTGTAAGACACCTATAAGAGATCTGTAAGACTTAACGATATTAAATATCTAATAATATCTTGTCTACCTTCTTCCTTGCATTATTGTAAAGACCAAGGAGGAACACATTGAGGATACAGCAGCAAATCAGAGAGGTGGGTGCCCTGGAAAGACTCGTGATCTAGTCCAGGGACGGACAAGAAGCAAAAAATTACACTTGGCATCCTATTCTGGACGAGGCCATGAGAAGGAGACAGAAATTCAAGGGAATGGATGGGGTTCTTCTGCACATGGGGAATGAGTGGGCCCATCCCAACAGGGAGAATGAGAGACTCACACTGCGTGGAGGCAAAAGGAAATGCTGTGGTCTCCTGGACAGTGGTGAGCGGTGGTGGGGAGGGGAGGGGAGGATGGAGAGCTCCACCTGGCCCTTGGGACAGAGATGATGGAGTGACTCCCCAGGGGCAACAAGGGCAGCGGCAGAAACAGGTGGATGGGAACCAAGTGGGAGCCACCCCAAACATACAAGAGGGTGAGGAAGACTGAGCAAGAGGAGAGGGGAGGCCATGAGGGGAGACAGAAGGGGGCCTCTGGCAAGAGCTGGCTGGACTGGCAAGAACCCGAGAACCCCGGCACATGAGAAGCCTGGCAGAGAGACCCCAGTTTCCCAAGGAACAATCTCCTTGAAGTGGCTTCAATACAGAAACCCTCAGGGTGCCCCCTCCAACTGTGGGGGCCAGTGCCCAGAGGTCCGGGTGAAGGGCCAGGTCAGAACCCCCTGCAAGGAGGAAGAGGCGGCTGCTGCCTGGCTCTGCAGGCGGCTCCCGTCTCTGTCTGGATTGGCACCTCGGGATGTATTGACATTTGGGATGAATTAGATACCCATCATGATGAAAGAGAGATAAATAAACCCTCTCCTTACAGCTCTGCCATTCTTTTTGGAGAGACATTAATCAGACATTCAGCTGAAAATATTTACAACATCCTTCCGTGGTGGTAACAATATACGACAACATATACAGATGGAATCGGGGTTTCCAGGCCGTCTCGGAGCAGTGCCTTGTGTGCATCCGATAAGGCGAGTCTGTGGACCTTCCAAGCAGAGGAGGGCCAGCACAACCATGCAGTCATTGCCCTGGGCTGCCCTCCGGGGCCCACAGAACTGCTGAAGCTAGAAGCCACACCAGGTGTAGTTGCAAGAAGCAAGCTGTTATTATATCAATGCACTGAGTCGAGGGGCAGCTCACTGCAGCCCCAACTCCCTCCCTGAGCCTTCACGAGGGCTCAGGATGGTTGGAAGAGGTCTGAAACAGGGTGGTATGAAGCGACTCCAAGTTTCCTTTCAGCAAAGGCTGTCTGAGCCACTCCCGCAGGCAGAATGAGCTTTGTTCAGGCGTTAGAGACAGAACAGGGGACAGACAGACATCCCACCCCTCAGGGAGCCTGCAGGCAAGTAGGAAAACAGAAATTAATCAAATAACCATGCAGGTAAATCTGCATTTACAGCTTCTGAATGGCAGGAAAGGGGAATCCCAAGGAGAGTTGTGAGCAGTGAATAAAATGACAGGGGTACTGGAGCCTGGCACACATCTGGCACTTCCTCCTTCCTTCCCCATCCCCTAGCTGATGAAAGCACAGAGATCACCACCCCATATACTTACACCTACACACACACACACACACACACACACACACACACACACACACCTGCCCTAAGACTGAGTTCATACTGGCAGGAATAGTCTGTGTATCACACAGTCACT
This sequence comes from Lynx canadensis, assembly GCF_007474595.2. Classification (NCBI taxonomy): domain Eukaryota; kingdom Metazoa; phylum Chordata; class Mammalia; order Carnivora; family Felidae; genus Lynx; species Lynx canadensis. The sequence goes on along the minus strand of NC_044311.2, from coordinate 30,827,659 downwards.
CCCACTCCCACATCTTGAGTGTGGAGGGACCAGAATGTGCCAGGCACCTCTGACCATGGCGAGGCCCTCTGCCTTTCCGGGGAGGCCCATGCTACCCTCCAGACCTGGACTCAGCAAGTAGTCTGAGCACCCCCTGGAGCTCACACCCCCCAGCCACCACCTCAGGCTCCTGTGGTGCTCCCACCCTGGCCCTGCTCCGTCCATCACAGCAGCCTGCCAAGGACTCAGCCTGGCCTCCCTGCAGAGTCCTTTGTAGCTCTTTTCCCCGACCTTCCTCAGGGCTGTGTCCTGCCTCCACGTGCTGTGCTCACCGGGCAAGCCAGCCTGTTGTCACAGAATTTCTGAACGATGCCCCCGTGGCTCCCCTCCCAATCCTCAGTCTTTGAGACAGGGTCCCGGAACCAACAGAGTCTAACCCCCAGCTTCACACCACAACCATACCTCTTGCTGCCAATTCAGGCCAGCCTCCCTGTAATCTCATCCCTACGCCTCTGGCCTCAGACTCGGCCTCAAGCTGCTTCCTTGGACCAGGGGAGAGAGAGGCTTTGCCGGCTCTGAGTTTGGGGTAAAGTGGTTGAGTATGAACTGTTGAGGACACCAACCAGCCTCAAGGGCCCACATTCTGGCACAACCGGCCCGGGCTCTGCACAGATACAAAAGGTTAGTTAAAGCAAGAAAGCATTCTAAGGAAGACTTTCACATCCCATCCCATGTGTCCAGCCCATGTAAATCTCTCCATGTCTCCTCTTGTGCACACAGTTCCTGCCCAAACTTTCCTGCCACCCTTCCCTGGAGCCCAGGAGAGAAGCCTCAGAGGCATTTAGCTTCAATTCCCTGTTCCCCCCGAGTCTCATCAGATCATTCGCCACACCACGGGGACTCTTTCTCTTCAGCACCTTCTGCAGCACTGATCTGTACACCTCTTTCATTCTCGGCAACCTCTCTGATCCAGGGCTTCGCCCCTGAACACTGGGACCACAGCAACCGCCTCCTCAACGACGTCTCAGCAGAAGCTCCCATCCCAGCCATCTGGTGCCAATGTAAACGGTTTGGAAGCAATATGGCCACACTAAGCAAAACGCTCAGTCAACTCTGGAGTCCTGGGTTACCAACTGACAAGCAAAGCAAATCTCTTCTGAGTGTCAAAGCCTGATCTTCACAGGTAGAGGCATTCCCGCCTGCATCCATGAGCCAGCCAGCCCAGGCCGAGAGAGGCTCTGCACATCATTAATGATACCCATTGGACTAACACTTCTTTACTCTCTTTGCCAAGTGTAAAATGCTAGGTAACAGAAGCTATGATTAGAGAAGTCTCCACTGTTGGATGTGTCGTAGTGGCCAGTGGGGACGAGAGACAAGACCGAGTAAACAGATGAGCTGGTCCTACCCATCTGCTGACTGACGGACTGAATGAGTCAGAACAGGCATTTAAATGATAAATGCAAACTGTGAAATTTGCTCTTTTAAGGAATGCACAGATCAGTGCAGTATCCCCACCCCACCCCCAACCGGCAACACACACCTTTCTCTTTCTGTTCCAAGGTGCAGTCAATTACCGCAAACAGAAGGAAGGTGGGGCACAGCACAGCAGTGTGCCTCAAGGAGTTGGGACAGGTCTCCATCTGTGCTTGGTCCACACAGGGCACAGCCCGAGAACAAGCATGAGGCCCAGAGCCCCGCTTCTGATTTCCCTCCCTCCAAGGGCACTGCTGAGGCTCACAGGGCAACAGACCAGAGCGTGGGGACGGGACATGAGCTGTTCAATTGTGGAGCCGGATCAGGCTGGAGATAAGCCTCACATGGGCTGCCTTCTCTGCCCAGCCTGGTCTCAGACTTGGTATATGGCTCGAGAGAATTTCCTCTCTTCTCTGGCCTCAGAGGGTCGCTTCTGGCTCCTAATTCTTCGAGTGGTCTCTAAGAAACATGGCCAAACACCAAAGGGAAACTCTGCCTCCTGAATCCCCAGGTTTGGCTTGGTCCTCTGGTGACTTAGCCATGCATACACTTGTACCTCGCAAATGCTTTTTGCTAATAAAACACGGAAATTGCTTTAGGAGACATATTCGTTTCCTAGGGCTGCAACAAAGTACCACAACCTGGGTGGCCTGAAACAGACTTGTATTATCTCAGTTCTGGAAGCTCAACGTCCAAAATCAGGGAGTCATGAGGGCCATGCCCCCTCTGTAACCTGTAGGGGAGAATCCTTCCTAGCTTCTGGTGGTATCCTGGCAAACTTTGGTGCTCCCTGGCTTGCAGCTGCATCATATGTCTGTTTTTGCGGCGCATACTGTTCCCCGTGTGTCTCTGTCTTCATGTGACTCTCTCACAAGGACACCAGTCATGTTAGATTAGGGGCCCATCCCACTTCGACATGACTTCATCTTAACCAACTATATCCACAATAATCCTATTTCCAAATAACATCACAATGTGAGAGTGCTGGGCATTAGGACTTCCACACACCTTTCTTTTGGCAGAGGGGAGGGGCACAGCGTAATCTGTAACAGAAGGGTAAGATGCCAGGAAATAAAGCTGTAAGCTTTCCTCTAACAAATACTCAGATCCCGCATGGGAAGCTTGGCAAATACAGACACAGACAAGGCCGGTGTCTCCTTCAGACATCCTTTCTAACAGGTAAGAGACAGTCTTCATTTGCTCTCCTCCAGATCCACTGGCCACCCTTCTCCTTCTCGTTCCATCCCAGAAGGCAGACCTTTAGAGACCTGTATAGGGGCATCAGCCGGGCCCCTCAGCACAGGAGCCAGGAGGGTGTGGGGAGTGCAGGGCTAAGGCACATCCCTGGCTCCTCCCTGCAGAGCGTGCAGAGGCTGGTGGCCCTTTCCTACAGCCTGGGTCTGCTAACAGGGCCCCCACCTTGCCTTCAGGCCACGGGTGGGAAAGGTGCCCCATCGCTACTGGTCTCTAAGTGCTCTGCCATCCTTGGTGCTGTGCTTCCCCCATGCAAACCCTGGTAAACAGCCGCTTCATTCATCTCCCCTCCGCCACCTCTCTGGGCCCCCATGTGTTCCGGCCAGGCACCTGACGATCCTCAGGGCTCACATTAGTAACCCAGGATAGGCAGCACCGCGTCTCCTGTACCTCTCCCACCAGGTCCTGCAGCCAGGCACACGGGAGGCAGCCACCTGCAGAGTGGCAGAGTCCTGGTCACATAGGACTGGAATCAGACACACTTGGGTGTGATTCCCAGCTCCAGTGCTATCCAGTTGTCTGACCTTGAGCAAGGTGCTCAGGCCCCTGCGGCTCATGCTCAGCCATCCACTAAATGAAGATAAGAGCACCCACACCTCATACAAGGTATTTGTGTGGAGCCAATGAGATAGTATTCATAACCGGCACTTCTCCCGGCCACTGACAAGCTGCTGTTGACCCTCAAACAGCAGTTGTTGTTATGTCCCAAGTTTGGTCCTGGTGTGGAGCAGAGTCTCTCACGGCCCAAGGTCCTCAGCTACACCCATTGGGACTGGGCCGGATGCCTGTCTCCCACCCAAAGGCCCTTCTGAAGGATGGGCTTTGGCTCCACCCGGCCCTGGTGGCCTCAGCTGATGGAGGTGCCACACTAGCTTCTCCTCAGCCACCCCCTGCCCAGTCACAGACAGGCCACTCAGTGCAGCCTCATTCTTCCCACACACACTGTGAATGAGGGATCTGGGGTGGGGCAGGAGCCGGGGCAAGAGCTCACTAAATGACTGTCTGGCCGGCTCCTCCTGAGGACCAGCTGGACCCTGTGCGGCCCCGTCAGGTCTGAAGCAATGGGGAAGGCCAACAAGAAGAAGCCCAAATAGCCGAGTGGTTCCCCACCCACCCCACCTCAGACACACACTGAGGCCCAGGAAGCAGCACTGGGCTTTCCTGGGTCCAGTGTTCCCTTCAGTGCCCTGGAACAGAGGCAGAGCATGTGAGGCTGGTACTCAAGGCACTCATCACTGGCTCTGCTCTGCATGAAAGGGCCACACCCCAATCCCAGTGCTCCCCATATTGCCTTCCTCTGCACCCTGCTCCCCTCCCCGTGACAGTGCCAGGCAGTGGGCTCCTCTCCCATCTACTATCTCATGAGCCACCAGAGAGGGTTCTCTCTGGGAAGGCCACCAAGAACTTAGGACAAGAGTCTCTCTCTCCTTGCATCCACAGCCCTTGGGAAGGGGGTCAGCAAGCAGCTCCACGACCCTTGGAGGTTTCCCGAAGGGGCGAAGTCCGGGTAGTTCTTCAGAACAAAGGCAGGGTGACAACAGTGTCTGTCCCATTACCCTCCCAGACAACACGCCACTAGTCTTCCTGAGGTATCAGGTCTGCTGGGCTCACTCTTTACAGTGTCAACAGTATTCTTGTCTAACTGGAGAGGAAGCTCAGTGCTGGGCCCTGCCTGCAGGAGACTGCTGTCATGAAGGTCTGGCTACCAGGACCCTCCATGCACCCCTACACCACCCCCATGCCCCTGCACAGCCTGCACTCATTCTGTGCTCCCAGGCCCCCCTCACCTTGGCCTCCCCACCCTGAGCATAGCTTCTTGTCTCCACATGGCTCACAGATGGATGGGGGCCCCGGGCATGTTCTCCAACATAGGAGGAGCCCTGCACATGTGAGACTAACACAGGAACAAGGAAACACAGAGACCGGAAGCGTTCCATTTGGGGTACAAAAATCCCAAACAGTCTTTCTTTTGCCAAATTCCTTCTTCTGCCTTCTTTTCCTTCTGTCTCAGTTCCCTTCCCCATTCTGATATCAGTATCCCCTCGTCCTTTAAGATGGCCAGACACCCCTTCAGATCCACGTGTGCCCTTCTTGTGCCTGAAAATATGCCACAGCCAGAGAACCAAGAAGAGAACTGGGGGTCACCACCCCTGGTCAGGAATCTCCAGGCATCTCTGGCATCAAACATTATGGGCCCAAGCCAAACCAGCCAGATCAGGCGAGTGGGAAAAGGCAAAGCAGATTTCTGAGGTTGCCTCCGGCCCAGGCATGACTGCTGACTGCCCTGCCTACTGCCGGGCCATCAGGTGTCCTGGGACCTTTAACCAGACCTACAGCCAATCTGGCTCTCAGGCCCTCACCTCTGCCTAACCCAGATTCCTCCCTGACAACACAGGGCACACCTTTCTGCCCAATCCAGCAGCAGCAAAGACAGAGAGAGAGAGAGACGTAAGGCACCAGGAGAGAAAAGGAAACCACACAGGGATGCGGTGGTCTGAGGACATCATTTAAATCAACACCCCCCACTGATGGTGCAGGCCTGGCCAGGAGCCCAGTGCCGCTCAGTGCTTCACCTCTTTGCGTTTTTGTGAGGGATGTAAAAGAACTACTAAAATCGAGGAGCCTGGCACTTTCCATTCTTCCATCACCATGGGTTCTGATGGAGATGAAATCTGCCCCAGCCACTCGGACATACCCATGAGTTGGCACCAGTGGCACAAACAAGAAAGAGCTGTGCAGAATAAGCCTGCTGCCTCCTGTCTATCATGGGCACAGGAAAGAGGGCCTCTCCCTTCTTGGGGGTACAGGCCCCCAGAGGCATCAATCACCCTGGAGAAGAGCAGGGAGGAGAGCCCACATGCCCATGCAAAATGACTGTATGCAGTCTTAATGAAGGCCAGCGATGGATGGTGGCCCGAGCTCATTAATCAGAAGGAACATGCTGCCGTCTGCTTCCCCTTCCAGGCCCTCCTGTGCCCTCATCCTGGATTGATCTGTGGCACAGTATGTCTCTGAAGTTGCTGGCACTGGGAACGGACTCTGAAGTACACTGAGAGCAGTCAGAGAAAACCAGGTGCCCCCAGGGGGGAGGGCTTAGGGGATGTGCCAGGGGAGGGGCCACCAGTCAGAAAAGGAGGGTGTGGGGCTGGCCAGGCAGGCTCTCATGTTCTCCTGGACACACCCTGGACCAGACTGGGGGTGCTGAGTCTCCAGGAGCCACCAGAACACCCTTAGGGCTGTTCCAAAGCACACCTGCCACCAGGTGCTAACACTTTTTGCCGATATCCTCATCCAAGTGTCCTGTGCTGGGGCTGCTGTGCCTCATGCCACCGCTCTCTCTGCACGTGGCCTCATGCCTCCTCATTGCCCACCCCACTCCTACACAGAGGCCTCCCCCTCCCTCTCCAGAGAGCCAGCCTGGCCTAATGCAGCCCCCAGACCCACCACCCAGGTCCCCCTGATTGAATCTATCCTCATCACACCCTAACTGTCCACCCCCCAAACTCCTCCAGCCATGGCCCCTCTCGCCCCCTTCAGGAAGCCTGCCTGACCACCCAGCCTTTACGTTCCTCCTGCCCCTGAAGATATAGCCCACCCCCACTAGCATCTCAGCTTTGTAGGGTCTGTGTTCCATGTCATCTCTGCAGTTTCCTGGCCAGTGTCCTACGAGCTCCATGACAGCAGGACCAAGTGACATCACTTTCCTCCACAGGTACCTTGCAGATCACCCAGCAGTGGCAATGCACAGCCATTGGAGAGCTGACCCACGGGCCCAGCTGTGTGAATCAGGCCTGGGTTCAAAGGCTGTAGGTGGCAAGGCACAGAGGCCCGATCATTCTTCCTTCAGAAGGCCTCCCTTAAGACTCCAGCCACCAAGTCCACCCCACCCTCACCTTGGTACAGGGCCACCACTCAGTGCAGGGCTCAATCGCTGTCTGCTTTCATCATTTACCCTGTCCGGAAGGACTGATTCTGAACTACTTGCGAGGTGCTGTCCGTCTAGGTCTAATCCTGTCCTGTTGCATCACATGACCACTGTTAACACATAGAGGGTCAAAGGGAGGCAAGCAGTGATGGAAGCAATGGACCACCAAGAGCTGACCCCAGGAGGGGCGTGCCAGGGAATGGCTCAATCTTAGCTGTGAGATCACAGTTCTGGCCTCTCTGAGCTGTGTGGTTGGCGGGGGAGGGGGGGGTGTCAATGGGGTGATGCCCAAGGCCTCTCCAGCACCACCCCCTTGAACTCCACGAATGTCTCCTGCCCCCAGGAATGGATCTCTTGCCACTCTATTTCTCCTTATCAGGGAGAGCCTGTCCAGCCCTGCTTGTCACTAATGCCCCTAAGGCCTCTCTCTCACCGCCAAGGTGTCTGGAGAGGGCCCTGGGAAGACTTCTATTTGTTTCCCAATCAATAGCATTGACTGGCTCCTGACATCCAGCATTTCCTGAGATCCCAAATGGTTTCAATGCCACAAATGTTCTCCCTAAGCCTTGAAAAACTCCTGCAGTGCATGCCTTTGTGCAGAAATGTCTCCAGAGGGATTTGAAGCTCCAGGCAAAGTTCCCTTGTTGGCCTGCAAAGCATCCTGCTGGGTTTTCACAACTGGAGGCAAGGTAGACTGGTGGCCGCAGGGTCCAGCTCCAGCTCTGGTTACGAGCACCTGAGCTGCCCTCTGCAGTAGGAAGGGAGGGCAGGGGGAAGTCTGATGCCTGAAACCTCCCAGGGCAGAAGCTGTCACACTCCCACAGCTACCAGGGCTTTGGAACTGGATAAACTCGGCATCACAACCTGGATGTCCCAGGCTTAGGAGAGCACTCTCAATTACAGAGGAGACCTGGGGTCTAGGCCTGGCTCTGCCATCAGCATGCGCTATGAGCCTGGATCTCTCTCTCTCTCTGCCCAGTCCCCCAGGTAGACAGTGGATAAGGTGGATGATCCCTCTAGGCCTTTCTGGACTGAGGCTCTTGCCTGGAAGTCACCTCCTCTTCAATGCTGGAAGCTCAAGGCGAGGTTCATTCATCAACTTGGCCTTGCATTTCCCTTCTAGGTTGAGGGAGAGGTTTCCTTGAGAGGGTTGTGCCTCTCAACTCTCTCTCTCTCTCTCTCTCTCTCTCTCTCTCTCTCTCTCTCGGTTTTCTGGCCTAAAGAACAGGCTTCAGGAAAAACGACACCTGCAGCTCTTTTCCTTCTGAACTGAGAAAAGATCAGTGGCTTCAGGATCTGGAGCTCTGTTCCATGTTTTCCAGCTCAGACACAATGACTTGCCCACATTTCCTCTGCCCATTCACAATTTCCTATCCAGATACATTGGGGATTGGGTCCCAAATCTGGGCATCACTCTCAATTCAGAACCTCTCTGGGTTTAAAAGCTCCAGAAGTTTGGTATATTCCTCCATCCTAAGCTCAAGCCTCTGATACAGCACCCTCACCAGTTGACCATTCAGTGTCAGTTTACATACCACCCAAGACGAGTCACTCGCTACCTTTCCGAGCTGGCCGTTTTCTTGTCAGATTGGTCCAACTGTCAGAAGGCTGGCTCCTTGGGATTTCCTTTCTTTGGCCCTTGTTGTGACCATGAAAGCCCCTCCCCCCAAAACCAGCTGCTTCCCTTTCTCCACGTCAACCCTTCAGATGATGAGGGGACAGGACCTTCTGAATAGTCTCTTTCCCCCTCACTCTGGTTCCCTCAGCTCTTCTGTCAGCCCCACCACCTCACTGGCACCGTCCTAATGGGACAGCACCCACCACTGAGCTTGAATGCTTTACATGGTCACAGAGGAGCAGCACAGAGGAGGGAAGGGGGCTGTCACCTCCCTGGTGGGCACATCCTACCTCTCATCTCCCTTATGAATCCCACTGAGCATGCCAGGGTCTCCCTAGGAGAAATGTGGCTCCTTAAAGCTCTGAATCCTTCCCCAGGAACACAAGGACCTGACAAGTGGCCCCCTCTTCTGCGTGTGGGTGCTCTTCCTCCTTGCGCTCCCCCCTCCCCCTGGCCCTCTTCCCCTCCCTCACCTCTCCTGCCTTCTCCCTCCTTGTTCCCACTCTCCCCTCTCCCTCCTTGTGCCATTGTTGCTGCTTAATAGGGTGTTTCTGGGATGAATAGTGTTTTCAGCCCTGGCTGGGAATACATCCGGCCTTTCCCAGCCCCGCCCTGTCCTCATGGGCGCTGGTGGAGTTCTGTGGAGAGCTAGCCCAGACAATGGGCCAGCAGATTCACTTGAGAACGCACAAAAGCTCCACTTCCCTCCGCGCAGTGCAGAGTGACAGGCACAGGGAACAGATCCCCTTCCCTGCATGCAGCCCACGTGGGTTACTGTGAAGGCATGGGGCCCTATGCAGCAAGGCTGGAGCCCTAGGTCCTCGACCAGGGAAAGCCAGTGACAAGGACCAGCCTCTCTCTAGTCAGAGCTCCCAGAGGCTGGGCAAGCCCTCCCCGCCCCCCGCCCCATGCATTCATTGGGAATATGAGCACCTCCATGCCTGACACATGGAAGCATCTTGGTGTATTCGCAGAAGGCCCCACATCCTGTGTTTAGAATAGGAGGGGCGAGGGCTTGCAAAAGGGAACATGGGATACACAGCTCAGGGCACTACGGGATGGGGGCAGAAATGTGCCCAGGATGTGGGTAAGAGCACTGGGGGCCCATTCAGGTTTGGGTGAATGGGCCAGTGACCGAATCAGCGGGGGAACAAGACACTAGCGAGGCCGTCAGCCTACAGTCTTCTCAGGGGAGGAGGCTTATCTGCAATGTATTGGCCCCTAACTCTGTACCAGGAGACCCTGAATCTAAAGGTAGCAACGTGCTGGAGGCCTGGAGAGGGAACGCCAAGTTCTGGAATGCGGGTGGGGAGAGTGCATAGGCGCTAAGCAGGGACATGAATGGTTATTCTTCAGCCTCCCAAGGACAGTCAAGTGGTAATATCTAAATGTGGCCATGTTCCAAGACTTCTATTAATTTTTAAATTGAGTAATACAATCAAGTGTACACTCTTTCTGGTAAGGTGTCAATTCTCTTTGCATCCTCCTGATTTCCATCACCAGTACTACAGGCTGGCTTTCTTGGACAGGAGGGGGGGTCACCATTTCCCCACATCGTAAGAACTGCCCTAACGTATGATGTGATGACAACTGGCAAACAGCAAACTGTGTCCCTCCTGGAAGCTCCCTTGGTGCTTCACATCTTGGGTTCACATCGCAGCAAAATGACATGGAGCTTTACTCTACAACAGCCAAAATTCAGTGTTAAGGCTAGAAATGGCCAGAGGCAGTTGAGCTGTGTTTTATGTTTCACCATGTTCCTTAGGTACACCTGCCCTTCCTTTTAAAAAATGATGCAGGGGCGCCTGGGTGGCGCAGTCGGTTAAGCGTCCGACTTCAGCCAGGTCACGATCTCGCGGTCCGTGAGTTCGAGCCCCGCGTCGGGCTCTGGGCTGATGGCTCAGAGCCTGGAGCCTGTTTCCCATTCTGTGTCTCTCTCTCTCTCTGCCCCTCCCCCGTTCATGCTCTGTCTCTCTCTGTCCCAAAAATAAATAAAACGTTGAAAAAAAAAATTAAAAAAAAAAAAAATAAATAAATAAAAAATGATGCAAAGCTTTACTTACCAGCAGAGGAAAATACACACCTGCCTTATTTAAAGGACCCCTACCTAGCCAGTTATGATGCAGCTAACAGAGCACTGGAGGTGAAGTCAGAAGACATGGGTTCCAATCCAGCTATATAATAGCAGTGTGACCTTGGGCAACCTACACAACCTCTCTGAGCCCCAGATTTCTCACCAGTAATATGGGTAAAATATACCTGTTTCTCAAGGTAATATGAAGTTCTAATGATGTTATTGTAAAGCGTTTTTTATGGTACCTGGCCCATAATAATCACTCATTATCTATTATTATTTTGAAACAGTTGGATAAAAAATTAAGATATATGCTTTTTAAAAAATTTTTAGGGGCACCTGGGTGGCGTAGTCGGTTAAGCGTCCGACTTCAGCCAGGTCACAATCTCGCGGTCCGTGGGTTCGAGCCCCGCGTCGGGCTCTGGGCTGACGGCTCAGAGCCTGGAGCCTGTTTCCGATTCTGTGTCTCCCTCTCTCTCTGCCCCTCCCCCATTCATGCTCTGTCTCTCTCTGTCCCAAAAATAAAAATAAACGCTGAAAAAAAAATTAAAAAAAAAAATTTTTTTTTTAATTTTTTTTTTATTTTTGAGAGACAGAGAGAGAAAGAGAGAGAGAGAGAGAGAGAGAGAGAGAACAAGTGGGGGAGGGGCAGAGAGAGGGGAAGACACAAAATCAGAAGCAGGCTCCAGGTTCCGGGCTGTCAGCCCAGAGCTCAATGTGGGGCTCGAACCCACAAATGGTAAGATCATGACCTAAGCCAAAGTCGGATGCTTAACCAACTGAGCCACCAAGGCACCCCGATATATGCCTTTTATGACGAGTGTAAGGTCTGTGTCTAGACAGGGGCCCCATGCCCCTTCATTTTTTGCATGTGGACCTCCAATTGTTCCTGTACCAATTGTTGAAGAGACTGTCTTTGCTCCATTTTATTGCCTTTGCTCCTTTGTGAAAGAGAACTTGACTATATTTGTAGGGGTCTTTTTCTGGGCTCTCTGTTCTGTTCCATTGATATGTGTATTCTTTTGGAATACCGCACTCTCAGGGCGCCTGGGTGGCTCAGTCGGTTGAACGTCCGACTCCAGCTCAGGTCGTGATCTCGCAGTCCGTGAGTTTGAGCCCCACATCGGGCTCTGTGCCAACAGCTCGGAGCCTGGAGCCTGTGTCTCCCTCTCTCTCTGATCCTCCCCTGTCTCTCTCTGTCTCAACAAAATAAATAAACGTTAAGAAAAAAAAAAAAAAGGAATACCACACTCTCTTGATTACTGCAGCTTTACAGTAAGTCTTCCCTCCTCTGTGCTGCTCCTCTGTGACCATGTAAAGCATTCAAGCTCAGTGGTGGGTAGTGTCAGTTCTCCACCTCTGCTCTTCAACATTGTTTTGGTTATTTGACGTCTTTTGTCTCTCCATATAGACCTTAGAATCATTTTGTCTATGTCCATAAAGTAACTTGCTGGGATTTTCATTAAGATTGCATCGAATCTATAGCTCAAGTTGGGAAGAAGTGACATCTTGACAATATTGAATCTTCCTGTCCACGAACATGGAATATCCCCCTATTTAGTTCTTCTTTAATTTTGTTCATCAGAGTCTTGCCGTTCATTTCATAAGGATCTCACCCATATCTTGCTAGATTTTATTTTTGAGGGGATGCTAACATATGCTTTTAATAAACAGCCCTTAGAATTTATAAAATGTTTTCACAGACATCATCACATCTTCAAAAGACAGTTGAGAGATAGGCATGTGCCCTACTGCTTGAGATCTTATTACACACACTAGCCATAGTACCATCAGTCGAATGGATCTTGGCTTGCATTCCCTGGACCTCTGTAGGGAACACACCATCTTGGCTGGGAAAGAACACAGCTCTAGGGGAAGTCCTCCAGCCTGTTCAAGAGCACACCCTCCCAAGTGGCCTTCGTTTACCACCCAGAAGCTGGGCTGAATGATGTTCTCTACGATGGTGTATGCTGGCAGTTGGCAAACTTTCCGTCAAGGGACAAAGAGTAAATATTTTAGGCTTTGTGAGCCATAAGGTTTCTGTTACACCTATGTAAATCTGCCATTGCCATTACAGCATGAAAACAGGTTACAGGCTTCATTGTGCCTGTGGCCTACCGTCTGCCCACCCAAAATCTAGACAGGAAAAGGGTCTGGCCTGGACAAATGTGCAGACAGAATTTGTTGAGTGAGATTTAATTTTTTTCATGTAATTTTTAATCAACTAATTCGTTATTTTAACAGACAATAATAAAATAGCCTTCGAGCTATCAGTACACCTACAAACTTCTGCAGAAGTCTTTGTGACCCTTCAGAACACCAGAAAGACACCAGCTGTGTCCCTGGGTATATTTAGTGAACAAAAACAAAATTAAATATGGTTTATATTGAGTACTCTAAGCAAAGTATATCCATGGAAGATGACTGGCCTAAGTCTGGTCTATGATGCCATCCTCTCTGGCTAACTGGTTTCCACCAGCTTCAGGAAGGAGTTTAAGTCCTTCCAAGAAGGCCTGAAGGAAAACAGAAGAAGCATGGGGAGCACAAGTCTCACTCACCACTACCGAATTTTCAGAGACACATGGGTAACTAGTGTTCCTGTCAGCTGGGAGTCTGTAAACTTGGCACATCAAGAGAAACATGTTGTCATGTTTAGGGAAGAGTCCCCTTTGATCTGATGGGGCCATAATCAGAGGCACAATGAAGGAGATCAGTGGAGAGAAAATGCAACATAGCAAAACCAGGTGGTAGAAGGAGAAGAGTCAGCAGATGGGCAAAGGGGGCTTTAGAAGGGAAGCCAACAGCAAGATGCTCAATCAAAACAAGCCAAGGCCTACCCAGGAATCATGGGGAAATGGCAAAGCTCTGCCCGCCCTCCACAGCCTAGAGGGCAGCCGGGGGATAATGGACACAGCAAGGCTCCTGTCACCAACAATACTGAATTTATGCAACTACAACCAAAGAGTACCAAGGAGTGCCAGCAACCACTAAAAGCTAGGAGAGAGTCAGGGAACAGATTATTCCTCGGAGCTTCCAGAAGGAATCGATTTGGCCAACACCTTGATTTCAGACTTCTGGCCTCCAAAACGGTGAGAGAATAAATCTTTGTTGTTCTAAGCAACTAGCTTGTGGCAATTTTTTATGGTAGCCCTAGGAAGCTAATCCAGCCAGGAATGGCATATTCCCTCCATGACTCCAGGGGCATGGTCTGTCTTGTCTACACCTATATCCTCAGGTCCAGGCACATTGTAAATACTCACCACCTGCTCAGTGCATGGATGGCCAAGGCTGCTGCAAGCCCTGAGCTGGCTGATGGGTGGCCCCTGGGCCTGAGAGTAGGACAAGGGGTGGGAGATAGCTGGTCAAGGCACTGGCCTGAAGGCTGTGGAATTCTCTGACTTGGGAAGTCCTAAGTTCAAGTGCATTGGAGCACTGGGGTGAGCAAGTGTAGCAAGTGACAACAGAGGTTGGAAGTCCAGCAGGAAGTAGTAATCAGGTTCCTGAGAAAACCATGACCCTGGATCTTGTGACTATCCTGAAAAACTACTTTCATCACCTGAGTCTGTAAAAGAATCCTCGGAGCTAAGTGGTATGAACTATCAGGGCCCTGGGGAGGACAGCAATGGTCAGGGAAGATTTCCTACAAGAGCCAGACTACAGGCACCTCTCGGATTCTGCAAATGATTTGGATGGGAGAAGACATAAGGGATTGGAAGGTTTGGAGCAAGGTTTCCCAAAGGGTACTATGTGGAACTGGGAAACAAGAATATATGCTCCAGGGAAAAAAAGGTTATGTGGTCCAATTAGTTAGAAAAGTTAGTTAAACCAGTGTCCTTACCACAAGACACTTTGGTAAGGGTAAAGGGGTGGGTTGTGAAGCGGGGCTCCAGAAACAGACCATCCTCAGTAGCTAACACGGGACAAGTATTCTGGCTGCCAAGGAGAGGGATGGTAAATGATAAATGGGTGGCAGAGAGTGGGCATGGCAGGGCCAGGCTGGTGTCAGCCTGCAGAACATGGGACCTGTCCCCACCGTTCTCAGCCTTCCACCCTTACAACTCAGGAGGTGGTCTGAAGCCAGAGGTGAGGAGGACCCAGGCTGTGGTAGAGACATGCCAGGTAAGACACACGAACATGAGTGTCACTATGCCTTCTCTGGTGAGGAAGGAGATTTCCTAATTACAAAAAGAAGGCAAGATGACAGGGCACGCACTGTGTTTATTTTCATTTCATATCCTTTAAGATGAGCTTGATGACAATGCTCCACCTTGGTACAACTATAGCGCCCCCAAACAGCACATTGATCCTGATTGTATCCATTCTCAGCTCACTCCTTGCTGGGAATCTCTGCCCTAGCTCCCCAAACTGTGCTCATGTCAAGAGGGGGCCATGGGAAGTGAAGCAGGTAGGAAGGAGCCCCATGCCTGGGGCAGGGGAGGGAGGCCCTCACCACTCCCTGAGCACAACCCAGCCCAGCTGACCCCCAACTTCATCTTCAGAGCCCCATCTTCTGCAAAGATCCCTGCTTCCCAGCGTCCTGGGCCTCTGAAATTCTCTCCCCACTTCTGGCAAAGAAGAACCCCAGGCAGAACAGTGTGGTAAGTCCCACGGGCCATACTGTCTGGCCCCTGTAAATCCACCCATCACAGGCTGCCTTTGCTCTTCTCCCTTTCCTGTGTACCTTTATCTAGCAGGCAGTCTCTACAGATGTGCTAAAATCATGGATAAAGCACGTGTGTTTTCCAAAGTGGAGCTCCGCCCTCCTACCTAGGGAATCAAGAATGCCCAGCTAGGTCACCAGAAGAATGCTTGACAGGCTCTGGGAGGCTCCTGGGCTCCCTCAACCTGCACTTTTGGTAGCTCCAGGCAGGAAAATTGAGGGAAGCTGATCCCTGGTGGTTTCTCAACCTCCTCCATCTTCAATTTACATAAAGCTTCCAAAAGAACAGCCTCCCCCAAAGATGGGGTCTTTTTGCAATTACTGGAGAATGAGGCAGACCCTCATGGTGATCAGCCTCACCCACCCTCCACCCAGCTGCCTCTGCTCCCACATGGCCTGAGGGACTGTCGGGGTGACCAGCCACAAAGCTGCCACCCCCCCTCATTACTTTTGCTCGGCAGACTCGGCTCCTGTGTAGATCATTTGTCACTCAAAATACAGCCCTGCCACTGGGGACTGGATACCTGTCACCAGGTGCAAAGCTCTCTTCCCCCAAGGTCCTCTGGTTAAAGCAGAGAGGTGGAAGAGCTAGGCACGGTTGACCAAAACCAGCAACTTTTGTCAAAAAATAGGTCTCTTTCAGACTGGCTAAGCTCGAGCATATTGTATAAACACTACACATAGATGCTTTAAAGCAATTTTTAAAGTTTGTCTTCCGTAAATTACATCAACGTCTCCCCTGACCACCTCACAACTGTGACTTGCTGCAGAATTCATTTTCTCATGCCTACACACGGGATCCACAGAAGCCAGCTTGGGTTTGCACCCTCGAATCCCTTGCCATGACCCCTCCACTGGGAGGTATTTCTCTCAATCATGTACTTTACCCCACAGTGAGAATCCAAAATGACCCCTAGCTCCGAAGCCTAAAGGCCCCACCCCCACGGGCCCTCCTCCCAAACAGGCTGTGGAAGATGTCCCACTCCACAGTGCCCACCTGCTCCACAAAGAACTGTGCCTGTCTCCCACAGCCCCTCGCCCTCCCCACCCCTTCCGCCACCCCAGCAGCTGCCTTCTTTCCAGAACCACCACAGAAAGATGAAAGGGACCATGTCCCTTAAACACAAGAGAATATTTTGAGCAGAGAATTAACAGCAAATTAAACTGGTTTCATTGTACTCATTCATGCACAAAATGAGTGTGGGAGTTAAGCAGAGAAAAACCAAACAGGCAACGTGTTGCAATAATCAGAGGGCAGAACCAAGCCTCAGAAGGAAATGATCACTCAGGGGAGGAAAGCGCCACGCGGCCTGGGCTCCTAATTGGTCGGCAGCGCTGCCTCTTCTCACAGCCGGCCTCCTTTCCAGGGCTGGGAACTGCACAGGGTGACTGTGGAGCTGACTCCAATGAGCTCCCTTTGGCAGCAGCCAGTCCCATCAAGGCGGACGCACCCTCCCCCAAGTGCCCGGGCTCCTGCCCCCTCCCAAGGATCGCAGGGGCTCTGGGGCCAGAGCAGATGCTTGCACTGGCTCTGCACAGGCTCAGGAAGCAATGTTACAGCAACAACCAACTAGGGCCCACGTTCCTCCAGCCAGTCTCCCTCCCAGGCACATTTGGCTGCAGTGAGGTCGCAGTGGAACTGCTCACATAGGCATGACGTCCAAGTCCACGGGTCTCCTGTGGATTCATCAGAATCCTGGATTAGCAGCAAGAGAATAACAGCCTGTAGAATGCCGAACAATTTTTTTTTTCAATGTTTATTTATTTTGGGGACAGAGAGAGACAGAGCATGAACGGGGGAGGGGCAGAGAGAGAGGGAGACACAGAATCGGAAACAGGCTCCAGGCTCTGAGCCGTCAGCCCAGAGCCCGACGCGGGGCTCGAACCCACGGACCGCGAGATCGTGACCTGGCTGAAGTCGGACGCTTAACCGACTGCGCCACCCAGGCGCCCCAGTAGAATGCCGAACAATTTTAAACAACCTCACAAATCTCTTTTCCACCAACTCTGCCTGGTTAATCCATTATCTGGTTCCCATCTCTGGTGGGTTCCCGGGCCCCTCCTTTTGCCGAGGCCTCACCACTGCCATCCCTAGAAACGTACACAGGGCCCTGGCTGGTGGGAGGGGAATGTCCATGAGCAGGCAGTAAGTGAGAGGACCCTGGACCCCCAGCCCCCAGGACCAGCTGAGAAGGTGATCTTATGCAAATTCATTTTTAATGGCAAGTAATGCTGTTAAATGTGCCAAATTCCCCATACAGGCCCACACACCTGGCCTCGGGGCAAGCTGGGGCCTCGCTCCTGGGCAGACTGCTTTAGAGGCCAGAGAGGGTACATGTGACACTCCAGCTCCTCCCTGCCCCCACCCTCCTCCACACACCCACCCTGGCTTTCCCAGCACAAAGGGGGCCCCCCTCAACAGCCAGACTCCATGAGCTGCAGGGGTACCTGGCATGCAAGAGCCCAGGCTGGAGCCACATGCTAGCAGGCTGCTCAGGACCTCACCTGCCTTAACCACCTCACACAAAACACTCTGCCACCCTTGGCTTGTCACAGAGCAACCCAGGGCTCTAAGTATGGTGCTTGCACTTCCTTTTCTATTTCTTCTTAATACATAAAAGAAGATAAAAGGAAGAAGTTAAGCTTAGTCCTTCTGAGTGTACAGACGGCCCCTGGTGCCCTCCCTGGGGCTCTGGTAGGGGTCATGTGTCAGGCACAGCTTCCCAGGTGTCCTGAGAGAAGCACAGGAGGACAGCATGCAGAAGGGTGACCAGCGTGCCCTAACCGTGTGTTCATTTCAGCGTGACACTGCAGCTTATAGATGCCTGGCAAAGAGCGTATAATCTGGTTTAGACCAAATGAACCCTTATAAAAATAGAATCAGTGGCTCTAAAAGATTCCTGCAAAGAACTCACAAGTTGAGCCATTCCAGTACTGCAAGCGTAAATAAAGCCCATGAGCCTGAGGTTGCTGACACTTGCCCTACATCTAGTAATTGCTCTTCATCAGCCACACAAGGAGCTAAGAGCCATGCTAGTCTAATCAGATCTGAAAAGAAATTGGCCAAAAACATCAAATAATCAAGAAGACTATTTGAGATGTGGATATATACCTGCTATTGCTAATGATGCACCTTTCCCTGAGTGTGTATTTTGCCTTGCTCTCCCAGCTAATGAGATTAAGGAGACATTTTAATCATAGCAAGATATTTTAAAATATTGTTTCTTTCATCTTTATCTGATTTTTAAGTAATTTTTATTTTACTGTGTATATTAAAATGCACAGAATATATTAGTACAGCAGCACAGACACATTCACACAACACAGAAATATATAGGTACTGGAGTGCATGCTTGACCCAAGGTCCCAGAGATTTACCACCATCCTCCTTCTAGAGAGTCAAGCCAAAGCCCTCTACCCCCTCCTGAATTCCTGGCTCCCTCCTCTTACCTGTTTTGACTCTCACCTCTTCTCTGTGTTTGCTCTCTGAATACCTTCCAATAAGTCCATTTGCCTCCACCCCATAGGCATCACCAACTCATGCCGGCCCCCTCTCCTGCTGGACAACAGCATCAACCTAACTTCGGTCTCTCCCCCCTTTATCCCCATCCCAAACCCATCCTCCATCTTGCAAACAGGTCAGGCTCCCTAAAATGCAAATCTGATCATAACCCTCTGGCCCAAAAGCTTTCAACAGCTTCGTGGACATGGGGGGAAAGTCCAAGCTTCCTTCTCCTCCTCCTCCACATCATCATCATCACTGTTACCAATAACATCCAGTAATCCCTTTCTATTGCCAGGCACCGTTGCTAAATGTCCTGTATCCGCTACCTCTCTGAATCTCCACAGTCCTTTCAGAGGTGATCATAGGTACTCTGTCCACTCTGCAGATGAGGCTTAAAGAGTTTAAAAGACCTTCCAGGTCCCCGCAGCTCAGTGCTGCCTCTGCTTTCCACCCCAGCCCTCTTTCACTACAGTGACGAGCTCCTTAGAGCTCTTCTCAGTGCTGGCATGTCCGTCCTCTCTTTCACCCAAGCCTTACCTCCCTCCCCTTCCCTTTCCCTGGGTGACTCTTCTCACTGGCTGGCTTTAGCGTGGATGCTGCCATCAATGACATGTCTCCTGCCTAGGCCACAGTCACCAATGGCTGCTGAAGCAGTAGGTGAAAGGCCTATGGGGAAACCAAGTCAAGCCAAACCTGTTCAAGCCTCTGGCTCTAACTTCCAGTTTACAGGGTGTGCAAGAGCCCCAGCAGCACGCTAATTAACTGACACCATGGGGGTGTGATCAGCAAAACCCAGACTCCGTGAAACTCTGCAGGACACACAACCTGGTCATTCAACAATCAAATTACTTGAGAAAATAAGACGGCAGGGGAACCTATGGATTAGAAGAGACAAGTCAGCCAAATGTAACAGGTGGATCTTGTCTGGATCCTGATTTGAATAAACCAACTATAAAAACTTTTATGAGACACACAGGGAAATTTCAACACTGGATATTGGAGAACACTAAGAAGTTAGGTTAATTTTTTTAGATGTAATAATGGTATTGTAGTTATGTTAAAGAAAGGAAAGATCAACTTATTTATCTATGTAAAAATTATTAAATTATGCTTATTATGGATAAATAAGACCAAAAGATAAAAGCTGTTTTGAAAACAAGTTGCCTACCCCAAGCCCCCAAGTATGAATTAGGTATTTGTATGAATTCTCAAAGAATCCCTGAATTTTCCCGTCAGACCAATCACTACACGTTTAAGTAACAATTTCATTAATGCCATTCTTTCCCATGCAACTGTTAGCTGTGTGAGGGCAGAAATGTGTCTTTTGGTCAGCGGTGGGTCCTCTGGACGCGTATGTATGTACACCCACGCATGCACATTCCCCCCAACACCTACAGACACCCACAAGTACCTCTACCCACACACATGCCCCTCCCACCTCTCTGCCCAAGGCTACCTTCCCACTCGGCCCCATGAGCCCACACTGGAAGAAGAGGCTCCATGACCCACCTGGCCCCACCAGGTCACGTCACAGTGTGCTTGCTATCTCCTCACTTCTGAGGCTCAAGGTTCTTCCTCTCCCTTCCAACAACCCTACTCACCTCTAACTCACCCTACACACATGCCATTGCCAGAGCCTTCTTCCTTAATTACCACTTTCACCCAGCCTCCTCCTGGCACAAAATCCTTAGGGTATTAGCTCTACTCAACCAATTACAAAAAATGAGCAGCCAGTATGCACATGCACATGCTAGGCCTACTGGCAGATCTAAAGTTGTACACGATTAAGATCCCTGCTCCTAAAGGCCTCAGTTTCTCAGCCAGGACGGTCACAATTACAGCCACCCAGACTGAGTACCTACTGTGTGCTTTACCTACATCACCCCACATGCTTCCCACAGAAGCCTAATGGGCAGACTGCATTATCACATTTCTATAGAAAGAGAAACCGGGCTCAAAGATGAGGCCTCAGAACACGCTGCAACCAGGGCCTTATTCCAACTAAGGTCTTATCTAACCCTAAAGTCCATTCTTCTAGGATAGTTTTATCAGCTTATACACCAAAGACATCCCTGACCCACCTGGCCTATGTATTGCCACTCCTGGCGTAGAAAGAAGCTCTGAGTCCATCAGTCACCCCATCATCTCACAAACTCACCAGGTATAGTTATGACTTCCCACCACTATCCCTGCTGTGTGTGCCTACCCTCCCCTCAATAAACCCAAAGTTGCATGTGTGTTTGGGCACTTGAAAACAAGGAAGAGATCAACTTTAGAATGTGATAAACATTATCCTTGGAAATACATTTATTCTGTACAACAGGAAGGGGTACTTGAGCTGGGGCTTAGCACACGAGGAGAAGTGTGCTAGTCAAAGAAACATGGAAAGGAATTCTAGGCAGAGGGAACAGCAAGAGCAAAGGCACTGACACATGCAAGAATTGTGTGTTTGGGGGGATCAGCAAGCTGCCCAGTGTAGGATCTCAGATGCACTGACAAGAGCGAATTAACACTCAGGTCAACCTGAGTTAGAAGCTGTCTCATTCTCTGCCCTGAACATCCAGCAAAAATTTTCCATAATCCCCAGGTCCCCATGGCTGAGGATGATGAGAAAGAGGATGATTAGGACAATGATGATGAACTTCATGCACCAAGAGTCCAAAGTGTCTTTTCTACTCCTAACTCCTGGGAAACGCCCATGATATGAAGAGCCCACGGCCCTCTGCTTGCCCTCCACTCACCGATCCACACTACACAAGGAAGTTAAGAAAATCGGAACTGCTACGTAGGGGCGTCTACCTCATCTGTTAGGAGACCACTAAGAACTGGCTCCAGACACCCTCTAAGACCATGCCGCCCTGCACGCTGCCCTCAGGAGGCTGGCCAGAATCAGAAGTGGGAGCTGAGCTCCCAGCCAGCATGCTGTATACCTGGCATGGCATACGTTTCATTCCCACAAGGAAGCAAAACATCAGGGCGCTTCCGGGGACTGGAGGCAGAGCTCCCGAAGGCTGGACCCACCTCCTGAGAAGGCCTGGAGCTTCTCAGCATGGAAATGAAATGACACACGCAGAGGGCAGACAGTTCCACACGGGAGCATCAGCTGTTTCCTCAGTAAGCAGACAGACCCGCGCAGACACTGCTCTCCTCCACAGATGGGCGCCTAGAAAACACAAAATCGCTTCCAAACTACACACTGTGCTGAAGCCCCGTATCACCTGCCAGCATGCTGACTGCCGAACCTCTCCTGCAATCTCCTGGGAGTCTGGAGCATCAGGGCTGGCCTGCCACCAGTGACACAGAGAAGGCCAATCTGTGCCACTAAATGAGACCAGGGGGTCAGCAGGAAGGAGGAACCAGTGGAGACTGGGCTGGAAATCCTACAGACTCAGCTTCTCCCCCCAGTCCTGCCTTCAGCACTCAGTGCCACTGTGATCAAGTCATTTTCCCCAGCTGAACACGGGGCTGCTAATGAATCCCCTTTACAGGATGACACTTGGAGGTGACGACTGTAAAAACATAACTTAGAGGAGGCTGGGCATGAAGTGGATAGCTGAGATGACAAAACACTTGGCCTCTGTGCAGCCACACTTCTCCCCTCACCCATGACAGACACTGCCAGCAGCCCAAGCACACTAAGCCACCAGGGCACAATCCTTCTCATGGCAGCCCACCCCACCGACATGCCAATCGATGCCACTGGCACAGGAGATAGCATCGATTTGCCCTCTGGGGATTAATCAGGCTCCAAGTCACGAATCCTTGAGGGATGTTTAATGGTGAAACACAGGGCGTGTCATGGCCTTGGGCCATGGTCCACATGCAGTTTGGGCTCTAAGAGAAGAGAAGGGAGGCTGCCTACAGAAACGGCTCTAAAACCCCTCCCTTCCTCACATCACTGAGACCCAGCTGCCCACCAGAAAGAAGATTCCCCTGGGGAAGGAAGGCAGACACACCCACTCAGGCTGGAGTCCCAAACCAGCCCCCAACTTTCATAGCTAGTCCCAAGATGTCTGAGCCGGGATGAAGGACGGTCTGAAGTAGGTAATAACGGTCCTAAAGTGCGAAGTGACCATCCATCCTTCATTCATTCCATGTGTCAGTCAACAGTGCAATGGAAGGATGGGCTGGCTACTTCAGTCAGAGCCAGGAGTCGGGCCAGGCAGCCCAGAGGAAATGCCCCTCTGAATTTTAGATGAGTCTTGTCCCCGAAGAGACCAGCAGGGAAGGCATTCTGGGCAGAGGAACAATGGTGCCTAAGGACTGGACACACCTGTGGTGGGAGGGCCACCTTAAGGGACCTGCCAATGACCCTACTACCCTGCCTTGCTGACTTGCAGTCACACTCTCCTGCAGGGCTGCTTCTGCCTGCCCCCAACCCCATGCCCTTGGCCTGAGTCCCAGGGGTCAGAGAGCAGCTAGGATCGCAGCATCCCTCCACAGCAACCATGTAGCCCCTCATGGTTTCCCAGGCCAAAGGAAGGTGGAATCTTCCAGAATCCTAAGAGTGAGGAGCTGACCAAGAATAAAACCACTCTTTATGAATATGGCGAGGGGGGATTGGGGTATGCCCAGAATCCCCTGACTTAAACCTGGTTGTGAGAAAGCATCAGGGAACAACTCTGCCCTCACCTTTTCAAGAAAACTCTCCAAGGCACACTCATTTCACCAAAGGGCCAGAGTCTCCCCCATCCACACACACCTTGTGTAGGCCCATGCCTCCACTCTCATACAGTCCTCCTGGTGACGAGACAGATATCACGTGAGCAGAGTGACATTCGCCAGGAGGCAACTCCCCACTGAGCGGTTCCCACACCCCATCATGAAGCTGAACTACCAGGGCTGACCCTTCACCAACCTCTGCCCCTGTGAATCAGAAGGCTCATGTGGGGCCCTGGGACAGGGGCCTGAGGACAACTACAGCTTCCAGCCAGATTCCCACCTCTGTCAACACCAAACCCACGGTGCTTTCTAGCAAGTCTGCCCGAGTAGGGCTGCCCTCTGAGCCTGACACTGCAGGGGACTACTGATGAGCAAAGCAAGAGGCTTGTGGGCAGAGGACATGGGCTGGAGGAGGTCAACTCTGTAACGATCTACAGTAGAGACCAACCCGCTGGGGAGCAGGCCTTGGACAGGAGGAAACCATCAAGTCACTCAGCAAGAAGAAAGGTGAGCAGCGGCACGCCAGTGTGGGTGGAGACAATGATTGTCAGAGTAGTAATAGCAATGTCCACCGCCACGGCATCAAGTATTACCGGATTCTCACGGCATGGTCTCAGTGCCTCTGTCAGTCTTCAGTGACCCCATGAGGTAGGTTCAGTGATTATCCCCCTTCACTGACAGGATAATTGGATAATTTGCATCCAGTGTGACAGGTTATGAGAAGGAGGCCACCAGAACACTGGTTGAAGAGAAAGGTAGACATCCAGCAGATATGCGGCAAACACAGATGGGGCATCTCTGAGGTGGCTTCTACAAGGAGGCCTCGGAGGACCTTTGGGGACATGAACAGTCTGCAGGTCTGGGTGGTCTGTGTGGTATCTCACAGCTTCTTTCCCTGACCTTGAGGTGCCATAAACCTGACCTGGTGATCCATTAAAAGACTTCCATGAGGGAGTCCACATCTCCCACTTGCTACAACTCCCTGCTATTGGCTACATGGAAGAAAGTTGGAGGAGTCCAAGAGAAGATTCCAGTTCCTTGCTTCTCTCCAACCCCTACCCCAACCCCAAGCCTGTTTGCCTGTTCCAACAATGATTGGCATAGGCTGCAGAAACTGGAACTGAAAAAGAAAGGTAGAGGGTGACCGTATGGAAGGACCCACACACCTTTCATTTTGGATTTCAATTGTGCCCACTCCCCCTCCCCTTGCCCATCCATTTCAAAATGCAGGAGAAAAACCTGTCATGCTTTTCCTATTATCGGCCCACCTTCTCAAGCAGTTTAAACTTGAATAGAAACTTAAGCTGCCCTTCTTAACATTCAGGTGGCTTTTCCTCATAGACTTATAAACAGCAAATTCACTTTTGCTTACATGAGTACTAGAAGGATATTTGAGCATGTTTAATGGGAAAAGTACATGTTTTCACATTCTGTATCTGCACACAAAAGGTCCCTAGCACCACATTTTACTTTTCAGCTTCTTCCAAGCCTAGAAAATTTCCACTTCAAAGCCGTGGCTTTCTTATTTTCTTTGTGGAAAAAAATGCATTGGTAACAGTTCGAGATTATTCTCTCCAAGACCTTTACTCTCCCCCTGCTTGCGATGGCCGGAAAGACAGGCAGTCACTGTCCAACACCCGCCTTCTGCACCGGGCACCAAGACCATTCCTGCGTCCATCTGGACCCTGATTCTCTGTCACTGAGCGAAATGCTTAATTCACTGGGCATCCAGAGAGCCAGCAAACGCAGAGTGAGAAGACAAGATAGAGGTGGCTTTGATCTCTGTGGGTGTCAACTCCTGGGGGCCAGGCTTGGCTAGAAATAGGCAAATCTGCAGGGCCATGGGAGAGCAGGGGTGAGCGAGCGGAGGGCATAGGGCTCTCCCCCATTCAGACTCCTATTTTGCATTGATTTCTTCTAAATAACACCTTCTAAACTACAAATCTCCAGAAGAGAGGGGGCTGGTTATGAAAGCAGAAGCTTCAGCTATACATTAAGTGTCCTACTTCCCTATAGAAGCCCAAGGCTGGAGGCTGCCACTCCCTTCAGATGCTACAGATTTACTGAACTCCAACAAGAAAAGGAGAGGCCCTAGCATCACCGCGATGGCTCCTCGTTCCCCGAGACAAAGAGAAAATGAGAAACTACAGAGAAAAATACCAGGTAAGGGAATCAAACCATCAGAAGGGGATGTTTTCCAGGAACAAAGCGTTTGGCTCTTCAACACACCTCTGTGGATCAGAGGTGCCCACAGGAGGCGGCAGGGGAAATGTACTGCCTCTGACTGATATACTCACAAAACGCTGCGCTAAGGAGTGCATGTCAAAAAGCCCAGAGAGTTTGGTGACAGAGGCTGGTCGGTCTTCCACATTGGAGCCGTTGGTCCTAACAGAACTCCCCATCCTTCTTCCAGGACCTTATTTCATTTGCCAGAACCCAAAGAAAGAACCAAACCAACAGCTCATGGCTTCATAAACACCACTAGATAGGGAGAAGGACAATAGAGAGAGTACAGACATCAGAGAAGAAACAGATGGACAAGGTGCCACCTTTCCTGGAGGTAAGGGGTGGCTGACGTGACCTCTTGGAAGACTTGTAGGCTGAGAAGACCCAGTCTTTGCATTTCTGCTTCAGACGTCAAATCATATCATTAGAAGGGGCCTCAGATGAGAAGCTGACCCTGGGGGAGGGGGTCTCAAGGTAGCACAGTGAGTTGGGTCCACTCAGAGCCCAGGCCTTGCCACCACTCTGCACCTCTTTCCATAAGTCACGCTGTGCCCAGCTCAGATGCGGTGACAGCAGGAGATCCCTGGCCAGGACACCTCACGATGAAGTCACCAACTCAGTTCAATGAATCTGAAATGAGCCCATGCACACTGGGCTGCAGAATCCCAGGCTGGCAGAGGTTCAATCACTACCCTTCAGGCTCCATCTTTGGTGAGGAGAAATCAGCATGGGCTCACCTCAACAAGAATGGGCCATGCACAGGAATAAAGGTGGGTGAGTGAGGGTGGGAAACAGAGGGAGCTATGAAAAGACAAATTTCACACTTCAGTGCAAACCTCTCCTGACAACTCAGTGAAGAAAGACAAAGCCGCTGTTGCTCTTGGCATTCTTTTCCTTCCTTCACTCAGTTCTGCCCACAGGTACCCTAGGGAGTACCTGCTCTGCAGATAAAACCCAGAATGGAACAGACAGGAGCCCAAATGCCAGGCATTGTGTGGTCCGGAGGGACCGACAGATAACCCTCAAGGAGTGGCCCAAATACTCATGTCATGACCACTGCACTAGGTGACACAGAGGAGGATGACAGTGGGTGGTGAAGACAACAGGACCAAGCTCATGTAGATGATGAGATGCTTCCCAGAGGAAGCAGCTTTGAGGCTGAGCCTGGAGGGATGAGCAAAAGGGCCTGATGAAGGAAAGGAAGGAGCTGGTGCCTAGCAGGACTGTCAGGCAGAGGTGAGGGTGAGGCCAAAGCCCTCACGGGGTCTGGCACTTCTGAGCAAGAGAAAGGCTCTTATGGGGCCCAAGAGAGAGAGAAAGAGAAAGAGAGAGAGAGAGAGAGAGAGAGAGAGAGAGAGAGAGAGAGAGAGAAGGGCACGTAGTACGCACTTGCACTGGACAGAATGGGAGGGGAAGCAGGCAGGCTGGGCCTCATAGGCCACATTAAGATGTTCTTTGTTTGGATTTATGGTTTGTTCTCTTGCTTTTCTACTTCCTTCTCAATGCGAAGGAAAACCACTGAAAGTGTTCGAGGCACAGTGGCCCGTAAATAGATTTGTTCATTCCCCATTTCAGTTAACAGAGTTTAGGTTTATGTTCTTTACGTGTATTTTGGATGCAAACAACAAAAGGTTTTATAAGCCTACATTTGCTAATTATACAACTAATTAAGTCTGTAATCAGGACAATCTCCAGGCCCAAGAGCATCAGTACCCAGGACTCAGTATGGGGAGACAGACTGTCCTAAGGACATCTCTTTCACGTTATTGTAACTTAATTGGTTCTCAGATGGATGACTTGTGATTTTTCATTATATTTGGCTAGGAAGAGATGCAGAGGGCTGGTATCGTGTGTGTGAGCACGGGCCTCTGTGCAGGCTGTACGCATCCTCTGTTTGCAAGGGGCTTGACCCAGGCTGAGCAAATGGTGTTGAACTAGCTGGGGCTCAGCAAAGCAATCCATTTATTATAATTCTGCTGAGAAGAGGCCTAGTAAATCAAAGAGACAACCTGACTGCAAACAAATTACACACCAAGAGATAGGATGGAGGGCGGGAGGGGGTAGCAGAGTGGTAGCCAATTGGGGAAAGTGAGAATAAAAAGGAAGAGGATAGAGAAAGCCAGAGAATAGAGACCTACAGAGATGCCTGGAGTCAGAAAGAAATAAAAATGGAGCCTAATTTGTCCATCAAGAAGAAAAAGAAAAAGAAAAGCGTCCTACCAAGAGAGATCCCATTTGCCGGTAACCCCTAACTTACAAACACTTGACTTAAAAAAAAACAACTGCCCTTTGTTCTCCTGAGGGGTCACCTAGGGAGTGATTGATGGGTAGTTGCTTTCTCCTAGGCAAATGCACAGAATTCTCTTTTCTCATGCAAATAGAGAAGGGGACCTCTTCTTACAGAGTTAACCTGTTCCTGGTGCAAGTAGGCAGCCCAGTCTAAAGAATCCCCCAGAAGCAACTGGCCTTTTGAAAGTAAACATGCTCTTGCCAGGCCAAGGTCGGAAAGAATAGGCTTCTGGTGAGGGTTCCAGCAATGGAACTCCACACAGGTTCCTGTCATAAGACCACGATAACTGGTGACAAGCTGTAGTTGGGACTGCCAGACCCACACCTCTAGTAGGGACTTTAAGCAGTAAATGGGCTTCAAGGCCAGGATAAGGAAGTAGTTCAACTATTACTTAAAACATGTTTTCTCTGGAAAAATACACTCCTGATCCAAATATCTCCCTTATAAATTCAACTTTGGAAAAATAACCTGCATAGAGAACTGGGAAGAACTTCTAGTGAAGCAGTAAGCACAGCAGGAAGGGAGCTGGGAGAGGGTCAGCTTAGACAATGAGTTAGGCTGCACTTTCTCCAAAACGCACTTATATGGAAGAAAGCCTGACTAGAGAGAGAACAGGATGAGCTATATAACAGGAGACTGTGTCCATGGCCATTCTCAAGGAATCTGAACAGAACCCCTCTTATCTGAGATGCCACCCTACTCTGTGAAAAGATTATGGAGAAAATCATCTCTGGAAGGCTGAAGTTCCGTGGAACATTTGGAGACCCAAATAATCATGAGAACTGGTTCTTAGTATAAATGCTGAAGCTGTTAAGGAGGACTCTAACACCCAGATCCTACCAGGGTGCCTCATACATAGATCCCAGAGACCCAGACAGGCCCATGAAATCAAGCTTGCTTATGAGTATCAATGCAAAACTCCTAAATACATTACTGGCAGAGAAGCCAACAACACACTGAAGAACCAAGTAGGGTTGACTATAAAGCAAGGATGGTTCAATATTAGAGAATTCATAATATAAAATAACCATATTACTGAATGTAAAGCCTTATCTAAACATCTCAACAGACACTGAAGAGGCAATAAATAATAGTCAACACTCATTCTTGATTTTTAAAATCTCATAATAAAACAGGAATAGATGGATATTTTCTGCCATGATGATATATATCTTCCTCAACAAAAAATGCTTAATGGAACACCAGAAATCCTCCCATAAAAATTAGGAACAAGGCAAAATGTCCACACTCACCACCATTATTTAGCAGTATTGTGGAGCAGTAGGCAAAACAATTAGTCTAGGAAATTCAATGTACAAATTTGAAAGGAGGAGACAAATATGGTCAACATTAGTGGATAACCTGATTGTACACCTGGCAAAGCCCAAGACAATCAACTGGCAAGATGCTCGGAAGAATAAAGGGGCAAGTTACAAAAGTAATATAAAGAAAGCAATGGTTTTTATCATTACAAAAAACAACCAATTATAAGATAGAATGGAAGAGAAAATTTTCATTTATAATAGTAACAAAAAAAGAGAACATAACTTGAGATACACTGAATAACAAAAAAGTTCCACATCCTTAGATAAAAATTCTTTATTTTTTAATTTTTTTAAAGTTTATTTATTTTAAAGAGAGAGAGACAGAGAGTATGAATGGGGGAGGGGCAGAGAAAGAGAGGAAGACACAGAATCTGAAGCAGGTTCCAGGCTCCAAGCTATCAGCACAGAGCCCAATGTGGGGCTTGAACTCAAGAACCGTGAGATCATGACCTAAAGTCAGACACTTAACCAAATGAGCCACCCAGGCACCCCTAGAATTCTAAATATCATAAAATGTTAATTATTCCTAAATCAATCTATAAATTTAATCCAATAAAACTGTTACTTATACTTATGTTCATTTTGAAATGGTAAAGCGAATTCTAAAGTGAAAACAGAAAAACAGGTACACTTGCTGCAAAGAGCAGTTTGATTCTATATAGGAGGGCTGAACAGTGTATATATTCTATGAACAAGTTATTCCATTACTAGGTATAGACCCAAAAGATCCCAGGGAAATTCTTAGACATGTACAAGAATGTCAGTAGAAGTACTGTTTATAAGGGCAGAAAATCGTATGCAAGCTAAATGTCCATCAACAGGAAAATGAACAAACTGTGGTATTTTCCTACAATAAAATACCACGCAGCTGTGGCAATAATGGACTAGAGCAAGTTGTCTGTGGATTAATCTCTTAAACATCATGTTGAGTTGGGGGGATAAAAAGGGAAAATATTCAGAATAACACATAAAGTATAATAGCATTTACCTAAAATTTAGAAACATCTACATCACTGTTTTGTTTAGGCCCACATCCACAGGCACTATAAGTGAATAACATGTAGAAATACAAGGAAGGGAATTCAATGGCCACCTGGTAGGAGGAGGATGGGGCTGAGGTGAGGTGGAGGGGCTTTCTCTGCATTTGCAGATGAAACTGGAGACATTCCAGAAGCTGGGTGATAGGTAGGTCAGTGTCTAGAACACATTTTCTTTTTTCTTTTCTTTCTTTCTTTCTTTCTCTTTCTTTCTTTCTTTCTTTTTTTCTTCTTTCTTTCTCTCTCTCTTCTTTCTTTCTTTCTTTCTTTCTTTCTTTCTTTCTTTCTTTCTTTCTTTCTTTCTTTCTTTCTACTTTTTTTAAGTGTTGCATTCTCCTCTACATTCTTCACAGGTCTGAAACATTCTAGTGTAAGACAAAAAGGAAGAAGAACCAGGAAAGCTTTCACAGAAGCACAGTAAGTGGCAACTAGTCCTACCAGGTATTCAAACATATAATCATGCCATAGACAGTAAAAGCAGTGTGGTATTGGCATCAAAAGATGTCATTTGGGGCGCCTGGGGGGCTCAGTCAGTTGAGTGTCCAGTTCTTCATTTTGGCTCAGGTCAGGATCTCATAGTTCATGGTTCAAACTATGTTGGGTTCTTCACTGACAATATGGAGTCTGCTTGAGATTTCCTCTCTCTCTGACCCTTCCCCGCTCATTCTCTCCACCCCCCCCACCCTCTCTCCCTCTTTTTCTCTCAAAAATACACTTAAACAAAACATGTCAATTAATGGAATAAACTAGGACATTTAGAAATTTCTGCACCTTTCTTTTTCCAGAGGGCTACCTACTTGCTCTAACACAGCACTGTCTGTATGGGGGAGTGCCCCTCAGTTTTTCACCCAAAGATCCCTCATGACAAATGGTGGTGAAAAGAGATTTGCAGGTCTGGGACCACACCCACAGTGGCCCACTATGGGGACAAAACTTTGAAGATTCAACCTTTACTGTTTCACTGAATGCAGAATTTGCAATCTACTCAAAAATAAGTTCTTGTTCATAATTATCCCAGCCCAGGACACCATCTCATCAGGCCTGGCCTCTGGCACCTGCTCTTCACAGGTCCCCTCCCCTGGTTTCTTCTCTTGCCCCCCTACTCAACTGCTAGATCTTTTAAACATGTAGATCATATCTATTCACCCTTCCGCTTGACCCTTTTCAATAGCACTCCATGGCACTCAGTGGAAAATCTGAATTCCTCACCAGGACCTATGACTGGCTCCTCAGGGGTCTACCTCAACCCACCTCTGAGAACCTCAGGCCCCTATATTGTCCCTAGCAAGTGACCTTCTCTCTGCTACTGAAATCTGCCAAACTCCAACCCCCTCCGAACTTTTGCAGTATTCTCCTTCCCTTCTAGAGCATTCTTCAAAGCTCTTAGGAGAGCAGATATTCTGTCTGCCTTGTTCCTTGCTGTCTCCATTCCTCACACGGGGTCTGGCATGGGCCACTCAACATATCTGATGAATAAGCAAATCACATGTGGCTAAGACTGACATTCCAGGAAGATATGTTCTATTTCCAGAAAAGAGGGGGTACCTTTTCCTAGAGAGACTAGGGAATATAGGCCACATGAGACCACAGAATGCTTGTACCACAGGTCCTTAGACGTCCTAAGGAATCCCCTCCCTGACGACACTGAGCTCATTGTGGACACCTTCCAGGTTGGTGTGGAACCGAGACCATTCTAATGTGATACTGTGAACCATATATCAGGCCAAATGAGGCCAGATATGGAAAGGCCCCCAGTGCTCCAGCTGGCTGCCTCTGTGTGAAATCACAGATGCTGCCTATCAAGGGATATTCCTTCCCTACCCCCCAGAAAGGATTCCCTTCACAGAGTATGTCTCAATTGCCTCTGGTGGTCACCTCAAGGGAAGAGAACAAATGCCCCAGAAGTGGAATCTTCCATGCAGCCCCTCACCCAGCACCCCTAGAAAGGAGTGCAAGTTCCTCACTCCACCTTTGCCGAGAGGAATGGGGAAAGGTAGTCAATGCAAATCCAGGCTGCCCGTGAAAATCAGAAGCAAATCCTTCCAGGTAGAAAATATGACCTGTTCCCTTTTAAATGGCATTTTGATAGCTGTGTTATGATACCTCTAATATTGATATAGTTCTCACTCCTTGCAAGGAGCTCTAAATACTTCATGGATATAGTCTCATTACTCTTCAACTTTTCACTAACTTACAAAGTGGATCGTCCTGCAGAGTTGAAACAACAAAAACTTGACTTCTTTTATCACCACTCCCCAAACAACTTCATTGCATTATTCAGATTTATAAAGAGTTGTTTCAGTAGATAGCCTTTGCTCTGACATCAAGGCATATATGAAAATAAATACTTGGTATTCTTTCCTTTGTAAATATCATTCTCTATCTGGCCACCCTTCTGTCCCAGACCCAGTGTGGTAGATGGTTATGGTAATGGCCTCCAGTGAATCTTGCCACCCTGTGTCTACGCCTCTTATAACGTAACTTGCCACTCCTTCCCTCGGTAGATGGTGTCTGTCCTCCACCCTCTTGAAGCCAGGCTGTCCCTGTGGCATACTTTGAGCAGCAGTATGGGTGGAAGTGATGTGTGCATTCAGGAACTCAGGAGGCCTAATACCTCCCACTCAGGTCCTCCAACCCTGAGCCCACCATGCTATGAAGAAGCCCAGTCAAGCCCACTGGAGAGAAGAGGCCAGCTGGAAGAGAAGGCGGCCCCCATCCAATAGCCAGCACCAACTGCCAGACACAGAGCAAGACCACTTTAGAGCCACCAATGCTTCAGCTAAATACAGCTGCACAGGTGAGCTCAAGTGAAACCAGAAGAGAAAGCACCAGAGAAGGAAGTGTTTTAAGCCATTACACTTGGCAGTGGTTTGCTATGAGACAATGGATAAACTGATGCCCTGTGTCTGCTGCCCATGAATCTGCATCTCTAATTGTTATTTTCTTCTGTCCCAGGTTTTCCTCCAGGTGAACACACTGTTTGGAAAGGAGCACCACTCTGATTCATAATCCTCCTGTAATAGTCTCTGGTCTTGGACACAAGTCATGATGCCTCCTTAGCCTTCACCAATCACTCACTGTGTGACTTAGAGTAAGTACCTTAACCTCACCCTCTGCCTTAATTTCCTCATCTATGAAGGAGGGATAACCATAGTACCAACCCAGAGTTATTGGGGACGTAAGATGAAACATGCAAAAGGTTGGCACAGTTCCCAGTACATTACGAGTGCTCAAAAAATATTAGCTGCTATTATGACTATAAAATATTTATTCGAGAAATACTTTTATTGAATGTTCTACCAAATTGTTAATGGCAGGAAGAAAAGATCTCACATTTTATGCAGCACTTTCTCTGTGCCACGGAGCCGTATTTCTTTTTGTCTTTACAACAATGTGCACATGGGCATGGCAGAAAATAGTGCCTGAGTTTGATTCTCATCTCTGTCACTTGCAAGCTGTGTGACCTTGGATAAATGACTTAACTTCTCTGTGCCTCAGTTCTTTTTCACATGCAAAGCATGCTTTCCTGTCAAGCATGCAGAGAGCAGCCGACCACAGGAAGTGTTCAATAAATATCAGCCACAGGTTATAATCCCCCTGGTTCAGATGGTGGCGCTGGGGCTCAGAAAGCATGAGTCAGGTGAACAGGACCACCAGGTAGTGAGAAAAAAGAGCTATCTGACCCCATGCCTTCTGCTCTCGCCACTGTCACACTTGTGAAAAAGGGCCCCCCAGCCCTCCTGCTTCTGCTCAACTCCAGCAGCAGAGCCGGCTTCTCCACCCTTATTTTTTTCTGCAGCTAAATTCACCTGCCGAATCAACTTCTTCTCCCAGAAAAGTTGTTGTCGTTGTTGTTGCTGTTTTTAATCAACTCTTTAACCAACGCTCACCTCCCTGTGACACCTCTCTTGTGACAGGGTCCGCCTCCAATCCTGCCCAGTCTGGGTTCTTGCTCAGCCCCTCCCTCAGCTGCCCAGCCTACGAGCTCTCCCACGCTGCCCATCGTCAGGGTCACACACAATGGCCCCTTCCCTTCGGCTCAGTTTCCAGTCAAGTCGCCCTCTCTCACGTGTTGGAAGAGTGGCGTCCCCCAGACAACACACCCGCAGCAGTAGTGACAGGACACACCTTTCCTTGAAGGAGCCCTTTTAACTAGAAGAATCCTGGGGAACACTGCTCACGCTCTGCTCCACTGGGAGTTGGCTGCTCTGCCAAGTCAGCAACAACTAAGCCCACTCTCCTGGCTTTGTTGTCTCCAGGGTTTCCCAAACTTTCTACACCGTGAAACCCTTCTTTTTCACAATGTCAATTAGGCTGCACGAAATCCCCCGGAGGCCAGGTGAGGAAATTCGGTGAAGGAGTGCCTGGAGTCACAGCAATGGGGAGGAGGGTCTGCTGCCTCCTGGTTAAGTGGGATCACCTCTCAGATACGTAAATACAAACATGTAGATGTGGGCATATTTAATTTTCTGAAAAGAAGCCTGAGAAACTGTTACCAGTGATTATCACTGGGGAAAGAAACGGGGACACAGACTGGGGAAAGAGGCCACTGCTTTTCATTCTGCATTTTCGTCTGCTGCCTGAATTGTCTAGCATTATGCACATACTATTGCGTTGTCATTTTTCTAAGGTCCACTGTTTATGGACGCTGCACATTATTCTTCAATCTTTTATTGTGTTTCATTATGGATCATTCGTACGAGCGTGTCTTCAAGGCCACTAATGTTTTCTCCAGAGCCTCATCTTCCTTCGATCCCACCCGGTGTATTTCTCATCTCAAATGTTCATCTCCAGGTGTGCCATTTGGACCCGTTCCCTATCTTCTATGTCTCCCCTTACCATGTTCATGCATTCCTCTATCCTCTCGAAAAGCAGAGACAATTCTCAGCACTGTTACAATCTAAAACTTCTTACTTCCATTAAAACTTGGGAAAGCCAGTATGGAAATCACTGCATCCACTCCTTGTGTTTCTTCCAAGGGCTGATGTCAGTTCCAGCAGGACTTTATTTATATGTGTTCAATAAATGCTTGCTGATTGACTGAGTGCATTTCTGAGATCAGCTCTAAGCAGGTGGATTGCCCAATTCCTATTTACTGGTCCAGCACCTCCCTTGTGCTTGCCCATATCGGGTGTGGGTGCAGCACAGATCACCCCGCACTATGGAGGAAACTGAGATGCTTTCTTGCCAATATTCTAGCGCCCCAGTACCTTGGCCTCTTAAAATGCAGAGTCAAATTAGCCAAAGGAAATACAATCTCGGTCATCCAAGTCTTTTGAAAGGAAATGGTATTATTAACTCTTGTCCTATTGCTTGTTTATGCGATTTTTGATATTTTGTTTAACTAACAGAACTGTGTGCAATGCTCGCTCAGACTTTGAACCCCAACTAATTAGAACCCACCATATTCTCTAGAAGAACAGATCACCTTCTGATCAAATGAACTTCTGAATCCCCAGGAAGGGCATCTGAGAAGCTGTGACTTCAAGCATGTATTTTCAAAGAGTTAAAAGAAGGCTTACACTCATTGATTTATGATAAGCATATGCATATAAAAAGGCTTCTTTGAGGCTTCAGTGAAGTGATAGAATGGTGATTCCTCCAGGACTCAGGATCCTTCCAGCTGCTCACTATCCAATAAGGAATATTCAAATCCCCATTTCCCACACCATCGCTGCTCCCTGACATGCTGCAATGGGGACCGCAGCCTCTGACACGTGGGACTCAGCCAGAGGCGCCCCACATCAGAACACTGCTCGGACGTTTGGATGTCTTTGGCTCACCAGTCCGATCATAACCACAGGGCCTGATACATAGAAACTGGAAGAGAAGGCAGCACAGGGTAGTGCACCCAGCTCTAGAATGATGAACCTGGGTTCAAATGCCATCCTTCCATCACTGACCACATCTGTGGCTTTGCTCAAATCACTTTAAATTCAAAGTGGCTACATTTCTTCACCTCTTAAACCCAGGAAAATGGTTTGCGACTCACAGAGTTGCCATAAGATGATATATGAAATGCATTTATTCCCAGTACCAGGAAGGCACCTAACGGTGACTGTCCCTGACCACCCTCTCTGCTAACCAAGGCATGGCGAATATGTCCTCTGAGCATCTTGGCCCTGCTGGGAGCTGCTGCACAGAGGCTCTATGGTAACCAGAAGTTACTCAGGAAGGTCCAATATCAGAACAGGCAGCCATGCCCTTGTCCAGACCCCCAGCCCAATTCCTCTCCACAAACGAAACAATGTCCTTTATTTTTTGATGCCCAACTCAGGGGTCATGGACAGTTGTTAAAAGTTAGCCACATTACCCTGTCCTCCTCCAGAAATCTTAAATATGTCTACTTGACCTTTCTGAGAGGGTTTAAAGTTAGACTGGCTTGCGATCTCAAAATTATGAAACACAAAGATTAAATAGGACCCTTTCAAATTCAGTACTTGTATCCCCCTCCATATTTCTTCCAAGAAGTTGTACATCCCCGTGGGGGTGGAGTGCTCACTACACCCCACGGCAGGACATTTCTCCATAGGACAGCCAGGGCCCAAATCAGAGAGTTGGCATACACTCTGTGTTTGTGAGCCCTCTCCCTTACAGTGACTCATGTCTACCTCTGAGAGTTCTCTTCTCCAGCCTGTCCTCATTTCCTCCACGGGCCTTCTTGGGAGAGGTTTGCAGTGTGGCTCCTTGGAACAGACTAAGGTTTGCTTCTCCTCCTTCAAAGTAAAGTGTCAACATGTGGGGATAAGCAAATCAGGAACACATGAGCTTGTATATCCCTTTCCATTCCTAAGACATTCTCGCTGCAGGCAGAAAGTTTTCTCACAGGACATCCTTCTGCAGGTCTCTGGCTCCGTCAGTTTAGAGGAGATGTTCTCCCCCGCCAAACACACACACACACACAAACACACACAAACATACACAAACATGCACGCATGCACACAAGTTGATTCTTCACGGTGATTCTGTGGTATAGCCATCTGGACTCTGATGCTTCGTAATGGGGAATTTTTTTATAGCTTTAATTATTTCCTCTGTTCTCTTCTCTTTTTTATATACAATGAATCATTCTGTTCCTGAGAGAGGAAAAATAAAAAGATTTTTGAAAGTTATGGCTGTAATTTCAATAGAAGGAGATTGGGCTTTGAGGAATATGAGCATTTGTTGTATTTCCTGAGTCCATTTTTCATCCCCACCGGTTAATGAAGATGTTATTTCTCTCTTGCATTTTGGTTGTTAATTTCTGACAAGTGTTTGTGTGTGTTTGTGTGTGTGTGTGTGTGTGTGTGTGTGTGTGCTTGTGTTTAGTTATGGCCCTCAGTTCATCCTTCTTATGTATACTTTATGAAATATTCAGTTCTTCTTGATAGGATGAGGTTTGATTCACCCCTGGCTGTGATTAATTGTGTTAGTATTTTGGGACCTAATTTATGTTTATGTGATTCCTCTAGTGTTTCCATTTTCTTTTCTAATTATCCATTTTTTCCCCATCTTTTTTCCTGAAATTAGTACTGAATTAGCTTGCCTCTGATTGCAGTCTTGGATGCATCCCAAAGAATATTGTTGGACAGCTCCCCATTATCATTTCGTTCCATGAATTCTTTGTTTGGTTTTTGCAATAAAGCTTTATTAACCCTCTGCGAACCCTTATTTTCATTTGCTCAGTCATCTTTGATTGGAAGCTGTGCCAACCTATGGTCAGACATAGCACTCACTCCCACGTTTTCTTCTACTGCCTGCCAAGTCAAGCTCTTTTTAAAAAGTCAGAATTCCGGGGAATAAAAATAAGATCTATGCCTGTGTTAAGGGGCTGCCTTGTCTAAAAGGCTCTTTCTCACTCTCAATTATTCATTTATTTACCATCCTGGTGTGAATGTCTGTTGAGGCAGCTCTGCTGATGGACATAAACCAATTAGCATCTCTTGTCAGGCTCCCTTCCCCTGTGGATCCTGCCTGCTTTATAAAAGAGGTCCCTTCAGAAGAGCATGCCTTCTGCATTGGCTCTGCAGATGGCCACCACTCAGTCTCTGCCAGTGGTCTGTCCAGTGGCCCTATCAGTATGAGGCAGGTAGGACCCCAGGTGGGGCAGCTCTGGAATGGGGACTCATCTCATCCATCACCAACCAAGGCACCTTTATTTCAAGTCAGCCTGGGGTCTGCATTTTGCTTCTTGCTGGGTTTTCCTTGCAGAGAATCCCCTGCCCCTATCTGTCTGCACACACCTGCATGTCCCATCCCCCAACATACACATCTACATACAACATACTACTAGGTACATGCTACACACCTGATCCCATCCACACATGAAACACACCCAACCGCCTCTTCCCATGGAGTCTTTGGGGCCTCTGCCTCCCTAAGAGATGCCATTTCATGCATTAAGGATGTTGGTAGGAAGGTTCTGGGCCACTGCTAACAAAGGGTCCTCCCACAACCAGCAAAGGCTCGACTACCCAGAATCTCCCACAAGGACAGAGTGCTCAAACTATTTGCACCAGACCCTGTGCTACCCTTGATCTGCTAAGTGTAGAATTGGTGCTATTCCAGTGATGAACACCTTTATTCCTCTTAATTGCTTCCCAAGTTCCAGAATCCATGGCCATGTAATTCTCACATCACGCCTTCCTCTCACACATAAAGCAGTAACAGCTCTTCCCTCTTGCAAGAAGGACCCAGAAGCCCAATTCCAAGCTGCCTAACCTTCTTATGAAGACACACTTGGGATTCTCATCAGTACTAAGTGAGCCTGGAAGGCCTGCAGACCGCCAGCACAGATGCTCATCTACTGCGGCCTTACCCTGCCAAGCACTGGCTGGGTGCTCTGATGGTGGCCCTGGAAGAGGAATCTTGGCGGAGCAGTGGTATGGGCCTAGCCATCTGGCCCTGTGGTTCCTGGTGATGGGCCCTCAATGCCGTGCCCCCTGAAGTGGCTGGAGCCATCTCTTGGCTATATGAAGGGTCACTGCAGTCTCCAAGAACTCCTGGTTGGGTGGACATATGCCCACCACCAGCAGACCTGCACAGAGAACCTTTCAGGCTAGGGACAAGAAGGATGGACAAAGGAGAAGGATCAGAAGCAGCCCACGGTTGAACACCCGATATTCAAATGCAAGAAAACAGGCTTTATGTTCTAGCTAAAGCTCAAGACCATATTTTTCATTTGATTCATCTTGATAGCCATCCTCTACTTATCACGTGTGCCCAATTGTCCACAGACTAGCGTGATTTAAACTTTCTTTTACAAATGAAGGCACTTAAATTTTTAAATTTTTTTTTTCCACGTTTATTTTTATTTTTGGGACAGAGAGAGACAGAGCATGAACGGGGGAGGGGCAGAGAGAGAGGGAGACACAGAATCGGAAACAGGCTCCAGGCTCTGAGCCATCAGCCCAGAGCCCGACGCGGGGCTCGAACTCACGGACCGTGAGATCGTGACCTGGCTGAAGTCGGACGCTTAACCGACTGCGCCACCCAGGCGCCCCGGCACTTAAATTTTTAAAAAGTGAACCAACAGTGGTACAGATAGTAAGCCAGTGTGTCAAAAATTCAACAAGGTGGTTGGTGTATAACGGAAGTTCAGAAAACGCTGGGCTACATGGCACTGGAGGTCCCTTCCACCCTCAGCACAGGTGTCCTGATGAGAAAACCACGACCCCTGTATATATAGTCACAGTTGCCACCAAGGGGCCAAATCTGCCCTTCCCACCAGCTGTCTGGAAGCCAGAGGAAGTCATAGCCACGAAGTCCCCATCTCCAGGAGCTCTGCCCTCCAGCCTGGGGGGGGCTTGCTAGGTGCTCAGCAAGGAGCTCTCCACTCTAGCGGTGGATGGTGACACCGACCCCTGGGTCACCTCTCTCTGTTGACACTCACAGGGTTTCCGGCCTCTCCCTGTCCTTTAATAACTTTAATATGAGCCACCAACTATCCCTGCCTCACATCTGGCTGCTTCTCCATGAAGAGAAAATTTAAGTTTGGAAGAAGGAAAATAAATTGTTCAGAACAGCTCATTGCACCAGAGCCATTTTCTTAAGAAACTGCTTTAAGAGCAGCCTGAAACTTGTTCTCAAGTCATAATATACAAATATCCCTCAGAAAGATCAATGGAGATGGGACCGGAACATCCTCCAGAAGTTTCAGACTTCCCAAGGCCATCCTCACCTGAGCTCCCTCAGGTCCGCCAGCACCCTGGCTGGGAGAGTGGGTGATAATCCTCACACAGAAGCAGAGAGGAGGGAGCTGGCCTTCTCTCAACCACCCTGCCAGAGAGTGTGTGTGATTCACCCCAACTTCACCTGGCAGCCCTGGGTGCTCAGGGGCAAGTACTCCTATTGCTCAAGGGAAGGAGGAAGGCCTAGGGTAGCACATCTTGCCTGACTCCCTGCCTCGGTGGGTGACACTACCAGGCCTGGCAGAGGCTCCCTAGAAACCCCAGATGACAGGGTTGCAGCAGAGGTATGAGAGGCTGAAGGTAACACACAGGCCCCAGACCCCTACAGTGGAGCCATCCTCTTCTTTCCCTACTCAGGAAAGCACATGCAAGTGAGAGAGGTGTTATAGAAAATAACCTTGAACCCCTGTATTTCACAAACCTGTGTTCTTTGTTATTAGGAGCAACTTTCTTGTGGTATATCTCCCAACTGATGGTGATCCTATTTCTGCAGTGAGTGCCTTTAGGAAGGTTGGTGTTGAGTATCCTCAGCTAACTGCTAAGGGGGACTGGCTGTGGGTGGAGGCCTGAGGGTCAGAGGACGGTAAGGAAAGGTTCTCAAAAAGGAAGAACACAGTTTCAGGGCTGACTCTGCTCCTTGGGGATCATGGTGCTGGCTACTGGGTTGATTTCTCCTCCCCACAGGGAAAGGACCAGCTCCTATGATGAAGTGTACGCATCACTATCCTTTCTGGGCATCCTGTTCATGACACAACATTCTCAGGCCACAAATTAATGGAGTAAATGAAGGATTAACAGACCACAGGATCTGTGGGATCTGGGCCATTATGCCCAGCAAGGGTCCATGCCTATTGCCAGGATCATGACCCCAAGGTCTGCCAGCTGACTCCAGACTCTTCTCAGTGTGGCTCCATTCGTGCAGGACTGGCCCTCATTCAATGGGTTCACAAGTACTGAGCCCTGAGGTGGGCAAACCCAGAGTCAGACGATGAGGAGTCAGAGCTAACTGGGACACACACTCCTGCCTCAGGGACCTCACAGCTCACTGGAGAAACAGGTGCATGGGCAAAAATTCATTCCATCTGATAAAAGCAGCAAGGTCCATAGATAGCACATAACTGCCCCTGCCAAACCTACCCCAAGGGTGGTGTGCTGGAATTTGCTGTGATCCCCAACATAGCATCTGTGGCCCCTTTCT
This sequence comes from Lynx canadensis, assembly GCF_007474595.2. Lineage (NCBI taxonomy): Eukaryota > Metazoa > Chordata > Mammalia > Carnivora > Felidae > Lynx > Lynx canadensis. Next base: position 30,786,261 of record NC_044311.2, on the reverse strand, counting down.
TTAGTAAGACCACCTAATTCTGCTCTGGTAAAATACTCTCTCCCATTTTTAGTCCATGAAATTCAGCCAGGCTCATACCCTCCCCAGCCTGCCCCAAACATGGGCCTTGTTCTAATCCATGACTCCCAAACACAACAATAAGTCCTATGACCCAAACCACCCCATAGAGCCTGCACCTCAGGCCTTTTGCTGGCACCACTATAGAGCATACACTGTCTGTATCTTAAGCGTGAACTTGTGGGTAGCTGTCTCTGCCACCACTTTGGGGGCCTGTCTAAGAATAAAGCTCACAGGAGAACAAAAAAAGCTCACACAGAAGACAACAGAGCCATGGGATGGGAAAGACCAGCTCTTGGTGTTGCCTGAACACCTGGATCCAGAAAGCACGTAACTTTCTGGTTTTGTGAATCAATAAATTCACTTTTACTTACAGTTATTTTGAGTTAAATTTCTGTCACTCACAACCCAACAAAGCCTAAGTCATGAAGGCTGGGCTGGAAACTGGAAAATGAAGAGGGACAGAGGGAGTACAAAGGGCATCTGGGAGATGAGCAAGCAAAGACGGGCTACCCAACACCAGCCTGGGCGTGGTCTGAGAATAGCACTGACCAATCAGCTCTGGGAGTTTAACCAGGAGGTTGGTGTGAAAGGGGCAGAGGAGGACGCTGGAGATATGGGCAGGGACAGCCCCCAGAGAACTTGGGAGCCATGACTCTTGTCCAGAAGGGATTGAGGAACCTCAACCCGTAAGCCTGCCCTCCATTGTCCCATCCCAGCCCCCTGCCCAGCTTAATGGACATTTCCCGCGTGAGAGCAGAATTACAAACTAGGGGTTGTGAAGTGGGAAGGTGCCAAGAGCAGTTTTCAAAAGCTAGCTCTGGAGGCTTTGTGGACCAAGGAGCAGAGGAGGCCAGGCTGGATGCTGGGAGGCCATTTAGGGACGGAGACGGTAGTCTCGGTGCCAGCAGGAGATGACAAAGGCTCCAAAGAGGCCCTGTGGCCACTTCCCTGACCCGTTCCATTTTGGAGGTCTTTAAAATGTCTGCTTTAAAGACCTGGGAAAAAAAATAAGTACTTGTGAAGTGGAATAAAAATAGGTAAACATAATAATCATCTCACTTAGGTATAGCGATCTATGGCGTTTCAAGCCAGCTCACAAACATTAGCTCATCACCACGGTGAGAGGTAGTTATTATCTGCATTTTCTCGATGTGGAAAGGAGAGCTCAGAGGCGCTGCATAACTTCCCGTGACTGGCAGCACCGATGTGGAGGCTCGGGACAGAACACGTCTACGGGGCCATGCTGCCCAGGCCTCCGTGCAGTCCCCTTAAGGCCACTGCCCTCTTTTCCCTGCAGTTCTGTATGAGCCCCTGCCTTCCACAGGAGTCCTCTCCCTCCTGCCCACATGCACGCGTCTCCATTGCCGGCAGCACCTCCATCTGCCCAAACACTCCCTCCCAGCTGGCCTTCTGCTCCCTTCTGCCCGCCAACACAAAGCCTGGTGAGATACCAGGCAGGCAGGTCAGCTGTTCCTGGCTGATTCAAATGGAAAGGGATCAGAGACAACACTCCGCTTCTCCCCAGGAGCCAGCAGAGCCACATGCCATGCCGAGTCTAAACTGAGTGGCCTGGCTTCCTTGCCTTGCATAACCAAAGACTCAGTCCAGGTACAAGCAAGCACCAGGGGAGGCCGACCCCTTGGGAAGATGAGTTCCTAAGGATTTCAGGAGCCAAGCCCTAGGCAGCACCCAGTAGTGATGCAAAAGCCCTGCCCCCTGCCCTTCCAAGTCAGACAACAAGAAGGAAGGAGGAGGTGGACTGTCTCCCGCAGACAGGCTCAAGCTTGACGAAGGGCCGGACAATGCAGGCTCAGTCTGCTACACGGGCAAGCAGAGGAGGGGCCTCACGATGACTGCAGACAGGGAGCCCATGCTGTAGAAACAGACCATCAGGTAACTACAATAATGATTGCTGCCCACACGTTGGGGTTACTCCTCCTGAAAATGCTCAAGCAAAAAAAGAGGGACATATCTTCACCTCAGGAGTGAATTCTGTGCTTTCAGACAAGGACCGGAGAATCACTGTGTGCCCACGAGGAATTCAACCCAAAAGTCTCCCCAGGTCATCCAGGCCACCTTGCTGCCTCTAAGAGCTGAAGGATCCACGATTCCAACGCTATCCACAGACTTTTTTTGGGTTGGGGGAGGGATCAGTGTATGATGCTTTAAAAATCTGTTGCAGGGGCGCCTGGGTGGCTCAGTCAGTTAAGCATCCGACTTCAGCTCACATCATGATCTCACAGTCCGTGGGTTCAAGCCCCACATCAGGCTCTCTGCTGATAGCTCAGAGCCTGGAGCCTGCTTCAGATTCTGTGTCTCCCTCTCTCTCTGCCCCTCCCCTGCTCATGCTCTGTCTCAAAAATAAATAAAAACATTAAATAAAACATAAAAATAAAAACATTAAAAATAAAAACATAAAACATCTCTTGCAAATGTTAAAAAAGAGATGATTTCAAATTTTAAAAAGTCCGATTTCCAGATTGTGTTAAAGAACATCTGAAGTTCTGGCCTAGCATGCTCCCACTAGAGGTGAATGGCAGGACCAAAGCAGTTATCCTGTGGCCACGGGGCGGCCCAGCCTCCCTGTCGACATCACCTGCCAGGCCCTGCGAGTTTACACTTCTGCTCTAGAAACAACCCACAGAAGCAGCTGTATTTCTGCTCCTATCAAAGGTCTTCTACAGAGAGCAGCACCTCATTCTCCTTCCTCACCTCTCCTTGAAACCTCTCAGAGCTACCTGAATGACAAACCACTGCCAGTGACTTCCCAATAGGAGCCACTCTGCCCAAACCGGAATCTGAGGTTGAGAGAGACATCACCACCTTGTTCTTATTTATTTCTGTTCTTCAACCCACACCAGAGATCCCTCTACTCATTTAACGCCTCCCCAACTGCCCCTCCTAGAGCTGTCACAGGACATGGTCTGTCCCCACCTGCTGGCCCAGGACACTGTGTCAGTCTCACTCCTCCAGAAGCCCAGTGGGGGCTCCACTAAATTAAGGGGCAGGATATTCCCTGGCTGTATGACAGGTAGCTCCAAGCAGAACCCTGTGAATTGACAACAGCATGCAATGAGTCCCCACCACCATATGTCTTCAGTAAATATACACACTATTATTGCTGAGATGTAGATTAGATAAAAAGACAATTACTGGGATTGGCTATTAGAATACGGATAAATTCAGGATATATCCCAAACCATCTGGGTCACTTAGATGTGGCAAATATACCCCCAGAAGAATTTTCCCTTACTTGGGGTAAGGGTGGGGTGAATTAGGTATTAAGGCCAGTATAAATGACAAATCTTTTCTCACACTCGGAGCAGCAAAACATTCTGGTCATAAGGAGCACAGGAGAACCAGAATAGAGGAGAAATCATTGCCTTTCCCTTCATATCCCTCCTCTCTCTCTCCCTCCCTCCCCAGGCCTCCTCCCCCATTCCTCCCTCCTTTTTTCTCTTTTGGGCATGAGTTGCTCATCTTCCCCCAATCTCTGTCACAGCAATAGCAGTTAATTTAGCATAATTCTAATCTAACAGTTCGAGTTTCAGGGTCTACACTAAGAAAGAAAATTCCAGGTGATGTGTCAAATATTGAGAAATGTCACTTTGTGAATCTTGGCCACCACATGAACCATGTCAGGTCCATGGCATGCTCCCCAGTCCATCCCCACCCCTGTCCACAGTCTCTCCAGCTGATCAGTAATTTACCCGCTCAGCAGGTAAATGACTGAGCAAACCACTCAGAACCCTGAGAGGGTTCTCTCAGGATGCCAGGTAGCCCAGGGATACTAAGAAAAATAGTGTGGTCCCTGCCTCATAGGACACCCAGTGTGATGGGAGAGGCACACAGGAATATTCTCTTCCAGTGCTCTGTGATAAGTGCCATGATGGAGGGAAGCACTAAGGTATTCACCCGTCATTCTAATTTATGGAAAGACATTGAAGGAGCTTAAGCAGGGAGTGGCATGATCACTCATATAATTGAGTAAATGAGATGTCAAGAAAGCACCGTTCTGTCCACGATATTGTTAGTTGGATTGTTATACAATTGGCGGCCCCCACTCCAGCTTTCCTTTATTTATTGGAAATCTGTGGTGTGTAATGTGATAGGTTGGCCATAAAAACGTCTAATCGTTGCATGTGAAATAGCCAGGTCTTTCAGCTTTGCATGAAAATGGCAAATTCTGCTTACTGTTCCAGGACTCTTTTATAATCTGATTAATTGTGCTAGATCCAAATTATAAGGAATAGAAGAGGCGATGGGAGAGAGAACTAAGACACTATTTGCAAAAGGCCTGTCCCTTGAACAGGAGCCATATTTCAGATGTGCTTATGAGAGCCCAGGTAAACCATGTCAGGCTACTTTGTGAGGTATGCTGGGAGACTCCAGAGTGGGCAGGATCATCAGTTCTCTCCTAGGGAGGCAAAGCTTTTACCCCGAATCCAGTATTCCTTTGTGAATTTGTCGTAAGAGGCCACCCTTTATTCTCAGATGTCAGGTGAGGATGAGAGCAAACGGAAGGCACCCAAGGCAAAATGAAGAGGTGGGACCCAACCAGAAAGTCAAGGATTTTACAGAAGCAGGGGGAAAAGAGCAGGTGCAGGTGGATGAAGAGCAATTTGGCAGCTCCTGTGTTACCACATAGAAACATAGCATCGAATGATTGCTATCAATTAGCTACCCAAGTGGTTCCATTCTAGTGTCTCTGGATTTTTCTCAGACACCATTGTTCGCACTGGTAGCCTGGTGCAATTTACTGTATTAACTCCTTTAAGCAGGCTGGCTGTAGGCCACCACGAGGCCACACTGATGTGGTCCCTGTGAGGATAACCCAGAACTGCAGGACAGCTACTACCTATTCCACCTGTTCCCCTCACACTCACACGTGCTCCCTCATCTGCAGCTACTGGGATGATGATGATCATAACTGCAAAGACCCCAGGGTCCAAGCAGAGTAACTCCTCTATGGGGGGTCGCCCTGAGCCAGCTAGGTAACACTTTCCCCAGAGACCCCGAAACTCTCTGTTTTGGGAGCAGCACCCAAGTGGGTTTGTCTTAGAAAAGTGGCATGGCTTTAGAGAAAGTGGCGTGGTTTAGAGAAGAGTGTTGGAACAAGATGAAACTGGTTTTGAAGTTCATCTCTGCCACTTACAAGCTTGGATGACCTTAGGCAAGATGCCGGGCATCTTTGAACTTGAACTTACTGTAACATTGAGCAAATGAAACCTCCTTTGGTAGGTTACTACTGAAATTAGAAAAACACTTGCTCATAAATTCACTCAATAAACATACTGAGAGCCTACCATGTCCCAAGCACTGTGCTAGGCCTTGTTCAGAGCAGAACCCACACACAAATGGTTCCTGCTCCAGGAAAGTCTATGCCCCCAGTGCATGCAAATAAGATAATTGTGATAATCATGATAATTATAAGTGTCATAAATATGATATATACATGATATATGATACATACATGATAAAGCAAGAAGATAGGCTAAGGAGTAGTGGAGGGTGTTATTTAACTAAGGTAGCTAGGAAGATGTCTCTGAGAAGCTGGCATTTAGTAGACCCTGAGTGATGAGAAGGAGCAAGTCCCAGGAATCCTGGAAGGAAACCATTCCAGGCAAAAAAACTAGCACCTGCAGAGGCCCTGAGACAGGAACAAACATGGTCTGTTAATTGGCCAGAAAGGTCTGTGTGGCCTGGAAGGTACTGAGAAGTAGGAAGCAAGGTTGCAGAGACAGGCAAGGGTCAGAGCACATGACGACAACCCAAGGGTCATGGCACAAAGTTGGGGTTTTATGCCAAGTGTAATAAGAAGACAACATGGGGTTCTGCATCAGAGAGAGAGATTCCCTGACTAGAATGGGTGAGAAGGAACCTGGAAGCAGTGATGCCTGCTGGGTAGGAGGCCAAAGCTTGCTGGGCAGCATCAGGTAGTGTAGGTGGAGGGAAGTGGACAGATGCAGGAGGCCCTTTGGAAGAGGAGCCAGCAGGGTCTGTGGGTAGACTGGATAAGGTCCATGAGGGCAAGGGAGGGATTAAAGGTGCCCCATGCTTTGGGGCTATGCAGTCAGGTAGATCATAACGCCATTTACCGTGACATAAAGAGTGGCAGAAGAACGGTTCCATTTTGGACATGCCTTGAGTGAGGAGCCTGTCAGACGTCCCCTTGTTGGGATTCAGGGACAAAGGGGAAATATGTGTTTGTAGTGAGTGGACAGTCCGGGCCGGAAATAAGTTCGGGAGTCATCAGTGTTTACTTAGTATTTAAAGTCCAGGCAGTGGTTGAAATCCCCTAGGGAGCCCTGGAATATAAAATGCAGTGTACTCAATAAAGGCAATAATAATAATGACCACACATAATAAATAATGAATACGGCGAGGTGGCAGCCCAACAGCCCCACGTCTACTTGGTTTGTTCCCAGCAACTGAATCCACTTGGAACAAAGGACTCAGAGAACTCCAGAGCTTAACATTCCTTCCCCCCCACCCCCCCCGGTGAGGTCTGGGGACCTCACTTGCTAAATTCTCCCCTCCTTCAGCTCAGCCAGTCCCTCAGCCCAGAGAATTGGACAAATTGACTCATTTGTTGCTCAGATTGTGAAGGGAGCCCACCTGCCTAGCCCCAGGGGCACACGTGCAATAACAGAAAGAAGGCGGCAGTGTTATAAATAAGTGATGGCCTTCTCGTTAGGCCCGGAGCTGTAGACATTACCCAGCACCACTCTGTCCCCTGAACTGCAGCTGGTTTAAAAGGTTGTTATCTGATATTGTTTTAGTAACCAGGTATTTCTATGGCCTCCCTCCGGCTTACGCTTTTCTAATCTCTGCTGCATTATTAAGTGGAGGCCTTTCTCCCTGCGCGGTAACCCACTGTGAAGGGTCCCAGGCCACCCATTCCAGGGGCCGAAGCAGGGGTCTGAACTATTAGAGAAGCAGCAGCCTGCCTGGTGTATGGACCAAACTTGGGCTGAGAGGAAAAGAGGGAGAGTCGGGACTCTTCTCTACCACTCTCGTGCCATGTAAACGAGGCAAGTTGCTTAACTTCTGTGAGCCTCAGTACCCACGCTAAAAACCAGGGAGATGCAGCTAAGAGGAACCCGATACTACGTTCTTACTCTATACAGGGAACATGGTGATTCTCATTTCATTAGTCCTCAGGTAGGTACCCCTGTCCCCATTCTATTGATGAGGCTCCTAAAACAGACTCTGCCTCCATCTCAGGTTTTCTGCAGCTGGAATGTTCTTGCACACTGCAGCTGAGGTCAGGCAGTCCCAGGTAGTATTAGATGATGCTAGTCTCTGCCCAAGATTTCAAATTCAGTGGGATCCAAAACTTGCCATGCCTGCTTGGATCCCTGTAGAAAGTGGTCAGTGTCATCCTGGCCTTCCTGTGTAGACAACCCCTTCCAAATATGCCTCAGGTGACCTGAGGGGAGCACTCCCTTTTGTGAGCTAGGGCTACCCCCTGCTTTGCTCTGCCAGGGGATAGCATCGTCTTCTCTTTCGCACGCCCTAATGGAATACACTTAGAGTGGGCAGGCTAGGACTATGCTTTCCCAACCTCCTCCTCTCCACCCCCATGAACTCTGCTCTGGGCATCTTCCTCGCTTAGATGAGATGCTCACAGATGCTGCACATCAGGTCTGGGTATGGACTAATGTTATTATGTCTCTCTCTGGACTGCTGGCTCTCCTCAGGAAGGCCAGAGCTCACTCTCTTTCTTGCCCATCTCATATGGGTCCAGCTCACCCTCTCAGCATTCACTGCAACTGGCCCATCTATCCAGTCATCAGAGAACAAACTTGGGCAGTGAAAACTCTCTTTAATGTCCTTATCTGATTCTCCTGCTTTACCTATTGTTTCTATTTGCTCTGTCAAATGTATGGACCCAGTGCCCAGAGCCTTGTGACAGCTCAAGGAGACTCTTGCACTTGTGTCCCATGAGTGAAGTAGAATAATTACCCAAAGTATGCTGTGTGTGTCCTCACACCTGTTTGCCAGTTGTGTTTGATACTATAAATACTTAATTTAATTAGCTATTAATAAACCTATTAAGTATGAATATGAAAAAGAGCTGCTGCTTCTATGACACTAAGTTGAAGGCTTTGGAAAGACAGCAAACACAAATTGCTAACAAAAAACCAAAACTGCTCACTTTTTGGACAGGGTAAGACAAAGCTAAAAGATCAGAAACAAAATATCACTAAAAAGCTAGCAGATTTTGCACTCAAAATGCGTCAGGATTTTCAAGTTCTTGTTCCACATAAAGAAGCCAGAAGTGGCCATTAGAGAGGGTGTACTTTAGATGGCCAGAGTAGAATGATCCCTGGGCATGCAGCAGACCTAAGAGAGTGATTCAAGGTGGGGCACAGGCCTTACCCTCCCAGGGTCAATCAAAGGGCTCTTCCTAGGAGTCCCAGAACAACAACTCTTACTATTATTTCCCACTGAATCTATCCTGGAAGGTTGCAGTCCCAGCAGCTGCCTGCAGGCATCTTGGTAAGGTCACATACAGACTCTGTGAGAATGGCATCACCCCAGAGGGAATGACCAACAAGGCAGAGAGAGACAGCAGATCCATGCACTGTCTGACCTTCTTGGCCCACTGGGGAAGTGATAAATTCTCTGTTGGTTTAAACCATGTTGGGTTAGGTTTTCTATCACCTACCTAGCTTTCTCTCCTCTATGAACTCTCTTCCCCTTCTGCTTTCCAGACGTCTTCTCCTTCTTCTTCTCCATCATCAAAGCTAACATTGTGTAATACCACTAATCCTTCCAACAGCCATGTGAAGTAAGTACCACTGGGAGGAAACTGAGGCTCAGAGACATTAAGTGACTTTCTCAAGGCTACAAAACATGTAAGAGGGAGAGGCAAGATCTGAACCCACTTAATCATCCCTCTGGTTAGAGCTCATCAAACCCTGAAGGCTCATGGCCTCAAATGCACCAAGTGGTTGTTCAGTGGCACATGACAGCTATGGGAGTAGTATGACAGCTGGCCTGCTCTGTGGATTCATTATTTTCCCATGAGGAAGCCGATTCTGTGCCTTATAGAAATGTCCATTACTGAACAGGCCACAGGTATGGACCGAACTGTTCACCAGTCTATTTTCCCTGCTATATGATAAAAAAACTTAAAGCTAAGAATGTGTCTTATTTCTGTTGTATCCCCAGAACCTGACACATAGTAGGTGCTTCATAATTGCCTAGTGAACTGAACTGTAAAAGTGGGGCACTTACTCCATCTATTTCACTTCCCAAATCCTCCACAATATCTGCTCCCTCCAAAGACCAGCTTCTCCAAGGAGTCTCCCTGATGCGTCTAGAGGTTAAGACTACCCCCTGCCCCAGCATCAGCACTGTACTTCTCCTCCCCCACATCCCCCTCTACGTCTATTTCCTTTCTCCATGGAACACAGAACCTCTGGATTCCTGTAACCCTCAGCACACATTACAGCGGCAGCACCCAGGAGGCAGTTTATTTTCTCCAAAGTACCCTGCCCATAATGAGGGTAAATTACCACCCACTGGGCAGTGGTGCCTTTGCATGCGGCCTTGGGGTCCAAAGAGCTGAGCTTCATGACCGCTGATTGATGAAAAATGATGAGTCTCCTCTCAGTTAATGCTCTTTAAGTTAAAATATAACTCTTTGTTAAAACAGCCAAGGCAGAGATCCTAAGTAGCATTAATCATGTCTACATTTTAAAATCTGATACATAATTTAAGAATGAGAGGCGAAGAAAGATAAGCACTTAAGTACAATTTGGTATCTTTTTGTTAAACCTTGATTCATCCATCAACGCTTCACCTAACCCTAGTCTTCTTCCCCGGCTGCAGCAGAATCCCGCCTTCAAATCTCCCTGAATTTTGCGTTCAGAGATGAGGTCTTTACTAATTGTCCTCAGGGTACATGCTCCGCTGGTTCCAATTCTCCCTCAGTGCCCCAGCTCTGTTCCCAGTACAGGAGGAAGGGACGGTTGGTACCAGAGCCCCTGGGAAGGAGTCCCCAGCACTCAGTGCCCACAGCATTTCCCCAGATGTCCCGGGAGACCCGACTACTGTCCACTCGGCCGTCTCTCCTAACTGCCAGCACAGGACCCAGTGAGAAGTGACGTGGCACAGCACTCCCGAGTAAAGCATTTCCCAAGATCTGGTCTTTGGCCACCTACTTTCTGTATACTCCCTCTTAAAAGATCTCACCTATTCCTTCGTCTGAGTAAGTCACCATCTTTTGCTTCTGTGAACTTTGGACCAAAATCTTGAACTCAGTTCCGAGCCTGAGATTCACTAGCAGGGTCAGGAAATCAGGGCCAAGGGAGGTAGAGAGTGGGACTCTCCGTGCCCATCACCAAGTCATATCTGAATGCCCAGCTCTGAACTTAATAATAATTAAACACCTTTTCCCCAAGGCACCTCTCCATCACACTTTCCAACACCAGACTCGGAGCCAGAGTGATGGCGGGTCTGTCTTCTCACCTCTGATACTGAGTCAGCTTGTTTTGTTTTGTTTTGTTTTGTTTTGTTTTGTTTATTTTTGAGAGAGCACTAACTTGTGCGTGTGCACACAAGTAGGGGAGGGGCAGAGAGAGGGAGGCAGAGAAGCCCAAGAAGGCTCCACGCCCCAGCACTGAGTGGGAGGCTGAGCTGGAGAACTCACCAACTGTGAGATCATGACCTGAACCAAGATCAACAGCAGGAAGCTTAACCAATTGAGTTACCCAGGCACTCCCTAAGTCGGCTTCTGAAGCCTGTTTTTTCCTCCTTCTCAAGGCCACTGCCACCTCTCCCTTTCGCCTGCCTGCTCCTCCCAGGTGGGGCCCTTGGGCTGCTCCTGGAGCTATTGCAGCAGTTTCCTACCTGGCTGCTATGTGGCTCCTACTCACCCCCCTTTGTCTGTCTAGCACTTCCTGATTAATTTCACAGAGCCCCACTGTGGTGACACCAATCCCTTTATTAACACTGTCTAATGCTGCTTCTGTTATCTGAGCAGTGGGCTGCTGGGTAAAATGTACGCAGAAAATAAGAGGGAGTATAGGATCCTCCCCTGACAGAATACATACATAAGTACACATATAAAGTAGATACATACATACATACATGCACACACATATAAAGTAGAAAGACGTCAATGCTCCATCATGGTATTTTCAGAGGGAGACTAAAGATCTCTGTCCAGCTAGCATTAACAACAGCTGAATTAAAGGTATTCATAAGGCTAATGAAGGAATGTGCCCCATCAGGGAGAATGGTCACACCCAGAGAATAAAAAGAAACTTTTCAGAGAGAATTAAGCCATGGCCTTCCCAGCACTGCGCCCCTGACACACTCACATGCACACATGCATTTCCCATTCTCAGTGGAAGGGATGAGTCCCCAGGTATTCAGTGATACATCAGGGCTGGTGTTTCACAGCCCCAGACTGGCCTGCATAGCTCAGATTCTCACCTGCCAAATGAAGGTTTTCTGCCCCTTTGGAGTTGCCTGAGGGGCAGGGCGTCCTTGCCAGACAGCCTGGGTGTCTGCTCCCCTTGGAGGCTCTGCTCCCAGGGTAACAAACACACAGGGCTGGGTCCACATATGAGCCTCTGGGTGCATGAAGTGTGTGACTCCACCCTGAAGAGATTGATCTGTCCTCCACATGCTGATGAAAACAAATGTCTAAGTCTACAGCTCAAAGATCGAGCTCCCCATGGTGGTGAAGTGCCCTATAGGACCTAGCAGATTACCCTGCCAGCTGCCCAAGGATCCTCCTTGGCCCTGGAAACCCTAAAAGAAAAATCAGCATGAGCTTTGGAATGAACCTACCAGGTTCCACCTCTATCCACTCTCACCTCAGCAGTGGCCCACTCCTCAAGACACCTGCCCAGATGACCCCAGGATCCTAGGAACCTCACAGACCTTGACCATCAGGCTGGGCAGAAGGTAGTAGGTACTGGACATGAAAAAAGTGGTCCCTCACTATGGGCAGCTCTCTTTAAAAGCCCACTTGGGGGTGCCTGGGTGGCGCAGTCGGTTAAGCGTCCGACTTCAGCCAGGTCACGATCTCGCGGTCCGTGAGTTCGGCCCCGCGTCGGGCTCTGGGCTGATGGCTCAGAGCCTGGAGCCTGTTTCCGATTCTGTGTCTCCCTCTCTCTCTGCCCCTCCCCCGTTCATGCTCTGTCTCTCTCTGTTCCAAAAATAAATAAACGTTGAAAAAAAAAATTAAAAAAAATAAAATAAAATAAAAGCCCACTTGGTCCAGCCTTACAGAGACTGACACTCCTTGGGCGATGCTTTTGTTAAAATCAAACACAAATGGAGACTAGGCGTGAAAATCTCCTGAGCAGACAAAACAAGTTTAGTCATACAAGCAAAGCCTGATTTAGCTTATTTTGCAAGACAAGTGAGGCTAACTTGACCGGGGTCTCTTCTTGCTTATGTCTCTGAAAATCTAAGTGAAACGAGTAAACAATTCACTTTCAACTAAGAAAATTCTAGGGGCACCTGGGTGGCTCAGTCGGTTGAGTGTCTGACTTCAGCTCAGGTCATGATCTCATGGTTCTTGGGCTTGAGCCCCATGCCTGGCTTTGTGCTGAGAGCGCAGAGCCTGCTTTGGATTCTCTGTCTTCCTCTCTCTCTGCCCCTACCCTGCTCATGTGTGCACTCTCTCCTTCTCTCTCTCAAAAATAAACATTTTAAAAAATTTTTTAAAAAAAGAAAATTCTAATATTCTAACCAATCACCATGAAGAACAGCCAGTGCCTCTACACAATGTAATCTACTTTATAACAATATATCTCCAAGCCTCATTCCATGTTTTGGTTTGAGTGCTCCCAGTCTGCAAATTGTCTTTTTCGGGTGCGCACAATAAACTTTTACTAACTACTACTTCAGTGATTCATGGGTTTTACTTCTGGTTTGTTTTTTGTTTTTTTTTCTGAACTTTGATACTTTCTTTGCCACACACAACTGCATTCAAAGTTTAAAATTTTGAAAAAGTTAAATTTCTAACTCATTCTCACCATACCGTCCACACACAATATCGAGACACAGGGGAGGATAAAGGAGAGAGACAGAGGCATTTTTCAGCAGCTGGTCCACTCTGTTCCAGCCTCTTTCCCACCATCTGGGGCTGGTGTTACCTGGGACTCAGGTGTGAGGACAGGGGCAGGAGGCCTCTGCTCACCCTCCACTTGGACAAGAGGCTGTCCCTGGTTCTGTCCTAGTTTAGAGTGACCACCATTCCTTTCCCATTAGCCACCTCAAAGAGACCTATTTTAGCAAGTCCCATTGAGAAGGTCCCACCCTTCTCCAGATAATTCCGTTTCTTAGCTTATCCTTCTTTTAGGCATATGTTGCATTGAACCATGTGAAATTGCCTATATTCAATCATTCTGACCTTTAAAAATGTGATTTCATTTGCTTTAATCCAATACAAGCAGGTGTGAATATACAGTCTAATTACCCTGTTTTTTAACTCAAAAGGTAACATATTAAATACTCTGTTTTGCATCTGGCTTGTTTGACTTAATAAATCTTGGCAATCTTTCCAACTCAGGTCATTGAGAGCATCCTTTTTGTTTTTTTAACAGCTGCACAGTATTATTCCATTGTGTGAATGTTCCATTAGTTATTCAACCAGTCCCCTATGATGGACATTTGGGTTGTTTCCAATCTTTTGCTATTACAAACAGTAGAGCAAAGAATTATCTTGAACATCACTTTGCACAAGTATATCTGCAAGAGAAATTCCTAGAAATGGAATATCAGGGTCAATGGGTGTATATATTTGTAAATTTGACAGATTTTGCCAAAAGGCCCTCATTAAGAATGTGCTAATTTACATCCCCACTAGTGATGTTTGAGAGTTCCCAGATCAGTGATTCTTAACATTTTTCCTTTAGATCAGTGTTTTCCAAAGTGCAAGTTGTGACTCATTACTGAGTCATGAAATCAATTTTGTGGGTTGCAATCAGTATTTCTTAATGAAATAAAATAGGATAGCATATAATAGCATCAAGAAGAATAAAATGGAAAATACTACATTGCCTGGGGACCCAGAGCAAAAGTGGCAGTTTGACTATATGTGAAAGAGATTCATTTGCTAATCTGGGGGCATTGGCTGGAGGGGCAGGGGACAGCTGGGACTCTCTATGGAGACAGAGGTGCTGGTGGATGCCGCTGTCGTACTCTCCACCTACCTTGCTAGCACAGGCGGGCTCATACAAATGTGGCACCTTCCTGCTGCCTTGCTAAGGCTGGCGGGAGTGAGGAGTTGTGGTGGTCCCCCAATCCCTGGCTGAAGCCAGTGAATGTGAGCAGGACAGCATTCTCCCACACCCTTATGGAAAGCCCACAAGCCTGTGAAGACAAAGCACTCTTCTGCTCCCCTTGCTAAAGCCAGTGGGTACACAGACACATCATTTTCCCCACTGCCTTGCTGAAGCTGGCAAGTGTGTTCCACCCCATACACTCTCCAGCTGCCTCAGTGAAGGCAGTGGGCACATACAACCCACACAGGGGATGCCTCTTGATCACTTGGCCCTGGGGGCCAAGGGAACTTGCATTCCTGGGCTCCACAGAACTGTACCAATTGGAAAGACAGTTCTCGGCAGGCCACCACCTCAGGACACCGCACAGACAGCAGATGGAAACACACCCACCACCAGCCTTCCTGTGGCAAAGGCCTATTTGCTTGTCCTGGAACTTCCATCCGAGGGAGACTTCAGGTTTGACATACCTCTAGAGGTTACAGAAGCACTCTTAGGGAATGGAAGCAGGGAGACATCATCCTTGCACACTCCTGTGGCCTTGCTACAGCTCAATAGTACCTCCCAGAAAGGAGCTTATACAGTTGCCTGGAATCCAAGTTTTTGCAACTGTCACCTGAGGGATGCCTCCAGATCTTCTACAGGCCCACAGGGATTAGGGTTACAGCCCCACACGACTATATAGATCTGCAGAATTTAAAAGCTGCTTCCTGAGGGTCCCACTACCAATTGGCCTGAAACTAGGCGCTAAGTGAGATCCCTCCCTTTGGAACACTGACATGTCTTGGCACACCCTCAGCAACAGGGATATATTAAGAACACATCAGGCTGCTTAGACAATCAAAGAAGGTTCAGAAGAAAACCATGATCTATGGCAAGGCTGAACAATAAGTTTCATCACCTACACAAGGCCACTCCTTCAAGACTGGGAGAGATACCTGTTTTGCCTAATACATAGAAATAAACACAGAGAGTCCAGAAAAACGAAGAAACAGAGGAACATATTCCAAACAAAAGAACAAGATAAAACTTCACAAAAAGACTTTAATGATATGGAGATAAGTAATCTACCTGAAAAGAATTCAAAGTAATGGTCATGAAGATGCTTGCTGAACCACGGAGAAGAATGAATGAACACAATGAGAACTTCAACAAAGAGAAAGAAACTATAAGAAAACACCACCAAACAGAAGTCACAGAGCTGAAGAATGCAATGAATAAACTGAAAAATACAGTCAAGGGGTTCAACAGCAGATTAGATGAAGCAGAATGGATCAGCTACCTGGAAGACAGGGCAAGGGAACTCACCAAAACAGAGTAGAAAAAGAAAAAAGAATTTTAAAAAGTGAAGATAGCTTAAGGAAACTAATGACAGCATCAAGCAGAATAGCATTCACATTATAGAGGTCCCAGAAGGAGAAGAGAGAGAAAGAAGCAAAGAACTTATCTGAAAAAAAAGAATGGCAGAAAACTTAGCTAACCTGGGGAAGAAAACAGATATCCTGGCCCAGGAATCCAAGAAAGCTCCAAATAAGATAAAACCAAAGAGATCCACACCAAGGCATATTATAATTAAAATGTCAAAAGTTAAAGATAATAAGAGAATCTTAAAAGTAACAATATAAAAACAACTTATTATGTACAAGGGGAACTCCATAAGTCTATCAGAATTTTCAGCAGAAACTTTGCAGGCCAGAAGAGACTGGGATGATATATTCAAAGTGCTGGAAGGAAAAAAACTTCTAACCAAGAATACTGTACTCAGCAAGGTTATCATTCATAATTGAGGAAGAGATAAAGAGTTTTCCAGACAGGCAAAAGCTGACGGAGTTTGTTACCACTAAACTGGCTTTAAAATAAATGTTAAAGTGATTTCTTTAAGCCGAAAAGAAATGGCCCTAATTAATAACAAAAACACAATAAAGTAAAAATGTCACTGGAAAAGGTACATATATAATAAAAGTAGTGTATTAATCACTTCTAAAGCTAGTATGAAGGTTAAAAGACAAAAGTAATAACGTGCCTCAACATAACAAAGGTCGTATAGGATAAGACAACAGCTAACATCATGTCCAGTGGTGAAAAGCTGGAAGCTTTTCCTCTAAATTCAGGACTAAGAAAAAGTTGCTCACTCTCACCACTTTTATTCAGTGGTGTATATAGTATTGGAAGTCCTTGCCAGTCCAATTAGTCAGGGAAAGAGGGGAAAAAAAAAAAGGCATCCAAATTGCAAATAACAAGACTGTCACTATTTGCAGATGACATGATTTTATATACAGAAAACCCTAAACCCTCCACCAAAAAAAAAAACTATTTAAACTAATAAATGAATTTAGTAAAGTGGCAGGGTACAAAATCAACATACAAAAATTGGATGCTTTTCTAAAACTGTAAGTCATTAATAAAAGAAATGGAGAAGACACAAATAAATAGAAAGATATTCCATGCTCATGGATTAGAAGAATTAATATTGTTAAAATGTCCATAGTGCCCAAACCAATCTACAGATTCCATGCAACCCCTATCAAAATTCCAACAATATTTTTCACAGAAATAGAACAAATCTCCTAAAATTTGTGTGGCACAATAAAAGCCAAAGCAATCTTGAGATAGAAGAACACATCTGGAACCATCATGCCCCCAATTTCAAATTATATCACAAAACAGTACAGTACTGGCATAAAAACAGATACCGATCAATAAAACAGAATAGAGAATCCAGAAATAAACCTACACATATATGGTCAAGTAATTTACAAAAAAAGGAGGTAAAAACATACAGTGGGGAAAGGATAGTAAATGGTGTTGAGAAAACTGAATGGTCACACACAAAAGAATGAAACTAGACCACAGCAAAGGAAACCATCAACAAGATGAAAAGACAACCTACATACTTGCAAATCATATACCAATAGGAGAAGACACATACTTGCAAATCATATGCCAAGAAGGGGTTAATATCCAAAATATATGAAGAACTCATAAAACAACAGCAGAAAACAATCCAATTAAAAAATGGGCAGAAGACATAAACAGACATTTCTCCAAAGACATCCAGAGGACCAAAAGACACATGAAAAGACACTCAACATCACTCATCACACAGGGAAATGCAAATCAAAAACACAATGAGATACCACCTCACACCTTTCTGAATGGTGATTATCAAAAAGGCAAGAAATAAAAAGTGTTGGTGAGGATGTGGAGAAAAGGGAAGCTTTGTGAACTATTGGTGGGGATGTAAACTGGTGCAGCCACTAAGGAAAACAAAATAAAGTTTCCTCAAAAAGTTAAAAATAGAACTACCATATGCTCCAGCAATTTCACTTCTGTGTATTTATCTAAAGAAAGTGAAAACAGTAATTCAGAAAGGTATATCAACCCTATGTTCATTATCTACAATAGCTAAGATATGGAAATGACTTGTATCCATTGAATGAATAAGAAGATATGGTGCATGCGTGCACACACACACACACACACACACACGCAAGAATACTACTCAGCCATAAAAATGAATAAAATCTTGCTATCTGCAACAACATAGATGGACTTTGATGGAATCAGGCTAAGCAAAATAAATCTGAGAAAGACAAGTACCATATGATTTCACTCATGTGTGGAATTCAAAAGACAAAACAAATGAACAAACAAAAATCACAGACACAGAGAACAGCATGGTGGTTCCCAGAAGGGAGGGCGTGTGGGGAGGGGGAGAAAGGATGAAGGGGCTCAAGAGCCACAAATTTCCATTTGTAACATAAGTAATGGGGATATAACGTACAGCATGGTGACTAGCGTCAATAATATTGTAGAGAACACCTGAATGTTACCAAGAGAATAAATCCTAAAAGTTAACTGCAGTTGATGATGAATAGTAACTGGACTTACTGTAGTGATCATTTCATAATGTGCACAAATATCAAATTGTCATGTTGCACACCTAAAGCCAATGTAATGTTATATGTCAATTATACCACAATAAAAAGTTTTAAAAAAAGAAATGCCATATTTATTTGAATGTAGAAAGGTTAAGCACTGTTTGGAGAATTTTTGTTTCAGGGATGAGATAGAGATAGAGATAGAGATATACCTAAAAAAAACTCATGCATACATACACACACACCATATTCATGCATCCACACAGACATACATACACAGAGTGTGTGACAGAATCAAGATAATGTATTTTTTATCACATACATCATGGTCAAAAAGTTTTAAAGCCAATCTTAGATCTTGAACTTCTTCAAGAATCTGAGAAAGACTATAGAAACTCTTCTGAGAAAATGTGCCCCTAACTCTCTGACCTCTGGGAAGTCCATGCAAAGACCCTGGGTTTGGAGCACGTCCTGGGCAATGACTGTGAGCAGAGCAAGGACAGGCCGGTGGGATTTTTTTGCCTTCACGTCCACTATGGTCAGCCCAGAGGGCAGTGAATGGCCATTCTGAACACATGTGCTACACTGAATAAATGAACAAACAGCTTCCTCTTGACATATAACCTCCACATGGCCTCTCCCACCCCTTCATTTTCTCAGGGAGAAAACTCTCATGGGGAGACTATTCTCCACCTGCTGTTTTGGCTCTTATGAAAAGTAAGGAGAAAGAGCAGGTTTCAGGGCAATAGAATAATTAATGTCTCTCCTTCGAGTCCACTGACTTCTTTTTTCCTCTGAGCCTGTGGCTCCTTAAAGAATTAGAGCAATCATAGAAATGCTGGGAGAGGAGGCAGAGGGAGGGAGGGGGAGGCAAACTGGAAGGAGAGGAACCAGCAGTGCATGTGTGCAAAGGTACCCCAACAAACAGAGGAAAGGCCAGCCAGCGAGCTCAGGGAAGAAAACAGCCAGCCCTGAAGTAAAGAAGCCCTTCCTTACATCTGGGAACAAGGGTCCAGGTCTTCCAGAGCCTTCTCCTGACACTGGAATTGCTAAGCACGGTTCAGAACTCACAGAACAGGGGATTAAAGGAAAGGAGGGGAACAGAACCTCACATGAAAGCAACTAAAGGCAGCGGCGCTCAGAAGAGGAGCAGAGGAGGTGAACAAACATCAAAAGGCCTAGTACTGGGCCTAGAACAAACATCAAAAAGCAAAACACCATCTCTGCTGTTCTCAGCGTAACAGAGGACAGAATGCGCCACTTTCCCCAAAGCGTTTTTCCCTGACGAGGAAGACTCCATCCTGACACCAGTGGAGGTACTGCCATCTCCCACAGCACGGTCTCTGAGCCCCCAACCTGCCCGCCACCCACCTCCCCAGCGAACGCTGACTGGAAGCTGGGAAATGGAACACAACTGTTGTCGCCACTGTTATTCTCCATCTTACAAGGGACGTGGTGGGACAAGGGCCACAGTCTGGGCATAGGACACTGACACACAGCAGGCCTGCTTTCCCTGGTCTCTACATTAAATACGAAGCTGGGGAAGAAGATACATTAGAAAGAAGGAACAATGCTTTGCAGGGTGTGCCACACCTGTTCTATTTCCAGGCTCTCAGGTGAAAGACGACATTCACAATGTTGAGCTTCTTTCCCAAGGCTTGTTCCAGGAGGTCTGGAATAACAGCCACTCTTCCCCGGAACCAAGTACAGTAAAAGACTGTTAAGTCTTTAAAAACCCAACACAAATATTGATTCTCCTTTTACCTAATTTCTTCCTTCTTTTGTTCCTGGTGGAGCCTGCTTCCATTTAAGAGCACTGGGTTTAAAAGACAAGCATACATAAGGTTATTGATTTCCACCTAAGAACGTGGCTGCTTTTGAAGTGAGCTCACATCAAGTAAGCGGGGGTCCGGGTGATGGCCCCGCGATCCCAGCCTCTGCAGGTGGGGACTGCTGGACAGAGACAGAAGGGGCTCTTTGACACACTGACACTTTGTTCGTGTCAAAATAGAGCTCTTCCTTAGAAGAGTGAAATATATTATTGTTAAAGTTTGAAAGTTAATGAGTAATTATAAAAATCAATGGATAAAAAATAAGTAAAGGTCAACTACTACCCTTAAAAAAACACAGTCAACTATACAAGAAAGATGCAACTTACTGCTATTTTTAACTGATACTCTGACTTCTACAAAGGAACTGAAATGGCTTGTATATAAGTAATTGCAATACGATGTGAAACAGACCAATCAAGGCCAACATACAGACTTAGAGGAGCAGCAAGAAGACATGTCTAAGTGGGCCTTGGGGAGTAGGTGGCCAGGGACAGTTTTGGAGAAACATCTTATTACTTCCAGCAATTTACCAGTTAGCTGGGAGACTAGAGTGACTGAGTGGAAGGTCTTTGTACACACAGGCCTGGTGAGAGAGGAGGAGAGACAGGGAGGAAGAGAAAAGGGAAGACAGAGGTGGCACGAGGCCATGAATGCCAGATCTGCCATCAGGGGAGTCTAGGGCCCTAGCTGATGTCCAGGCTCCCCTGGAGCAAAGCTACAAAGGTGCTGGCTCTCACAGCCACAGCGCCAAGGACGGCCCCAAGTTCCATCTTAAGTGGAAGGAAAATAGCACCTACAAATGTCCATGTGACTTTGGGACAAAGTGACCCTGTCAGACGTGGTGCATGCAAAGTCCTGAGTGTGTCCTGCAGCCCTTCCTATTCAGGGCCCCAGGAGGACAGCCCCTGACAGCTAGTACCTGCTGTGAGCCCCTCTGACTCCAGGAGGAGGAGCAAGAGGGTCACCAACTGTGCCATGGAACTGAGGAACTCTGCAAGAGAGACGTCCTGCTCCCAGGGCTGAAAGCCAGCCTTCTTGATCCCCAAACCCCAAGAGGTACAGCAACATGTCTGACTGACCCTCTAGCCACCCATGGCCAACACTGGTGCCCCAGGCCACCGGGCTATATTGGCTGCTATGGTTGGAAGCACTTTAATTAGTATTCTATTTTAATTGATGATATATTTTAATTGATATTTCAATTTAATTGAAGTTTTATTCTAATTGGGTATCTTTTTTTTTTCAACCTTACAAAGGTTAAACCAAAAAAAGAATAATAGCTTGCCCATAAAAGTAATTCTATGACCAAACAAGCCAGTAGCCCTGGGGGAGAACCATGGTTAAGACAGGTGTAAGTCTATTTTAGGGCTGTAGGGAGACAGACTAAGGAAATCCATGGGATACACACTTCTGACCTCTTTGGGCCAACTCAAACTGCTCCTTCTCCCTTCCTGCTGGCCCCAACTCCAAACCTGCTCAGCCACTCCTTCCCCAGAGATTCAGGTGCTTCTCCCAGACATCAACCCCAGTTCGAGACACCCAGGTGGTGTTGTCCCTGAACCCCATCACCCTTTGCACTGGACCACATGCTCCTGGCAGACAGGCAAGGCCCCAGGCAAGCCCTATGATCTCTTACCACAGCATCCCTCCATCACCCATGATGCTCAGCAGTGTCTGTGACTCTGAGAATTGATCATGTGCAGGGGCAGCAGTGAGACCAAGATAAACGTTATAAGGAATCCCTAGAGCAGAGGCCCCACCCCAGGCCTGGCTGGGAGGCTGCTAAGTATTTCTAAGGGCTCCTCTTGACTCCTCCAAAATGAATATCCAAGTTAAATATTGGTCAGAAGCCCAAGGACCGCCATATTACAAGTGAGCTATTCTTGTAGCCCAACAGTGCTGAACACATCTTTGCCACCTCTGGAGGTGAAGGGGTTCTCTTCCTGTCTCTCCTTGGCCCCGTCCAGTCCCTAACTATTCCATACACCTCCTTTCCAGTTCTTTTTCTGGAACCTGGCATGGCTCCCCTTATTCTGCTGTTTGCCTCCCCTAGCTGGCACTGCAAATTCTCAAATTTTGGTTGCTGAAACTCAGGTGAATGGTCTATACCTAGAGATCCACTTCCTCCTTGTCCCTGGTGATGTGGATTCCATCCCACCATGCCAGGAAACAAGCTTGCCAAGGTTGCTCTTTGCACCCACCTTTGCTGGTGGTCTTGGACACGTTCCACGCACTAGCCTGCCTTCTTAAATGCCCTGGCCCTCACCAACTCTAGAAGGACACTATTGTCTTTCTACTGCATCTCCTTTTTCCTGTTCCCAAAGTCACCCCCTGCTCTTCTAGACCCCAATGTGGCTCTGCATGTATGTGCTTCCCGACCCCATTCCCCACTGCACTCACTCATGATCCCAAACCCAGCTGCAAACCCAGCCCTGCCCTCCTCCAGGCACTCCAGCCCACCGATTTTCTGCCATGTGCCCCATTCTTCATACTCTCCCCTCCTCACCGCCTCTTGCACACCGAGCACTTCTTGGGGAACCACAAAAAGTAAAACAAAACAGGCAGCAAACATATGCAGATTAAACAGTGAGCCCTGAAGTACTACTTTTCATCTATTAAATCTGGGGTGAGCCTGGGTGCATGGTGGGCGTGACGACTGGTGACAGGCTCCAGTGTCACTCACAGTGACAGTACCAAGTAACCTTTTTGGAAAGCATTAAGTGGAGCTGTTTCCTGTGCCAGGGTTAGGTTTGAAGGTCCCTATGGTCAAAACTGTCCTTGAGAGTCAGTGAGGAAGGCACCACACTGGAGACCACCATGTCATCTTTCCACATCTCCAAGCAGCCCAGAAACAGATGGCCTCTTTCTTTGGCTGGGTGCCAGATGAAGCAGTTGGTATACACTTAGGTGCCAGAGAACACAAAAACCACGCATCTTTAACACCAGAATCTTTAATTAGGGTGTGGGGAGACACTTCCAGAATGGGAGGCTTGCAGGAGGGAGGCGGGCTGAAGGGTCAGCAGAGTCTGTGCCCCTTTCCCTCTGTGTGTGTGTGTGTGTGTGTGTGTGCGTGTGTGTGTGTGTGTGTGTGTGTGTGTGTGTGAGTATTTCTACATTTTCCCTTTTGTTAGAGTTGAATTAAGATCACTTAAACGTACATATGATGTAGCTCTGTACTTTCAACAGCTATCAAGGCATTCAAAATAATCCATTCTTCAAAGTTTACCCGAAGAAATAAAAAACAGTATGAAGGAAAGCTAAATACAGATATATTTATCCCAATTTCATAAAACAGGAGAGTGGTTAAATATTATGTAGCCCCTTGACGGACTATGACAAAGCTATCTAAAATGAAAATTACAGAGATTATATAGAACAAGGAAAATACACACATTAAATTTATATGCATCTGGACTGGAAGAGGAAACACCAAAAAAAATGAACTTAGGAATTTTGTGACATAAATCATTATTTTAAAAAAGGAGGAAATTTGCAAATAAATGCCTGTTAATTGAATGAGTGATTACTCTTGCATAGGGAAATTCAAAGTCCTAATGGTGCAGCTGGCAGGCTCCAAGGGGACAGAAGACAGGGTCTTGAGTCTCAGAAGGAAGATGCTATGAATCCTATTACTGGCTCCTGCAGGCTCCAACAGAAGGGTCCTTGAATGCGGAAGGAAGGCAGGCGTCTCAGCCAGGGGCTTGGGGGCATCAGGCTTCAGAGAGCAGCACCCTGGGACCAGCCCTCTAGAGATCTCAAGCCTAGAACCACTGAACCCAGATCAGGGCACAGACCTGCCACACATCTTGACCAGAATGAGCTAGAACAGGCTGGAAGCTCCTACCACTACCCAAGTAACTTCGAGCAGGATGAGTGGGGTGGAGTTTCATTTTTGGCTTCTGATAACCACCACCCCAAGGCTGTGTTTGAGAAGAATTTTCTCTGCTATTTGGAGCCCATCGTTTGATGGTCATCCAGCGAGGCCTAAAGAGGAGCAATAATTGGAGAGAGAGGGAGGAGAGAAGATATGATACCACATGTCCCTGGGTCAGAGCCTAAAACAGCTAGCTGAGAGACGCTGCTGAGAAGAAGGACACAAGAAATCAGGAGAAGTGCAGGGTGTTTTCCTGCCCCAAGGAAGTGGACAGGAGAAAGAAAAAGCCCTCTAAATCAGAGGTAACACCTCCCTGAATTCCGTCCCACTTCCCCCATGGGTCTCAGCTCATGTGGCTGTGCACGTAAGGAGGACTTGGTGTAAGCAACCTGCCCCACACATGACTGTGCAGCACACAGAGCTGGAGCCCACCCAGGATTCCCACGCTCTGGTGGGGATGGCCCAGTGCTTCCAAGGGGACTGTAGGCTGGGCTTTGAGGACCCGCAGGGGGGATGTCCTGGCTAGAGACCCTGGCTGGCTGGTCCTGGCTCCAGTGCCATCGCTGACTCTGTGGTCACTTGCCCTCCCTGTGCTGTGCCAGTTTCCTCAACAGTCAGATGAGTGGACTTGACCAGCTCTCAACAGTCCTTTCTTGTGCCTCTGTCATTTCGTGCTGTTACTTCTAGCTGCCTTTCCAAAGAAGAGAAGCTTTCTTGTGCCCTTTTCTGGAAGTGATTTTTGGGTCAGGTTATATAAGCTCCAAGATCCTTCTGTTGGGGCTGCTCTGTGGGCTGCTGATGGGAACAGATTTTAAATCATCCCTTGCCATGTTGAGTGCAAACACACCATCACTTCCATGCCTAACAACACCAGCCATCAATGAAACTTCATATTTAGCAGATGTTCAGCAGTAATTACCTGGACATCAGATATATTCTTCCTGTTTAATTACTCAGCTATGGTAGCCCCAGATGCCCTCCCACGTGCCACTGTGAGTGCTCACATAAATACACTCAAAGCATTGCCTTTGATTCCAACCAGTTAGGGAACGAAATGAGCACATGGGATGATTGCAGAACAGGTTTCTGGGCCCCAACCAGGGAGTGCCTATCACCCCAACCTACGGTGATCTCCTGGAGATGACAATAATGATGATGATAATGTTGATGGGACCATAATGCTTGCAAAAAAAGTTGTCAGCCTGGAGCAGACAGTCTGGAAGACTTAGGTGGGGGGTATAGAACAGTCTAAGGCCCCCTGGACAGCTTCCACAAAGCTTACCAAATTGGCATCATCTTTCATGAAATTACCCCAGACCAAGTCAGACCCACAACTATGGTAATTTTTGCTAATAACATTCACAAAGCGTGATGTATAACCAGGATGTCAATGTGTTGCTTCTAAATGAAATGAGTAACCATCCAGGTAGCCAGAAAACCTATGTTAACTCACCAGCACACACTCTCTCCCTAGAGACAAGCTACATAGACAGTCACATTATCCAACAGGTACAGGGAAATTGATGGCAGAATTAAATACTTAACAGCATCAGCATCCAGTAGGCTATGCCTTCACCTCTACCTTATGGATATACCTGGCATCACTTCTGAACAGGTGCTTGGGACAAGCACTGCCCTCCAACATGGTGCTGAGAGGGACACTGCCAGTCTTTGTTTCTGTTCTCATGATTAACCACCCCATCCCCCGATTATCCAGTGCTGTCAGGCCCAACTTCTCTGCCCTCTGCTCAGGGGCACATGCCAAGTTGGCATCCAAACAGAGGAAGCCACAGAGTGGATCAGAGGCCAGCACTGCGCCCAAGGCCAACACCCTCAGCCAGTCAGTGGCCATTCCATTGCCTGCTGAGAGACATGACTCGTCTCCCAGTAGGCCTGTATCAGGACTCTGAAGTAAGCCTGCAGGGCTAAGGCAGCTAGCAGGAGGCTAGGCCACGTGGAAGACATGAAGAAGGGCTGGACAAGCTGGGAGGAAGCAGGAACTCAGAGGGAAGGAGAAGACTCTAAAAGAAGAGGGAGGGTATATGCCCAGGGAGCAGACAGAGAGGAGATAGGCATGAGCAAAATCTGAGCTTAATGCTGGGTCAGTGGCAGCCTGGGCTCTCCCAGGAGCCGGCCCCACTGGCACTCGCCGGGCACTGCCCCCTGGGGCCGGCTCACTCAGCTTTCCCCGCTTGCCTGGCATCAGGCCCTTACCACAACACCCTGCCCGATTAGTCACTTGGGAGATCTCAATTCCCACACTGCCCCTATTTTCTTTCTTGAGATTCATTTTCACAATAGAAATTCACATAGCTCAGTGCAAAAATTAAAACCTTTTTTTTTTAAATCTTTCCTTCTTGTCTAAACCAGTGCTGTCCAACAGACATGTAATCCAAGTCATATATATAATTTCAAGGTTTTCAGTAACCAAATTATGAAAAATAAAAAAGTAAAAATAATTTTAATAATTTATTTATTCCAATTATGTCCAAAAGATTACCAATTAAGCATATATGCAATATAAAAATTATTGAGATATTTTATTCCTTTTTTCATACTAAGTCTTCAAAACCCAGGGTATATTTAACTTCCAGCACCTCTCAGTTAGGACTGAGATGGAGCAGGGTGCAGAGAAGCTGAGCTGTCCTCATGGGATGTGACTGTCTGCTCCTGCCCCACCCACGCTGATTGCCAGGCCTGCTCTCTGAGGGGACGCTGAATTGCCTGGCTCATCAGGCTCATGGGCACCAGCATAGGGCACCTCCCACTCCCGATGAAGCCCCACTCCAGGCCTGGTCCCAGCTGCTGCTTTTCCCCATACATTCACTCCCCCAAACCTGTCTATGGGTCTCCAGGCCCCTGGAAACCCCAGCACCTTCCCCCATCTCAAAGTGGGGCTCTGGGGCCCTGACACTCAGTTCCACCCTTGTCTTCCTCTCTTTTTGTCTTCTTCCAAGAACCAGGAGAGTTTTCTTATTTGTATTCCTGAGTGGGCCCTAGGCCCTCATAAATTAAGGCTGCTGTCTGTGTCCGGCCACTTGACTTTGGATCTCAGCTCTATACGTTAGTAGCTCCATGACCAAGAATAAGTTACTTGACTCCTCTCTTCCTCTATTTCATCATCTATAAAATGGGCATAATCCCCAATACTACCATCTCATAGAGGTGCTTTGTGGACTGAATGGTAAATACTCATACACAGAAGAGTACTTGGTACTGGGTCAGGGCTCAATAACATGAGTTATAGTAGTGAAACAGAAACTTCTCTAGGTCCTATCTTCCTTTTTCTCTGCTGTGCAGTATGTTTCCCGTCTCCTTCCGCCAGTATCATCGGTGAAAGGACTACAGGGAAATAAACAACCCTACAGACACAGAATATATCAGGAAATATTTCTAAAATACTATTCCCATTACAGCTAGTATACTCAGGTCACAGCTCCATCTTATCCAGGAGCCAGCTTGTTGCTTCAATGTGACTTCTGATATCTCTGCTCACATGAGTGGTAGGTTGTCATTCAGAGGACAGACATTCTCCCCATTTCTAACACCTCATAGTTGCCCCAACATTCTGTTACAGGTTCAACAGGTAAGTTTCTTCCCATCTGTCTGTGGAATCCAATGAGCACCTTTGAGCTTCTTCCAATGTGGTCAACTCCCCCCTCAAGGACCTGAGGCAAGCCTGCCAGGGCAATTCCACCCCAGGGGCAGCTCTCACCCCAGTCCAGAGCCTCCAGTTTCTGGGGAGCCCCTATGGGCCCTTCTCTAGAACTTGCTGCAGGCCTTGCCTCACTCTGGGTTCCAAAACTTCCCCGGAAGTCTTACCTTAAATTTTACATTTTATTTTATCTTATCTTATTTTATTTATAATCCACTCCATCCTAGAAGATGTAGGTGTCTTACAAGAATTAAGTACAATACTACAAGATATCTAAGTAACCAAGTAAAAAATATACATTGCTATTTTTTAAGTTACCATATGCTCTACACAACATGGTGAAATTTTCTGAATAATCTGCATGTGTGTGCACACTTATGTATTGCATGCTCCTGCATGTATAGGAAAGTCACAGGTTAGCTAAACACAAAATTTAATAGATTGCCACGAGGAGGGGGTGGGCATTATAAATGACTTCCGTTTTCTCCTTACACTTTTCTATATATTTTCTTAACTTTTTGTAGAGCATCTATATTTGTCTTATAATAAGAGGAAAAGCAATGAAAAGCCTTTAAAGAAACACAGGCAAGAAAGAAAAAGCCAAACCAAAAATGAAGACATAAATTGGAGCCCACAGTGAGGCTAAGACAACTCATTTCTGTGGCCAAGCCACACATCCAGAGCTGGATTTTCTAGCGGTCACTGGATGAGGAAAACCTGATCAGTTATACGGGTCAGGGGGTCCACAGGACATAAACTAAATGGCTGCTCAGAAAAGCCCAGTCGTTCTTGATATGGAAGCCTGAAGCAAATGCCTCCCACGGGCCCTCACAGAGGACACCGTGTAATGCAATGAACGCTGCCAACGACACACTCACAATAAACACCACCAAGAGTTTCCCAGGGCCGTTCGTTTAAAGCCCCTCAGCGCGGGCTGATGATGTCTCGCCAAAGCGTAGTGCATTTGTAAAAGCAATTCCTTGAGGAGTGGAAACCATGAGACAGGGTTCACGGTGGATCTGACTTAATCCAGAGGGAGAC
Source organism: Lynx canadensis (assembly GCF_007474595.2). Classification (NCBI taxonomy): domain Eukaryota; kingdom Metazoa; phylum Chordata; class Mammalia; order Carnivora; family Felidae; genus Lynx; species Lynx canadensis. The sequence continues at coordinate 30,757,663 of NC_044311.2, read as the reverse complement.
ATTAGAGGATCAAGACGAGGACACAGATCACCTTTCAAGGAGCCTCCTCCTCTGGCTTGGCTCTTTCCAGGCTCGGCTTGGCTCAGCATGGTCCCCTAGGTCATGAGGCAGGATCCTATACCTCTGCCCCAAAGAGGCTGCAGACACCGGCTCCTCTACACGTTTGTTCATTCCACACACATTCACTGAGCACCTCCTGCAAACTCCTATCACACAATTACTCCCAGACCTGTCATGCACCCAGGGTCCCAGCCAGTCCCACCTGACACCACCTTGGGACTTGCAGCAAGACAAACACCACTTTTTTGCACAGAAGCCTCAGGTTAATCTCCAGGGCAGGAGAGGAACACGTTTGCCTGCATGAACACCAACAGAGGTCACAATTGATAGAAGCTGCTCTATCAAAGGATTCTGGGGCTGAGTATGAGCTCCTGAGAAAGACTCCATGATGGATGCGATCTGGTCCTGGTTGAGGAGAACGCACTTCACAGAGATGTGATGTTGCTCCTATAAGGAACCATGTTCAGTATTTTCCACCTGGCTTCAGTTCTGAGTGGTGGAGCGCAGAGCCTTCTCTTCCCAAAGCTTTCTCTATTCCCCACCCCTATTAGAAGGGGCCAAGAATATTGCTGGGCCATGGTGCTTGTGATGGGGAGCCCCCATCTGTATGCCACGGCCACCAACTTCCTACCTTCATCCCAAAGACCTCTCTTGCGAGCCCCGGATCCACACCTCCATGTTAAGTCACCCACACGTGGCAACCCTCCAACCTTTCCCATTTCAGCAAGTGGTACCATCATCCATCGGCTGTAAAAGCCAGGAACCTGGTTGCCATATCTGACAACTCCCTCTCCCCTCCTTCCCACAGCCAGCCCTTAACTAAAATCTGTTGACTCGTCTACCATTCCTTTCCATTTCCAGGTCCACTGTGACAGGCTGCCCCAGCCACCACCTGAACTGAAGCATCTTCAGAGGTGCCAGTGGCCTGCTCTGGCTTTCCTCGGGCTGACCCAGGCAGGGCGAGGGCTGTTAGTCACCTGAGAGCACAAGCACACAGCGGATCCTCAAGCTCTGCCCTGCGGCCCTCCTCTCTCTCCCTCTAACCCCACCAGCTCCCAGGGCAGCATTCACCTTACTCTGTCTTGGCTTCCCTTCCATGTCTGTCCCCACTTCTGTTTTCATCTTCTGTTCTGCTTCTCTCTCTCCCACTCCTTGGCCTTGTCTATTCCCTCTCTCTCTCTCTCTCTCTCTCTCTCTCTCTCTCTCTGTCTTTTTCCAACCACCACCAGCTCCACTCCTTCCTGTTCTTCAGATGTGAGAGTCACAGGAAGTCAAAGTTGCCAGTAACATCATCTGCCCATCTGACTTTATGGATGGGAACGTGAGGCTCAGGGTGGGAAACGGGCCTCCCCATTCTCACTGTGTTTGGCAGGCAGCAAGATCAACAGTGGGGGATATCCTGACCCCAGCCAGCATGGATTTTCCTAGACCCTGTCCCTTACTCCAGGTCTGTGACCCTCTGCTGAAGACAGGGACAGTCATTCTTCCTAAAATACACATTAATAATCAGGGTGCTTGGGTATGCCTGTGTGTGTCTCTCCCCCTCCACATGTACTACACACATGGACACCTGCACCCCAGATCTCAGACGAGAGCAGCTTCACCCTCTCCAAATGTTAACTTTTGTGTTTTTTCAGGTCTTCACGTTCTCCTCCTGGTAAGGGTGATACATTCTGTTGCAGTTGAATGCACCTACAAAAATTGTCTGCAAAATCCCATCACTTCACCACAAAGGATTTTAAAAAATACCACAAAGACGGTGCCCAAAGGAAATTCAGGGGGACGTGGGGGTGAAGGAGTAAGTGCCTGACCCACTGCCCTTCTCTCCTTGTAGCCCCATATGGTCTTGGCACAAGAGGGCTGCAGAAATCAAATAACACCTTCGGAACCCATCCAGATTTAACAGAGCCATCTGTGAAAATGCTGCTGGCCAGGGTGGGAGTGTCAGGGTGTGTTGCGGCTGCAGATTCAGGGTCCAGGCAGACTGCCAGAGGGGTGGGCAGCCGATGAGGGGACCACTGAGGAGGACAGTGGTCAGAGGTGGGGGCAGGTGGATGACACCAGATGGCGGTGCACTGTCCTGTGGCGACCATTTAAAACAGGTAGGAAAACACCCCCGAGGTGGGTTAAGTGCACAGCCGCCTGCACAGGATGAGGGCGGGGCACATAATCTGAACTTGGACAGATCCTGATAGCCCTGGAGTTCCACTGAAAATCCACCTTTGGGCAGAGTTTCAAAACAGTAAGCAAAGAAGGATGCATCAAGATCCTGGGCTCATCCTAAAGTCCGTGGACACACATCAGGTCTCCAGACCCTAGCAAAGGACGATGGCTTGGCTCTGAGCATGGACATAGTTACAAAATACTAAACAAGGTTATAGGTTGCTTTTTTCCCCCCATTTTTCCCCCAAGATTTTGCACCATTATATGATTTTCAGCCAACGTAATTGATTTTCAGCCAACATAATTCATGTAATGTATAACAAGGGAGATTTAATATTTATACTTTCTTTTCTAAGACAACATGTGAGCAAACCTCAGATCTGAAACAAACTATCCCTTGTCTGGCCATGAAGAGTGGCTACGGTGCCCATGGGGCAGAGCCCCGAGGACAGTGAGCATGGTTTTGCCCCCACAATGAACTTGCAGTAGCCCGAGGAACATGACTGCAAAAGTGCAGAGAGCCCATATGAACCCTGCCATACAAATATGTGTGGAGTTCAAGGTAGACATCCACCAAGAAGGGGAGCCTATCAGCGGAAAAGGAGGACTCTATGAACAAAGTTACAGGAGGATGAGGTGGGGGAGGGACGGGAGAAACTGGAGGGGTGAGGGAGAAAATGAAAGGGAAGAAAAGGGGCGGTGGGGAGAGGACGCAGGGGGAGTACCAGGAGTCGAGGCTGGAATGCACAGGACTAGGGGCCTGTGGGGAAAGGCTGTGAGGAATGGACAATGGAGGAGACCTCAAGGAGGGCCCCAAGATGAGTCTCTCCACGGGCCTAATTGCCTTGGAAACCTGTCACTGAGAAGGTGGCATTGCATTAAGGAGTCATGTGGGCAACTGCTCAGCAGCCTCCCTGTAGCCAGGACTCTTCCAGACAAGGCCTACCCAGTCCTAGGGGCCCGACCTCCCTTTCCCTCTCTGCTGGACCCAGCCAGACCCTGGAGGGACACAGAACCAGCACCTTTCCTCCCAAACACACTCGGACCTTCAGCCCAGGAGGAAACAGGGCAGTGATCCAACAGGGAAGAGAGGAGAAAGGCAGTTCCTGATGGGGTGGAGGTCAAGGCCCATCCTTCTATTGTGATGCAATTTCCTTTCCAGCTGCTTCTGTGGGGCTGTCCCCAAGGGGAAGGGGACAAACACTCCTGGCTCTGTAAGCACCAGCCAGAGCATCTGCTGTGGCTGACCCTGCTCCATGGCGACATTGTCCGGCCTTCCTGATGCCCATGGAGCAGCCATGAGTGCTCCCCAAGGAAAGGGGACTAGGGGGGATGATGACCTCCCAGCCCCATTAAACAGAAGTCAAGAATCCCCACAGCTCATGTGGGCACATGACATAGGCTGCCCCTCCTTGCTCAGGCACAATCCCCAAAGCCCTCTGGGGCCAGCATGAGGGTCTGGCATAAGACTCCCACATCAGCCCTCAGACCCCATAACCCCTTCTCACCTCCATGCCTGGGACATGGCCCCCTTCTTGCCCCATGCTCCCCGGTTTCCCACCCTTGACTGAGAGCAATTAGTGGGGGCACGCCCAGAGGATACTCAAGAAGACTGAGGGAACCCCATCTCTGTAGGTCCCCAACCTCATTTCTCTCAGGCCCCAGACCAGGGCAGTCTCCCCAGAGGCCAACGTGAAGGATACCCTTTTCACTCAGAAGAGGTCTCAGCCGACAGGCTGGCTGCCCCCCTGCACCAGGGAGGACTGAGGCCAGGCCCTCCTCTCTCTCCTCCCCAGGGAGCTCAGTGCTGCTTTGATGTGGAACAGCGATGACATGGCAGTAACTGGTGGGAAGGAGCTTTAATGCTGCTGTGTTAAATGACAGCCATTGTTCCTTGGCAATTTTATGATCAAGGAAAAGAAAGAGGCTTTTTAAGAAGCCATGTAGCACATTTAAGAAGCCCTAGAGGATTGGGGAAGGTGGAAGAATGAAGTGGCTCCAAAGAGGAGGCAGCTCCATGCAGGTGTCAGTGATCTGGTCCCCTCCCCAGTGCCCCAGAGCACCGTCAGGGGCAGCCTCCCAGCACAGCTGAAGGGCCCCTGCTGCTGGCTGAACCCCCAAAGCTGGGCCCAGCAGACACAGCACAAGGCAGGAGCAATCCTCTTCCCAAGGTGGTGGTCTTTTTCCGCACAAGCGGGGGCTTGTGGAGCAGAGCTCCAGGACACGCATCCACGCCCATCCCCTTCCCACTCCCCCCACCCCCCGCCGCCCAGCAAAGGCAGAAATGTAGGGAAATGCATTAACCCAGACAGTAGGCTTGGGACAACGTGGCCTGAAGCACAGGTCTCTGTGGTGGGGGCTGGGCTGTACTCCGAGACAGCCATCCAGCTGGTACCAACCTTGATTTCCTAGCTCTGCCCTCAGGATCCCCCTGAGTTATCACGGTGGCAGCAACAGCTCCCCCTGAGCACTCACCCCTCTCCAGAGACAGAGATGGAACTCCCCTGTCCAATCCCCAGGTCCGCCTGCTGGTCCACCTCCGTGTCAGCCTCAAGGGCCCCGAAGCCAGGCCTCTCCCTGGGACCAGCTGCCCTCCAAACTTCCCCTTTCTGACTCTGGCCACTTCACCTTCCAGGGGCCTTCTCCTTGTCTCTGCGTGGTGAGGCTCTTCTTCTCCCACAGAAGCTAAAGGGACCTTCTCCATGAAGTCCTCCTGGTCTTCTTCTCAGCGGTCTTCTCTGAGTCGAAATCAGTAGTTCTCCAAGAGTTGTCATCAGTATCACCTGGGCACTTGTTCAAGACGCAATTTTTTGCATTCCACCCAGAGGCTACTCGGTCAGAAGCTTGAGGTAGGGGAGCAGCAACAGGTTTCAACAAGCCCTCCAGATGATCCTTTGCAAGTCAGAGAACCGCCGGTTAGGGTCAATGGACCTCAACCACTGGTGTGCCTGCTGCTGCCGGTGGCCCGGGCGCCACCCTTTAAGAACCTCCCTCCACTTAAATCTCTGGGGTGCGCCTGTCCAAGCTGTTCATCTGACACTCAGGCCTCCCGCCTTAGGTGCAAGCACCATCTCTGCAGGGCAGGGCTGTCCCACCTGTGTGGGCGGTCCACGTACCTGGCCGGTACTCCATAAATACCTCTCCCACTGGATTGGGAAAGAGAGGCCTGTGACTTCGGGGCACACTTCCACCATGAAGAGACAACCTCAAGGCAGCAGAGGTCTTTCGCTTTCTCAGTGAAGAACATAGGAGCTTCAGCAGGCTGCGTAGCATGGAGGAGCTTCCTGGCAGGAGAAGACCTCCCTGCTGGGTGGCTGGTGACTTGAGGCTTGGCTTAGAGAGTGGCAGCCGATGCAGCAGAGGGGGAAGCGACAGCTGGTGATGGCTCCCTCAAAGTCTCCAACGCCATTATCAAATCAGCACCATAATGGCCAGAAAAAGTTATTTCTATTTTAAATTGTCAATATTAATCTAACGCTCACGATGAATGGAGTGGTGATGATAAATGGGGTGTTTAATAAAGATGAAAGCTCCAGCAGCCTAGGAGAAAACCCCCTTTGACTTAAAGTTATCGTCTTGATTAAAATTTCCATTTTATTATCCTAATCAGCAATCTTTGTTCGATGTGCTACAACTCTTATTTTCTCCACTTAGAGAGATAATTAACAACGCTATAAACATATTAAAAGTAAAATGTTTATTAAAATTGCTCTGTTACCATATTTAACGTGTTTTTTGTAATGCTTCATCGAGATACACCCTTACCTCCAGGAAGACTCCCCTAAAACAAAGCTCTGCTCAGAGCTTCACCCTGTTCCTGAGGCCCCCAGGGAACAATCCTTGTCCTGGTCACACAGTCCTGTATTCAACAGCTCTGTCACAGTTTAACTCAGTTTAATTTCATGATATTCAATCTGACATCTCTTCATGCAAACCGTAAGAAATTCCTTACTCTCCATTACGGGTACATGGCTGGGATGGAATGGAGGCACAGGTGGGAAACTGAGGCATATGGAAATACAAAACTTTCCCCCCAATAAATCACCTTGCATCTCTATGGAATGTAAACATTTGGTTTAATTTATGGTATAATGAGCAAAGAGCCAATAAGCACCAATTATGAGCAGGCTCAGTGGGAAGAAGCCACAGTGCCTCATAATCCAGGGCCTGACTCCAGGCAGAGCATCAGGGCACACAATGTCTAAAGGCCAGGGAGAGAAAATTGTTTAAGCCTGATTTAAAAAAAAACAAAACAAACAAAAAAACAACACTGATCCTTATCCAAACACAGAATGTGACTCCCCTATGGGATATCTGCTCCATGAAATATGAAACACTGGAGCCAGCTTGAAATGGCCACTCAGATCACCCGGTGACACTCCCAGGAGGGGCACCCTGGCCAAGGCTTTCTGGTTTCCTCCTCCTCCTTCTTCCTGAACTCATCTCAGGGCAGACCAACAGATTCAATCCACCCACTTTCTCATGTCCTTTAAACAAGGCTGATTCGGGGCACCTGGGTGGCTCAGTTGGTTAAGCGTCCAACTTCAGCTCAGGTCATGATCTTGCAGTTCGTGAGTTTGAGCCCCAAGTAGGGCTCTGTGCTGATAGCTTGGAGCCTGGAGCCTGCTTTGGATTCTGTGTCCCCCTCTCTCTCTACCCCGCCCCTGCTCACGTTCTGTCTCTGTCTCACTCTCTCTCTCTCTCTCAAAAATAAACATTAAAAATTTAAGAAAAAAAAAGTATAATAAACAAGGCTGATTCGACACAAGGCATGTCCTCCCCGCAGCCACCAGTCCAGAAGGGCCATGAGCTGCCACCACTCCCGGAGAGGACCTTGGTTTGAAAGCACTTTGGCACAGATCTCATTTAATCCTCTCCAAGGCCTGGGACAGTAGGTATCATCTGCACATTTACAGACAGAAGCCCAGTGAAGGTAGGTACCTTGCTCCAGGTCACACTGCTAAAGGGCCGATGGCAACGTCATCCTAGTGCTAGCTGTCTCCTGGGCAGTCAAGGCTCCAGCTCACTTCTCCAGCCACAAGATGAGTAGGCACCTCTGAAGCAGGAGGGGAACCAAGCCTCACCCTACTTGTGCTGGAAATTCTCAGAGGCTCCTGTGAACAGCCTCTCTGTCTGGGATGTGTTTTTCCATGATGTGTGTGTTTTAACCTGGGTCACCTCCGGGTATCCTGGAGCCTTCCACAGGGAAGGCCATGTTCTGTTAATCAGCGTGAACCGGCACATGCCCTCTGACCCCATGGGAAGGCAGGCATACCGGAGTTGACAACACTTAGGGAAATGAAGGAAACGGCAGTCCACACAGGCCCAGGGGTAAGGGCCATTAATCTCCCTTCACTGAAGGAAATGAAATCATTATGTCTGCAGCTACAGAATCCAAAAGAACAAATTTCCTGCCAGGATAATAAATGGATTCTTTTGTGTTCGCCTTGACTCCCGTCACATGACCCTCCTGAACCATTCCTCAGCCAGGTGACTTGGCTGGGTAAACACCCAGAAGTTTCAGTTTCAACTTCCCAAAATGGACCAGTGAGCCACCCTGGCTGCCCTTACTTAGCCTTTCCTTCCCAGACCACGGCCTGCAAAGGTGAGCAAGGCTTCCGTGCCTTTCCATTCACCACAAAGGCTTTCCTGAAGAGGACTGTCCCCCGCCCTCAGCCAGGAGCAGGTTTTGAAGTAACTGCATGGAGAAGAGGGGGGAAAACCATTTTACCGCTGAACAGGCATCACACAAGATGTACTTTGGAAACAATAATGAATAGTAAATATGGGCTATAAAGTTCCCCGGGCCAGCAGAGGAGCACCTGGGCGATGCTCCTGATGATGTGCGTGGAGGGAACAATGTAGGGCTTGGGAGGTCTCGTGAAGGCAGTGTTATGGGCAACCTGGGCCGCAGTGGGCTGCACTGACATCCCTTCGAATGGGACCCCGGAGCCCTACTCTGGCAGGTGGCAACATGCAAGCAATGAACCACTCCATAATGGGCTTCTGTTCGGACACAGCACTGAGTATTTACCTCCTAAAATGGGTCTGTGCTTGCAGAGACAAATCATTCCTGGCTTAATATACCCAGGGAAAACCCTTGCCCTCCTGTCCCCTGGGTCCCTGAGAACAGGCCATAGAAGCAGAGCAGAAAATGCAACCCTGGGGTGCAGGCTGGCAGTCCCACTTCCCCAGGGGTGTGGCCCACTGCAGAAGACCTTCTGTGCATGTGAAGAGAAATGACCACAGGTCTTCTTCTGTCTGACCCAGGCAAGGAAACCTCCAACTCCCAAGTATGAGTGTGTGTGTTGTGGGGGGAATAGTTCCAGTCACCTTAAAAAGGCAGGGATGCCTCCTCCATGAAAAAAAAAAAAAGTGAGAACTTCCTAGGCTCTCCTGGACTCTACTGAAAAACTATGACATGTGAGTGCTTTGGGGTAAAATAATGAATAGAAGTGATGAGTGTCTTGGCAAGAAAAATAAAATGGAACCTCCTAGAGAAGCAATGTGAGCACACAGATGACTACCACAGTGTGACATCTGCCGGGTTGCCTCCCCAGATGAGACCAGACATTGGGATTCTATGGAATGAAGGAAGTGGCTTGACAGTCTTGTCTCTACTTAATTCTGGCTCCCTGCCCCCAGCCAGACATCCTCAAAGCCACAGTGAAGTGTCATGGACACCAGATCCTCCACCCAATGTCACTTCTCTGGCTTCTATACCCACAGCCCTTCACTGATGCCTGCCATAGCTCTTGCCTACAGGATTACAAATTGTCTATTTATATGGCTGTCTATGCTACTAGATGTGCTTCTCCAGAGCATGCATCAAGTTTCATTTATCTCTACATCTGTATAAAGATGGATGGATGGATGGATGGATAAATCAGAATACCCAAGGCATATAATCTTCATCAATCCCACATCTTATGGAAAGAAATGAAATTTATAGTTACAAAGCACTACTCCATACTGGGTACTGTTGTAAATGACTTTTATACCTTATCGTATTTAATGCACACAAATATCCCAAGAAGTGATGTTTATTTTCGACTAAGGATCAATAAAGGGAAGCACTGTACTTGAGACCCAAAGCTAGATCTGCATGAGTCCACATCCAGTGTTTAAATGGATCATGCCATCTGTCAGCCATCTTTCAGATCATAAGTGCAACAAACATTTGTTGGGCACCTGCTGTGCACCAGGCGTGATGCCACACATGGAGGATTCAAAGACAAATCCGACGTGGATTTGGATGGAGCCCTTGGGTAAGTAGGGGAGGAAACTCAAGCTCTCCACAGACTCCACAGCCAAGAAAAACTCTTATCACATCAAAAAATATGCAACAGGGTAGAGATATATGGCTAGAGCAGAGGGAGAAGATTATTAATTCCCTTTTCTAAAAAGCAACTATAAAGTTGGGCAAAAGTGACAAAAACAACCATCTCAGCACTCTGGAAATTTATCCAGAGACAATCTGAGAAGTGTTTATGTTTCAAAGGCTGAACATCCGACAACAATAGTGGGAATCCATGTGACTCTTGCTGCTTCCTCCTCCCCGCCCATCCCCCAGCTCAGCTGACATGGAGATTCTTCCAGGAAAGGAAATGACATGAGAGTAGTGGAGGTGTGGGGTCAAAGAGGACTCACTTGATTGGAGCGGCTGACAATGCCCACATCTAGGAGCACTGTCAGTAGAAGTAAAGATCTCATCAGGCACAGCTGTGGTCATGGTTGGGGCAAGCATATTCCTGGCTGAGGCTGTGCATATATCCAATGAAACCAGAGAGGCCCCAAGATATCCACACACGACTGGCCAGCCCCAAGACTGTGCTTGCTCATAGTAGAAGCAGAGTCAAAGCCAGAGTATGTTTCAAGATGGCCTTAATTTTGAAAGTGCTTCTTTACCTACACACAGATTCATCAGCATAGAACGGAAGATTTACTGACTCAAAGTGTTTAAGCACAACCTCTTTTTCACCACTGGCAAATTCCTCAGCTACCCAAGCAAGGGAGCTACCTCCAGGAAAAAAGCTTAAAAATAAAAACACAAATTAAAACACAAAAACTAAACCATCACATCAGTGGCCACACACTTCAAGGGAGACAAATTTCACAGAGTTAGCCCAGGTACGTTACTAAACAAACAAATAAACAAAACCGTGACAACAGTCTTTGTGGGGGGGGGGGGGAGCCAGAGTTGCCCCAATACATTATCTAAAATGTCCAGTTTGAAACTTAAAAATTATGATACATCTAAAGAAATAGGAAAGTGTGACCAATAGTCAAGAAAAAAAGAAAAAAGCAGTCAATAGAAATGGTCTCTGAGTCCCCAGATATTGGATTCAGCAAAGACTTCAGATCAGCTGTTATAAATATGTTCAAAATCCAAAGGAAACCATGTCACTGAATCAAGAAAGTGTGACAACAATGAATCAACAAAGATTTTCACTAAGGGGTCAGAAATTATAAAGAAAGAACCAAATGGAAATTCTGGAGTTAAAGAGTATAAGAACTATAATGAAAAACTTACTAGAGAAACTCAGCCAAGGACTCAAGATGGAAAAAGGAAAAATCAGTGAACTTGAAGACAGATCAATGGACATTACCATATCTGAAGAACACAGAAAGATTAAAGTAAAAACCACCAGAACCTCAGCAGCCTGATGAATAACATCCAGCACACCAATACACATATGATGATAGTTACACAAATTGAAAAAGAGACAAAATTTCTTGAAAAACAATGCCTTTAAACTTTACAAATTTGATGAAAAACATTGATGTATACCATATTCTGGAAGCTCAATGAACCCAAAGTTAAGGAGACTCCCACATAAATACACCATAGTCAAACTTCTAAAAGATAAGAGAACATTTGAATGCAGCAACAGAAAAATAATTTATCACATACAGAGGAAAATGATCTGATTAATAATGACTTCTTTTCCAAAACAAAAGAGTCCCACAGACAGTGGAATGATATTCAGTGTGCTAAAAGGAAAAAAAAAAAACTGCCAACCAAAAATTCTATATCCAGCAAAACTATCCTACAAAAAAAAGAGAACAAAATAAAGACATCCCCCAATAAACACAGACAGAAAGAATTCACTGCTAGCAAACCTGCCTTACAAAAAACTAAAATAAAATAACCAGTAATAGATGTCACTCAAGATGGAAAGATATAAACCAGAAGGTAACATGAAAACATGAAAAGAATAGGTAATGGAAAGCATGTAATATACGTAAGTATGTGAGTCTTCTCTTAATGTATTTTAAAAGCATAAGATTATAAAGTAAGAATTGTAAGGCTGTATTGTTGAGTTTATAGCATCTATAAATGCAACAGGAAAATACAACAGGAATAGCGTAAAGGAGAGGAGGCACCACTTCAATCAGGCCATTAAGGATGTGGGGTTATTAACAGGCAGTGAGAGTGGGAAAAGGGACTCCAGGCAGAGAGAGCTGAGGAGCCACAAGTGTGGAGACAGGAAAGCTGTGTTTGAGGAAGAGCAAGTTGTCTTATTTGAGGGCCCAGATGATAAGGCTGGAAGAGTCTTCTACAGGTAACTAAGGAAACCTGTGCAAAGCCAGGCTAGGGAAACAGGACTGGTTTTTCCCCATTCAAAAGGAAACTGGAGGGCTTTTTGTTTTATTTTTTGTTTTTTAATTAGAGAAATAAATCTTTCTAATCAGTGCCTCAGGAAGTGTCTTCTAGCTCCTGGCACTGCAATGGCTCAGGTCCCAGATGGAATGAGTGCCGTGATGGCACAGGCTCCAGATGGCATGGGCATGCAAGAGTGAGGCTCGTTATAAGGGAGGTTTTCAGGAGCCCACCGTAACGACATGTGGTGATATCTATGACGTCCTCTTACTTTCATTCTCTCCCCAGCTCAAAGTTGCTGCCAATAAGCTCATTGAGGCGTAAAGCAATGAGAGAGACCCCGAGGAGTGGACACTCAAGTGAATAAGAAAATAAGAGAATTTCAATAAATCCATACACAATGCCAGGCTGTCTGATAAGCACCTCAAATTCCCTTATTTAAGCCTGAAAGGGAGATTTTATTAAATGTATTTTATAGAGGGGGAGACTGAGGACATATTGGCCTAAGGTTCACACAGAGCAAAAGCCAAATTCAGATGCACGTGTACCTGACTCATCACCACTCACACTCTTCCCACACTTTCAACCAGCTCCTCAGGTGAGAAGGTGCCCACCCCAACCATTAGCTTTTGCAAGCAAATCAATGGAGAAATGAGTAGAAAACTGTTTAAGCTAGACTCGTTCCTGTCTCAGCAATCTTTCATCCCTGTCTGGGGTCCCTAGAAAACAAAACACCCAGGCTTAGCATTGCTCCGTTGTGAGCTGCCTCAGTACCTCCCACCCATGCCCCACACCCACATACATACTGATATACATTCAGGAAAAATAGCCGCCACTAAAACGCAGCACGAATAGCAAGAGGTACAAGGCTGCAAGGACAGGAAGTTCCACTCCTCCAAGGCTCCCTGCCTGGGTCTGAACACGGGACAGGCAGGGCACCTAACAGGGTTCTGGAGACATCATAGCCACTGTTTGCTGCTCACATCAGAGCTCTTCACAGAAATCAGGAAAACACCCCAGGAGGAACAGGGGCTTCCAGTCATACTGCGGTGCCAGTGACTGCTGCCCCTTCTTGGCACACACATCCTCTCCTAAGTGGGGTACAGGGAAGTGCATCCAGAGAAGGGGGCTCTGGAAACATGGGAGTCCAGGAACGGAGCTCATTTCCTGGGAGGAGCCCTGAGATGGGGAAGCATATCACACGGTTCAGAATCCACCCTTCCTAATAACACCTGCCAATGACAGTCCGGTGACTGTCACTACCAGAATGAGGCGATCTGGAAGTGAGCCAGAGGGCCATGAGTGGCCAAAGCCACTAACATCCACCACTGTGCTGGAAGCTTCCCTCTAGAAGGGAAGGGGCCTCACATCTGCCACCAAAAGAGAGACCCAGGGGGCGGTGAGGGAGCTGGCATTTACAACATGTACCAGCTCTGCACACTGCAAAATGGCATCCACATTACAACTTTCCACGAACTTCATAAAATACATTTTATTGGTATTGTTACGGCTCTGACTCAGACAACTTCATAAAATTTTTCCTTCTTATGAGGAGGGTACTGTTACACATGCACTCGTTTGAAAGTTTGAAGTTCAATTGCCAAGACCCATTTAATTAAACATGCACGCTAAGAAACAATTTTTTAAAGACTAGGACATACACAGACTATTTGTAGTGCTTTAATTTAGAGGGTTTTAATGCATCCAAGAGCCAGACTGATTTTATTTGGCCTGCACAGAGATGTTACAAAGAGAGAGAGAGAGAGAGAGAGAGAGAGAGAGAGAGAGAGAGAGAATGTGTTTTTGTCAACACTTAAAAATTGGTTATTATCCTCTTGAAAATCCAGAAGATAAGGCAATGCCCATATACCTAGATGGGGTGTGGGCTCATCTGTCTACACGGCACCCACCAGGCCACCCCACCTGGTTACAAAACCTCTAATCTCTAGCAGTCATGGGGCCTTGCTCTAGACAAACTCCAAACACTGACACAGTAGTCTACTACAGGCCAAGCCCTGTGCCAGGCACCATGGGGAAACAAGTAAGTAAGGCCTGATCCCTGTGCCCTAGTGGTTCATTCTGCTTGGGAAGACAGACAGACACACAGAAATAACTGATTAAAAGAGAAATGAGAGTCAGAGAATAATGGCGGAGCCAAGTGGAGATAAAGAGATTTTGTAGGGAGACTCAGAGGAGCAATGTGGTCCCACAAAGAAATATGACTCCTTGCCCCAGCCCCAAGGCCCCCTAGCAGGATGTCCCAGGGGCCCTAATGAGGTCCCAGTCCTAGCCCATCCCAAGCTAATCCTCAACAAAGCAGAAGCATATTCTACCTTTCATTTGTTTATTCCACAAAGTTCCCCAGGACACACAGTAGAATCACCTGGAAGCTTTTTCATCCCACACACAAACAGGTCCTACCATCTAAGGAGCTGGGTTCCCTCTTGGGGGTTGGGGGAGAATATGCTCACCAGGACATGGAAAACACTCACCAGGTGGCTCTGTGGTCTGTCTCCCATTATTCACCACTGCCCTGCCCTATGCCAGACCCCATCTAGGCCACATCTTCTCTGTCAGGGGTTTATCCACTACACTAGCCATCCTAATCAGGGACAGTCTGCCCAGAGGTCATGACCTAGTCAGGAGGCCAGGATTGGGCATCCTTGGCCTTGTGCCTTAGGCATGGCACAGAGTGGCTTCCAAAGTGTCCAAGGGCAGAGGTATTTTAAAGACATGCCAGAGCCTTCTCCTTGTAACCTAAAATCTCTGCCTTAGCTCTAGTCACACTGTCTTCCACAGGACTCATTCTCCTCCACTCCTGCCTCATGACAGGCAGTGGCTGGTGACACAGCCAGAACAGCCAACAACAAAGAAACAGCCTCTAGTGGTCCAGGTGAAGCTCACATCACTCATTCTATCCATGCATGGAAATAGCCACCAGCCAATAACTAGCATAGTAATGGCAGGGCTGTGGCTGTCGCTGTCATGCACTCATGCTAGGTGAGTACAGGACCCTGTAGAATCAGCGGGCAGTGGGGCAAGAAAGACAGTTACTTGTGCCTGAACAATTGAGTTCACATCCTAACCCTGTGAGCTCCAGATTGTGTGTCCTGGCCTATTAACCTCTGCATCTGTAAAATAGGAATAATATTTTGGTATTGTACACTGAGAATCAAATGAAGTGACATATGCAAAGCACTTAATACAGTGCCTGGCACATAGAAGGCACTATGTAAATATTAGTTCTCTTCCATTTGAACATTACTTGATGAATTAATGGATGAATATACGGTAGAAAAAAAGAATTTACTTAAACATGCTCCAGACTGCTTCTAATTATTCCATTCTTGTTGTTTTTATTAGAATCTCCCTGGGAGTCGAGTGTTTACTTTTATTTTCTAGCTTCAAAGTTGCATGCAAAAAAGCTGCCCTTTTCATGTACTTCTCTTGTAATTAGGGTACACTGCCACCAGGTGGCAGTGGCTGACTTTGGGCTGGAAAACTCATGATTTGTTTTAGATCCAGCTACACCCATGAATTTTCCAGATATTAATTTTCAAAGAGCAAGAAAGGCTACATATGATTGATTAAAAGATTCTATTAAGTGAAGGATTTTTTTTAAAGGAAAGTGCTAAGCAATTATTCTCCCATGACTTTCAAGTATAGCATGAGAGGATAAGGTTTTAAATTTGGGCAAAATAGATGACACAGTAGAAAGAACTGATTGACCAACAGGATGATAACATTTTAGCATAAACTGTTAAGAGACTCTGTACAGAAGACACCCAGGAGATGTCTCCAAGAGCCAAAATAAGCCCAGAAAAGCTGTAAGGGAACAAAAAGGCTAGGATAGAAAATCAAGAAACTAGGATTTCCTTTTGGCTCTCCTTCCAACATACTGTAAGACTCTGGCCAAAACAGCAAACTTTTCTGTGCCTCAGTTTCCTCACTATAAAAGGAAATCAGGGAGCAAATGATCTCTTATGGCTCCCATGACCTTGGCTGACATGAATCTTCTACCTTTCTGTGTTGCATCTCCCTGGTCCTAGCCTCTGTCATCTCTGGTAATGACAGAACTCCAACCAGACCCCAGACCAGAATCGCAGGAGGACAGCTGCATTCCCAACAAACCTGACCACCAGGCCTAAGGGTGCTATGGGGCAAGAGTGGGGACCAGAGCAGGACAGAACCAATGAACCCCCCAAACCTCCCAAATAGTCCTGAAGCTCAATCCCACTCAAACCGCACCCCTGTTCTATACTCCCCATAGTCTTACCTCCACTGCTTGCCTATTCTTGGGGTCCACCCAGGTGCTATCTCCTCCTTGTACGTGGCTGTGTATACAGCTGTGTAATGTCCAGGGCCTGTTCTGTGGGGCAACTATCACCACTTTTCTTACCAACAGAGCATCCACAAGGGAGAAACAGCATGAATAAGGCTATTCATGGTCCCCGCTCTCCTTTTAAATTGTCCTCTTATGGACACAGTGGAAAATTCCATCAAATAGCCCCTAACCCCTAGGTCTTTCATATTGGCAAATCCTCAATCTTTGGCAGCTGGGGAGAACTTCCTATAAGACTTTGTGCTTTTGAAAAAACAAAGTTTGTATACACAGGAGCATGCAAGGCTGAAGGAAGCCCCAGGCCAAGAACTCCTCTTTCTTCCCCACTAAAGTTCAGCCTTGCAGGCATCTTCTCCTACCAACCCCACCCCTCCCCTGCTCTGGCAAGGTTTGCATGGAAAGAGCGGTTGTCTCCTCCTGGCCATCATCCTGGACAGCTGGGGCATTCTGCAAAGCAGTCTGAACCCTCCGGGAACCCTCTGGTGGTCGCCCTTGAGTTTATGTCAACAACATCTGCATCCACATGAACCAGGAAGAATGACAGTCAGGGATTCTTTAGGAGTAAACCAGGTTTTAAAACATCTTTAAAAAAAAAAAAATTATCCTCAATTTGAAAAACACTGATTTGCCTTTTTATAGCCAAAAAGATATGCTACAGTTCAAAGACAGGACTATGAAATAGAAAGTACACTCTTTAGTTAAGAGGTGCTTGAGAGACTAAGTTATTTTAATCTTTTAAAGAAAAGTTTTACAAATGGGTCCCCACATGCTCCTGACACATTGATTGCTGGTGTTCTCCATAGAGAACAGGCTGTAGAGGCTCCTTAACTTCAGGGATACCTTAGCCTCCAGCCCCATGACCAACTAACTATCATCCTTTTTCAAAGTCGACTCTATGGTCAATCCTAAGGAGGAACACATTAAAAGATAGATATTTGCTAATGATTCATCTGAACTAGTTAAAGTCATTTACCTAAACTCATCAGAATATTAAAATGGAAAACCAAGCTTTTATTAACAGTAGCCTCCTCTATAAATAGAGAAACAATGTCTTCTTTCTTTAGACAAATTTATTCAAGATCAGTCACTTGGGAATTGGAAAAGCAGGAGAGCTCCTATTTCTTTTCCGGTCAATGAATTAACATGAAGGAGAAGGTAAATGCGGAAGTAGCTGCATAATAAAAGACATTAAGTTTCTTATCTTGATTAAACTTAGGCTGATTCATATTTACTGTTATTTTTTAAGCCTGCATTTCATATTTATAACTGAAATGCTAACAAAATGTGTGCATGTTTTTGTTAAAATGTGCTTTTGTTGAATGTAGATAGTCACAATACATAAATATGTGGTTTTAACCAAACAAAATAATTTGGATATCTGTTATTTCTGTTACACTTTATTTGCCTAATAAAATACAGTTTTAAAAAATTCACCAAATATATATCATTTCTCTGGTAGACTGGAGATGGTTTCACTCTTAATATACAAATATCTGCTTCAATTTGTGTGAATAAATGAAATTCCGAAAAGATTACTACATTTTCAGACGCAAATTAAAAATAGACAAATGAAGTTAATTCTTTAAATGTACCTTTTAAAAAAAAAAAACACCTGCATCTGATTTAGGAAAAACTAAGAGCTTAAATCCATTATTAAAATTTATTTTAATTGAAAAAGCTGCATATAATAAATGATGAAATCATGTTTTGCATTGACTATTGCCGTGAAATCAACCTGGGAACTAACAGGCACTGATCATGCCTTAGGGGGTGTTCAGTGTGTCCAGATGGCCAGAGGGACTGGGATGGCTGTGGCCACTGGGTGCCCAGGAGACAGCTCTCCCAGAGGGAGGATCCATCCCTTTCTCACCTCCAGACACCCTCTGCATCAACTTCTGCCTTCAAACAACATGTGCACAAAAGATACAAACTGCTGACTGAGACATACATAACCTTTCTCTAACACCTTATTTATGAAGAAGCTTGCTGGCTCTTGGTAAGGCATCAGCAATTTCTGCATTTGGACCAAAACAACTCCCACACCTGCGGCCTCCAACCTGTGACCAAAGGAGGCCACAGGCAGGGAGACGGAAACCCCCAGGTTCTGATGAAGGGGATGCCGATGCCAGCTGAGAACATCAGAGCCCTGGGAGCCCAGGAAACTCTGACACACCTTCCTCATCCTTCCTCCCTCCCCAGTCAGGCTCTTCTCTTCACAGAACCACTACTGAAGTTCCGTGGCCTGTCTTCTCACCTCCACCAGAGTGTGTCCCACTTGGCTGGATGTATCATGTGCTGGGACAGGAAGAACACAGGCTTTGGAGCCAGACTTTTCTGGACTGGACCCTTGGCTGGCATTTCTACTTATGTACATCTACTTATGTACATCTACTTATGTACAGGGAATGTCACATCGCCTCCGTGGGCCTCCAGGTCCTTAAGTATAAAGCGTTGTGGTCAAGATTCAAGACAACACAGGTAAAAACCAGCCCAGTGCCCAGCTGCACTGTCAACATCAATAAATGTCATACCCACATCTGTTAATGTGTTCCCATTATCAACTCCTCTGCTGGGCTGCAAGTTAGCAATCATATGAGCAGGAATCTGGAACCTACCACCATTAAAAGCTGTCCAGCTTAGGAAAGAGAAGGGATCTCTGGTGTTCTGACCCCAGTCCCACCAGGATAGACCTGGTTTCTCCAGAGTCCCTTCCACCTTCGATATCACGTGCCAGTATCTCTCCCCTCAAGCAATGGCTTGACTAAGGCACTACCATCAGGAGGAATACACCGGCTCAGATGTTAGTGCAGCGTCTCCCATGGTCACCTGACTTCTGACAGAATCAAGAACCCAAATCCCAGACACCTCGTGGAAGCCAAGAAAGAGAGGCTGCCAATGCATTACACACGTGTCCAGCCAACCGTGAGAGAGTGCCTCTAAATTACCCCCTGTTCACTTGACTGGGGAAGTAGCATTTGTTTTTACTTTCCAGGACAGACAGTCAATCACTTGTATGTGGCAGAAATAAAGATAAATACCACCCATTGAACTTTAAATCAAAATGCTAATCCCAGGCTGACTTCTCTGTCAATTACTTCTACTGAAGTAATTCAGCAGGCTTTGATTATACCCAAAATTAATGCTCTGGTGGAGATTATGTCTATTAATCACAGATTTTGATGGTGGCTGCTCATGTTCCTCCACTGGGTGACATCCCAAACTGCCCCGATGGTCAAGAGACCTCTGCTTGGGTGTCCCCAACTCACAGATTCTAAGGCATCTCCAATGGGAAGAAAAGACCACTTGATGTTAACATAGTAAAAAGGCTCAAAGGGTAGGGCCATCCTTAAGAAGAAGCTAGAAGATGGCATGTTCTGAGCATTAAAAAAAGGCAGAGCACTGTTCTATCTTTACTAAGGACCAAGGAAGAGAGACTGGGACTGGCCAATCTGAATCCAGCAGAAAAGATCCATTAGTGGACCCCAGGGATGATCACACCAAAGACAGTCACAGACAACTCACACTCACATCCCAAAAGATCACCCATAAGTCAGTTTGTGTGGAAAAAAAAGAAAAAGAAAAAGTCTTGGCTCTGGAGGTCTAAAGGGGATAGTCAGGAATCCAGATTGGAACAACAAATGCCCATTTCATCTCCACAAAGCTGGAGGCCCTAAATCTCCCCTCAGTCTGAGCCTCTCATTCAACACATATTTATCTGTCACTTACTATTTACCAGGCTCTATTCTGGGCACAGAGGGTATGTCTGAACAAAACAGAGTAAGATGCCTGTCATCATGGGGTTTACATTCCAGGGAGCCTGGCAATTCATCTGGCCCAGCCTTCTCATTCCCTGCCTAGAAAGACACAGAAGCTGGTCTTTTCCCTCTGAGCAGCCTTCTGGCCATCACCCGCACACTGCCAGGGCAACTTTCTTAAAGGTAAACTTGACCAAAACCCTTCAGTGGCTCCCTGCCTAAAATAGCGAGTCCAAGCTTCTTAGGTTCTGGTGTGCTTCCCATAATCCTCTCTGCATATCCTTCCAGATTCAAGTCATGTGAGATGCACACAGGGCTGGTCAGCTACCTGCTCTGCTATTGGCTGTTTGCCCTGCATGCATGCCCCACATCCCTGCTCGTCACCCACTAAGCACCTCTTTGCCCTTTGAGACAGCCTTAGGGCAGCTCCTCCAGATGCCCTCAAGACTGGCCAGGCCCCTCGGCCGGACCCCACAGCACCCTCGGCTTCTTTCAATGCCAGCACCCACAATGCTGACCTGCCACTGCCTTTCTCCCTCAAGACTGAACTCCATTTAGCCTGAAACAGTGCTTTATATGTTCTATAGTCCCAGCACAGTGTCTGGAACATATTAGGTGTTCAATGAAAGTTTACTATCCTGAACCAATCATACCATAAAACCTAACCACCCTTTAGTACATTGTTTCCATGGAAAAATTGTGCTCCAAGTTCTGCCTGGCCCGTCGGGGACACAGTTTGCCCATTCAAAGTTCCAACAACAAAAATATTGGTCCATTTGGCATATCCTGTGCTGTGCCTCCCATCAAACCAGAGGCCCTGGTGGTGTCACAGGGTCAGTGTGTGGCCACCATCAGATCAAAGCTGGATAATCTAGTTGGGTTTACCCCTGCAGCCTCACTCATGGGAGAATGTGAGTTCCCAGGGACCCCAAAATGGTTTTTGTCGGATGTTGGCTCATGGCCCTGGGACACTGTCCCTGAGGTTGAGCACAAAGGATATGGGTTAGATCACTGTGGGCATGCTCTGCAGAAATTCAAATACTCAAATCTCTTCTTCTCCGCAGAGAAAAAAAATTCACTTATAAAGGATTTTTTAATAAGTAAATAAGTAATAAACCAGCATTACTGGCCACTGCTAAAACATACCCAATACCAGCACCTCCTAGAAGTGAGAGTCATATCAACCATGAATGCATGGCCACAGCATTAAATGGGCCACAGCTGACCCACAGGGATAGAAAGTTGCGTCCTTTGCAACTCTTCTCTTGTTCTTCTGATTACGTCCAGAAGAAAGCTCCAACTGGGACTTGTGTGTTATTAGCATCTCTCTACCACTTCCCAATTTGACTTTTTAAGGAATCAAGAGCAGGTTTCACACTCAGAGTCAAAAGCTAGATTTCAATACCATCAATTTCAATGTCCTCATGTTTACAGTTACCTGCAATCTGTGAAAACTGAGATTGGTTTTCCCTGGCAGTGATGAAATCAAGTCTCCTTTTTGAAATACATGTATTTTAAGATTTTAAGTGAACATAAGGACAAATATTAGGTACGTGCTAGCACTGGTGGCACAGGGATAAGGGGGGAATCACAGCGGTGACACTCAGATGGCAGAAGCTGGGGGACAGAAACATGTCCTCAACACAGCAAATTTTCAGGACAGTACAATGACTCACACACTTCATCTGAAGATTTGGAAGTTCAGCTGACTCATGACTTATCCCAGATTTCTTTTCAGCTCCGTTCTGTCACTGGATATGGAATCTTCACTTTGGAAAATAAGGAAAGCTCAGAAGCACATAACTCCTTTGTAGCGGGGGTAAGGGGATAAGGGGAGACAAATCTTATAAAATAGAAACAAAGCACTGGGCCAAGCCACAGTGGTCTGAAGGGACAGAAGGCCAAAGCTGGAAGGTAATTTTCCATTTGTATAGAGGCAACCTTTGGGTGATAAAAAGTCAAACCAATCCCAAACATAGGGAAAATGTCCTCAGGGAAGTGGAAGCAGCTTGCGGGAAGTGTGTTGAAAATGCGGGGTGTTGTATGGAAACCAATTTGACAATAAATTTCATATTTAAAAAAATAATAAATTAAAATTAAAATTAAATAAATAAATACTTAAATAAGGGAAGAAAAAAATAAAATGCAGGAAAAGAAGGAAGAAACATCAGAGGCCAGAAGCAAGTGTGTGTTGCTTGTTTTGGAGGGATGTGAGCCAATCTGTCAACCTGGGGAAAGCAAAATGGAGAAAGTGAGGACGGAAAAGGGTGGGAACGCATGGTCCCAGAGCATCTGCTGGCACCTAAATCTGACCAGCTCTGGGGTCAGCGAGCTGGTCTGGAACTGTGGGGTCAGGGGTGCAGCTCAACAAGCTATAGTTCCCTAGTTAGATTCCGGGACTCTGTGGGTCCACACCCGGTCTCGTCTCCCAGCTGCTCTCCCAAGCTCTGTGGCAGATTGGAAGCCATGCCCACACGTGTTTTCAGAGCTCTTGGAAGCAATTTGCCTGGAGAGGACATTGGATCTCAATTATGCCAATTATGAGGCACCCTCTTAGGACTCATCCCCTCCTCGGAGACCACTCTGGAATTTATTTATTAGAAGGGTATGGAAACAATACTCTAGTTGGATGAGGGATGCCATGACAATTTACAGGAAAATAGGAAATCACTATCCATTTCAAAAACGGAGGGAGAGCTTTGGAGGGACCCTTTTATGGATGACATCGGAGCAAATGCAAAGTACCCAAACCCCAAGCCCTGAGGCCCCAGGATGGGAAGGTCCTCCTGTGAATAAAGCACCTTCTATACATGTTCTCCAATGTTTCTCAGCCCATCAGCATCAATATATGCTAATGAAAAGGGATTCCCTTCACACTGAGGAACAGGTCCCATAACAGCTAGTGAGTCTGCATGGTTAGCAGGCAGACCACAGCCCTAAAAAACCACAGAGTTCAGAAAACAGCAGGCTGAAAACACAGCTTCTCCTCTTCCTTCAGGTAGAGGAGAGCAGGAACCCAGATCCACAGAGAGAATGAAGTATAGAAAAGATTTCATTAAGCTCCTTGATTAAAGTCCATAGACAAGTGCTTCCTTTTGAAGCAGAGTGGAAAAAGTCATATAGGCAAGAACACAGGGAGTTACAGTTAAGAGACAATCTAGAGAACAATCTACTATCCGATTCTTAAATGTGGACCTCTATATCTCTGAGGAGCCCTGCAACAAGAAAAGACAAACAAGAAAAAATGGTCAATTCAAAAAATACTTTCCTCAGCCCTTCCTCACCTCCCCCAACTCCACTTAAAAATTCTCTAATCAGTACCCTTGGAAACAAGGCATTGGATCCGAGCAGCAAGACTAGAATACCATGTACAAAAACAGAGAAAACACAGAGGACAGTGATCTGATAAAGCTTAGAAAATTACTGTCAAAATTTATATATCTTTCAAACAAGAGTTGTAGGATGAAGCCAAGGAATATCCCCACATAGAACAGGAAATAAGAAAAAGAGGTAAGAGTCATGGAGGCTCCTTCCAGGCATCCAACTCCTATTTTCAGGCAGCTAATGCCAAGTTTACTTTCTATGCACCTTTTCTTAGAAGTTATTTGAGGTTGTATTGCAGTCAAACAAGGGTATCAGTCATGCAAGAGAAAGACAAGGGGCCAGGACACAGGAAGTGGATCAACCCATGAGATTAGAGCTAAGAAGTCTCTGGGGGGGGGGGGGGGGTGCTGTGCAGCAGACTTGGGAGAAAACCAGCCTGGACCGGAGCATGATGGTGAAGAACCCCAGGAGGGAAGTCTCTGAAAAATGAGGGGGTACAAGCTCGGTTACATACTGCGATGGAGTGTTTCCCCTTTGGGGAAAACTTATTACGGGGGCAACGTGGGAATATTGTATTGGCATATATTACAAAACAAAACAAAACAAAACAAAACAAAACAAAACAAAACAAAACAAAAAAAAATATGCAAGAAAGAAAGAGGCAATCCAAAACTCCAGGAGGAAAAAAGGACAAGAAAGGCACCATCCAAATATGTACCACAACAAATGAAGGCATTACTTTAAGTAATTGGTAGCATATGGGAAAAAAAATGCTAGGGGTACCTGGGTGGCTCAGTCAGTTGAATGTCCAACTTCGGCTCAGGTCATGATCTCACAGTTCATGGGTTTGAGCCCCACATCAGGCTCTGTGCTGACTGCTTGCTCAAAGCCTGGAGCCTAGTTCGGATTCTGTGTCTCCTCTCTCTGCCCCTCCCCTGCTCACACTTTGTCTCACTCTGTTTCTCAAAAATAAATAAATGTAAAAAAAACCTTTTTTTTAATGCTAGAAATACTTAATTTTAAATGGATCATGGGGTGCCTAGGTGGCTCAGTCAGTTAAGCACCCAACTCTTGGTATTGGCTCAGGTTGTGATCTCAAGGTCCTGAGATCGAGCCCCTCGTTGGGCTCCATGCTCAGCATGGAGCCTGCTTGGGATTCTCTCTCCCTCTCTCTGCCCCTCCCCCACCTCTCTCTCAAAATAAATAGGCATTAATAGATATATAAATAAGTGTGAACCTTCAGGAGTGATAGCATTAGAAACTTGGACAAGAAAATCAAGTTACAGCATCCTGCTTGGCCTTGCAGTGAATGACACTTTCAGATTATGATGTCATAAATGCCATGCAATGGGTTTTGCCTTTTAGAATCAATCCGTGGTCAAATTATGGAATATTCCACTGTGATTAAAGAACTGAATATAAACATGGACCTTCACAATGCAAAGGTGAAGGCACAGTTGACGAGACTTGGGATGAGCTGCTGGGAAGGGTGAGTGGTGCCCATGTCCTCACCTCACAAAAAAAAAAAATGCAGAATCAGGTGGACTGAACAAGAAATAGAGATTTAGGTATCAGGAGGAGTGGGCTGGGGAGAAGAGGAGGGATAAAAGAAGTTCCGGCTCCAATCTATTATTTCAGAAATGTCAACAGACAGAATATTCAAAAGTCCACTGAATTTGAGAAATAAAGAGACAAGGCTACACACGTGTACAGACATGGGCATAATCACCAGAAGAAGAAAATATAAATACAACACAAATGGTCACTTCTGAGAAGTAAGGCCGAGAACAGGAAGAGGTGGAACACAGGTATATTAACTTTTTGTTTTTAAAACCTTCAGAGTTATTTTCCAAATGTGCATTTATGCTGGTAAAAATCAAAGATGTTAATTAAAAATTTTTTAGGAAGATAAAAAGGATCAAAATAACTTTTTTCTTTGGCATTAGTGGAAAAATTAGCAAAATATGAAGGTCTGTATATTTGAAAAAGTAAGAATATTATATCACTGCTAATTCCCTGATTTTGATCCTTAAGTAAGAATTTCCTCACTTTTAGGAAACAAACACTGATTTAGGAATGAGCAGGCATTATCTTTCAAACACTTCAGAAAATAACAACTCTATGTGTGTATGTGAGCATATGCGTGCAGGGAAAGGAAGTGGTAAAACATTCACCTCTGAGGAACCTGAGTGAAGGGGTGTATTATTACTTTGCTAGAGTTGCTGTAACAAAGCGCCACAGACTGGGTGGCTTTAACAGAAATGTATCTTTTCACAGCTCTGGAGGCCCAAGATCAAGGTGTTGGCAAGGGTGGATTCCTTCCAGGGCCGTAAGGAAGGCTCTGTTCCAGGTCTCTCCTCCAGCTGGTGGTGGTTTGCTGGCCATCTCTGGCCTCCCTCAGCTTGTTGGTGCATCACCCTGATCTCTGCCTTCATGTTCTCATGGCCTTCTCCCTGTGTGTGTGAACTGTCCAAATTTCCCCTCTTCATATGGACACCAGTCATATTGGATTAGAGGCCCACCCTCCTCCAGTATGGCCTCATCTTAATTTAACTAATAAACCTGTAAGGACCCTATTTCCAAATAAGGTCACATTCTGAGGTACAGGGGTGGGGATAAGTACTTCAATATATCTTTTCTGGGTTGGAGGGGATACAATTCAACCTGTAACAAGGGTATAATGGAGTTCTTTGTACCATACTTAAAACTTTTCTGTAGGTCTGAAATTATTTCAAAATTGAGAGTGTTTGTTTGTTTCTTTTTTTAAAGATAAGTAGAAAGGAGCTCTAAGAAGGCCTGAAGGGGAGGGTGTGCAGGGGAGGAGAGCATTATCAGGGAGCCCTCTCATAGCCACGGGGTTCTAAAAGCCCACAAGGGAGGCAGCTGCTGAGAGGAACCTAGTGGGGGTGACAAAGTCCCTATGCCCCCAGGACAAAGACAGCCTCCTACTCCCACCTCTGTGGTGATAGACTCAGGTCCTTGAAGAGGAGCCTCACTCAGGATTTGGGTCAAGAACACAAATAATTTTTTTTCCCCTTTGAAACAAGAATATAGTGGGGCGTACTTGCCCGGCATCTCAGTAGACACTAGCAGTAGTTAATTAGAAGAATGTTGCTACACAAAGACGCTAAATAATTGTGTGTTTCACAGAATTTTATTCCTTAACTAGTATCTCTTAAAAATAGCACACTCCATATGAGAGTTTTCCATTTATTCAAATCATGTCTGAGAAATACACATTTGTACAGCAATACTTCATCAACAGGGAGGAAGACGAGGACAGTAGGTGCATCCCAGAGGATGAGCCGGGTGATGGACAGCCCCAACCTGCCGGCCTCAGGTAGTTCATATCTGTGCCACTCAGACCTCCTCCTCTAATGCCTCCAGAGAAGGAACCCAGTGTCTACCATGCATGGCCCACCCCAACCTCTATCACCCTGACAGTCCCATTCTCCTGCAGTACAGAAAATGGTGGGGTGGCATCTTCCTAACTAGATGCTTGAGAAGCATCATCAAGCCAATCCACCTGTCTGTCCTTACACTGGTTCAGTGTCCACATGTACCAAGACTGTGCTGACCAGCCTATAGGAAGTACCATCAGCTCCTTTCCATGACCCTCAGCCTCCTTCCGGCTTGGGACAGCCTCACAGAGTATTCCCCAGCCTTAAAAACCTTGCTTGGCCCCCTGGAAAACCACAGAGATTGCAAAGGGCACCAAACGAGATTTCCACTTCTGGCTGTGCTGCTAACCCACTGCATGACCTGGGGAGTTAATTCAACCTCTCAGAATCTCAGATTCCTAATCTGTAAAATAATTAGGTTGAGTCAGATGCTGGGAATTAACATACGTTTTCAGGTATAATGGCCCAACTGGGGACTAGTCTCTAAAAAGATTCTAACTGACCAGGAGGAACAGAACAAGAGGACAACCTTCAGCCTGAAATGCCCTATTTGTTTTAATCCCACCTGGGGAGCTGGGAGGTCCATGCTAAACTTCTCATTATGGCACTATATTCAGAGTCATATTCATCACTAGCCTATTAAGACCCCATGACCTTTTTTGTTCCTACTCACACAGAGTTGCTTTTGCTTCCATCCTTGAGGCAGTGATTTTCACCAACTATTCACCAAAAGCCCAAATAGCACCAAGATGTGAATTGTGCACATTTATTCCAACTTGAACATAATCTCTTTTCTTGAAAACTGTCCAAGGCGCCAAGCAGATGTCTTTCCTCAATGGAGTACCAAATAAGGGAAAACGGGAATGCAGATCACAGGTCCTCAAGAGAGGTGAAGCCTCTGGGCCAGGGGGCCAGGAAGGCTTCCTCAGTCCGAGGACACATGAAATAGGCCAAAGGGTGTGGGGGACTCAGATGAGAAGAGCAAAAAACAGGGGAAGGAAAAAAAAAAAACATAAGCAAAGACATGGGGCAGGGAATGCCCATCTGAGAGGCAGCCCAGCCAGAACGTGAGGACTCAGGGTGGGGTGCCAATGGAGGGCTGTTATCTTACTTTTCATAACCACCCCTGTCCTCTATGGTTTCATCTGCCCATCCACTGCCCCCAGCTCCCCTAGGGGAAGGAGTAATGTGAGCCAACCATAGAATTCCAGCCCCCTGGTATGGTGACTGGTTCAGGGATGAGCATGTGACCTAGGTTAGGATCAATCAGAATGACCCCAAGGACTGTGCAGGAACCAAGAAGTGAGTCTCCCTGTTTCTGTTGTGGTCAGAACAATAGACCTGCTTCCCATTATGGAAGAGCCTGAGGCTAACCCCAAAGAAGTGGGGCAGAAGGACAGAAACTGAGTCTTGATAGCATATTGACTCCAGCCATGCCTGAAACCAGCATCACCACTGATCTTTCAATTACATGGGCCAATGCATATGTATTCATATGCACCGACTTCGCTTACTCAGAACCAAAATAATTGTAATGGGCATAGCCCTAAGCTCAGGTTAGAGAGAAGAGAAAGCGCTAGACTGGGGTGATAAATAAACCTGGCCTCAGATCGTGGCACTATCACAGGATAGCTGTGTGAGTTTGAATAAGTCACTTAGGTTCTACAAGCCCCAGTTTCCTCATCTACAAAATGGACAGAATAATTCATGAGCTGATGTATATGAAAATTCAGGCTTCGTGAATATTGGTAGACTCCGTGGCACTTGTACTTGATGGGGTGGGAGACTCTGAAGCATTCTGGGCAGACAATTCGCTCTAAGGAAAATGTGCATTGTGTTCATTAGCCTGGGCGCAGTACAGGCTGGATAGAGGGAATGATGCCCACCCAGGGAGCCCACTGCATGCTGCGCTCCAGGTGGAGAATATACACCACACCCCATGGGTGCAGTGTCAGATGTTGAGTAGAGAGCTGAGGCCTCTTTCACACCATGGACTGTGCCTGCCAGAGGCTGCTAGAAAAGAAGTCACCTGCACTTCCACCGCTTTTCCTCCAGTAAAATAGATAAACAACCCCTACCCTCTTTCTCCAGGACTGGGTGGAGCATTAACTATGAGCTCTACAAACTACTTTGTACTCCCTGTGGAAAAGCTGCTATGTAGCTATAAGGGGTGATTAATTTTATGTCTCTAAATGTCTTAGTATCATTTGCCAAAATGATGATTTATTATTTAGACAACCTTTATATTTCCAAGGGGCTTTAAAACCATTTATAGTGGAGAATGAAATAAAACTGATTAGGGCCCTGAAAAACAGGAGTGGTGAAGAAATGCACAAGGAGCTGGGGGTTATTTATCCAGAATCTGAGAAGGCAAATGAAGGACACAGCAAGAATCGTCAATTAGAGAGGCCCGTATCTTGCCCCTATGTAATCAGAGGAAAAGAAATGAGACAAAAAATGGCAAAGCACCCGGACTGATTTGGGATAGACATCAAAATGGTAACAGGAAGAATTTCCTAAGTGTATACTGCTTCTAAGTTAGTCATCTAAAAACATTTTCCAGCACCTTTTATGTTCTAATACTATCTGGAAGAAAATGTAATATAGAAAGACAATGCAGATATGGTCAGAGAATTACTATATTCTTCAAGCAATGCCAGAGGATGAAAAACATGGTAGAAAACTGGGAGGCAAATGTATTATTTCTTTAAGGAAGAAAAAGTGAACACTACATGCCATAAAGCCAAGCCATGGTGGAAGATGGAGACTGGAGTATATTTGTATACAGAGGAAATAATGGAGATGGCCTGGAGACACCATGGGTTGAGTAAGAACCACCAAATACATATCCCTTCCTTCTTGAAAGTCTTCCCAGGCCCCTAGACGATGGTGTATCTGAATCTCGGTTAAGTACTTCATGAAATGGCGGATCAGATGGAGAGCTCTGGGCAGAGACAAGTACAAATTGGTGGATTCGCAGCTGGCAGAACAGTAGCCAAAGAGGGCCCAATGGAAAGCAGCATCTCCTGTGAGATTTCACAGGCTCTGTTCTCTTTGGCATTTTCATCAACCACTTGGATGAAACCCTGCAAGGGACACTCATCCAATCTCAACTGCTGGGACACTCAGCCAAAACCAACCAGATGAAATGAACAGTCCTGCATGCTTAGGTTCAAAACGATCCCATCAGAGCTAGAATAGATCTGGCTTGATTGGCACTGATGTTGCCAAACTGCAGACCAACCGCCAAGCTTGTGGAGTTGATTGACAGATGATCTCCTCACCTCCAGTGTACCCTCCTTGGACCAGGATTCACCAACAGGCCAATGATCATTTCCTTTGGTTTTGAAGGTGTAACCCCTTGAACCCTTGGGCCTACTAGAGGAATAGACACATGCCACTGTGGTCACTGACCTAGGGCCTGCCTGGGCTTTGTCTCACATGACAACTTCAAGTGATTGCTTGTGTTCCTGTTATCTACTGTGTGTAACAAATCACCCTGAAAATTCAGTGGCTTGGGACAATAATGTTTTATTATACCTCACAGTTCTGCAGGTTGATTGGGCTCCACTGGGTAATTCTCACCTGGGCTTGCTCAGAACGTTGCAGTCAATGTTGGTAGAAGATACAGTCACGAAAGCTCTTCCCAGTTTGATGCCCAAATGGCCCACTCATATGGCCAGCAGCTGGTTCTGGCTGGTATTTGGGAGCTCACCTGGGGCTGTCAACCCTCCACACATGGCTTGGGCACATTACATCACGGAAACTGGGTTCCCAGAGTGAGTATTCTAAGAGCAAGTTCCCAGAGATCCAGGTGGGAGCTGTGAAGCTGCACATGACCTAGCATCAGAAGTCCCAGAACATCACTTGTGTCATATTTTATTGGTTGAGTGAGTTACCAAGACCAGGCCAGATTCAAGGGGAAGGGCATAAGCCTCTACACTGGAACAGGCCCATTGCTGAAGCACACGTGAGATGGAAGATATTGTTGGAGCCATCCTTGAACAAGATAATGGGCCACAAGTTTGAAAAGATGAACACTGTAATGAAAAGGATTGCAGTTGGCAAGGGTACACAGTGCTGCTGTGTGTCATACCCTGCAAAGCCCAGACCTAGACCCTTTAAGTCCAATGTGCACCAACTGGCACTCTGCCCCAGCATGTTCACCATCTGGTCTCCACCTTCCAGTCTCCTTCCAGAAACCCACTTGCCTCCCGGCACTTGACCTCCAGCTGGTCCTGTCTCACTGCCATCTCCACCCTGGCATGCCATATCAACAGGAATTAACAGCTTCCCCATGCTTGACACACAAAGAACCAACCACCAGTCAGTCCACTGCAAAAGCCCAGTATTACAAAACAACAACAACAACAACAACAACTACAACAAGTATGGTTCTTTTTGCAAATATTCAAAGAAAACATCCAAGGAAATCCTTTTTGCTTTGGATTACTGTGTGAGTTTGCAAGCTGAAGCATTCAGTGGTTCATAAAGTTTGTGTAGATGCTGGGGGAAGGGTAGACGGAAGGCCTTCAGCATCTGTACTAATAGATCATGTCCTCTGCACCGTGGCTCCCCACTCCCCTGCCTGTTGTCTCTCTGCTATTGCAGGCATCTGTCTGTGACATCATAGTGTGTTGCCATGGAAACTGATGCTATCACCAACTTCTGACTTCAGGCAATAAAATATGTTTGTATTTACAATTTCTTGACAAGACATCAGTGTGGATCTTCACATGTATGATGTTCAGTGGGACACTTAGCAGTTTCCTGAGTATTCACTATGTTCCATGCAACTGATTGTCTCGCGAGAATAGTAGAAAGAACCTGCCTTGATTTTGGCCAAGCTGGGTCTTGACCTCCTTGTCTGTGAAATGGAAATGAGAAGGCTTAGCCTTTTGGGTTATTGCTAGGCATCCATGAAGAGTTAGGCGTTGCAGAGTCTGAGGCAAGGCAGGTGCCCAGCAGGTAGGCCTTCTCTTCTCCCAGTCCCCCAGAGCTGACTTAAAGAATATGTGTGGCACATTTCAGCAAGAGCCCTGGGAGGTGCTGGGGGCTGAAATGGCAGTTAGAAATCCTAAGCTCCCAAGACAGCCATGATGATATCAATTCTGCTGCCCCTTGGTCCCCTCCCTCCTTTCTTTCTCTGTCCTCTCTCTCCTCTTTGCCTGGTTCTGCCCAGAAAGGGCCATATGAAGCAGCCCCACTCCACCTCCCTCTCTCTTCCTCCCTGTTTTCCTCCCTCCTTTTCTTTC
Source organism: Lynx canadensis (assembly GCF_007474595.2). NCBI lineage: Eukaryota > Metazoa > Chordata > Mammalia > Carnivora > Felidae > Lynx > Lynx canadensis. Next base: position 30,725,759 of record NC_044311.2, on the reverse strand, counting down.
CTTCCTCTCTCCATCCACCTCTCCCTCCCTCCTTCTTTCCTATCTTCCCACACTCAGCAATCCAGAGCCTGCCCTTCCTTTAGTCCAGAAAGATCTCTCTCCCACCATCCTGGGCACTCATGCTATAGTCCCAGTGGCCCCATCCAAGCAGATTCATCAGCCCTGGATGCTGAAGGGAGGCTCTGAGGATTGCACAGGGACTTCCTTCCAGCCAAGAGTCAAAGCCCCCCTTTCCCCACCCCTACCTCCAGGGACTGCTACAGAAATGTGCTGGTTTTCTCATCTCAAATGTGCTGTTTCTGGAAACATCTTGCTCCTTCCAATTCTCAAGTCCAGAGTGACTTCCTCCACCCTATCCCTTCTCCTGTGCAAGTTCAGCCCTCTCCATTCACCACACCCACTGTTTACAGAAGATACTTCCCTTCTGGGAGACCCTGGCCTGTCCTTGTTTTCTGGACACTTCTCTCTAAATTTGCTTCCTCCATTAAGGAGGCAGGTGAGTGTCATCTACACCAGTTCACACCTTCTCCTGAGAGATGCAATGGCTTTTAAGCAAAAGCAATGATCTGAGAGGCCACAGGCCCAGAGACAAGCTACTATAGCCTTTCAACTCAGTGTCTGGAAACTTGGGAGTGTGAAGGGAACTAGGAAACCAGACGGTCCCAGCGGTGTGAGAGGTGGACCAGTCCACCCACTGAGGGCGCTTCTGTTTCCCTCTTGCCCAGATCTGAGACAAGGGTGCAGGTCGTGCTGACAAATCAGCCCAGTATGATCCTTGAGTGGATCACTGAGGTTCATGTATGCCAAGTCAAAGCTACAATCTGCTACCTCAATTCCCATGAACCATTCCAGCACTTCTGAGAAGGACACAAATCTGTTCCAAGGTGATTGGAAAAAAAATTTGTAACAACAAAAGTATGCTATTTAAAAACAGAAGGGTCCCTGATGTAATTTAGATCTGTCATCTTTGCAAAATGAGGCAAAATAAAAAAGGAATGTGCTTTGGTGCTGTATTCCTCATCAGAACCGGGCAGGGAGAGGCTGGAGTGGTCCTGCTCACAAATGCTGTGGAATAATATCCTACAACTTTAAATAAGAATCATGGGCATTCCTGAAGGGTCAGGGAAAGATCCTGATTTTAGAAAGTAAATCTTTTCACAATGGGAATGAGAAAGGAATACATGTTGTTTAGTGCCCCCTCCATCCCGCATACACTGTCAGCCTATAACAGCTCAGCTCACCTGGAGCCAAGGTCTCAGTGAAAGGTGGCCAATGTCAGAGCAGAGAGGTGCCAGAAGCTTGGGAGCCTAGGCTACAGGGTGTCTGTGGAGCATGCGCCTGCCTCGGGGGACAGCCCTGGAGCCTCCAGTGTGGTGACGGGGGTGTCCAGCAGACCAGGTTCCAGGCAGGAGGGCAGTCAGAGGGAAAGGGGGTGTCTCTGCCAGCTGAAGCACCCCTTCACACCCAAGATACAGTCCCCAATTCCAGAAGTGGAGCAGGGAGACCTCCCGGCTCCTACACTACTTCCCAGACAGCACAAGGCCTTTGGTGACACCTCTTCCTCCTGCCCCATGTTAACACCATCTCACTTCTCATTTAACCAACGTTCTCCTAGATACCCTGTCTGGGAGGGACCCCTCTGCTCTTGGTGGCCCCCAATTCTGACCTCCCAATCTCTGTGCTCCACACAACTGCCCCAAAGACAGGGAGAAAGGAGAGACCCAGAAGGCCTGGACCCTAGGGATACAACAAACGGCGCAAGTTGCCCCGCCTCCCGGTTTCACCGTCTCCACCTAGAGCCTCTTCCTGCTCAGAGAAACCTGTTTCTGTTTGCGCTGGAACTTTTCACACACCAAGAGTTCTCAGAGGAAGAGACACAGGCTCCCTACAGAACAATCACAGAGCCAGGCTGTTCCCCCACCTCACCTATGGTTTGGGAACAGCTGTTTCCTTCTGAATTTTTTCTTCTTGCATTATTACAATCTAGCATAAAAGTATTTTAGTTTTCTGGATTTCACGTTTTTTCTTGTGCACCTGGGCTTACACTTTCATTCCACCATTATTTTTATCCCTATCTTTTATCTTTACTTGAACCATCTTCATTATTCACAAATCCTTTTAAGCAATTACATTCCCTGGTTTTTTACCACTTTATTATCATTTTTAAAAATTTCTCTAGATTCTTTCTTTTTTATATAATTTATCGTCAAATTGGTTTCCATACAACAACCAGTTATAATGTTTCTTTTTCTTAATTTTTAAATTAAATTTCATTCTCCCTTTCAAAGCATATCAAATGTTTGTTCCCTTTACCCAGCAGCGGAACAGCAGGTGCAAATGTTGGGAGGCAGGAGGAAGCTCGTGGGGAGTGCCAGGAAGAGAGGAGGCAGCGAGCGTGGGGGGCACACTGCAGGCGGCCCAGGCAAACAGAAGTAAATAAAAAACAACACCAAGAACTTGCTGTTGAAGAAGCGCTTCAGCCCTAATTATTCTAGTCACCTGTCTCTGTGTGGAATAATGTGGTTGATTTTTTGCCTGTGGTCAGAGAGCCCAGCCTCCATGATCCGAACAGTTACTCTCAGGTATCTCTTCCTCCACTTCGTAGAGGCAAGACCAGTTTCTGGTCCAAGGGGATGCTCTCTAAACACTGGAAGGAAGGAGGGAAAGACAGGAATGTAGGGAGAGAAGAAGAGAGGGATTTTCGGAGCCCTCTTGGTGGACAGGCCTCCCCTGGGGGCAGGGAGGCATTTGTCCCTGTCCCTGGCCTGCAGAGAGGCTGTGGTGGTACTGCAGGGACAATGCTACCTGCTCTCTAAACCAGCACCCTCTTCCCAGATGGACATTCACCCCATTTCTCAGCTGGTGTAGGTGCGGCCACTGGAGAGGGGAAGGTATGCATCACCTCCAGGCTGAGAGAGGTAAGAGCAGGTGTGCCTTCTCCTTCATCAGCACGGGTCCCTGAGGTGGGATGGGACAGAGATCCCATAAGAGAAATAATCTTGTTGAATAACAGATTCGGAGTCAGTTCTAGCAACTAGCTAATATCGGCCACATTAGAAACTGGCCCCAGGAGTGTCCATCTGTCCTCTGAGCGGGGCCCACCCCAGCAAGGCACAGAGCAGGAGGCAGGGGTGGCAAGACCAGGGTAGGGAAGGGGGCATCAGCACTCCTGGCTGCCTGTCACAAGGAAGCACCCCAGGAGGGCAGAGATAAGGGAGGCAGGGCAGCAGGAAAATGAGTTACAGGGCAGTCACCTCTCCCACAAGGAGAAGCTACAAGGGCAGTGTCTACACAGCTGCAGGAGGTAGGGTGTGGGTGTAAGGTGGAGACGCAGCTTCTCCAAGCAGAACCCCCACACCATAGCCTTGAAGGAGAAGAGAAAGAAGAGACACAGGGAAGAAAGGAAGTATTTATTGAGTGCCTGCTGCACACCCCACACTGCACTGGGCACTAGACATACGTTCTCTCACTTACACTGAGACCCCTATAAGGACGTATTACTCATTCCATTTTGCAGAGGCCAAGATGACTGCTCAAGGCCCATACCTCAAGAACAACCAAGTGAAGATGGGCACCTGGTCTCTGAGACACCGCCCCCCCCAAGGAGCACCATTCTACATCCGTCATGGTTTTGAAGGAGGTCACTGAGAGGACATGACCACTGGCTGACCCACAAGCTGGACCTGGGCAGTGGAAGGTTCTCATCCCCTCTTCCCCTGTCCTTGGAATGTACACTCTGCCCGTGTCCCCACAGTGGGGGCCATTTTCAAGGACACAGTCTTGAGAGAGCAATGTGTTGTTGAGACTATCTGCATGGTATACATGATGGAACCCCATCAAGGACCCTATATAAACTTGTTAAGAGTCTGGTGGAGATCGATGTGTCTTGAAGCACCCAAGACAAATCTCATACATAAGTTCCCTTATTAAACCTGCCACCTACCTAGCTGGAGTGGTCTGCCTCTTTCTTGGGTCTCTCCTTGCCCTCCAAATGGGGCCCAATTTGTGAACTTGGGAAATAGGGAGTCACCAGTGGGGCACACATCCTGCCTACTCCTGCCCGGCTATGCAAGGCACAAATGCACAAACAGGAGGCTCCCAGCCCTCGGCAGAGAGAGGACAGACACACGCCAAATGGAAAACCCCAATTTATAATGGAAATGTAATACAGAGGTATATTGATGCCTATCCCACTCCCGTTTCTCTGTATTCAGTGAGGAATTCACCTCTGCATACAGCAAAACACCCACCTGGCAAAGCATTCTCCTGTCTGGTACTCCATGTATAGATCCATTTCTACCCTGCTCAAACATCCACTTCTGCTCAGAAGCTGACCACTAGGCATCTCATGGTAGTCTGAAGATTGAATCTGCCCCCTTCCCACCTCCATCCCATTTCCAGCCAGGTTGACTGTTTCCTACTGTTCCTCAGCCTCCAATCAGCTCCCTGCTCACCATAAAACATATTCCTGCAGAAGGGCTGCCTTGAGATCATCTTGGGAGGAAGCTGGTCTAGCTATGGATGAGGAGGAGCATTTTGGAAAAGATCCAGGCATCCCAGCTAACAGCACCAACTCCAGACTTACGATGACTTTATCGCCTGTACCATGGGTGGACTATTTGTAGACATTTCAGTTCCCATCTGGCTGCAGCGCCACAAATGATCCAGGTCTCTTCATCTGAAGGACTCCATCTGAGGAGCCTCATCTGCTCCTGGATAGAGACCGTATTTAGATGAAAATATCCTATACTAAAATCCTGAGTCTGATGCCAGAGTGGAATGAAACGTTAGGGTCTTGGGTGAGGATGTGCCTACTTAGCATGTGGGAGTGATACGAATTGTGGGCCAAAATCCCCATTAATTCCCTCCTCCTTCTATGTACATACCACTCTTCATATCAAGAAGAGGAATCTATTTCTCTTTCCCTTGGAGATTAAAAAAAAAAAAAAGGTGACTATAGCAATGTCCCCAGCAGCCTCTCCACATGATTCTCAGAAGAGTCAGGGGAGTCAACAGCCCCACAATTCTTAGGTGAGCCAAGAATGGGGCAGGAGGGGGACACTGGGGAGCCACCTGTTTGAGAAGTGGGTGGGTGGGGAGCACAGGCATGAGACCTTGAAAGCTGTCAGCCCCTCCACCTGTCACTGCCCCTTCTTGCTCCAGGCTGGTCAGGGTGTTGGACTTGATCCTCTTCTCTAGGAATAATCACTTAGCCAGCCTGGGCCAGGGAACTGTCACTATCCACTGGAATCTATCGCATCCACTATTACTCCAGAGGACAGCTTGTATTTCCAGAGCACGTCCCAGTTCTAGAACAAAGCATTTCATACACACTGGCTCCAGCTTCTACTCCACAACCTCACTGAAGAACCCAGAAAGGAGGAGGTTGAACTCTGTGACCAGCACTGGACTGGGGATGAAGATGAGCCTCAGAGATATGAGGTGGCTTTCTAAGTTCACCAGCAGGTAAACATGGGCCAGTTCTCTGGCCCCCCACACCACATCTCTTCCACGAAGGCGTACTTTCAGTTCTAAGGCCAGAGAGGGGCTCTGTGTATCCCCTCCACCGTGACAGAGAAACAAGTGCTACCCGGCACCAACAGAAGCCACCACATACCCATGCCTCCTTCTGAGCCACGCTAGCCACAGGCCTGGGGAGCCAGGTGCTAAGAGCATCAGGGTGTCTGGCCCTTTAAGGGATGAAAGAGCCACACTAAATCTAGAATTGCAGCCTCGTTGATATTGCCGTCTTGAGGACCACAAGGGCCAGGGGTGTGCTCTCCAGTCATCCCCAATTTCTAGGGCCACAAAGAGATTGTGTGGGCAGACTGAGACCTTCAGACTTTAGTTTTAAACTTTATTTTTTACTTACAAAACAGGCAGCCAGCCACAGGCCAGAGTTTAAAGATTTTATTTTATTTTTTAATATTTAGCCTGGTTACTGAGGTTTTGGGTACCCCCTAAATTGTGCACCCAAGGTGAGCACCTCACTGTCCCCTACCCTAGTCCTATCCTTGTGCCTCCCCCTCCTTACAATCTTGAACTCTGGTCTAATGAGAAGTCCTGGGGACAGGGTGGGAAGGGAACAACGGGCCACACGCCCTTTCCTTGCTAGTCCAGCGCTGTTGGGATTTGGTCCAGACCTGCTCACCTGGGGGTTAGTGACCTGGGAGGCCTGGCTGCCCAGGCCTGGGGTTCTGGGTCCATGATGCGTGATGGCAGGCCGCTGAACATTACCCAGTATACGTGCCCAGTACAAATTTTCAGAGACTTGGAGCACCGGCCCTCCACATCTGCTGGAGTAGACAAGACAGAGCCGCACACCAGGAATAAATGGGCCAGACACAGTACCGGCAGGCAGGGTAAAGACAGGGACCCGGACGAGGTGCCCTAGAGATCTGCTTTAGATGAAAAGAGGGATACAGGAAAAATGACAATAATAATGGCTACTACATGCTTTCAGTGGATTGTCTCATTGATCTTTCTCAACCATCCTGACAGGTAAGTGATGCCATCCCCACTTATCAGATGAATAAACTGCGACAAGGAGAGGTTGAGGAGTTTGCCCACGGCCAGAGATCGAATTCTAATTTGGATCTGCCCAACACCAATGCTCTAGTAAACTGCTTCAGAAAATAAAAAAAGTATATATATATGTATATATGTATATGTGTATATATGTATATACATATGTATACGCGTATATATGTATATACATGTGTGTATATATGTATATACATATGTATACGCGTATATATGTATATACATATGTGTATATATGTATATACATATGTATACGCGTATATATGTATATACATATGTGTATATATGTATATACATATGTATACGCGTATATATGTATATACATGTGTACATATGTATACGCATATATATGTATATACATGTGTATATATGTATATACATATGTATATGTATATACATATATGTGTGTGTGTGTATATATATATATATATATATATACACATATATCAGTTCTATCTGATCTAGAAACAATCCAGGAAAACCTGAGTGGCAGGAGATGAAGAACCAGGTACAGAGGATATGGCGTCTGGCTCCCTCACTTAACTGTGGCAAGTACTTAATTTTGCTAGGTCTCAATTCCCATCCTTCCCCCAAACTGTGTACTGATAAATAAACATGGTAAAATATTAACAACTGTTGAATCGAGGTATGGGCTATAGATGCTCATTGCACTATGACTTTTCTATACTTTTATAAATATTCATAATAAATTGGGGGGAAAAATGAATGTTCCCAGGTCAAAACTGATATATGACCCCATCAGAAAAGTCCCTGGCATCAAAATAGCTGAATAAAAATAGCTACATCAAACAGCTGCACCAACCGTCTTGTGGCATTGTGAGAATATAAATTGGTGCAGCCTTTTTGGAGGGTAACTTGCAACATCCATCAAACTTTTAAACAAGCCATATTTTCAAAAAAAAAAAAACTTTTTATATTTAAAATATCAATCACATAGGAAGGTTGCATGAGTGGGAACAACAACCCCCACAGATCTTTTACCCTGATTCACCAATTTTTAACATTTTGCCACATTCATTTTTTTCATTCTCTCTTTCTACATATATTTAAAGTTATAACAGGAGCACCTGGGTGGCTCAGTCAGTTAAGCAGCTGACTTTGGCTCAGGTCATGATCTTGCAGTTCATGGGTTTGAGCCCCCATCAGGCTCTGTGCTGACAGCTCAGAGCCTGAAGCCTGCTTCAGATTCTGTATCTCCCTCTCTCTCTGCCCCTCTCCCACTCCTGCTCTGTCTGTCTCTCTCTGTCAAAATTAAACATTTTTTAAAAATTTTTTTAAAGAAGAAAAATAAATTATAACAATATAACATATTTCATATGCAGTATTGTGTTACATGCACCTTCATTATAGTATATACACACACATTGATTTATTTGCTGATTTAATTCCCTCCATTAACCCTCTGAGAGTAGGATGTATACATCAAAAAAGCAAGGATATTCTCTTATTTGGTCACAATAGGTTATCAAATTTGAAACATTTAATATTGTTATAATATTTTCATTTAATGAGACCCTCTCCCTTAATGTTGGGAGCCCACTGTCAATTGTCAATTGTCCCAATATTGTCCTTAAGAGCATCGTTTTTTTCAGTGCAGGATCTAGTAAAAGGTCATGCGTTACAGTCACTTGTCATGTCTCCTTTGTTTTTTGTTTTTTATGCTCCAACAAAATACTCCGAGAGCCTGGGACTCTTGATCAAGGTAGATCTGAATTTGATCACTATGAGGTGGGACCTGGAGATACTGCATTTCCAACAAGCTCTCAGGTGAGGCCCACAGACCACGGTTCACAGACCACACACAGAGCAATGATACCAAAGGAAATAGCTAGTGAAAGTCTGGTGCAGAGCATTGCAAGAAGCCTCTTGCTTTCCTCTAGGTGAACCGTGTTGGCAACGCCAACTGGGCCTCGGGACTCAAGACAAAACACTGATGCTGAACCCTCTCTCACAGGAACACCTCCTAGGCTTTCTGAAGGCAAGAGGTCCAAGACAAAGGGGCATATATCACAGAAACAAACATCTCTGTCAGTTCTCCATACCAGATGATTTCAGCTTTGGGCAGGGCAAGCCTGAATAGAAGGCAGACCCATGCCCTGCCTCCTCTACCACAGCAAACACTCTTTTTCCTTTAAACGTTACCCCCTCCTTCAAGAAGCCACCCCAGTTACCCTAGCCTACTCTAATCTCTCCATCCCCTGACTCCCTACAACACTGACCGCATGGCTGTACCACTGAGCACTCACCTGACTGTAACTGCTCTTCCAGGTACCTGCTTTTCCCTTCTAGGTACGTGCCTTTCCTCTCCCATCACCAGGCCTCCACTTCTGCTACTTCTCCCATGATGTGCTCCCTACCACCCTCCAGCTCATATATTTGAGGCCCAGTTTACCTCTAAGCTTCCCCTAGAAACAGGCCTTTCAATGGCAGCTCCTCATCTGAACCGTCCATGGGTCTCTCCACCCAGCACCAGGTGCACCGGTCTTGTCTCCACAACTAGATCTTCAGGGTCTCCCGTGCTGTCATTGCTTTTGTTTGACATGAGTCCCTGGCTTTATGCCTTGGGGTCACCAGCATCAGCCTCTCCCTGAGTGACCTATGCAGTGTAACAGAGACCCAGTTCACCCATTCATCCATCTACTCTTCCACATTTACCAAGTGCCTACTCTGTGCCAGGCCCTGGGCTGGATTCTGGGGGACCCTCAGGCAGCCCGTGATGCCCACAGCCAGAAGTGGGCAGCACCGATGGAAGCTTTTTTCACGAGCATAAGAGGCGCTTGTGAGAAGTGACGCGGGGCCCAGCAGAGCACACCAATCCTTGATGACACCACAGCAGGCCTTTTCATCCCTGTCACATGTCACCTCCCCCATGATTACTGTGATCACTGATCATCACGCAAATAACAGCAAGCATGGCTGAAGCATGAACATCATCCCTAGTGTTGGAAAGACGTGGGATCCTGAGTCTGTCATCTACAGTTCAGAAATGAGCCAAAGGCATCCTCCTCAGCTTGAATGCAGCACAAAGCAGAAGGGCTGGGAGACCCCTCAGGAGTTGGAGCGGCAGGAGAAAGGTGATGGGCAGCCCAGTGCGCCCAGGCCTGAGAGTCCAGCCTGAGCCTGGGTGTGCTTCCCTGTGTAGGATCAGAGCACCTTTCCTAGGGGAATCACGCCTTTCTTTATAAAAAGAAAACCCCAAACCAAAAGATACCTGTCACAGAAATACCCTGGGGAAGCCGAACCCTTGGGAGATTTCTACCTGATTTCTGTTGTCACCATGGAGACACAGCTTCCCCTGCAAAGCTGGGCAGGGGTGGGGGTACAGGTCCTTCCTTCATACCCAGAAGTATGGTGGAGACAAGGTTAGAATGTGGAAAATAAACACTGGGAACACAATCCCAGATCACCTCAACTATGGTTTCCTATGGAGGCTCACACAGTGCCATAGTTAACAGCCCACTTTCAAGGTGCCGGCCCCTGTATGGGGATGCACTTTGTCCCTGATAAGTAACACCCATTCTTGTGGAGAAGATCATGGTCCATACCTACCCCCACGCCAGGCATGGGACCAAGCAGGTAGCAACCTATGGTCTCCTGAGCACAACACAGCAACCCAACAGTCAGGCGGAAGTGGGGGGGAGAGGGGTTTCCTCTGTTACCTCCGAACAACCAAGTTGAAAATGGACCCAGAACAGACAACCTAACAAAAATGGACAAAAGATCTGAACATCCATTTCATCAAAGAATACATATGAATAGCAAAGAGGCACGTTAAAAGCACATCATTAGTCATTAGAGAAATGTCCGTGGAAACCACAATGAGATGCCATTATAAACCCACCAGAATGGCAACTGGAACTCTCATACATTGCTGGTAGGAATGCAAGGTGGAGCAGCCACTCTGGAAGACAAATTGGCCATCTCATAAAGTCAAACTTACGCTTACCATATTATCCAGCAATTCCACTCCTAAGCACTTACCCAAGAGAAATGCAAACCTATTTTTCATTTTGTGTCCACAGGAAGACATGTACTCACAGTAGCTTTATTCATAAAAGCCCCAAAACTAGAAACTAGGAAGAAAAAAAAAAAACACCCATCAACTATTGAATGGATAAACCAACCATGATTTATCTATGCGATGGGACAGTATTCAGCAATAAAAAGGAAGGAACCAGCAATACGCGCAACAACATGGAGGTTCTCAAACGCATTACGTTACGTGAAAGAAGCCAAATTTTTGCTACAACTCTGTTTATGTGAACTTCTGGAAAAGGCAAAATAGAGAGCCAGAAATCAGCTCAGTGGATGCCAGCGGCCAAGGGCAGAGGGAAGGGAATAACAGAGAAGGGACATGAGGGTAATGAAAATGTTCCGTGTTGTGTTTGTGTGGTGGCTAACAACCACATTCATTTGTCAAGTCTCAAGGGATTCTACAGTTAAAATTGGTGAATTTTATTGTATGTAAATTATACCTCAAGAAAATTTGTTTATTTTAATATAATTTATTGTCAAGTTAGCTATACAGTGTATACAGTGTGCTCTTGGCTTCGGGAATAGATTCCCATGATTCATCGCTTCCATACAACACCCAGTGCTCATCCCAACAAGTGCCCCCTTCAATGCCCATCACCCATTTTCCCCTCTCCTCCACCCCCCATCAACCCTCAGTTTGTTCTCTGTATTTAAGGGTCTCTTATGGTTTGCCTACCTCCGTTTATAACTATTTTTCCCTTTCCATTCCCCCATGGTCTTCTGTTAAGTTTCTCAAATTCCAAAAATATATTTATTTTAAAAAATGGACCTAGATGGGGATTAAGGAGTGCACTCGTGATGAGCACTGGGTGTTGTATGTAAGTGTTGAATCACTAACTGTACACCTGAAACTAATATTACACTGTATGGTAACTAACTGGAATGTAAGTGAAAAAAAAATTTAATTAAAATTAACACTAAAAAATGGACCCAGACAGACTCAAGAAACTATTTTCAAAACTGGTATACTCAGGGATGATGTCCAGAAAGTACAGCCTGGCAAAGGCATGCTTGTTAAAATACTGAAATACTTCCACACCTACTGATTACCCTTGTGCCCCAGGACCCAACAATTAAAGGCTAATAACAGCCAGCAGGGGACCTTCTGGATCAGCCAAGGGGAACATTCTTCCCAATGGGTCAGTGCCACCCTTGGTAAAAGTTATACGGAAAAACAGATGGTGCGAAGCAGTGCTCTAACTCAGCTGAGGGCTGGCTACTTTGCTGCCAGCTTTATTTCGTTTTGGTTATGTATTCTGAACAGGAGCGAAAAATGCTTCTTGGGGGACACTGGGGGACAAAAACACTTAGATATTACAATGGTTTGTGGTCCTTCAAAGGGCCCCAATATATAAACACACGTACAGTGTATCTGTGGTATTAACATTTCATGGGGTATGGCGTGCTTAGGAAGAAAAGGTCTTTAAAGACTCCTTAGAGCAGCAAGGATGAGAATGAGGCTGAGAGACACTGGTCTTGATGCGGCTCTCCATGGGAGAGTGTGACGCCAGAGGGCAATGCCGAGGCCCGGTGTGGAAATCCCACCTGCTAAGATTACCAATGTGGTGAACCCCGGTCATCAGCATGGTTAGGTGGCCTAGTAGCTGGGAGGGTGTGCAGGAGGGAGTGGCCACAGGAGCTCCTGTGATCCTTCTCTACAGGGGAAAGCCAGTCACCCACTGTCCTATGAAAGCCCCGAAGCCAGCTCAACTCAGCAAACTCTCCCCAGGATCCCTGGAGCCAGCACCCCGCTAAGCCCAGGCCATCAAGACATCAAGACAGCTGCAGCCAAAACTCCACCACTGAGGTCGACAGGGACACAAGCAGAAATCCAAGCACCTCCCCCCCTTCCTCCCTGACATCTTGGCTTTCTGGAGCCCGTGATGGCAGAACTGCACACGGCACGTTCATGGTTTTCTGCTGTGTTCAATAATAGAGACAACTTCCAGATGAGAAGAAAATAAGCACTGGAGCTGAGTCCCCTGCTTTTGTCAAGCTCAGCCAAGCCAGAGCCTCCTTGGGAATGGCTTGCTTTCTACGCTTATACATTATGACAATACTATAATTGTTCTTTCAGTCTCTTCCCGATATTTAATAACAACGTGAAGTGGGAGTCACAAAGGTCAGCCCTACCGTACAATGAGCTCTGTTCTCATTGTCCTTTTCTGAATAGTGCCTTCCACTTGCCAGGCTGTTCCATGCCAGTGAGCCCTGGTGGTGGATGCCTGGTGCTGTTACAGAAACAGCACCACCTCCTCAGGGTGGAATACTCTAATTTGCTAAATGGTCCAGTGCCACTGTCTGTCTACATCGTCTGAATAAATACACACACAGACACACGCAGAGACACATGCACTCTGGGCTCTCCCGCACCCCACCCATACTGCCCTCAGCTACAAGCCCAAGAACAGAAAGAATATCAACTGCCAGGACTAGAGAAACTAGGGGATACACACACACTTGGCCTATTCACGTGGGCAATTACTCTCTAGTTCGGTGAGAAGTGAAATTTGCTAGGACTGCAGTTGAATAGAGTCACATATCTATGCTTAAAAAAATTTTTTTTTCTTTAAATTTATTCTGAAAGCTCACAATAGGCAGCAAACGGGAGTCTCTCTTTGCAGCACGTTGACAGTGGACCAGGAAGCAGAGGTGCCCTGAGCTCTCATCTGGCCCTGGTGCCTTCCAGGTGCCTGCCCCTCCTTGGGGCGGTCATTTCACTTCCCTGAACCTCAGCCGCCAGATCTGTAAAAAGGACCTAATTCACGGCCTGTCAGAAGACAGGACTCTCCTCCAATGTGGAGATCTGGGATTCTCTCTCTGAAGACATGTTATCAGAGGACAGTTTTCAGGAGCTACGAGGTTACTGGGGGGCATTTTGGTGCAAGGGTCACTTGGAAGTCTGCATGCTCAGATAAGGTAAGGAGGCACTGCATTGTAATTCGGAACCCATGTGATGTTGTGAGTAAACCTGTTTCGTGTCTGGGTAGGGCTTGGTTTGGTAACTCAGGCACGGTAAAAGAGGGCAATGTACCCCTGGCAGTCTGTGTCAGAGAGCAGCTTTGTACCTAATCCTGAGGGTATGATAGTTGCTAAGGAACCATTGAGATGCAAATGAATTGGCAAATACTTAGCAGCAAGATATCCGAAAAGGGTGGGGAGGGGACGCTTTGAACAAGTTAGTCAGGTGAGTGAAAGGAAAATTACTTTCTTCTGATTGGAAAAAGAAAACCATGGGTTTTCATGCAGAGCAGCAGCATTGTGCTACTGTGTAAAAAAAAAAAAATTTAACTGTTCTTTTTCTGCTTGGCTGGGAGTAGAGGAAAGTTGGAGCCAAGAGCAGGGAACTTGGAAGGGCAAATGGAGTCCTCCTCTGATGTATTCTAAGCAGATTCCTCAAGAGAGGAGGAGATATCTAAAGTATGAAGGAAGGAGTCTGCAAAGGACTCTGAAGGTCTACCATCGTTATACAAGTCTTAAACCCTTGACAAAATGTACACAGAAAACTGTGGATACATATTCTATTGATGCAAAACAGAAATTCCAGGTAAGGCTAAGCCATGATTGATAAGATAATGCTGAAAACTGAAAGGAATTGAGCCATCTCATTGTTCCTATGAGTTCGCATTTCTTTCGTTCTTGCTCTCCACTGGGTATCCAAATTTACATGCAACCATTAGGTTAAGATGTTCTCATAGCTAAGTATGAGAGAGCTACAGTAAGAGGTGTGGCCCCTCACGCACTGTGTTTTCATCTTTCCCCAAAAAGGAGCCCTCCTCCTTTAGAGTCTGCTTTGAGATACCCTTGTCTTAAAATCACTTTGCCTCTAGCCAAACACCCCTGCTGTCTGCCTGTTCATTACTTTGAGTTTGATCATGATGCTTAGGAAGACAGGGAACATCCTCATCAAGAAAGAAGCTGTTTGCCCAGCCACCTCCAGCTTTTCCCTTCCTGCATTTTTACTTTTCTCTATCACCTTCAGTTTCCCCAGCTTTTCCCGTATCTTCCACCAGGACCCTCACAGACACAACCCCCTCTATCTGCCCCTTCCCCACCTGCACTCTGGGTCCTTTCCTTTACTGCACACACTAGTTCTCCATTATGTTCCATGAATCAGTTATGCAGCAAATGTGGTATACTGTCCAGCACCCACTCCTGCATCTGGTAATGGCACCCTGACTTTTTGTGGTGGCCCAGCCCTCATTACAGGCCATGCACCTCCCTCCAGCTCCAGAGATAGGTAGCTGTGTGCCCAAGCCTGGCCAATGAGTGCATTCCATCATCCTCATGACAGCCTGATTCACAAGAGAGGCTTAGGATCCAAGGAAGGCCAGCTACTGGGGGTGAGCCATTATCTTTCTGCTGAAGTTTCAAGAGGATGTGAGCCTGAGCTGCCAGTGGCCACATGACCATAGCAAGAAGGCCTGTCTGAGGATGGAGTCAACCTAAATGGCTCCGTTCATTGTCCCTTCAGGTCCATTCTCCACCTTTCTTTGCCCTCTTCTGTGCCTCAGGAGACTGACCTTTCTGAACCAGGCTTCCATACCCCATGCCTTCTTGTTGAGTTCATCCAATGGGAGATATTGGCAGGAAGAGAAAAAGTAGAGGTGAACAAGTTCAGGGAATACAATGCCCCATCTCTGCCCCTGCATGGTTTGGGCAGCAGCTTCATTCCTCTGTCTACAGCCCCTGTCAGGGAGCCCTCTCCCATGCTATAGCTCTTTCCAGGCCCCCAAGCATCATTCCCTTCCCTTGCCCCACTGGCTATGGGGAGTCATGGCCTCCCACTGTTGCCAGCCTCTGGCTGCGTCTCCATCCTTAGTGATTCCCTCAACCCTATTCGTAACTCTGTGAAGAGTCTCTTCACTAAACTCTCCTCAAATAACCCTTTGAGAGAGCAGTCTGTTTTCTGTCAGGACCCTTCCTGACACAGACACAGAGCTAAGGTATGAGGAAAAGGAGACTGAGTCTGAGACAGCCCTGGTGCCCCTAGGTATAATCACAACCTAAGTCCCAAACTGTCCACTAATAACAATTGCCAATAATCACCCCTACCCTTTGCTTTCCTTCAGCTTGAGTTGAACATGTGTCTCTACAGCCAGAGATCTGGCTAATAAAACAGGCAAAGCTCTTGATGAAGAGCTCTGGATGTCTACCCTCATGACACAGAGAGTAAGAATAACTATCAGTCTTGGTTTCTCATTCCTAACCACTCCTGACAAACTTCTACCCTACCTCTATGGAGCTTCACCCTGTATCTCTATATGGTCTCCCTCTCTTACACATACACACACACACACACACACACACACACACACACACACGCATACACATGCCCACACACATATACACACTCCTTCCTCAAATCCTTCCCACTAGAAATATGACCCTCTCATCTGGTTTCTCCTAGCAGCTGATGTGTAAATGTTATACCACATCTATCAGACTCCATCATATGTCCTGTTACAGCCTGTAGTCTGCATGGTTCTGTCTCCCCCACCAGTCTATTAATAGGTGGCCTCTTGAAGGAAAGGCTATGTCTTCTTTACTTCATGTTTTCAGTGTCAAGCACAATGTTTCTCATGCAGATGCCCAATAAATGTGTTCTGCATGAGTATTCATGAAACTGATGGCTCCTAAGCAAAGGTGTCAGTTCGGTCTCTTTGTTCCCACCCCCCATTTCCTTCCCTCTTATAGAATTTGGACTTTCTAATTTGGAAGTGGCTTAGCCCTCACTTGGATATCCTGGGATGGGGCTCTATCAGCCCTCATGGCAGCCTATTCCATCTTGGTTCAGCTTTGCTGGAAAGAACTTCATAATCAAGCCAAAATCTATCATGCATGTAAAGCTAAGCCTGTTTGGCAAGACCAGCCTTCACATACTCACAGAGAGATGCCTTTCCTTCCCCAGCCTCTCCCCCGTTTCGAGTTGTCCAAGCCTGCCCTCATCACTTTCAATTACATTGCCCTGTTTATCCTTTCATGGCACTTTCCTAAAATTAGATTCTATATTATTTGTTATTTTAATGACTGTCTGTCCCCCCCACCTGGATGCTCCCAAGAGCTGGAACATTTCCTGTTTTGTGCATACTGCCTAGCACATAGTAGGCTAACAAATATGTGGTAGATGTTGAATGAATGAGGTAACATATCTCTTCCCCCTCCCCAGTTTCCCTCTGGTCTTCTCTAAACAATTTTTCTTCTACTACTTCTCCTAGGATATTTTGGTCATCAATTGCTGCATACCATACCAACCCCAAATTTGATAGTTTTCAACAGTGACAACATCTGTTTTGTTCACAAATCTATGATTTGGACAGGGCTCAGTGAGGAAAGCCTGTCTCTTCCCACTGGGAGCCAGCAGGGTTGGCTGGAAGGATGGGGGCTACAACCATCTGAAACCCCCTCACTCCAATGTCTGGCATTTGATGCTGGCAGTGAGCTGGGATTGGGGCTGGGGCTACACATGGCCTCTCCATGTGGCTTCGGCTTCCTCACAATATGGTGGCTGGGTCACAAAGGCAAGCAGGCCAGGAGAGAGAGAGCAGGGAAGAGGCTGGAATCCTCAATGATCTCACCTCCAACATTACGCAGGATCACTTCTGCCATGTTCTATTCATTAGATGGAGTAAGAAGGCCAACCCATATTTAAGAGGAGAGGAATGGGCTTCATACTTTGACAAGAAGGGCATCTAAAACTTTGCAAAGATGTTTTAAACCACCACATGTGACATGATTTCAGGTTTTTACACAACACATACTTGTTGATTCTACCTACCTATGTGGCACATGCTGGGAATATCATGACAATTAAGATAGAGCCCTACCCTTCAGAGGCTCACAGCACTATGGGGTATCCAGCAAAAGCAACATCCAAGTATAGACCAGTGGGGAATGTGCTCCCCAAGAGGGAGGCAGAGGCAGCTGTGGTAGAGACCAGCAGACCACCTAATCCAGACTGGGGTCGGAGGAAGGTTTCCAAGAGAAGGTGACCACTGTTGTGAATTCTAAAGAATAAGTTAGGGTTAGCCAGGAAAAGATCAGTGAGAAATATAACAAAGGCAGAGTGAGCAGGTGCAGACCCAGAGGCACACAGCAACAGAAGGCTCAGTTTGGCCTCTGCACAGATGGGAAAAAAGAAATAGGGATATTGCTCAGGGTGTGTGTACCTGTGGAAGTGTGTGTGCATGTGTGCTGTGTGGAGCAGGGGGGAATGAAGCAGCAGGAGATGCTGCTGGCCAGGAGGAGAGGATAAAAGGAGGACCTAGACTGTGAAGGGTCTTCCACTGGTCATGAAGATGCTGGAAGAGACTCACAGGTAGTGGCCAAGGTAAACCGAAATATCAATCTATGGTCTGATACCCAAAATATGGTCTGACCTGTGCCCAACACATGCCCCTGGGCATCCGCCAAAACTCAGTGGATTTTCTGATGCTATTGAAACCCTCTTCCCTGCCCCAAAAGTTACAGCCTGTGCTCCTCCACCCAGACCATTTGGACGCATTGCCTAAGGGGTTGAAAGCATCCCAGGATGGCTCCCCTTCCACCTTTCCCCAGTGAGGCTCCTCCTCTCTCCTTCTCCCCTCCTCCAAGCTTACCACCCAGTTCCAGCCTTAGCCTCAATGAGAAAGCCAAGGGCAAAGGTCCTACTTTGATGTGCCGGAAAAACAGCAGAGAGGAAAACAACAGAATAATTAACTGCAAGGCCCAGCTGCCTCTCGCAGATAAGGCATTTTCTCAGCCTCCACTGTCAAAGGGGCTGCCTGCAATTATTCCTGGTGCTCCTGTTCAGCCTTTTCCACAATCACAGCCTCCAGGGGGACCACTGTCCAGTGAGACTAGGACACTGAGGTGCTCTCCTCCCAATCTTCCCACACGTCCCTCCATGCTCAAAGCTGATGCTAAATCCCAACATCCTTCTCTGATGTCATGGTGTTCACATCTGGCAAGGTGGGTGGGAACAGCCAGAACTCAAGAAGCAACACAGCCCCAGGCAGGACAGGGCCCACAGGACAGAACCCCGGGGGGTGGGGTCTCCAAAGGTAAGCACCCACAGCTCTCCCTTCCCCTGGAAGGTGGGCCTGTGGACGGAGCTCCAGGAGACCCACGGTGACCCCGCTCCCCACGGTCCTCCAACTCCCACCACTAAGATCCAGGCACAGATGTCAAACTGCAATCACCTAAGCAAAACAGCTCATCAGAGACAAGAGCCAGATGGACATCCAGCAAAAAGAAAACCAATAATGACCACAGTGGGGATCTAACTGCTGGGGAGCACAAGGGAAAGGCAAAGTACATGTAGGAAAATACAAAAAGGTTTTCTTCCAGTTTGTGGCACAGGTGGGGCAGTTCCAGAGAGCAAAAGGAGAGCCTGGCCAAAGGACCTAAATGTGGAGACCCATGGCACTGTCTGGTACCTTTGACAGCACTTGGCAGGACAGTAAACAGCTGGTGCTTAATAGATGTGCCCTGATTTAATTTATGAATAAGTAACATTAATGGAAAAGGTGCTGAACTGGGAAGCAGAGGCCTGGGGAGTTGTCAAACCTGTCATAACTTGAGTTTGCATCTTAGTTCTTGAGTCAGTAACTTAAATTCTCAGAGCCTCAGCTTCCTCACCTATAAAATGGGAGAATGAATGCTTCAATATTAAGCGTATGGGGATCAAGATATACATAGGGTCCAGCATGTGGTAAATGCTCGATAGGCAGATGAGAACTTAGTTCAGTTCTGGTTCTAGTGCCACTAGGGTACAGGATTTCTGGAAAGTTTCTTCTTTTTATGTCCCACCCCTTGTCTTGACTCTCTGGAGCTTACACAGCCCCAAGACACCTCAGAAACTAATGTTAGGCAACAGCCTGGGGCCCCTGCTCCCCTCACTTGCCCCCTCCCCTCCTGGTCACCTGCCTCTGCCCATTTCTCTGCTCATTATCACCTCCACTGGGGGATGGAGAAGCAGTGTAAGAAGGTTAAATTCAAATCAGTCATTTTTTTCACTTGCTGCCAGGAAGCCGAAGGGGAGAGAGGAGAGATCAGGGCCTCAGGTGCAATTTGCAGGCAGAAATGAGTCCTGGTAATTCTCAAGAAATTTCCTGTACGTGTCCATATTGGCCCAGCTCTGCTACCAAGAACTCTAGGGGAAACTTCCATGAGGGGACAGTGCAGCCTCCTTAAGCAGCTGCTAATGGCATTGTCTGTGCTGCTGGGATTTCAACTGACCGGAACATGGCTACAGGTGACAGAGGGGGAAACAGGTCCTTCTTCTTATCCTCTTTCCTCTTTAGCAAACAGATTGGCCTGAAGCCCCACTGGTCAGCAGGGTCTTACAGTATGGTAAAGGGCTCCAACATCTTCAGCTCTGCTCCTTCTCTCACAGAGCTGAGGAATGCTCCGTGCTGGCTGGGGGGTGAGTGAGCAGGTGAGCAAGATGCCTCTTCTAGGCTGTGGAAATGAAACCTTCTCATTCACTAAGTTGGAGGCAAACTTACAAGCCAGTTGCACTGAGAGACACCCAGCAGGTGATACCACATGTGGCCAGCAGGGACCGTGGCTCCAGGGCCCGCTGTACCACCTACACAGACTGGGCCTGCTGTTGGCCAGTGGGAGGTCCCTAGAGCAGGGAACTTGAGGGAGGCACTAGGCTAAGGCCTTTCTTGATGCCAGCCACGCTCCCCCTCACTCATCTCCGGTGCCCCAAAATTGGGTCCTGAGCTGCCCCCTCAGAAATCCCGCCAGTCTGTGAGGAGCCACATCCCACCCACAATTAGCCAGGGGGTCACCATGCCCCACTGCCCCGGACCATCCTATAATTGTCCACCTCCTACTTCTACACTGCTTCTACCCTGGGGTTTGCCCCCACCCCAAACCCCTGCTAACCTTCTCCACCCTAACAACCTCTCCTCTAGTCTGATTCAGCAATGAGAAAACTGAGGCACAGGGAGGGAGAGAGCTAAAGATGCATGTGGTTGCTCCCTGTGTGTTAGGCCAGGTGGAAAGCAGTTTTCCATTAGCAAAGAGCCAACTCCCCATCCTCCAGGCCTCCCTGGAAAGTGTGTTCCCATTTCTCTAATCCCCAGAGGAGTGATCCACTAAAGCCAGCGAGGCAGCTCAGACGTCAGGTGTCAGGGGTCTTTGATGGAGCAGGTGGCCCTGACTTGGCCAGTCAATGCCCCCTCTCCAAGCACAAACACACTCTGACCGAGAGCCCCAACTGTTGCTGAAATTGAAATGGAATCCACAAAAGGAGCTGAGGAATTTCTCATGTACTATTTTGCTTTTAAATATGAAATCTCTCCCAGGGCATTACTTTATTACTATAGTAATTTCCTCAGAAGGGCAGGCATCCAATGCTCTGTTTCTCCACCACCTTTGGAGACATGGAAATCTAACAGAAATATTCAGGTTGCTTAAGTGGCTAGTGCAGAAGAGGGAGACATAAAGGGAGCTCTTCCAAGGAATGAAAACTCCTGAAATCCAGGTGGAAGGATGTGCTCTAGGCTATCAGGTGGAGACAGGTAAGGGTCCCATGTGCCACCTCCACTACTCCCAGAATGCACAGGGTGCTCACACCCATCCCCTTTGGGGACACTTGCCAGTAATCATTTCTTCTTTGGGAAGCTGGCCAGGGCAGGGAGAGGAGAGGAGGAAAGATACTCCAGTCCTTCCACTAGATTCCTGATCATAAGCCATGCTGTGGTACAGGTCTCCAGCAGTGTGTGTGTGTGTGTGTGTGTGTGTGTGTGTATGTGTGTGTGTGTGTAGGTGTGTAGGGTGGGAGGTGGGAAGAAGGGGCAGGAAGGGAGCTATACGGAGACTGGTGTTCAAGCTGAAGTGTTGGGGTTATCTGAACACTTCACTCATCCCTTCTCCCATGACCATGGAAGCATGGAGTGCCCAGTAATCAATGAAGTACTCAATGGCCGAGTTAGCATCAGAATTCTTTCAGCCTGTGGATTCAGGCCAATCTGAACCTTTCTTCACGCAAAGCCTACAAAAGTGGTGAGGTAAGGTGGATGGTTAAGAACACAGATTCCAGAATCTGACCACCTGGGTTCAAGTGCACTGACACTTAACTAGCTATGTGATCTTATCAAATCACTTCTCTACTCTGTATTTCAGTCTTCTAACCTGAAAAATGGGAGAGTAGGGTTGATAACAATACCTAACTGATATAGACGTTGTACAGATTAAATGAATTGACTTATGTAAAGTACCTAGAACAACACCTATGTTAAGTGCTGGCTATTACCAGCAGCTCCCAAATATACTGGTGCCAGGTGGCCTGCATCTGAATCACTGGAGCCCTTTGTTAAAAATACAGATTTCCAGGCCATTCTGACTCAGTAAGTACAAAGGGGAGCAAGACTGCCCATGATTTCTGGCTGCAGCCTCATTGAGAACCTCCCCTTGGGCAGTGTTTCCAGGAAGCGCTACATCAGGATCTTTACAGGGAGGCCAGAAACAGATTTCCATCCAGACCTGCTGAACTTTGGGGGTTAGAGCCCATGAGCCTACAACAAACTGCCTAGGTGCCATGAAGATTCCTGAAGCCTGAGAACCACTGCCCAAGATGATACTCTGCTCTTCTGGCTTTTAAAATTGCTTTAACCCTTGGCTCACACTGCCAAAGACTTAGGCTCCTGAATTTGAGTGGTATTAAGAACTCTTATAGAATAGTTATAGATGACTGTTTTGATTCAATAATAAAAATATATCTTTGACTTTAACAGCATCTCTAGTTTTGAACTAGTACAGGTGTATCCTCATAACATATATAACTTGCCCAACTTCTAAGGTTGGAACAGGTGAGCTTCATGACCCACTGTACAGAGAAAGACACTTGGCCCAGGGGACTGATTTTCCCCAGCCACAGAGTTGGAAGATGAAAAATCTGCCTTCACAATCCAGCCTCTGTCTCCACTTTGTGTAGATCTCCGCCCCATCCCGTAGTCAGACCCCATTCCTGACCCTACACCTCCTCCACTACCCCAAGTTCCTGAAATTCATTCAACCAACTAGAGAAGAGGTAGCTTCTAGTGAACGGGGTGGGGGTGGGTCCACACACTAGATCCAGAAGAAGGGGTCATGGAGCTGTCATGCACACCTTGACACCACCCTTCTTCAGTCCAATCTGTTTTATCAACGATTACTTCTGGATGGGTACAATTGTACAGGATGCCGTATCCTATCTCTGCCTCGCGGGCCTTTCCCAAAGCACATGTTGGTAATCAGGATCCATACTTGTGAGGGGCCAGGATAGGGCTTCTGGGATCTAGGTCTGGTTTTATACAGATCAACAAATGGCAGGAGGGGCTGGAGCAGGATACTATGTGGCCCAGCAGGCCTTCCTCATGTCCCTGGGCATCACCGGTGACAATTCTGCTCTGTCAACCCAGAAGGTTCAAGCTGGGGCTGGGTCCAATCTCTGCAGCTGTTTACACTGCCAAGAATTTTCTCAAGCAATTACCCAGAGCTGCGTTGCCCTGCCTCACCAGCATTCCACTCACTGGCTTGAGGGGGTCCCTCCACAAACACTGAGTAATAGCCACCTTTTCACAATGCATAGAAAATAAAATCACCTAATAGAATTTCCTCAAATTTACTTGTCTCTCCCAGACATTTTTTTTAAATCTTTGGCGCCTGCTACTGCTTGTAGACTCATGTACACTCACAGATACCCAAAACAGATGCACACACAGCAAAGAAATAGTAACATAAAATGCAGAAAGAGCCAATCAGTGCCTAGCCTGCTGGCCTGTTGTAGACACAGGGGCTGAGGATGGGGGTTTTTCCCCATAAACTTGTAATGGAGACTTAAGTGCATATGGTGTAACTCAGTGCCTTTGTATTTTAAGGTGTGCTCCACAAAGGAGCACAGTAACTCAGCTGTGTATTCATGCATCAACAGCCCCTACTGAAAACCCACTATTTGTCAGGCCCTGAGAAATCTACCACCAAATCAAACACATGTGTATGTTCAAGGACGGCAAGCCCAGGACTTCACTGCAGGCCACACCTAAAAGCAGATCTCCTGGGAGAGCTCTGGTCAGCCATTGTCCAAACAGTGAGGCCACCTGCAGGTATATGGTCATTCATGGATGCCACGGGTGGGGCTGGGAAGATGCTATGAGCTTTCAGTGATGCCAGATGGCTGCCTCCCAGAAAGGCCAACATGCTTAGTCCACTCTGAGGGCGGGCGTTCTGCTGCCAGCCCAACACGTCCTACTGCTGCAGAAACAGCCCAAAAGAAGGCCAGGTCTCCAGACCCTGTTTTGCACAGGCCAAAGGGCAGCTCGGAGAAGGCAGGTGGTTGTCTTCCCTTGTAGACACCAGCGGCCCATTCTCAACAAGCCCCAGACACAGTGTGAAAGGACTTAAGCTTGAAGAGGCAAGTGTTTGGAGACTAAGAGGCCGGTTCTGTGTCCAGAAAGCCAGAGGATTTCAGCATCCCTGCCTCCCAGGCTGCCCTGTTCTCCTCTGAAAATAGACTTTAAAAGCCCCAGGCAGTCTCCTCCCCGCCCCCCACAATGCCTTCTCTCTCCCAACAAAGCAGAGCCAATGGAAATGGGGAAGGGGAGGGAAGGGAGGGGTGCTCTCTTTCAGTGTGGATTTCCCACACCTCATGTCAACCAGCCCCTTCCTTCCGCCCAGGCAGAGAATCTCATAGGGGCCTGCCTGTCTGGCCAAGTGTCCCCAACTGGCCCATGGCTGCCACTGTCCCTTTGTTCCTGCCCTGGCCTGGGCTAAGGACCTGCCTGGTTTTGGAGCTGCTTGCCCCAGTGCAATTCCACCAGAGCCCCACTAAGGGAAAAAAGACAGCTTAAGGGGCCAAACCAGCAAGGAGAGACACCCCTAGATACAGCAGAGTTTGGGAGGGATCTGCTGTCTGTGTAGGCAGCTCATTGATCCACTTTTCTGATAATTATCCCTCACTCATCACAAACCCAATGACGCTGGCCCCAGCCCAGCCAGGCAGGCGGGAAGGCGGCTCTGCGTGTGAAGAGGAGAAAATGAACCTGTCTGTGTTCGCTGGAGGAGAGATAGGAGTGAATGGTGTGTACTATCCCTGCGCACTGAGCAGGGACGATGGGGCTGCTTTAATATTCTGCTGAATGTGGTGTTTCTTTTAACCCTTTCTGGAGAGATTTTCAGCTTAGAAAGCCAGGCTCTTCTTGCCAGGCTGCTGGCAAAGTTGCTGGGGCTGTGCCGAGAAGGAACACAACTCCCACAACAGGAGCCACTCCAGGACACCTAGTGACAGGGCGCATATACAGGGCTGGGCGCCACCCGTACAAGGGCACTCTCCCTCGGGCAGCTTCAGCCCAGCAGCCGACCGGGAGCCAAGAAGGCGTCTACGGAGGCAACTGCGAGCATCCAGACGTGGGTTCCCACGCACTTGCTCTTCGAACAATTTTGCTCGCTTGCATGCCCTCCTTTCATCGATAGAGACCCAGTGCCAAGACCAGGCTCCCAAAGTGGTCACCCCTCTGCTCTCCGAGGCTCAGCCTCTGACCCTCTGGCGGGCGCGAAGACGCTAGGACGTTGGACGCTACAAAGTCCAGCCTCGCCTAGCCCGTTGTTCACGCTCGCTCACCCAGGTTGTCCTGATCGGTTTGGAAGTGTGAAACGCTGCGCTTGTCCTATTTCAACTGCTCCCGCCTTTGCCTCTCTGTAAGTCAAACCCAAGCATCCCTGCTCCGGGGTGTCGCCCGCGCTCCACACAGCTGTAGTCCCCGCACGTCCCAAAATGCATCCCCTCCGCACAAAGACCAGGAGCCGGGAAGGGCAGCGGGAGGCAGACAAAAAACCATCTTCAGAAAAGCAAGTGAGAGCTTTCTAGGCATTCATCGTCGCACCCCCGCGCCGCCACCAGAACGAACGCGGCACACCGTGGTCTTCCCCACGCGGGGAAAGAATCAGCCCCGCCCTGGGGCCCCGAATGCCCCAGCTCCGCTCCGAGAAGGGCAGCGCTTTCCGGAGGTGTCAGGAGCGCTGGACCACGGTGTCTGGGGTGGGGGCGTTTCCGCTGGGCAACCGCTAACAGCTTGCGAGGGACCGGACAGACCAGCCCAGCGAGCCACCAGTTCAGAACGCTGCGCGTGATTCCCGCGCAGAGTCCCTCCGCGGAGTTTCAACACGCCGGCCACCGGGAAACGAGGCTTCGAGCCCGGCCGTGGCGGCGCACCACCCCGACAGTGGTTTCCCCCCAGCAACTCCGCTCGGCTCGGGGACCGAGCCGCGTTCCCAGGAGGGGCTGCGGCCCGCGCTCAGCGGCTGGGACCAGGGGCGGGGGAAGGGCGGGGGGCGGGGAGCAAGGCAGGGATTTCCCACAGGGATTCGCGGGCGCCGCCGAGCGCGGGTGCTCCCTGCTGCGCCAGGCGCTGTGCCCGCGGGACGCGCTTGCCCGGCCACAGCCCAAAGCGCAGCCAAGGCTGAAGTAGCAGGGGGAGTGTCGCTGCCTCCTGGCCGGCGAGTCTCCCCTCCGGGGCGAAGACGATGCTGGGCGAGTTTCGGCCGGACCTACCACCCACCCACAGCACCCCCCGTTCCCAGGCTCAAGAGGCGACAGAGGTGTCCGCCTCGCCCCGACTTGACCCAGGAAAGATGCAGCTCCCGCGGGCTCCGGGACCACCAGACTGTCCCCCGAGGGTACGGCCAATGAACTCAGTCCCTCTCCTCCAGCGGCCACTTTCGGGGCACCGGGGTAGAGCTCTGGTCTCCGCGCTCAGAGCTAGCCTGCCGAGCCCAGAGTCCCCGAGCCCGAACAGAGGTAAAGGAGAGGTGGCGCACGGCCACCTAAGCGCATCCGTGGCCGGGACAGGAAGGGAACCGACAGGCGCTCGCACTCCAGGGGCCGGATGGCCGGAGCCGTCCCTTCGTCCCCAGTACCGGGCGCCCCCGGAGCTAAGGAGCCTGCACCGCAATGCAGCGGGCTCCACGCTCCCCGAGCCGAGCTGGAGCTCCGAGAGACCCGAGCTGCCCAGGAGCGCCGGGGCGCGGTAGCCAGGGGCTTCGCGAACCAGCTGCTGGCGCCGAGAGCCAGCCGGGGGCGCGCCAGGGGTGCCGCCCCAGCCTCGAGCTCGGTTGCGGCCGGGGCTCCCCAGCAGCCGTGCCCTCCGGTCGCGGGAGGCTGGCGGCGCGAAGCATCCAGACCAGCCCCGGGGATACAGCCGCCAGCCGCCAACTTGCTCCGCGGAGGCTACGTTACCTTCCATAGCGGCCACTGCGGATGCCAGGAGGAGCAGCAGCAGGCAATCCGGGGCCATCGCCGGCCGGCGGCCCCCAGGCCGAGCCCAAGCCAAAGCGGCCGCGCGGGGAGGGCGCCGCGTCCCGGGGCGCCGCTGCACTCCCCGCCGGTGGCTTCTCCGTATCCTTTCGCGCTCTAGCTGGGACCGGACTCCCCGGAGCGCGGCGTGGGCGTGGGCGGGAGTGTGCGCGCGTGGGGCGGTGCGGGCGCGCGTGGGTGTGGGTGTGCATGTGTGTGTGTGTGTTTATGGGAGAGGTGGGTGTGTGCGTGCGCGTGTATGGGAGAGAGAGGGCGAGGGAGTGTGAGCTGGGGAGAGCGCGCGAGTGCGTGTGCGTCCTGGTGTCACATTGCGAGCTACAGCGGAGCCTACGAGAGGACGGAGCCGGCCAGACTGACGCGGGAGGGAGTGGAATCCCCCACCATCAGCTCTCTCCCCACCCCTAACACCTCCTGTCCAATCAAGGAATCAAACCTGCAAAATTCCCCCGTCCAATCAGGCGCGAGCACCTCCTTACACAGGCATTGTTAGTTTAAGAAAAACTTTTGCTTGCAAGGCTGTGCGGGAGGGCTCGGAAGGCACTAGGAGGGGTCCGGGCTCCCCCTCGTGGTGTTCTCTGAGAAGCGCACCCGCCTGCCCAGCTCCCGAGGCCCCAGACTTAGGAGGCCTAGTCAAGGAGCCTGTTGAGGCGCTTTGCCCTCCTTATAGCACACCAGGATTGGGTGAGCTTTAAATAATCAATTTTTTCTTATTTCATCTTAGCGACACTTGCCCTGGCTACCCTTTAGAGTGCAACCGGAAGGTGCACTCTATCCTTCCTATTCACAGCACTTCACCTTCTAACACAGAATGGATTTTACATCTGTTTGTTACTAATCAATTATGTTTAGGGGCACCTGTCCTTAGGCATCTAACTCTTGATTTCAGCTCAGGTCATTATCTCACTGTTGGTGGGATCTAACCCCACAGTGGGCTCTGCACTAACAGTGTGGAGACTGCTTGGGATTGTCTCTCTCCCTCTCTCTTTGCCCCTCCTCCCACTCACACTCTCTCTCAAAATAAATAAATAAATTTTTAAAATATGTTTATTGTGGGTCTCCCCTTATTAGAATGGAAAGGATCTCCATTCTTGGGATTCATATGTGTTTTGTTACTACAGAAAGCCCAGTACCTTGAACAGTGAAGGTGATGGCATATATCTGAAGGAAGGAAGGAAGGAAGGAAGGAAGGAAGGAAGGAAGGAAGGAAGGAAGGAAGGAAGGAAGGAAGAAGGAAGGAAGGAATGAGTTTCAGAGAACCTGTGGACTGCGGTTCCAGTGTGTACAGCTCGCTGAATATGCATCCTAACTCCCTGCTGTTCTAGTCCTCCACAAGTTTCTGTCTACTTTTCACTTCCAAATGCATTCTATGAGCATCCACAGAGGGCCTGACCCCAGAAGTCAGGTCAGGTGGGAGAGACCAATGGTGAACACAGCTTGCTATAAAAAGCAGAGATCGAAGTAGAAACAGCAAAAGGTTTTGCAAAGTGGGGCACAGAAAAAGGCACCCTAATTGCAGGTGAGACCTCACACATGGGTTGGAAGGACTTGACTGGGCAACAAGGGGACAGGGCACCGGAAGTAGGAGTGATTCTCCCAGGCCCAGCTCCCACTCTTCCTCTCCTCCTGTCTCTTCCCGTCTCTGAACATAGCCAGTGTTCTACACTGAGGACCTGCCTTGAGGCTGTAATGTTGTGTTGGAGAAGTGTCCTCACCCCAGCACTCCCACCCCAGACCTGATGATGGTCTGGTACCACAGGGTCAGGGAGGGTATGCTGGATGGCCTCTCTAACAGCAGCAAAGGTGGCTGCCTCTTCCCCATCAAGCCCTTCCCAGAGATGTCAATGAATTAACAGTGAGCAGGTGTGGTGACCCTCCCATGCTTTCTGTCCTCCTTCTCAAGCTTTGCTAAGTCCATTTCCCACCGTGTGTGTGTGTGTGTGTGTGTGTGTGTGTGTGTGTGTGTGGTCTCTGCTTTGCTGGGACCACACCCCCTCTGTCACAGCCAAACTCCTCTCCCTATCCTGATCCTGCTTTTCCTCCTCCACTCTCACTAGGGCTTCTTGCCTCTCCCTGACCCTCCAGCCCACACTGCCTCAACACCTGAAAGGTGGATCCCATCATCATCTATCTTGACGCCATGCCAGCTGACCTCTGCCCTGCCATACACCACCAATGGTGTCCCAACATCTCTGGAGTGATCACAGTGGGAATGACCCACCCCCAGTTACCCATCATCCTCTTGGATCCCTAGCACCCCCGCCCCCGCCAATGGATGACCAACAGTTGTCCTGCAGCCCTTGCCTCCCTTTCCAAGGTCCCCATTCTCTTACCACTGTCTTACCACTTTCTACTGTTCCCTCTTCAACTCTCCAAAGCAGATCCCCTCCACCGGTTCTGTCCCTGGAAACTGCTCCCTGGGTCCTTGGACAATTGCTTGGCAGCTTCACCTGCTCATGTACCTCCATCGCTCCCCTCACTCATGGATGGATGGATGAGGCTCAGACTCTTTTCTCTCCTTCACTACATCACAGCCTTTTGAGAGGCATGTCGGGCAGCATCCACTTCTGCCACATCTTCCTCCCAGTGCCCTTGTCCCAAACAAGGCTTACAAGACTGTCTCAATTCCAGCCATGTTCCTTCCCCAGGACAACTGGGGAGTCTGAATAGCTGCCCAGCTTCTGTCCCCTCCCCCTCTAATCTTTTTGCACTCTGCTGCCAAACCAATCTTCCTGAAGCCAAACTTGATCTTATCTCTTCCCAGCACAGAAAACTAGTGGCTCCTCGCTGTCTGCTAAAGAAAGACCAACCACTCTGGCGCGGTGTCCAGACTTCTCTATAGGCTCCCTGAAACCTGCCTTCTGGGCCTGGGTGGCTCAGCCAGCTTGAACCCCTCACTCTCCACATCCCCACACCCAGGTCCCCCTTTCCCGGCACGTGGCTAGTCACACGCCCACCCACTTACTCAACAAATATTGAGTACCTGCGATGAAGCCAGGCAGGCCCTGCACTAGACTGTGGGGACTCAGTGGACACAGGCCCTGCTCTGAGGGAGCATGCAGTGTAGTGGGGCAGGATGACAGAGGCAGTAGCAATGCCAGGGGGAGAAGAAGGCAAGGCAACAGCTGAAGGGAGATGGTGCAGTCAGACATGAGGGGAACGGCTTCTGTTTACTCAACACCTTCTGCCAACAAGCACTGCGCTGGATGTTTACGTGCAAAACTGAAACGAAGTGGGTAGAATTTCCTGCCCTCTGCTTCTTCCCAAACCCCTCCTTGCCCAGGCAGTCTTGATGGCCCTCGGCTGGTCCCTCCCACCCACAGTCTCCTGCTACATCTCTTTGGGCAGTTCTGAGTGGCTCTTCCAGACCTGGCTGAAGACCACTGTCCAACTGCAAAACGTCACCGCTGGGAAGACCCTAGCAAACCGTAGGTACAGGGATCCCAAGGAGAACTCTGCCAGGGTCGTTCAACCTGTACCAGGCAAATTACACAAGAATTTCTGACTTAATGTCTTCTAATTCCCCAAGCTTCACTCCTGAGAATTTGAAGTCAGTAGGCATGAGGTAGGCCCACAAATATGATTTTATAGGCCCCACCCCGGTTGATTCTGCTGCACAATGAGGCTTGGGAGTCACTGTTCCTGCCCAGGTGTTTAAAACTGTGCTCTCAGGTCATCTCAGGGGACTGCCAGGTGGGGAAGTACAGGAGTGATCAGGGGATGGAGCCCCAGACCTCCCTTCTATTCCAGCAGCTTTTTGTATCGGGGGGCGGGGGGCATCAATACCAGGTTTTGTTTGAAGAAAGGGTTCTGTGGCAAGAAGAGGAAGAGTCAGAGGGGAGGTAAGAGGGGCTAAAAGAGAGGGTTGGATTGGGGTGGGGTTGGGGCACATCAGATCAGAAGGGGTAAGGAAAACAGCATTGATGACTTTGAAAGCATGCTGATGGCTCAGATAAGAATAGCATCAGTTTAGGGCTTTTGTTAATTTCTCTAATAACCCAGGGGATTGACTTTTCTTGAGCAAGTTAAATATTAATTTAGCTGTGCAGCAAATTGATCTTTCCCTTGCAATGGGTTGTGATTTGCAAATATCCCTGAAAGCACCATTGGTTGGGGAATGCAAGCCTGGGTGCCTATTTTCCCCAAAGCATCTCCTAGGCTATTTTGTTTTTCTCTCTGATGTCAAATGCTCGCTTGTTTTCTTGATTAATCACCCAGCTATTTGATATCACTAAATCACTCCTTCAAAGCTATAGATGCTCACCTCTAAGCCTGCAGCTAAGGATTCCCAGGAACCCAAAGGTGATTTGACCCTTTGTCTACAGCTCAGAAGTCCTTCTGGCTAGATGGTTTTGGGGCAGCCAGTCAGTTCACCCCCCACCTCTAAAGAGTCTGTCTAAAAGGCTGAAAGAGATTTCTGGTGAACACAGTTGTATAACTTCCCTTGATAACTCTACACATTATAAAGCTAACCTATAGAATGTGCTAGCTCACCTCTAACCTGCATCCCTTTTATTGTAATTTAAGGCTGTTTTCTTCATTCTACCTAGTGGTGGAAAGCGAAGACAAACAGTAACCATCCTGAGGATGATTATATGGCTATCTTATACCTGAGAAGATGTTAAGTTGCTCCCTTATCCCATCTTTTTAAAAATATTACTTAACTGCATAAATTAAAGTTTTAGTTATACACTCCATGACCCAAGTTACCTTTAATTTGATTCTTAAGCTGCAAGATACCACTTTCATCAATTCCTTTTGGAGAAGCAGGTAAACCATTTACGAGTCATATAAAACATTTTAACAATGGGTGATAGACAAATAACAAAATCTTCCTCTCTCTTGTGCTCTTTCAACATTTATTGTGCAGCAACTCTGTGTTAGTCACCTGCAAGGTGCTAGGGACCCAGTGATGTTTGTGACCCGCCCCTCCCTTTGAGGATCTCATGGTCTCCCTAGGAAAACAGATGTCAAAATGCATTGTGGGACTTTCTGTACAAAATGGCCTCTGGTTAGAGCCTTCCAACAAGACTTTCCTTGTTTCTCAGGAAAATATCCCAGAAAACATAGACAAATATGAAGACTCACACTAATGAGGTGAATGAACACTGATAGACAACACAATTGCCAGGATGTAGAAGGAACTGACAATACTTATAAGGCAGATGAAGTTGGTTGGAGAACAACCTATCAAGCACATGTATGACATATGCCAAGTTCTCCCCTATAAGGAGGATGTGTTTTAAAGAAATAGATAGGAAGATATGTTGTAGTTCCCTCTCTGCCAATACCTGACTCAGACACCCAAATAAAGAACAGTTTTCTCTGGTCATCTTCCTCCTTTCCCCCAAGGTCTTCTTATACCCAGGAAGAGCCCCAAAATGAGCAAGACAACTGGGAAGACAGATGGGCTTGTGAAGACACAGTGTACTCAGGATGTGAAGGATGGTCTAGAGGCTGGAGCAGGCACAGTAATAATTATGGAATTTGTGCAGCCTGCTGAATGTTGTTTTTCCTATGACACATCAGATCAGAGCACCAGAGAATCAGGACGGTGGTTGGGGAAAGATGCCACTTCAGTAGAGCAGATATACACTAGATGAAGACTGTTGGCAACTGGCAATTGAACATTGGCTGGCCCTCCAGTATAGGTCTAAACAGAAGATTCAACCATCAAGCAAGAGAGAGATGGAGGGTCCAAAGCCAACCCACTCATCCTGCCTAGCAAAAAACAGCAAGAATTAATGAGTCTCTTCCTTCTCAAGGAGCAGTAAGAGGAATCATGACACCCAGGGTCTATTAGAACACTGAAGAACAAAGAGCAGAACAACACCTCCAAGACCCAGAGGGGAGCATCTTTTTAAAAATGATGTTCTGTACAGTCAAGAGAGACTTTCAGGAAGCTTCTTGGCACGCACGAAGACAAACTCCATGAAAAAGGTCCAAGTTTACAAGAAAGCAGGTTAAGCAGAAAAGACAACAGAATGAGAGATGGGAAGAGAAAGAAAGAAGGGTTTTCAGGAAACAAAACTGCAGTGTCGGAATCGAACTTCACCTTGGTGTAGCAGTAAAGGGCAGATGTGTTGTTGTTGAGCAATGAATGAATGATATGCAAGACAAACAGAACCTTTCAAACAATAACTACAAAATGGACAGAAAAGGAAAACCATTGAAAGAGAATACAGAACATATAGGAAACAGAAAATGTAGAGCCAACAGATATAAAATTGTGCCCATGCTTGCAAAGGACTGGGGACTTGAAAGAGTCCCTAAAATCATTCCTAAAAGAGATACCACTACAAACGCCATGAAAGTAATGGCAGAGCTATGAAAGAATAAAACTTGTCTTAGCTGAATAAAAACCTGATAATTACATCTAGGTAATGTTTTCAAACTGTATGGAGATTTTAAAGAAACCTTACATCTGTATAAGGACACACATGGACAAATAGGTTACCTACAGTAGAATAAAGATCGTTAACTTCGTAACACTAAATTCCAAAAGAAAATGGAACCGGAGCTGTAGAGTTTTACGAGGGAAAATTTGTGACACAAAAAATATATTTCCAGCTGACTGAAAGCAATAGATGTTTTGGTTACATTTTCAGGTCTCAGAAAGCTTGCAACCGTTTAGAAAAAATATACTTGAAAATATATTCAAATGACAGAGACGAGTTTTGGTGACAAGCAATAAAATCAACTAAAATAGAAGTCTAAATGTTTGCAAACTGCTTTTAAATTGAATTGAAATGTCAAAAATAGTCTCAATAAAGAATATACATGTTGTTAACATTCTAATTACAAAAACCTAAATCTAATAACTGAGATCATATTAATTAAGAACAAAGAGAAGAGGAATTTAAGGAGAGGTAGCACAGCTATGTGAAATTCCTTGTTCACATGGGTGGGATTCAGAAGAGGTGTTTTTAAAAATAAGATAAAAACAGGGGCGCCTGGGTGGCTCAGTCGGTTAAACGTCCGACTTCAGCTCAGGTCACGATCTTGCGGTCCGTGAGTTCGAGCCCCGCGTCGGGCTCTGGGCTGATGGTTCAGAGCCTGGAGCCTGCTTCCGATTCTGTGTCTCCCTCTCTCTCTGCCCCTCCCCCGTTCATGCTCTGTCTCTCTCTGTCTCAAAAATAAATAAACGTTAAAAAAAAAAAAACTAAAAAAAAAAAAAAACAAAACATAAAAACAGAGAGGGAGGCAAACCATAAGAGACTCCTAAATACAGAGAACAAACTGAGGGTTGCTAGAAAGGTGTTGGGTGGGGGGATGGGCTAAATGGGTGATGGGCATTAAGGAGGGCACTTGTTGGGATGAGCACTGGGCATTATATGTCAGTGATAAATCACTAAATTCTACTCCTGAAACCAATATTACACTATGTTACCTAACCTGGATTTAAATAAAATATAAAAAAAAAAAAAAAGAAGAGGTGGGGTTTTTTTAATGCTCGAATCTTACAAATACCAAAATTGCTTTAAAATAATTAAAGTTCATTTAAAAACAATTTAAATACTTAAAAGTTTGCACAAATATACTTAAAAGAAGTATATATGCCTTTGAAACTACTGGAGAAGTTAAAAATGAAATATACCCCGATGTTTTTTTTTAAATGAATTTTAAAAATATTAAATAAACAGAAGGGAAGTTATTATTTAAATAATAAGCATTTACTAGAAATTACATAATCACTTCCAATTACAAATATGAATGAACTGACTCTTGATTAAAAACACTTGTTGGCTACAAAATAATATCATTACATATGGTGCCTAAAACAAAGGGAAAAATACATAGTAAAAGAATAATTTTAATTTAGGGTAATATTACAGGTTACCCTGCAAAACTTTTGCTAACCACAGCTAGCAAAACCCAGTAAAACAGCTTCTTTTCAATATATTACAGAGCTCATAAGAAGTATTCCCAAGGGCCTTGAAACAAAGAAGCACTAAAATCCCGAATGGTAAATGTGGGAGCTTACATGGCAGTGTGGGTGGGGATTAGTCCCTGTTCTGGGAAATGTAATGGCTTGAATTTTAATGTACATGAATTGGAAACAAGACTTCGAATGAATGCAAGGCAAAAATTTGGAACAACGATCACTGCAGAAAGCTGAGACCTCAAATTGCAACACCTTCACCAAAAAAGTGGACTGAGGGAAGTGTCTCCAGTCCCTCTCACAGAGAGGAAGGAAGCTTGCCCCTCAGCCTGGGCAGCTCCCCTCAGAATTCCTCTCATAGGCCTTCACTTACATGAGTTTGAGTTCAGATTTATACTATCTGATCTCAGATCTCCCAAGCCAAGAACTCAATTGAAAACAATTAGTTGTAAATGCATTGGCAGGAGGAAATGCAAAAAAGAACACACCTCCCACAAGGTTTCCACAGATAAAGCCCTGACAGACATGAACTCACAATCCACAATCACAGAGCACATGAATAAATCTACCATGAGCAAAATTCAGCAGGCAAAACAAACAGGATTAGACCCTTATTCCTGTAGAACTAGCAGAGAAAGTCTCTTAAATATCAACATTTAAAATCATAAGACACTATTTAAAAAACCTATTGATTTGAGACAGAACCACATAGAAAAGGAAACTAGAAACTGGATAGGTTTAAGAGGTTCTATATACTGGACAGGTTAACTGAACTTCATGTTAAATTTGAGAAAATTAACTCTAATGCAACAGAGAAAAGTGAAGCTTAATGTAAAACATTTTAAAAAGGGGTTGAAAATATGATAGAAGCAAAGATAAGGCTATCATTTTTCAAATACCTAGGAGGAAATAATAGAAGTGGCGGGGGGGGGGGGCGGGAGGAGATAAGCAATATTAAAAGAAAATGGCAGATAAATTTCCAGAACTTGGTGAAGGAAATGAATTATTCAGATTCAGGAAACACAGATTTTGGAAGTCCTGAGCAAAATAAAAAGAACCTATCCCTGACTAGGCAAACTGTAATGCACTTTAGAACACCAAAGACAAAAACTTAAAAGACATCAGAGTGAAGTGACAAGATGCTAGTAAGAAATGACCATGAGTCTTCCAAGCAGCAAAATGTTTGGTACAGAAAGAAAATAACCATCAACTCAAAATTTTATGTAACCTAAAATCCTATATCCAGCTACATTTTTTTCAAGACTGAAAGCAAGACAAGGATGTTTCAAGCAACATTAAGGAGGTTAGCAGCCAGGTGCCATCTTTGAGACTTACTTAAGGAAATGGTTCAGGAATAAGGAAATAAGAAATGAACTCAGAAGAGCAAAGTAAGATGAATGAAGCAATAATGAGCAAAGGAAGTGGTAAATATGGGTAAATCTTTGGGGTTTATAAAAGCAAGATAATACTTAAAATACAGAATAAGAACAGCATCTAAGTCAGGAGTTTAAAAACTGAGTTTTCTAAAACCCTGGTACCATTCTGAAGGCAGTTTTAGATGTTGCTAAGTCAACCATGCTTTAAAAATGTTAAGGGTAACCTCTTCCAGCTAAGCAGTGGTACGGGGGGGGGGGGGGGGACTAACCAATACAATGGAAAGTAGGAGAGGAGAAAAAATAAGTAAGAAGAGCATTGCACACACAGAGTGAAAAATAAAATGATGAAAATAAATGCATATTTACGCCAGCATTCACAATAAGGGTATCAGCAACATAATAAATATAACTAAATGAAAGAACAGTCTAATTTTAGACAATCTATTCACTCATTAACTGATTAAAGGACAAAACCTATATAATCATCTCAAGAGACATAAAACATTTGATAAAAATTCAGAACTTCGTCACAATTTAAAAAGTATTTAATAGGGGGAATAGAAAGAAACCTTCTTGTCTTTAGACATGGTATCTACCAAAACCCCAGAGCACATAATACACTTAATGATGAAACATCAGAAGTATTCCCTTTAAAGCTGAGGAAGAAGAAAGGATGCCTACTCTCCTTGCTGCCGTTCAACACTTGCTAGAACTAGGGTTCTAGCTAGCACTCTTAGACATGAAAAAGAAATGAAATCCATAAGGAAGAAAGAGAACCAACAGTAAGTTTATCACAAACACTAAGATTATCTATATAGAAAACCAAGAAACTGACAAACCAGTAGACCAAACATGAAAAATGAGCAAATTTGCTGGTTACAAAGTCAATATATAAAAATCTATTGCTTTCCTAAACATCTACAGAAAATAGATAATTTTCAATGCTATGGCATTTTAATAGCAACAAAAACTCTAAAGTATCTTGGAATAAATTTAAAGAAAGTTTTAAACGGCCTGTATGGAAAAAATTATAAGACTTTATGAAAGAACATGTAAATTACTGAGGAGATGCACCATCTTTGTGGGTAAAAAAGCTGATGGTGATTCTCTACAACTTTAAATATAAGTTGAATACAAATATAAGAAAAATACCCACAAAATTTTGGAAGAATTTGACAAATTGACCCCAAATTCAAAATCAAAAGGCAATAACCAAGTCTATTCTGAAGACAAACAGAATGGGAGGCATAATTAAACCAATATGGAATTGATGTAGGGATTTAGGACCAATGTGTTTATGGAAACACCATCAAGGAAAGCACTACCAAGTACTGGGGAAAGAATCAACCATTCAATAAATGTTGCAGAGACAATTTGAAAAAACAAAATTAGACTCCTCTCACACCAAATACAATCAATTCCAGTGGATTAAAAACAAATATGAAAGGCAAAAGTTTCAAAATAATTTTGAAGAAAATATAGGATAATGTTTTAATGACACGGGTGGGTGGAGAGGAATTTCATAAGCAGGACACAAAAAAGCACAAATTACAAAGGAAAATATAGACATATATGAAGGACTGCATAAAATGAAAAACTTTGGTACTTTTAGTACCATAAATATAGTTAGGCCACACATTGGGAGAAAATATTTGCCACCCATCTAATTTAAAAAAATATTAATATCCAGATTTATATACAGAACTTCTCTAAACCAAAAAGAAATAAACATTTTTAAAAGGGCCCATGTGCTTGCTCTGGCAGCACATCTACTAAAATTGAGATGATGTAGATGATGTAGACACTGGCACAACACCAGTGCAAAGATGGCACACACATTTATGAAGTGTTCCGTAGTTTGAGACCATACAAAAAGGACAGAAACTGTATGATTCCACTCATATGATTACCTACCTTGAGTAGGTAAATTCATGAAGACAGCAAGTGGATTAGAGTTTACTGGGAAGGAGGTATGTGGAGTTATTCTTTTTTTTTTTTAATGCTTATTTATTTTTGACAGAGAGAGAGAGAGACAGAGCATGAGCAGGGGAGGGGCAGAGAGAGAGGGAGACACAGAATCCGAAGCAGGCTCCAGGTTCTGAGCTGTCAGGATAGAGCCTGATGCGGGGCTCAAACCCACAGACCGTGAGATCATGACCTGGGCCGAAGTCAGACGCTCAACCAACTGAGCCACCTAGGTGCCCCAGAGGGAGAGTTATTCTTAATGGGTAGAGTCTCTGTCTGGGGTGATGAATAGGTTTTGGAAATAGATAGTGATGATGGTTGCATGATATTGTGAGCATAATTAATGCCACTGAACTGTGCACTTCAAATGGTTACCATACAAATTTGATGTTATATATTTAATCATACTTTTAAAAGCACCCAATATTAAAGAGGGAAGAAGATTTGAATAGACATTTCAGACAACAGTTAAGATCGGTAGGAGATGGAACAACAGGAGTGTTGATACACTGCTGGTGGGAGTATCGATCGGCTCGAATTCTGAACAGGAGTATGGTATCACTCAATGAAGTTTAACATATGCTTTCTTATGTATTGGAGTAAGTACAGGCCACCATAATACAGACACTAACAATAAAATGGCTTAATGGTAAAAAATGTATTACTCTTTCACATATCCATCCCAAAGTTTACCATCCGGGTCAGTGAGACAATTTTGGTCCTCGTGGTCAGATAGCTGGCTCTTTCTAAGTCATTGCTCCACCAACAACTAGGACTCTGTTGTTTTTCTGCAAAGTTGAAGTTGGGTCACCGCCATGTTTGGGTTTTGGGTCTTATGAAGGGAGAAGAGAGCATGGACGAGGTACACTCATTGCCTTACGGCTCTGATCCCAAAGTAGCAGAATGGAAACTGCTTAGATTCCTTCGGTGAGAACTCAGTCACACAGCCATATGCAACTAAAAAGGAGGCTGGGAAAGATGTCTAGCTGGACTCCAAGTGGGAAGATGGAGAGAACAGATTTGGGTGCACAACTGGCAATCCCCACTACACTGTAGGACTCCACAATTTCACAGCTGGGTATACCTTAGCAGCACTTATGTACATTTGCACCAGGAGAGATACACAAGAATGTTCACAGATACTCAACTCATAACAGGAAAAAAACAGGAAATACCTCAAATGCCCATCATTGTGAAACAAAAAAAATAAGTATTGGGTATATTCATATACACGAGCAAAAATGAATAAATTATTGTCACACAGTTGGGAAGATGCTCCTAAGACAACATCAATATTCAGCTAGGTAGGTATTAATATTTAAATTGTATGTCTATACATGCATACATACATATATATGTATATTCTATTCATTATTTTGTATATACTTTCAACAGTAAAGTTATCTCCTCAAAATGAACTAGATATAATTTTTCACCCAGCAGACTGGTAAAAACAAATGTTTGTTAATATTAAATGCAGGCAAGGATGTGGGCAGATGGACAGTAAAAGTATAAATTGCAGTTTTATTCTGTAGGGCATTTTGGCAGTATCTAAGAAAACCTAAATTGGGCATCTCTATGTATTGCAGTTTCGCTGCTCAGCACTAACCCAGAGGAAAAAACCATGGAGCACATAAGGAGGCCGTGTGCAAAGATGTTCAGTGCAGCAAATTTTAAAATAGCGCAAAATTGAGAATAACCTAGATGCCATTAATTAAGGAAAATAAACTCTGATCCAGCCATACTACTAAATATTATACAAGTGTAAAAAGAGTGATGTGCAACTATTTGCGCTTAATGTGAGTAGATCTTCAAGATCCAGGGTTCTGTGAAAAGGTAAGTTGCAGAAGAAACGAGAGAAAACAGTCCTAGATTTCCCATAGGTGTGTGTGTGTGTGTGTGTGTGTGTGTGTGTGTGTGACTTCCTGATTGTATGTACACGTTTTATGTGTTTTGAGTTGTTTCTGAACAGAATTTGCTGTTTAGAAAAGCCTACATGAAGAACTAATGTTTTAAAATATTAATTTAGAAATGTTTTCGAAACAATATGAGATTTGACCATCTAACTAAAACTAAATGAAGAGATGATACAGCTCACCCATTCATTAAAAATATTTATTGAGTGCATACGATGTGTCCACATCTGGGATACAGCAGTGAATTACAAAGTCCCTTCTTTACAAAATTCAGTCATTTGAAAGATTGAATTTTACCAAAAGTGAGACTTGGAAACCACAATACTAACCATTTCCATGTATTTTTATGAAGCATACTCTCTGGGTTTTACCATTTTTTTAAAAAAAGTGAGTCAAATGGACAAGTCCAGTAATTGCTCAAAGCC
Source organism: Lynx canadensis (assembly GCF_007474595.2). Taxonomy (NCBI): domain Eukaryota; kingdom Metazoa; phylum Chordata; class Mammalia; order Carnivora; family Felidae; genus Lynx; species Lynx canadensis. The sequence continues at coordinate 30,685,314 of NC_044311.2, read as the reverse complement.
TCGGTTTACCCACCTGAAAAATGAAGTGAGTATATATTCTGCTCAAAAGTCAGTTAACAGGCACTTGCGAGTGCAAAATTGGATCATTCTCTTTATGAAGGGCTATGTGTGGTTGATCAAGGAAAAGAAATGAAGGCAATTTATCTTGCTCTTCACAGACAGTCCAAGGTACGAAATGCTAATCATTATAACAAGAAATGCAGTCCAGATCAAAATGCTGTTAGATGATCACACAACTAATTGGAGAGAGAACTAAAGGGGACTTATTAATGGTAAAATCTACAAGTGCTTTATGAGAAGGTCAATACAAAACATGTGCCTTTTTTAACAGCTACACCATGGACTCAATAATGCAATAGGATGCATGCTACTTAAATTTGTGTTTGTCACTTTTTGCCTTTTGAAATCTTAGACAAAAAAAGAACTGAAGATGGTTGGTTTTTCTAATGATTAATAGATGAGCCTCAGACCGGCAAGTTTGGCTCTGATCTCACCTTGTCTAAACACAGTCCTGGTTCCCCAAATAGCACCAGCATGGGTGCCATGGCCTGTCCCTCTGTTCCTCTTCCTGCCAGGATCACAGATAGTTTCACAGGCCTTAAAAACACTGGCCTGAAACCTTCACCACATCAGGGAACTGGTCCCTATCCCCAACCCATCTTGACAGCCACTAGCATCAGACCCTGCCCCACTTCCATGATTTCTACCTCTGTAAATTCTCCTCTTGGACCAGGACCTCCCAGGCTTCCATCAACCTCCCCTCCCCTACTCCTCACCACTCCTTCCAGTTTCAACCCCAGCCCAGCTGCCCCACACCATCAAGAATATCAGGTACTCTTGCCTTCACGTGCCTCCTAGTCCAGACTAGACCCCGTGATCAGACCATTTCAACAGAACAAGGTTTACTACCAGAGACTCTAGGAATGAGCCTCCGAATATGGTTCTCATTAGTCACATGTGGTTACTGAGCACTTGATATGGGGCTAGTGTAAATTGAAATATGCTTTCATTATATAAAATATACTGAAATTTATATCAGTTTTCAAAGATTTAGTATGAAAAAATGTAAAATATCACACTGATAATTTTTATACTGATTTCATGTTGAAATGATAATTTCACACAATGTATTAAACTATTAAAATGAATTTCACCTATTTTCTTTACCTTTTTAGTGTGTTTACTAGAAAATATATAGCCTGCATTATATTTATACCCCAACCAGCTGCTGACTGGAACCATGGGAAACAGAATCTGTAGGGCAGGGAGTTAGCAAGGATTAGGGAGGTATCAAGGCCCCACGGAGGGGTTTGTAGCGCAGGGCATCCCAGAGGAGCTAGGTTATTTGTAGGGAGGGGAGTCAGAGACCCAGTCCTACAACACCACAGATATCTCTGTCCACGGACAAATGGGGAAGTGGCTTGCTGAAAAAGCAGCTGCCATGTTGGTAACAATTGGCATTTGTGCCATTTCCGCCATTAGTACTCCCTACGTAGACCTGATGCGGGAAAGAGGGCTTTGGGCAGGCAGAGAGCCCTACATCCATAGCTGAACGGTGGTAAGCATGAGAAGAATGAAAAAGAGAGGCTGAGTTACTCCCGGAGAGGTACCATTTCACACAGGAAGAATGATGGAGAGGGAAGAGCTCACTGTCTGAATAACTCCACCAATTTTCCAGAATGACCTCCAGTACCAAATAGACAAATGGGAACTTGAATATACTATCAAGGGATTTGAGGTCTCCCTGGAGATCTAGATAAATTTATCTTATTCCATACCCCAGAATCAGATCCTGAGACGAAGATTAGAATGCAAGCCCATGGCTGCTAACAGCTCAGCAGTGCCCTTTTCTGGAGCATTTGCCTTTGGCCAAATGGGCACTGCCTCAAGTTAGGAGGATATGCCTGCCCTCCTCCACCCTTCAGAGCAATCCTTGGGAAATGTCTAACTGAAACAGGGGTTTAAAAGCCAGCTCTCTTGGGGCGCCTGGGTGGCTCAGTAGGTAAGCATCCGACTTCAGTTCAGATCATGATCTCACGGCTCATGGGTTCAAGCCCCGCATCGGGCTCTGTGCTGACAGCTCAGAGCCTGGAGCCTGCTTCAGATTCTGTGTCTCTCTCTCTGCTCCTCCCCGACTCACACTCTCTCTCTCTCAAAAATAAATAAACATTAAAAAAAATTTTTTTAAGCCAGCTCTCTTGACCCCAGGGGGGGCCCAACTCTGTGGTACTATTTGTACTCTAGAGCTCCCCAAGGGATCAGGCTGACACCAGTCTCTAGCGAAAACCATAGATTTGCTCAGCCCCTTCCCCTGCTCCATCCTATAGGCCTCTCTCCTCTTCCCACTAAGTCACTTGAATAAGCCCCTCTGTCAGGCTCTGCTTCTAGGGACCTCATTAAGGCAGGACGGGAAGGAAACATGGATTGGTGAGTGGGGAAGCCAGACAAAAAAGGCAAAGCAGCCAATAATGGTGTACTATCAAGCCAGCCACCATCATGGGTGACTAGAGATCAATCCTGTGGGGGAAACCCAGGAAGCCAGTATAGAACACACTTAAGAGTTATCTCACCCAGGGGGCAAGGAATCTGGGGTATTTATATACCAATTCTCCTCAGACATTAGTTCAGGCTTCCAAGGTGGGGAGCATCAACTCTAGAGCACTTCCAGCTGCATGACGGTAGGCAGGGGATCCCTCCAAGGTCCCAGCGAAAGCCTCTAGGGCCCAAAGCTGGCAGTGGGAGTCAAGTCACTATGACTGAAGTGTTAGAGCTGAGGAAACATTGGCAGGATGTAAAAGCTTTCAATTCTGACACCTTCTGCTTCATGAGTTCCATGCATAGATCTCCACAACATCTCTATGAGGCACCAAATTGACTCAAACAGACTTGGCCCCCACTCTGTTCACACACACACACACACACACACACACACACACACCATTCTCACACAGAATTTGGGTGTGAGGGAGACTTCCCCAACGATTCGGCAGTGATGAAGGAGATAATTACTCTGCGGAAACACAAATGGCCTCAGAGATAACATTATATGTTCTTGTTTCAGGCTACCCATGTGGACAAGAGTCCATCAAGGGATTGAGTGGGGCACAGGGTCTTTCATTTTACAGGATTCACTCTTCTTAGAAGGTGTTGAGGGATTAATAAAGTAATTTTCCTCTCTATTACATTAATATCATGGTATGTCATTATATTGCCCTGAGTTAAGAATTGTTTTAAGTTTTTATGCTAAATCAGAGAGTAAATTATTTGTGTCATTTCTTAGCTTCATGACTTAGCACAAGGGAAGGAGCAAGATCGCAGATACCAGCATCACCCAGAGATCCTGTGGAAGAGAACAAGAAGCAAAGGTGAGGAAGCTGCTGGCATCAGCCTGTTGCAGGATGTCACTGAGGACGTGACCGCTGGTTGAGCCAAACCCAGGCAACAAAGGCTACCACCTCCTCTGTCCTTGGAATATAAGTGTGCCTACTGTTCCCACGGTGGGAGCCGTTTTCAAAAATTGTTGAGATTATGTGGATGGTATATGTGACTGAAGCCCATTAAGTCCTCTACAACAGTTTTAAGATTCTGGCAGGACGGTGCAGAGATCTCACTTTTTGGCCAAGACAAGCCTCGTATGTAAGTTCTCTTGCTTATTAAACCTGCCACCTACTGATCTGTAGTGGTCTGTTTCTTTCTTCAGTCTCTCCTTGCCCTCCATGTTATGAGGGCCAATTTGTGAACTAACACAGCCACATGGGGGAGAGGTGCCAGTTAGGAATGATGTCCCATGCCAGTGGGAGCTGCTTCCTTCCCTCAAGGCAAGGCAAGATTCTCTGTTCCTGCTGTTAGTCAATGATTTATTCAGCATGGATTTTCTGAACACTTGTAGCATGCTGGATACCAAGACTGGGCACTGGAGAAACAACGAGAAGTCCCTGTTTTCATGGATGTTAAATTACAGAAGAGACAGACTGTCCCCTTAAGAAACTATATAAACACAGGTAAGACCATCTCGGAGATGCCAACTAAGAACCATGTAGAAAGTAAAACACTGCATGATAGAGGGGCACCTTTGGTGGGATGAGGAGCACGACTTCACCCGGGGCCATTTGGGGAGCATCTATGAGGACATAACATCACTCAAGTAAACAGAAATGTCAGAGCCCAGGGGAGGGCAATGGGCCGAAGCCTAGTAAGTGAGGATCAAGTTGCTGAAAGTATAGGACGTGAGGTTGGAAAGACAGACAGGGTTCATTTGTGTGGGGCCCTCTTTGTTCTGGGTTACGTTCTAAATACAGCATTCATAGAGATGCTTGCTGAGGGATACACCTGGGACTGGGGGTAACATGACAGGCGCACTTGGCTTTTCCCCCACCCTACCTACTACAACAGCACTGCCTGGAACTTATGGCTCAGAATAGACTTGGCTTCTATGTGTGCTGTTTTTCCTGGGCTAAGGGAGTGGCTTGAGTGGCCTCCACAAGTCCGTCCGAGCCAGACCATGTAGAGACGGCTCTGCCTGCTCCAAGAAAGACTGGCTCCTGCAGGAAGGGAGCCCACCTGTAAGTGAAGGCTGGGTCTCCTGTCTTTTCTGAGGCCTGGCCCTACTTCTGAGTGCTGGTGGCAGCAAACAGGAACAGGATCCTGCAGCCTGGGGGGTGGGGATGAGAATTGGGAAGTGGATGCAGTGGCTCTCCATCTGGAATGCCCTGCAGCCCTGCTGTCTCTAAGCACCCACGTGCTTAGTGGGTGGGTGCGAGGCTGGGGCTGGCAAGCATGCTCCAGAGGGGTCTGGGAACCTCTGGGCACACCTTGGGGTATGTGAAAGAAGAGGCCACAGCTGCCGCCCATGCTTCAGAATCTATACAGCCCTTCCTAGGAGAGGTTCACTGACGACAGTGCCTTGGTACACTAGCCTGGTTAGCTATCTCCACCTACAAGAAGCCAAATTCCCTTCTCCTCATCCCAAAAGGCTGCAAGGGACATAAACTTAGTCACAGTCAAGCTGAGCTCCTGGGAACAACCCTTCAGTTCCTTAGATGACCGAGCTCTCTGCTCCCTCATGGGAACAAACTCCACAAGGAAATGCTTGCACTCTGCCAATGGGCCATCTTGGAATGTCAAGGAGAAGTAGTGAGAGCCCCCACTGTGGTGCTGCAGAGACCCAGCCCCCATGCGCACCCTTGGCAGGGTACAGCGAGACAAACCTAGGTGAGAGAGCACCCTGCATCCAAAGCCAAGAGTGGCTCTGGATCCTTTCTTCATGGAACATTTCCAAAACATAGGGAGATAATGGGGAATGGAAAGGCAGAATAAAATGGAGGAAAGGAGAGATGTGGGGAAAAGAAGAGGGGAGGAGAGAAGAAAAAACAGAAAAGCAAGAAGTTAAAGAGAAACCTTGCCTGGCTCCCTGTCAAGTGGTCTCCCCTGAAGCAACTGGCACCCGTACAAGGTGTCCACAAGCCAAGTGTCTCCCTCACAGCCATTACAGTCTCCCATTATGGCTGGCTAACAGAAATCAATCTTCTTAATGCTGCCTCGAACCGAGAGGGAGGCCAGCCAAGTCTGGCAAGAGGACCTAGCCATGCATCAGCTGCAGTGGGTGTCTGGTATTAAAGGGTCAGGTTTCTCCCATCCACCTCCTCTCCTGGCACCGAAATCGCACAATGCCCACAGTGCCTGCAGGGAAGAAGGCAACGGGGTGGCCAAGACTGTTGTTTCAGACAGGTCTGCTGGGATGCCTCTGCTCAGCATGCCTGTGTCTGCTTCTACCCCGCCTACCTTGGATAGCTGGATCCACTTTCCCCCGCACAAAGATGTCTGCAACTTGATCTCACCAGCACGCTTGCAAATAACCGTCATCCCTGGAACTTTTCCTGCCTCTAAGTCAGGGATCCAGAATGCATATAGATTTAAGAATACCCTTTAAGAATATTCTGGGTATTTCTCAAGGGTCAGTGGGCAGCAACTAGAAGTTGAACTCCACTTCTGAGGGTGGAGATGGATATGGATTACTCTTCATCAGCCTTTCAGGCTGTCCACCTCCACTCAGCCTGGATGAAAGATAGACAAGGTTCTTTTGGCTGGATTCAAGAATCCAGCAAAGTTAATGGTATGGAAGCAGGAGGCTGGGTTTTCCTGCCTTGAGAATCTTAGCCTGTTGTGAGTCTCAGCACCCACAACTGGAAGTGAGGATGTTGACTTCCTTTGTTAGCATCTGTCCAAATATATTCTTAAAGTAACTTTCTGGCCAAAGTGGATTGATAATTTAGTATCAAATCTGGGGACGGTTACTAAGGGAATGGAGAGAAAAGTGTTTGCTATGTAAATCTTATCATTGTTTTCCAAATTAGCATCAACACAAGCTGTAACTCTGAAAGACTTAGAAGCTAATTAGCCCAAGTACTAGTAAGACAAAACAGACACAAGAGGAGACTTTCTGGAGTGGGCCTGACAATACTATTATTTAACTATTTATAGTTTTCCTTTGACCAGTGTAAGGTGAACGCTAAGAGGGAGAATGGCAAAGACCCTGTGGGTGGGGAGATCAGTTCCATCACCCCTCATCCACTGTGCTACACCTAAGCAGTGATTGCATCTAGAAGGGGGAAAAGTAGAAGCATTTGAACGGTGTTTGATGACAAACTAGCTTAACGCCCCAAAATCACAAGGGGAAGAGAATTAAATTCTGAAACCAGAGGTGAGGATGAGAAGTACTACTAAGTCCTGAGAACAGTGAAAAAGGAATGGAAGATAAGGAGAGAGAATTGTAACTCTTCTACAGCATTTGCAATTCTTTAACTTCTACTCTAAATAATGCAGCTTTGATGATACAATCTTTTTGCTAAAGCCAGTTTACATTTAACAAATTTAAGACCTATTCTCATTTTCTAGAAAAAGAGTTACAAGTTTGTGAAAAGAGTAGGTTAGGATGCAGTGATCCCCGAACTCCCATGGACTGGTGACATCAATCTCCAGGGGTTCTATTACAAGTACTGATCGAGAGCCTCATTATTGAACATCCTGATTTAATGGGTCTGGATGGGAACTGGTAGTATGAATTGTCACTCATCTCCAGGAGATTTCTACGGGCAGCCATATTTGAGAACTGTGGTTTGGGTCTCTCTCTGTTATTCACTCACTGGAGAAGGCTGCTAGCCGGACTACAAAGACAAGGACCCACCACCGCACACTTCTTGGCAGCTTACCTTAGAGGAGAAAGTCTCCCCACAAGAAGACATGTAGCCTTGACGTGCCAGCCCTGCACATCAGTGAAATGACATGGAAGATGCTCAGAGGCACAAGAGAGAAGCTGGCATACTACAGCTACCCCATGTCTCAGAAATGCACCTGTTTACACTGCACATCCTAGGGCTGAAGACATGATGTAAAGGGAAATAGAAATAAGTGTAAGCTCTCCTCCTACATCTGCGTCTCATCTCCACCTCTTCTGGGTAAACAGAAACAGAGCAGATTAGAGGTCAGAAGACTGCTGGGTTGGAAGGATGACACCAGGACCAAGGCTGGGTGCACTCTTCCAAAAGCTGACCCCTCCCCCGACAACTCCCTGGGACCCCAAATGGTCCAGCTGTGGGGTTACTCCTCTTCTGGAGAATCACACACATCAGGATTTTTCAGCGTATGTTATTAACCATCCATGCAGTCAGACAATATTTATTCAGCTTCAATAATGTGCCAGGTACCTGAGCAGCAATTCTCAGTGTACGTTGGAGTCACTCACAGAACTGTTAAAAATTACAAATGTGCAGGTCCCACCCTAGAAATGTTTAATAAATTGGTTTCATGTAGGGTCTAGGCAGCTGTAGTTTTGAGAGTGTCTCGAGGGATCCTGATGTGGGGCCAAGGGGGAGACTGTGGTCCTTGCGCTACCCTAGTAACCCTCAAACACTGGAGCATCAAGATCACCTGGAGGGCTTGTTCACACAGACTCTGCCTTCACCCAACACTTTGACTCAGCAGTTCTGACACGGAACCTGGCAATCACTTCCCAAAAGTTCCCACGGGATGCCCACCCCACTGGTCCAGAACCACACTCAGAACTACTGAAGTACTTGGTACCTGCATCTCATGAAACCTATGGTTAATTAAAAATAAACTCTCTCATCTGTTTCTTAGCCAGCATCAGAGTCCACCCAAAGCTGTATCTCCCTCACCATAAAGCCACCCAAAGCTATTCTACTTCATGAGTCTCCAAGCCCAAGACTCCTGGCCTGACTTCTGTCCCTTTCTTATCAAACCAGGTCCTTGAGTCAGGCCAGGGCTCTTCATAAGATAAGAAAGGGACAGAGAGCTATATTGCCTGCTGGGGGCTCTGGGGGAGAATCCCTCTCATGTACTGTCAGGTTACTACCAGAATCCAGTTCCTTGAGCTTATAGGACTAAAGTCCCCATTTCCTTGCTGGCTGTCAGCCGGGGTTCCTCCGAGTTAGTGCCTAAAACTAGTCTGATCTTTGCACACGGCCCCTCTATCTTAGAGCCAGCAACAGCGCATCAGATCCTTCTCATGCCTGAAACTTTCCTGCATCCTCTTCTGCTTTTAAGGGCTCATGTGATTACATGGGGCCCACCTGGATAGCCCAGTATAATCACCCTGCCTTAAAGCCAGCTGATGGACAACCTTAATGCATCTTCAAAGTCTCTACTCAGCAGTACCCAGATTAGTGTTTGACTGAATAACTAGGGGGCAGGAGTTTTGAGAAGCATCTTTAGACATGTGCCTACTCCAGGACTCTACCTGTTTGTCGTGCTTCCCAGTGAGTGAGGACTCACAGAAATTACTCCCTCCTAGTGTCATCCATATAAGCAGTCAGTACCTGGACAGAGAGTCTCAGGGCTTCCAGCACCTTGGCTCACCCAGAATTAGGAAGGGATGCCAAGGCCAACTGAGAAGAGAGATGGGTTTTCAGAGCCCTCTGGCACCATGAAGAGGAAGAGAGGGAAAAATGCCTCTGGTTACTGTTAAAGCCTTTCATTGCCTTAATTAGAGCTCTAATAACCGTTAAGCAAGGTTTGCAAAATGAAGATCTGTAGGCAAAGTCTGCAGCAGGACAAACGCAGTCCTTGTTCCTGGGAAACTTGCATCTGGCTAGCTAAAGATAATCCTCAATAATGGGGTAGCATGTTACAGACACCCTTCTGACTCATGGCCTTTAGTCCATTGGCTGGGTCCACAGGCACAAAAGGATTATCCAAAATGCAAATCTGATCACGTCCCTGCCTGTTTCCCATCCTCCTCTAGCTCCCCATTTGATGCCAAAGATTCCAAGTTCCTTGAGTATGTAAAAGGCCCCCTGATCTGGCCCTTCCTGGTCCCTCCAGCCTCATCACTCCTGGCCTCACACCGTGTCCTGCCTAAATGTTCCAAACTCCCAGTGCATGTTGTGACATTCCACACATCCAAATCTTTGTTCTGGTTGACTCTGCCTAGAATATCTTCCCCTGGTCTTTGGAGGATCTTTAATCACCCAACACTCAACTCAGGTGTCTACTCCTTCAAGAAGGCTCTTCTCTCTCCATAGCTGGGCCAGATTAGGCACCCCTGAATGTTGATTATCCAGTTATGCATCTGTCTCTTCCCCTACACAAGAGCTCCCTGCACCAGCATGCGCCTGGCACAGCATGGGCACTCAAAGATGTTCACTTACAAGCAACAAGAATAACGCCTTTGGCAGGAACTTAGGGTACACAGTCCCAGATTTGTGCACCTTCAAGCTGCACTAGAATAATCAGTGTGGGTGTCAGGAAAGAGCAAGAATAGGGCTCGGTCTGCAGGCCTTGTTTCTTTACCTATAGGGTTCAATGCAAAATGGGAACACAGGGCCCCTTGTTAAGATTTATTAAAAATTTCAAGAGGGCAGAGCATTAAACCAAGCAGGGTATTTCTGAGTGTGAGTGTGGAGCCCTGTGTGACTTCATAGGTCACACAGCCATGAAGTCAGGCCTGCCAGCCTGCAATCTTGACATGGGCTAAAGGGTGGAGCCAGAAAGGCCAGAATACTCACTTTGCATTTCCCAAAAACCTTCAAGCCTATCAAGTTAACCCTTTGACACAGTCTTTTAGTTGAAGGGGGAACATAATTCAGCCTCCTCTTTGGCTAAGAGGAAAATACCATCTATGTCAGAACACCAGCCACATGGTGTTGCAAGTCTATGTCCATAGCTGGGTACCTGGACACCTGGGAGCCCATTTTCTCCACACAGTGGTTGAAAAGGCCAAGTCACACCAATGTGCACATGTCCACACCAGCCTCCCTCCACAGCTGGGCACATAGGTGGCAAGATGGCGCCAAATGGGAAGGCCAGGATGCAGACCAGACTGGTCCCCAGGGCACAGTACAGTCTCCATCAGGGGGACAGGCGTCCCCGGGGCAGAGCAGACTCCGGACAGAACCAATCAGTCCCAGGCATACAACCAGTGATGAGGGGCAAAGAGCTACAATTAACAGAGATCTCTCAAGCCAGTTTTTAAAATGCTGTTGGGTGGGGGTGGAGAAACTCTCGCTGGATGCCACAGAGTGAAACTGGGGAGCTCCAGATCATGGGAAAACTGGAACTTGAGGCAGCCAGAGAGCAAGGAAGTTGTAAGGACAAGTTTCTCCCTCAGTGCCTCTGTGCATGCCTGTGTCTTCCCACCTCTCCCCTCTGACCAGCACCTTCTGCCTCCATGTGCTTTGGACTGCACAAACCCCCATGGCTGTGCTGGACTTACTCTCCCTGCACAAGGGCTGCGTTACTTCAGTCGCTACGCACATGGCCCAATCCTTGGTAATCTCCACATTCCCAAGGGAGCAGTCTGAACTGGCCTTAGTGAGCCCAGGCACAGAGTCCCACATGGCTGGCCAAACAGTGACAGAAGACCATTCTTGGTCTAGCTAGCCATGCTCAGGGGACAGGTTACGGGGTCCAGCCCCCAACCAGGCCCACTCAGCCTCCACTGAGGGTGTGGGCAGGGCAGGTAGGAAGGACCCTCTCTAGTACCAGACAGAACAGTCTGTACAGGGTTGTCCTGGTGGTTAAAGACCCAGATAGACATCAAGGCAGTGCCATAGGATCACTGAGATAGGCTTCACACTGGAGGGGCAGGATCCCAAGAATCTGAGGAAGGGCTCCCATCAGGAAGCAGACACCAGAACCAGGTGCAAGAAAAGGCAGAGCAAGACCTGACTCACAGTCACAGAGACTCTGCTGCATCCCAGAGGGAAGCTCATATCTGCATCTCCGACCCTCTACTGTCAGTCATCAGGAGAGGGAGTCCCATTGGAGAGGTAGATCCTAATACTAGAGAGAGACAGAGACAGAGAGAGAGAGAACGAGAACAACACCCCTATCCCAAGTGCTTTTATAGTAGGAGTATGTTCAACCCCAGCCGTCCAGAACATTTCATGAACCAGAACACCCTTTCTTCCCACACGGTATATATTAATAAATATATTTGAAAGTCATAGGGAGCCAGGCTCAGCCAATACTTTTACCTTCTGGGCTCTGTAAATATGGCCCCAAGGCCTTGCTTCAAAGAAAAGACAACTAACCCTGAGAATAAAGATATGCAGAGAAATGTAGTTGAAGACATTCTCCACACTGGCCAAAGAGATTTCCTGAAAATGCAAGTAGGTCACATTACCATTTTGTTTAAATTCTTTTCACTTGTTTACTTATTCAATAAATATGTATTTACTGAGAAATGATTCTGTGATGTGGGTGCTGTAGGATCAAATCCAGATGCCCTAGTACAACTTACATGGATTCTATCCAGCTTCTGCCCACTTCTCTAAGTCAAATAGTTCTCAAACTTGAGCAGCATCAGGTCACTTGGATGGCTTGTTAAAACTGAAATGGCTCCAGGGTGCCTGGGTGGCTCAGTCAGTTGAGCATTCTACTCTTGATTTAGGCTCAGGTCATGATCCCAGGGTTGTGGGATCAAGCCCCACATCAAGCTCCGTGCTGAACATGGAGCCTGCTTAAGATTCTCTCTCTCCCTCTGTCCCTCTCCCCTGTGTGCTCTCTTCCCCTCTCTCTAAAATTAAAAAAAAAAAAAAAAAAAAAGGAAGAAAAAATTGAAATGGCTGGACTTCATCCCCCCTTTGGCTCTGAGCCAAAAGGTCCTTGATGGGGCCTGAGAAGTTGTACTTCCAACAAATTCCCAAGTGATGCTGATGCTGCTGGTGCAAGAACTACTTAGGGAGTCACTGCCTAGCATCCCTTGTTACCATGACCAACTCCAGACTCCTGTCTCTCTCTCTACTTACTCCCCTTCCTCCTCTCACACACAAACACCTTCCCCACCAGCACTGAACTTCTTCCAGCTTCCATGTCACACCATGCCATAACTCTCCCCAGATCTTTAAACATGCTCTCTAGTTTAGCTAGAACACAATCCCTCCCCAAATTCCCCTGTTTCACTCCTATCTCTGTTTGAAGATCCAGCAGAGATGCCACTTCCTCCAGGAAGCCTTACAGGACCAGTCCCTTCCCCCTTATTTGCTATTCACACATGGGACTGGGCTGGCCCCCTGCTCTGAGCTTCAGGAGCAGCCTGTACATCTCCTACAGCCCTGAGTCCACTGAATCATCAGAGCTGGTCTGGCTCATCCTCTGTGAGGGTAGGAGTCAGATCCGTCCTAGCCACCATTTCACGCCAAGGCCTGGCTAGTGAGTAATAGGTGGTCAGGAAATGTTTGTTGACTGAATGAACAACATGAACTTGATCGTTTGTCTTACGGAGATGTTAGCCTACATTCGTAGTAGATGGGGTTTGAATACCTTAGGCCTATGCTGCCACAGTGGCTCTCAAGATGTGATTCTCCACCAGTAATGTCAACCTGGTCTGGGAACCTCTTAGAAATGCAAATTCTGGGGCGCCTGGGTGGCGCAGTCGGTTAAGCGTCCGACTTCAGCCAGGTCACGATCTCGCGGTCCGTGAGTTCGAGCCCCGCGTCAGGCTCCGGGCTGATGGCTCGGAGCCTGGAGCCTGCTTCCGATTCTGTGTCTCCCTCTCACTCTGCCCCTCCCCCGTTCATGCTCTGTCTCTCTCTGTCCCAAAAATAAATAAACATTGAAAAAAAAAAAAAAAGAAATGCAAATTCTCAGGCCCCACCCCAAACTCTCTGAATCAAGCTCTGCGGGTGGAGTCCAGCAACCTGGTTTTAATAAGCCTCCGGTGAGTCTGGTACATGCTCAAGTCTGGGAACCGCTGCACTGCCATATAACGAGTCCTCAAAGGAGTGAAAATACGACAGCATTCTAAAGGTCAAAGCACTCACATGTATTTGGTGAAGGGCACTGACATGAGAACACTGCTAGACAGAGGTCTTGGGGATGGTCTACACTCGTGGGCAGCTGTAATCTCGAAGTAGTCACACTGGGGTCCATAATTCTCCAAATTATTAATATTTATAAAAGAGTTACTCCAAGGGTGGAGGAGTCACTGCAGACGAAGAGAGCTTGAAGGAGAGATGATCACTCTGTCAGGTGAATAACTTGGAGAACAAATCGAAAAGCAACAACAAGGAAACCCAGGTGAGCTGAAGGTTAACTTCCTGGCAGAAATAAGAAGCACTAGTGTGGGGAGGTGTTCAATTCACTGGTGAGTTTAGGGGAGCAACCCCTTCCAAATTCTGGGAGCTGCCCCCTTGTGAAAAGTAAACACAGTGGGCATCAGAGGTGAGTGCTTCAGAAATGACAGCCAAGTGGCTGTGGGAGTCTTGGGGCCTGAGAGGAGGCTCCAGGCCAGGAGTGGGGCCACAGGAGGGGTTAGGAACGATAAACAGTTGGACTCAGACAGATGAAGCAGGTTAGTACTGCACAAGACAAAGACTGTCCATACTCTCTCCAAGGTCAAGGTAAAAGAACCCAGGTGCTGTGGTCCAGGGGAGAGCAGAACATGGGTGGCCTCAGAGGCTTTGGAAAGAGGAACCCCAACCTGAGCTTGGGGGACTTACCCCTGAAGTCCCACCAGGAAGTGTTCACTTTCCCTTAAAGACTAGGCGTGTGCAAACCCATGCAGCCACTTGGCATTGAAGCAAAATGGAAATAAGAGGCTAGACTTGCTTGTTGAACCATGACGAGTGGCAGGCTATGGATCTACCATATGCTTCTCAACTGTCCATCTCTGTAGAGTTTGCCCCCAGATACTCTTCAAATGCCCACCGAGCATACTGTACACAGTAAATGAAGATAGTCTTGGGCTGCCTTTCTGACCCAGAAAGTGTACAGACCAGGCATGGATCTGCAGGCCTTTTCACCCTACCTTGTGTCTTGTGTGGTGACACCCCCCTAGAAATGAGCAGTGAGGGATGGTACCCACCCTCCCCCCAACATTAAAAGCAGTTTTGCCACCTGGAGCTAGAAGAACATTCACTGGATCCTAAGAATGGGACCTTATTTAAAATGATTACTTCTCCTAAATTAGGCCAAAGCTCAGGGAGAGCGGCAGCAAGGACATCTCAGATATCTAGTGGAGACACTTGATTCACAGGAAACTAACTGTTCTGAAAAGCCTATGTGCTTTTGTGGGAGATATTCCTCCAACACACAGCTGTGTGAGTTCAGGCAAGTTACTGTGACCCTCTGATTCTCAGGGTTATCTCAAAATGGAAACAAAAATATCTCCTAAGCAGCACTATTTTAGAATTAAACCAAATATCACAGTATCTCTCACAGACACCCAATAAATCTTAAAATCTCACACCTCTCAATTATGGAGTCCTGGCCTGTCTGAATCCTGTTTCATAAAAGGAAGGCAGATATGGAACACCATAACATAGCCCTGAACTATGGAAAAGCCACAATTTGCAATGAGCCTTGCAAATTACTTTGAAAAAATTAATGATGAAACCCTTCTTGCCCTTGGATTTGGTTTGGCGAACTGCCTTCGCCTTCTTCTTCACAGTTAGAAATGTCATAAGCACATACCCCAGAAGTTGCCTGGTGAGGTTTCTGGGACCCCCTCTCCCCCTGCTGCCAGGGGAGGAACTTTTCATCCCCAGTTACTAAGTCCTAAAATTTTAGCTAGAGATGTTTTTTTGTGTAATTGTGTTTTGTTTTGCTTTGGCTGATGAAGTTCTCTGTAATACTTTGCCCATAACAAAGTACCACAAACTGGGTGGCTTATTCAACAGAAATATATTGCCTGAGGGTTCTGGAGGCTCAACATCTGAAATCAAAGTGTTGGCAGGGTCTCACACACCGCTGGGGGCTGTGAGGGAAGGCTCTCTCTGCGGCTTATAGATGACCTTCTCCCTGTGTCTGTTCACATCTCTCCCTTCTGTGCAAATTGCCCCTTCTTATAAGGACACCAGTCATATTGAATTAGAAACCACCCTAATGACTTCATGTTAGCTTGATTACTTCTATAATTACCCCATCTCCAAATAAGGTCAATGGGGGATGAGAGTGCCCTGTTACCCGGCTCAGCTCCTCCGGAGAATGGCCCATTTCCAGAGTGGAGGAGAGAAATTTTCACTCCTCATACAATATTCACCCTCAACAAGGCCCAGCCCGGGGCAGCTAACTAGGAAGGTATGCACTTGGTCTCTCTCAGGCTGATTCCCTTTGGGCCCGCCAGTATGTTTAGAGACTGAACCTATAGGCTAGGCCTATCTTCATGGCTGTATTAACCATCCTTTAGATAAGGACCTTCACCACAGTGACATCGATGTATCTGCTGGCCCCACACATCAGAAACTATATAACCAAGGGGTTCATAGCAAGGTTTCTCACTTCTCATTCTGCTCAACTAGCCACAATGTGGCAACTCCTGGGGCGCCTGGGTGGCTCAGTCGGTTGAGTGTCTGACCCTTCATTTCAGCTCAGGTCATGATTTCATGGTTAGTGGGACTGAGCCCTGTGTTAGGCTCTGCACTGAGAGTGCAGAGCCTGCTTGGGATTCTGTCTGTCTCCCTTTCTCTCTGCCCCTCGCCCCCTCTCCAAACAAAATAAAAAAACATTTTTACAAAACGTGGCAACTTTGTTAAATCTCAAGAACTGCTGGAAGGTTTTGCTCCTACAGGAACAATAAGGAGCAGGCAGTGAGTGTTAAAGGAAGTGGTGTCGTAGGTAAAACGTGGAGAGAAGATCCCACAGGGTTCCGCTTACTTTCAGGCTTGGTTGATTGAGAGCTTCAGGAGAAACTCCCAGAAGCAGCTCCACCTCAGGGACAAAGGAGGAGAACAGGTGACAGGCTCAGGCACACACCAGGTAGAGACAAAGAGGCAGCCTTTGCAAATTCTGTTCTGAATCTCCCATTCAAATCTGAAGCACAAAAATGGGGCCAGGCTGCCAGCCCCCTGCCCTGAGTGTCTCACCCACTCGCTGCCCACAGTGGAGGCAGTGCCTTCGCTGACAGCCTTCTCAGACAAAGTACAGGTTCCCCCTTGCCCTTTCAGACAAAATGAATGTTTCTCGGTTCAGCTTTAAGATGAATCCAGCAGACACGTCCTCAGAGCCATCCTCTCTGAAGGCTGCACCATGCCAAGGGGGAGCCTCCTGGAAAGAGTCCAAGTCCTGACCTTGCCCTTCCAGCTACAGTAGGCCTTTCCACACCGGGTCCTCTCCCAGCCTCCCTTATGTTCCATATTCATGTATATGAAAATTAAAAGCCCTGAGATTTAATTAGGGGGATGTGTTGGGAGAACGAATGGGCAGAGCTTGGTGGTCAGCCAAGGAAGCCTTGCAGGCTCAGGGGTGGGGCTGTCTGAACGTTCAAATGGAAGAGGACAGTGGATGTGCAGACCAATCACCCCATGAAAATGGAAGCTGGCTCCCATTCTTCCTTGGACACGAAGCTGAAATGCTTTTGCCTTAGAAGGTTATCATTTAAGAGCAAAAAAAAAGACCCCTCAGCCTTTTTTTAGCAACAGTCTTTTGAATATTGAGTTTAGTCATTCCAAAGAATTAAAATTCCAACTATGGGGAAGGGTCCTCGCATGAGGATTTGGTGGAGGGTGCTGGGAAAGCGTGCCGTGGGCACTGAAGCAAGCACGAACCTTTGTCACCTTGAAGCAGCAGCCTGCAAGCAACCGAGAGAGAGAGGTCCCAGGATAGCAGTGTCCCTTCTAAGTCTGTAAGTACTCATGAGGAAGCTATTTGCATTGAATTCTGGGCTCCTCTCACGTCAGGAGCCCAAGAGGCCTATAACATTTCTAGCTCCAGCTTGGCCAGTATGTGGCCACTGACCATGTGACCTCAAACAAGTCCCTTAACCTCTCTAGTCTCCACTTTAGGGCATTGTTATGAAAATTGAATGGGCCCATAATAATGTATTGACACCATCCCCAGCAGGCACATAAATGCTAACCCTTTCAAGTATCATATTTACTCTCCCATAACACTAGGTCAGGGTCATGCTCTGCAGATACCCCAGACAGGCACTGAGCAGGGATGGGGGTGGTGACTTTTCCTTGGACCCATCTCTTGACCTGTTTCCTCATCTGAAGAATGCAGGCAAGGATTACTGCCTGCTGCTCTGGGCACCATGACACCAAGAACAGGAAAATGCTTTGAGATCTGTGGCGAAGCAGGTGCATATTTTTACACTTGATTCAAGAGTGTGTTCCCTAGAGTCAGACTCATCATGCGTTCTAATCGTCTTTTAAGCAATTGCTTAACCTGTGTGCCAGTTTTTCATCTGCAAAACAGGAACAATAAAGGCAAACACTGTATGTGTTATTGAGAAGATTAAAAAGTATATGCTACACGTTTTTTTCTTGTGATGAGAATTCTGAAGATCCACTCTCTTAGCAACTATCAAATACACAATGAATGCTGTGTTATGAACTATAGTCACCATGCCGTACATTACACCCCCATGGCTTATTTATTCTACAACTGGAAGTTTGTACCTTTTGACCACCTTCACTTTTTTTCCAAAAGAAATTTGTAACTATGTGTGGCCACATCAGTGTTAACCAGGTTTATTGTAGTTGATCATTTTGCAATATACATGAGTATGGAATTATTACATTGTATGCCTGAAACTAATATAATGTTACATGGGAATTATATCTCAGTAGAATAAAAGTTATATGTCTATGCACAAAGGATAAAAAAAAGTATGTGCTAAATACTTAGAAGAGTGCCTGGCACATTGCAAACGTTTGTTAGTCCTGTTTTATTGCAGTTTTTGTCTTTATTGTTATCAATAGTAGCACATGCAATGATTGTGGCTGTATTTCCTCTTTTAGGGTTGCTTGTCCTAAAAGTTGTTCATGCTTATATATCATTGCCAGCGACCCAGCTCCTTATACATAACAATCTGACCATTGGAAAAGTGACATGGTTTCTCTTCCTCCATGGGTAGCTACCACTTGAACTAGGGGTTCTTTCCACACCACAGTCCTACAAGTCAGGCTTTACTGGTCTCATGTTTTAAAACCCAGGTGCTACAAGTCAGCATGAGGGCCTGCCTGTGCTTCCTGTTCATTTGGATTCATTTCCTGTTGTTGGGAGCAGGATGGTCTCATGTAACAGCAATAAAGGGGAATGAGGTTTCCCTTGCCAGGAAAATTCTGTGGGTGATGATGCCAGAGGCAAAAGTCCGTCCTCTGTACAGGGTCAATTCATGCAGAAACACTGATGAGCTGATAGGGTAAGGCTCTGATTCCTAAGAAAACATGTTGGCCCCAGCCAACAGGGCTGTTCTTCTAACAGGGAAGGCAGAACCACTTGGTTACAGACTATATCTGTTTCCCAATGCTGCTATAAAAAACGACCACAAACTTAGTGGCTTAGAATAACACAAATTTACTATCTCATGGTTTTGGAGATCAGAAGTCTCAAATCAAGGTGTCTGTAGGGTACATCCTTTCTGTGAGTTCTAGGGGAGAATCTGTTTCCCTGCCTTTTTCAGCTTCTGGGGGCACCAGGTGCTCCATAGCTTGTGGCCACATCATCCCAATCTCTGACTCCACCTTCACATGGCCTTCCACCGACCTTCTCCCTGTGTCTTTTCCTCTTCTGCCTTTTATAAGGACACTTGTCATTGGATTTAAGGTCCAGCCGGTTAATCCATAATGATCTCATCTCAAGATCCTAAACTTAATTACATCTGCAAAAACTTTTTTTCTAATAAGGTCACATTCACAGGTACTGGAGGTGAGGACTGGGATATAACTTTGGGGGGGGGGTCACCATTCAACCCCCCTGTAATTCAACAATTACAGAAGGAATTGTTGGGCACATGAATTAATGAGCAGGATATGTGTGTGCTCTTTAATAACCAGGACCCCATCCCATGGGGAGGTATGCATAAGGATGGTCTGTGGGCTGGAAGGACCGCAGGGCATCACCAGCTTGACCCTAAAGCTGAAGCTGAGTCCCTAGAGAAGTGGGTGTCAAAACAGCACACACCCTGGGTTTGGATGTGGGCAAAACATCTGGGAGCTGCCTTGGACTGGAGCAGCTGGACGGTTGGGTAACAAAGAGCAAGAAAGGAAATAGTACAGGGCCATGTCTAGGGGACTTGGGTGTGGCTGCATTGGAACAAGGGGGCCAGAGACAGGCTGAGATGGGCCCAGCAAGTGAGGACTGCTGAGGTGCAGGCAGGTGGGAAACCCACAGCCAGACTCTTCTACCTGAAATAGCCTGTCAGGGTTACTGGCCCAGCCCCACTTTACAGGTGAGGAAACTGAGGCCCAGGGAGAGACAACACTCACTCCCCCCTCAAACTACAATGGTCAATGTTGCAGCTGCAGCTGAGTCCTGGCTCTTTGCTCTTGGCCCTGGACCTTCCCTCTGTGTAGAAAGTGTCACTGTCTCCTGTGTTCTGGGGAGTCACAATGATGTGACCACATTACCCAGAGGGTCATCAGGCCCTGGGAGTGGTAGAGAACCTGACAGACATGATCAGAATTGAGTGCAGAGTTCAAGGGCTCCCTAAAATAAAGCTAACCAGAAATGTGAATATTTAGTGGGTGGGGAAAATTGATTTAATGCAGTCTTCTGATGGAGCCTGCTATTCTTTTAGATAAGAACTTCTTCACATACGCCTGTTGGAGCCAAGGCTTCAGGGTAGGGGTACCTTCCCCAGGAAGACTCTAAAAGGCAGAGGAGAAAAGAGAGGAAGAGGAGACAGCTAGAGGTGAGGGGACGAGCTGGGGAGGGACAGAGATGGAGCAGGGCTGGTGTGACGCTCCCATGGGGGACAGACAATGAAGACAGTAAAGAGAAGGGACAGGGGCACCTGGGGGTCTCAGTCAGTTAAGCATCTGACTCTTGTTTTCAGCTCAGGTCATGATCTCACAGTTCATGAGTTCAAGCCCCGTTTTGGGCTCTGGGCTGACAGTGCAGAGCCTGCTTGGGATTCTCTCTCCTCTCTCTCTCTCTCTGCCCCTCCCGTTTGCACTGTCTCTCTCTCAAAATAAATAAACTTAAAAAAATTGAAAAAGGAAAAAAAAAAAGAAGGGGCAGTTGCATGGTCACTGCCTTGCCTTGACGTACACCTGACCTCAGGGACCCTGACCTCCTCCTTCAGAGGAGCCTGCGCTGTTCAGTCTCTGGAGAGCTCCAAGGAGAGGCTTACTTTGGATGGCAGTCAGACAACACAAGCAGCAACAGAAGCAGCACTGGAGGCAGAGAAGGCCTTGAGCAGCCTTTGCCCAGACACCTGCAGACACGTGGTGGAGCCTGGGCTCCCCAGACTGTGCAGTGGGGGTGGGCTTGGGCCCATCTAGTCCAGTTCTCCTGAGGCCCCAGCTGACACTCCCCAGTAGCAGCCCAAAAGTGGCAATAATCGATAACAGCTGGGATCAAGGGGGACTTTGTCGCAGACAAGTTGTGCTTTTTAAATGTTTTTGTTGTCCCGTCTCTACACACAGCACTGAAATGGACACTTTCCCAGCCCACATCTCATCTTGGGCTCAGCACACTTCACCACACACAAGCACAGGGTGAGGGAGGGGAGCACACACATGCTCTGGTTCAGGTTCAGCTGGGCCGGCACTCACTACCTCCCTGCTCTCCTTGCCCCTCATCTGGGCTCAGGGCGAAAGCCCCCACACCGACCCCTCCTCTCACTCAGTGCCAGGGCCCCTCCTGCCTCCTTTCCTCCCTCCTCAGTCTCTCCACTCACTTCTGCACCCCAACCCCCCTTGGACACCTCCACCACAGACTACACCTCTATCGTGTTCCCCTCAGCCTTGTTTGTAAACTGGTCCTTCCCTGATCCCTCTACCCCCATGTCGCCATCCCTCCTCCCATTCCCTTCATTTGGCAGTGAATCCTCAGCACCAAGGCTGCCTTCAGCTCCCCTCCCACAGCACCCTGCCCTCAGGCTCGATCCCAGTGCCCTTCTGCTCAGCCCATTCTGGGATCCACTCAGCCCTGCTGACACAGGTGACCATGGAAGGTCCCACCCTTGTCCCAGGGACTCTGCCATCCTGATGCCATCCTCCCTCCCAGTGGCACCTTCCATGACTACCATCCCATCTCCCCACAATCTACTACACACACACATCTTCAACTTGCTCATCTCTTCCCTTACTGTGTATCTTCTTCCTCACTTGAGGACTCAAAATTTTGGAATAATTCTTGATTCTTCTTTTCCTATACCTGCCCTTAATATTCTGCCAGTCACCAAATCCTGTCCATACTTCATAAACATTGTTGCATTGAAGTGTTGATAAAACACCCTTGTTGTGGGAGTACAGAGTTCTGAGTTCTAGAACAAAGTCTAACACTGGCTATAGAACTATTTATGGATCTCGGTTTGCTTATCTGCGAAGTGGAGGTTTGGACTAGAAGAGCTTTACAGACTCTGGTAAACACTGCTGGTTACCCATTTAACATCCTTTCTCTTTGTGTTCCTTGGAAAAATCATGCTTCTGTCCTGCATTGTAACATGCTCCCTGAGTGGCCAGTCCTGGCCTAAGGGTGACATATGCTGTGCCCTGCAGGTCCTCCTGGTCCCAGAGTCACCAGCCATGTGTAAGCAGCCAGTCCTCCGGGCAAAAGATGCAAAAGCAAAGGCCTCTGCTTGTTTGATGTCTCTGTGGGAAGACAGTAGCCTATGTTTAGACACTCAGAACCTGCGGGGCTGGACAGAGACTGAGGTCCACAGGGTCCCAAATCCTATTTCACTCAGAGACCTGGATATTACTATGAGAGTCTCTCTGCCGTTGAGCTCAATCTGGGCCCATATAGAAGAATCTCCTACCAATCCTTCTGGAACCCGAAGGACAGAGTTCAGGACAAGCTTGCAGATGTGACAGATGCTCTGTCCCTTGTTCTCCTTTGTTCCAGGTTTAGCTGGACCTTCAGCTATCAGGATGGAACTGGTTTCCAGACCCCACCTCATACTGGTCCTTGAAATAGTACCAAACATTGCAGTCCTCCATGCCTGCACATAGTGGCATTTAATTTTCCCACACCAGCCTCTTGATAAAGATACTCTGCGTAACTGTTTCATGGCCTCCCTGACACTTTGCATGGCATTCAGTGCCAGGATGAGAATTTCCCAGCTGTCCATGGACAATCCCTCTGGGAATGCTCATTACATGGAGGCGTGGGCCCTCTTCTCTTCTGATCTTAACCTGAACTCAGGAATATGGACTGGAGAAAGCCATCTAGACCAGGAATACTCAAAATAGTCTTTGAGGCGCTGAGTGGAGACATTCCCCTCTGCTGGGCAAACTCCCCGGCACAAAGGGCTCAGTGATTGTTAGGAGCTCCTCTGTCCATCCCTGCCTCCAGCTCCACTAACTCCAGCTTCCCAGCAGGACCACAAGTGGGCTTGGCCCATCTACGGACCACATGTACAAGCCTTTCTCCAATCCAGGGGCAACTCTCCCTGCACCATCCCTCAGAGGCAAAGTGAAAATACCACTCTGTGCTGTGTCGTTAGCAACTGTTTATGGGAACTTCGCATTTGGGGGTATTCGAAGCCCCAGTACAGTGCTCTCACAGTTCTTTCTGGCATCAGACAGTCCGAGAACCAGGTAAGCATTCAACTTACAACTACTTAGCAGCAGTAGCCCAGCTGTGTGGGAAGTCACTGAAGTTCCTCTCAGGGATCTTCTCCCCAAAGGGAGCCGGGCTGAAGGAGGGAGGGGAAGGAAGCTGAGATTTGGCCACAGCCACAGAAGAAACACCTTGAGTGGGGCTGGGGGAAGCTCTGCCATGTGGGGAGCCCCAAGCAGCTGGCACTGAAGACCTAAGGAGGAAGGAATGATCTCTCCCCACATAGAGGCCAATCAGCCTTGAAGTAGCCCTGTGACTGCCCTTAAGCCAAATTGCTCTGTGCATACAATATGGCGGACCCCACTCTTTGTCTCCAGCAGAGCCCCCTGGAGATGCCTTCTGGAAGTTGAGAGGTGCTGACCCACCTGAGGGCTCAGTCGCCATTTTCAGACTCTCCACTAGAGGGCAGCTCTGAGCGGGGGCAGGGCTCTGCTGCTCCTCTTGGGAGCTCCCAGGGCCTCCAAGGATCAAGGCTCTGGAAGGAACACCCAGATTAGTGGAGGATAAGGGAGGTACTCCCATTCCCTCCACCGTAGTACATTCTGGGTTCCCCATAAATCAGCTCTCAGAGACCACATGAATGACCCAGCACCCTCCATCTGAGGTCACAACAAGCTGACCTCACACCCAGATGGCCTGGCCTGGTCTGGGGTGAAGACAGAGCCGAGGGTGCAGCTGAGATGTGCAGAGGCATGTCAGAACCACCCATGCAGCCCCTGAATGTCCCTTCCAGCTCTCTCAAGTGGTCTGCTTCTCTCAGAACCACGGGGGAGACAGGGAGGGTTTTAAGGGGTTGAAATTTTGCTTATCCCTAGCTAAGAATCAGGAGGTAGGGCCTAGAGCCCTTTTTAAGAAGACAGATAAAAATGTGGCACGGGCCTGGGTACTGGCTTAGCCAAGCTATTAGAAGAAACCCCAATTTGGAGAATACACAAAATCAGGGCTGCTTTGGTCAGTGGAGGGTAAACAGACTCCCATCCTCCGAGTAGCCTGTAACTACCCACTCTCTCCAGTTCTGGCTTCGAGCAGTCACTGAAGCACCTCTTGGAAAGGCTGAGAGTCTCAAGGATACAGTTTGGAAATCACCAGGCAAGTCTTGCTAAAGGCCATCCCTGTGCCTAGTCATAAGCCCAGGCAGCCCCAGGCCAATGCGCATGGGGGAATAACCTCCTGCCAGATAAAGGGAAGGGGGTTAGGAAGCAGGAGGGACACTCCTCACATCGGGGCAGCCCTTCTGTTTATAAGACAAGCTGCGTCATCCCCAAAAACCCTAGGAAAAAACCTCTGACCTTCCAAGTAGGTTCCCGATGGGCAAAATGAACAGCTCGGGGTCTCTGAGCATGAGCCCCACTGCTCCCATGACTGTCACAGCCTCAGCCAGAGACAGCCTCAGACACAAGGACTCCTTGAGGCCAAGATACAACCTCGCCTGCCTGGCCCAGCCCCAAGTACCATGCCTGTGTGGTGCAGGACGCCAAAGGAGGCAGGAGTGTGCTTCAGCTTGGGAGGCAGGGGCCTTGCACTGGGCAAGTCCCTTGGGCTCAGAGACACTGTTTTGTCACATTTTTTAGTAAAGACTGAAAGGAGCATTTTACACTGTCCTAGGGGAGTCCCTAAAAAGGAAGCAGATCTTTTTTTTTTTTTTTTTTGGATGAAATTAAAAGGCTTTGCTTTTTTTATTTTCTCCTTTTAAATATCTTTGTTTTCCAATTTTATTAGCATGAACTACACATTTGGAAAGATAAGAAACCCTGTGGATCCTTTTCAGAGAATCCCTACAACACAGAGTAAAAGAAAACGATACGAGTCAGGGGTATGAGCCATATTGGGGTATGAGTCAGGGGTATGAGCCATATTGGGGCTCCCTGGGCCTGGGGTCCTCCATGGTGGCTCTAGACCCTCCCCTCTGTAGAACGCCTCCTTCAACCCAAGGGTGGGAACTGTCGCCTCCCCTGCAGAATTCTGGCCCCAGAGTTCATCTCGGGGAGCATTTCTGGCAACCGTCTTCCCCTGTGGTCCAACCAGCAAGGCAGGCAAAGCCCACACCTCTGTGGCTGCAGCCAGTCCCAACACGACTATGCTGACCAGCCACCCTCCTGTGTCCTGTGCAAAGCTCAGAGGTTCCAGGACTCCAGGGCAAACTCTGCCCCTGGCCGCCATCCCAATACCTCTGCCCAGGTTCCACAGGTTCTGTAAACCTCATATACATGAAGTTTATTTTCAATTAGGGAAAAATAAAGAGAATGGTCACTGTGCCCCTGACTAACCATGTCACAAAAATGCTTCTGTGCAGCCTTTCCAAAATTACTTCTAATTGGTAGAAATCATCCCTGGATGATTGGTTCATTCTGTCAGCTGGTATTTACTGGGTTCCTGCCATGTGCCTGGTACACAATGCTTGCAAGTGAATTGATTTAGACCAACAGCCCTGGTGCAGGAGTAAGAAGGTGAACAAGACATTGTCCTTGTCTTCAAAGAGTTTAACGTCTGTAGAGGGAGATAGATAAGGCGACGTGGAGGAGGGCGGGCCTGGAAACATGGTGACAGAGCTTGTGGGGAGTCACAGCCCCATTCATCAATGGACCGTTTCTGTCCACAAGCTTCCAAACCACACACATTCTTGCACCCCGTCCCCAGCCCTGCACAGTTAGATCTCAAGGGGAATAGAGTATTAGGGCCACGAGGAGCCTCACTTCCCTTGGGTCTCCCCTGGTGCCCAAATTCTCTGGAACCCAAATCTCAAAAAGGAAGCAGATCTTAAAATATACCTAGCAGCAAACATACAAACAATCCCCACACATGTGCACATATAAACCTCACAGATACAATATGAGATACACATGAGTGTGTGGCTTACGTACATTTGTGGCCCACATTACAGTGCCCTGAGGCAGTATTGCAAAGTGGTCAGGTGGGTGGATCCTGGGCCAAGAGCACTCTATTACTGTCTAGCTCTGTGTCCTCAGTTAAGTTACTCCACCTCTCTGAGCCTTTGCTTTCTCCTTTGTAAAACTGCATGTGTCAGAACCATCTACCTCCAAGGCTTATTATGAGAGCTGAATGGGAAGATGGTCTGCAAAACCCTAGCCAGAGATCTGTGCCTGGCCATGTGCGTGGACACCCAGGACAACAGTGTTGCACAGGGGACTCTAGAAACCAGGAGGCGCTCACTCACTCTAAGTGTTGGACCATGGCCTGGGCAGCCATCACTGCTTTTAGGCCAGTTTTCCCACTGCAGTTTTCCCTGAGGAATGAGGGTCCACAGCCAGTGTGAGAAGACCTGAAGCTTGGGGACTATCAGAGGGATGGAGCTGGGCACTTTCCAGCCTGCTTGCCGCCTGCCTGGAAGAACCGGCAGGGAGTTAATGACAAGTCCTCGTGGAGGAAGGCACTGACTGCAAGGAGACAATGCGGGGAAAGAGCCGGGATAAATATAGAGAAAGAGAAACTGTAAATAGAGCAGTGACAGATGCAAAGGGAATGAGCAGAAATGGCCTGTGTAGAGAGAGCAGCTTAGGAAGGCCGTGGAGAGACAGACAGCCAACCGACAGACAGAGAGAAGGACCACTGTCCAGGGCCATGGGCTTGAGTAACCACACAGGCACAGCCGCCCACAACTGAGGACGACGGGGAACAAAGGATGGAAACACAGAGCCCCAGCCGCCCATGACCTCTGTGCCCACTTCCTGCCTGGACATCCCAAGGGCCTTTCTCTCTGGGCACTAAGTTTCTGCCAGGCCTCTGGCTACCAGACCCGATTCGTGCCCGGGCAGTGGCAAAGCCTGGCGGGGGCAGGCAGGAGGGGGCAGCGCAGGTCACCAGCAAGCCCAGGCAGGAGGAGAAGGAAGAGACGGCTCTTCAAAGAGCTCAGTCCCCGTGGGGCCATGGGCAATCACCAAGGACCTTTACTTGTCAGCCCTGCATTCTAATGACTTTAATGAGACCTTGCGCAATTTTCTCCCTGGAGAAGGTGCTTTTCTTCTGTGATTCCTGGCCCTGTGAGGCTACACCTCTTTCCTGTCCTGGCTTCACCTACTCTGTGGGGGAGTATGGTAGAAATTCTTTCTGTCTTATTTTTATGATTGTAATTAATTTTTTCCAAGGGGGATAAATGAGCGCACTGTCCAAGTACCTAATCATCTGCCATCCCTCTGGTGATTCACCCAGAAGCGTAGCTGGCTGATGTCCACCACTAAGGAAGGGGGGGTGAGTGGGGGAGGGTGGCTTCCAGCTCCTTGATGGGAGAATGGTGGCCATGTCGTGTGCTCACAGACATACATGTTGACTGTTTACCTCTGGCACTGGGATGGTGACATCTGATATGGCCTCTGCTCTGGGAACCTGTGCCCAATGTCCACACACAAGGTGTTGTTGGGATGAGGTGACTTACCTTAAACTATGTCCCCTTGTGGGTTCCCTGGTTCCTTCCTATATTTCTGAGCATTTTTCTTCGTTTCTTTTATTGATTAGTCTTTTTCCACTTGCCTTTAGATGTCAGGGTTCCCCAGGTGCCACTCTGGCCCTCTTCGCACTGTGAAGCCCTAACTCAGGAAATTCATTCACCCTCAGGACCCACTGCACAAGAACACCAGCCCCTAAGCCAGGCCCAGAGGAGCAGAGAGGAAAGACCAGCCAGTGCCCTCAGGTTGCTCAGCCTTCCACGAGAGCAGCTAGAAACAAAGCAACAAGAAAATCGATGAGCTCTGTGCTCATGGGCTATAAGAAGGGCTGAGGGAGCCCAGCACTTTTACCCTTATATGGTAAATGAGTATATATCATAGAACCTCATAGTGGTGTTGAGGTGGTTAAGCAGAAGAAAGTACTCACAATGGTGCCTGAGAAAATAAGTGCTCAGTAAGTGAAGACGCATGTGGCGGCCTGAGCCACGGATGAGCCCCACTTCAGTGTGCAGCTCACACCTTCCCCTATGGTTGCAGGCGAGCACAGCTATCCCTCCCCACAGACCAGTCCCTGGGGCATCCAACAGGCACTGCAAATCTGACAGATCCCAACGGAGTGCACCTCCCGTCCCCTACTGTGTTCGCCGTGGTGACAACAGCACCATTCAACCATGGGACCGGTTGTCTCAGCTACAACCCAGGAGCCATCTGCACTATCACAGTGTCCTGGGAACTCTGGCGAGGTCAGGCCAAGGCATGAAAACCCCTGGACTAAAAGTTAACAAGATAAACATTGAATCCTCACAAAATCCGTTCCCATATAAGCCATTCCAACTCATAGGTATATCCCCCGAAATAACTGAAAACGGATACTCCAACAAATCTTTGTACACAAATACTTATAGCAGCACTAGTCACAACAGCCACGGCAACAACCCAATGTTCATCAGTGGATGACTGGATAAATGCAATGGGGTGTATCTACACAGTGGAATACTATTCAGCCATAAAAAGGAACCAAGTACCAAAACACACCACCCACAATGCGGATGAACCTGGAAACTACGCTAAGTGAAAGAGGCCAGACACAGAAGGTCACATATTAAGTGATATGTCCAGAGTAGGCAAATCCACAGAGATAGAAAGTGCACTGGTGGTTACTAGGGATTGGAGAGAAGGGGAAACGAGAAGTCACTGCTTCATGAATACAAGGTTTTCTTTTGGAGTGATGGAAACATTTTGGAACCAGATAGAGGTTGTGGTTGCACAACATTGTGAATGTACTAAATGCCACTGAACTGTTCACTTTATGTGGTTGGTTTTATATGATATGAATTTCACCTCAATATTTTTAAAGGAGGCTATAAGGTTTTCTCTGGAGAATCTGTTGATCTTGGACATAGACCCCTTCCTGTTATCAGAATAGGAACACCAGCAACTTCCAGACAAGACTGGCTAGAGTGTGGACACTAAGTGGGGAAGACAGAGCTTACAGAAAGTCCCTTTGTCCACTAGAACCCTCCTCAGATGAGCTGGCCTCCCCCCTACTGCCCTCATGAGGAGGATGCTGTCTTGTCAGTGTAGAATTGGGAGCCCTGGGAAAGAGAAGCTTGCCTGTGTGGGGGGCAGACACCAGCACTGAGGCCTGACCCCAGCAGCTCAGATGCTCAGAGCAGCCTTGCAGCTATCTGATCTTCAGAGCAGAGGGCAACTCCACCCCATCCCATGAGCTGCTGAGCCAGAAGATCAGGAGAATCCTGCTGCTCTGGGCTCAGGACTACTGGGTGGTAGCCCCACTAGCTACCTGGAAGTTCCCAGGGTCAGGAGCAGGGAGGATGGGTTCTGGAGGTGCTGGGGCTGCTCCTCCAGAAGCTGCCTATAGGACATTTATTAGCAGTGGGGGGAAGGGCTCTGGCCAAAGCGACAGGCCAGAGACCAGCCGGACGCCCCTCTCCATCATGCCTTATAGCCTTGGTGAATGACTGGCCTGGTCTTGGACAAAAATGCTCCTACTGGAAGGAGTCCCAAAGGGCCCACACACTGGGACTGTTGGCCAGGGGAATCCTAAGGCTGACTCAGTCCTAGAGCATTGCAAGCTGCAGGATTCTGGGAAAGCAGCAACCCAGGCAAAGCAGATGAAATGGTAAAGTGTCATTTGACTGAGTGGGGCACTTGCTTCTAAGTGCCCCTCTCTCCAAAGCCAAGCTGCCATCCACCAGCAGTTGGTAGCATGGGCTGAATGAACCTACCATAGGGCATCGTGACCCATCAGTGGCTTGGGACACTCAACCTCCCACAAGTGAGGCCCAGAGCTGGAAGCTTGGGTCTGTCTCCTCTTACTTTACGCCTTTCTGCCTAGCTCTCCTGGCCTCTGGATTTCAGATGGAGATCTACTTTCTGCTTGTCTCTAATTTTGTTTTGTCATCCCTCTTTACCTCCCTTATGGCACTTTTCCTCTCTTTGAACCATTCCTGTTGCTCTTCTAAGTAGGTGGGGAAGGAGGTAGAAGGAACAAAGGGAAGGAAGGTGTGCACCTCTCCATACAATCCCCCTAGTTGGACACATGGACTCCTGGTCTGGAGATTTTGAGATGATGATAAGATCCACTTGGGTTTTTATATTATTTTTCCCCCAAACAACTTAAGTCCTGTTGATTCTCCATTTCTCCTTCCCATTCCCCTCTCCCCATCTCCAACTCCCCCCCAACTGCTTTGGGGGCGCTTCCAGCTCTCCACTGAATCTGTGGCAGCCAAAAGCCTTCTGACCCACCTACCTCTCTCTCCCAGAAAACCTCTGAGCATTTCACTTCCGCACTTCACACCAGCATCAGCATCCCCTGGGAACTGGTTAAAAAGCAAATTTGCAGGACACATCTCAGACCAACCAATTCAGCAACTCTGGGGCAGGGCCCAACAATCTGTGTTTTAACAAGCTCTCCAACTGTTTGTGATACCTGCTGAAGTTGAAAACCACTGACCTACTTAAAAGCTTCAGTGGTTCCCACTGCCAGACCCAGATTCCTTGGCATGGTACCCGGAACCTCTGGGACCGACTCCCTGCCCATCTTCTGAAGCCCGCTTCCTCCTTCCCACCCTCTACAGTCATCCCTGTCCCCAGCACACCTTGCTTCAACTCCTCCCACCTGCCTACGGCTCCCTGGACAGGGGCTGCTGCAGGCCCCTGTGCCCTGTCCCCTCACACTAAGAGACCTTCTCCTCTCCCCTCAGAGCACACTGGCCACTCCTTCTCTGGATGTCCCCTCCAGCCTTGCCTCACCTACAATCCTACTACTTAATAGCAGCCTGTCCCTCTCTCTCTTCCTAGACTATGAGCTCTCTGAGGGCAGAGCCACAAGTTTGCCCTTTTGAAGCCCAGCACTTTGTATACACATGGCACCTGATTCCGAAGCCTCAACGACTTAAGCACTGTTCCCTGGGCTGTCACAACTTCCCTGGACACACACTGCCACACGGGGGTGGCTGTTTCACTTCACTCCTGGGTTTGCTATTCCTCCAGAGATGTTGCTGGGCCCCCAGATGATGCAGAGCAAGTTTCCCACAGCTCTTCCAGACCCGTGCTCTTATTAACATGTCTTCTGGGGGTGCCCAGAGTATGTGGGAAGAAGTAGGGAGTTGGAGTCCAAGCACCTGTGTTTGTATCCTGGCTCTACCACTTTCTAGCTCCATGACTCAATGTTTTCACCTGTACAATGGAACTGCACATCTAAGTTCAGATAAGTGTATAAGTGTATGTCTTAATTTGAGTCCACCCTGAAAGCAGAGCCTTGAGACAAGGACTTGGATGCAGGTCACTTATTTAGAAGGTTATCCCAGAGAGTGGGAGAAAAGATTTGGGGAGAGCAAGTCAGGAAAGAGGGAACACCAACATAACTATTGCTGTAGGTAATCGGGCCTTCATCCTGCCGGAACCTCTGAGAAGCATACGAGAAGCATGCAGAATGCCCCCTTAAGGCTGTCCACCCAAAGCACGGGAAGTGGTGCCACTCATCACACCTCCCATCTGCCACTGGTTAAGGACTGACATGGCCATTAACTCCCCACTCCCTCCTCCAGACTATCCTTCTGAGGTGCTCTTGTTGGCAGATATGTGGGTTTCTGAAGCTTCAGGGAATGCCTGAGGCAGAGAAGCGGAGAGGTGCAAGGTGCACTTGAGGTGGGACTGAGCTCATGTGGAACTTTCCACCACAGCTGCAGCTGAAATCAGAGGTGGGCCAAGGGAATGTGAAATGGGACCCTAAAAGCATCTGCTCCAGTCTGTGAACACGCACTCCCGTAGAACGCCATGACCACCTTATGGGGCCCTGTTCCTTTGAACTGAGATTGTTTAGTTGTCCGTGTCTCCACTTGACAGAGATTTGCTTGAGGGCAGGGACTCTGTCTGTCTTGCCCATCACTGTATCCCCAATGGAGAGAGAGCTCTGCACACAAACATTCTCAAAACCATTTATTTGATGAATGCCTGGAATGAAAGTACCTCTCACGTAATAGATACCCAAGGCATCAACTGCAACACTACTCAGACTTACTGAATCAAAGGAGAGAATGCACCATCTTCTTACCAAGTTGCAGAGAATCACTATCCATTCAAGATGGAGTAACAGAGACCAGGTTTCCCCTCTGACCTGAAACAACTACAAGCCCAGACAACCTATAGGAAACATGGTGCTCAAGACATTGGGCGGCAAAGAAGGGTTATCCCTTACAAACGGGAAACAAATGAGGTGAGCCCTGTGACTGCCCCAGTTTAATGCTCATGGAAAGTTTCCAGGCAGCAGTGAGAAGAGGAGATGATGGGGGGAAGGGGGAAGGGGAGGTATAGGATTGAGGGGCACATTACAAAGGGACATGAGGAAACATTTTAGGGTGATGGATATGTTCACTACTTTGATTATGGAGATAATTTCATAGGTATATACATATGTCAAAACTTATCAAATTGGGGGCGCCTGGGTGGCTCAGTTGGTTAAGCGTCTGACTTCGGCTCAGGTCATGATCTCACGGTTTGTGAGTTCGAGCCCCATGTCAGGCTCTGTGCTGACAGCTCAGAGCCTGGAACCTACTTTGGATTCTGTGTCTCCCTCTCCCTCTGCCTCTCCCCTACTTGTGCTCTCTCTCTCTCTCTCTCTCTCTCTCTCAAAAATAAACAAAATGTAAAAAAAAAAACAAAAACCCTACCAAATTGTTTGCTTTAAAC
Organism: Lynx canadensis; assembly: GCF_007474595.2. NCBI lineage: Eukaryota > Metazoa > Chordata > Mammalia > Carnivora > Felidae > Lynx > Lynx canadensis. The sequence continues at coordinate 30,652,729 of NC_044311.2, read as the reverse complement.
TATGCCACTTTACTGAATGTAATTATACTTCAATAGGCTTTTTTTTTTTGATAGTTGAGGGGACTGGTATTTCTGTTAAGGTAATGAAGAATAATCTACATTATAAAAACACATGCAGAAACTCATTAAAGAGTGTATAAGTAATCAATATCTTTCTGGTAGGATGCTTATCTCTCTGATTTTTGACAAATGATCTCTGTCCAAAATTTGTATCCAGTTTCCAGTGAGGGTTCAGGATTTTGAGAGCAGGCCTAGACAACCAGAAACACATTTATAAGCTCCACATGAGTCTCTCCCCCATCCGCATCTTGAGCCAGTTGCCATAAGAGGGGCACATCCAGCTTACTAGGCCACCTGCCAGCCTCTTTTCCTCTAGAGCTTTAACCTTGTTGCCCACATTCCACTGCCTCCGCCAGAGAAGCCCTAGGAGGCTCCTTCCCACAGCTTCCCTGCCACACCTGGATCATTACTGCCACCTTCCTGAGCTCTCTGTCATTTGATCCTCTCTGCATCCACCCACCACCCCGCTCATGAACCACTCAGGTTCCCACTCCAAGGGTGGAGCCACTGGTCCCTCCACTGATCACTCAGCCCCTTGCTTCCCCCTGGGCAAGGAGAAGGAGGAGGCCCCTGCAGAGCTGTTCGGGCCCCTAGTAAAATTATTCCTCCCAATTTACCACCTATTTACCTAGCAGAGTAGCTTAAGTTCTTAAAGACACAATTTTTTCCATTTGCTCTTATACCCACCTCCTCCCCAGAATCCAAAGATGTCCCTAGGGAGCTTTGCTGGCACGTATTCAAGCTTAGCCTGGTGCTCCCTTCTCTGCAGGACCTGAGGCTAAGTCCGGCCACTGTGCCAAATCCCTTCTGTATTAAGGTGATCTTTTTTCCCCCTCAGGGCCCTGTTAGGCTTCTTGACAACCTGGCATCAGTCTGCACGGTACACTCCCTCCTCACGCACACACCCCCTAACACACAGCAAATCTACCATCAAGCTATAGATAATTGAACCTCAATAGAGGACAGGGCTCTGATTATTTCCCAATGGGATTGTGAGCCCAGTGAAAGTCAGCATAGGTGGGTGTTTGAGGCTGGGTGAACATCACACTCCACTGAGGACCCACACAGGCTCATACTAATAGTTCAGGATGGTGGCTCACCTGGGTGGTCAGTCGGTTAAGCATCTGACTCTTGATTTCGGCTCAGGTCATGATCTCATGGTCATGAGTTGGAGCCCTGTAAGGGGCACCAAGCTGGGCATGGAGCCTTCTTGGGATTCTCTCTCTCCCCCTCTGCCTGTCATGCATGCTCGCTCTCTCTCTAAAATTTAAAAAAAAAAAGTCAGGATGGCCCACATAAAGCACTGCAAAGAGTACCATGACTTCCAGGCTCTGTCTCCTACTCCAACACCTTCTTGGAGGGAATGGTAGGGGAAAAGGGGGCACTATGGGAGACAAGATTGTTAACTGCAGGGGATTGTGTTAGAACATCCTAGATCCTGGGGAAGGAGAACTTGTGTTGTGGCTGGAAGTTTGATGGAAGTGTGTCAGAAGGGAGAGTCTGGGAGAATAATGAAAGAAGCAGCCTTTGCCAAGTTCCTATTAAGGCAGATACGCTCAGCTTTCAGGCTTCGTGTCAGGACTGAGTGAAGAAAGACTGGTGGGATGTCATGGCTGTTGCAAACTGTTGCATCCTATGACATTCCTGACGGGACAAGAAGCCTCGGGTCCACTCCAGCGGCTCCATGGTAAGCCCAGTAGTACCAGGTGCTCACGGTGTGAAGAGAATTCTAACCCAAACAGTTCCAGGAGCTCTAACAGCCCCCTTATCTCCGTTCGCACGGCCTGGCCCGAATCCTCACCCCTCATGTGGGTTCCCGCACCAAGATTTCTGCCTCCGGTCCTGGACCCTCCGGCCAGCCCTGTCCATTCTGCCACCAGGGAGAGTTTTCTAAAACAATGGTACCCGCCTTTCGTGCAACGCGTTGCGGAAACACGCGGTGCCGGCCCCATGCTGCTCTTAGTCACATCTCCTGGCATCTCCCACCCACCCAGGCCCATGTACCTACCCCTCGGGACTCGTCACCATCCACTCCACACACCAGACCCTCTCATCCTCTGTGTTTCGGGGGACGGAGACGGTGGAGTTGCAGGAGAGAGGAAGAATGGCAGATGGAAGGAGGCCCAAGTTAAGGACGGCTGAGGCAGCGAGGACAGAGTGGCAGCCGACTGCTGGCGGGCCGGAAGCGAGAGATGAACGTTGAAGGACATCCTATCCTCGGCCGCCACCATCTGAATTAAGTAGGAAATGGGATCAAAATCCGCGTCCCCTTGGAGCGCGCGTGCACGCCCGCACGCGCACGCGCACTCCTAGGCGCACGCTCCACGGTCACATGCTTACCGTCTCCGGCTTGTCTCTCTATGGTCCAGTGTGAGCCTCCATGAGCAGAAACGCAGACGTCCTGAGCATCCCTTAATGGGGGCAAGTCTGAGGACCCCCCTGGGGTCTAGGAAGTGCAGCAGAAGGGAACAAACCATCCCAAAAACATAAAAACACCCGTATTTAGTTTATGATACAATTTTCATTCCTAAAACCATAGAGGAAATAAAGGGCTATTTAATAATTTGCCCTCAGACAATTAGAAGAACTCCTATCACACACCAAAACATACCCAGATGGGTTTAATGGAAACCCAAACCATGATATAACTGGGGAAAAAATAGGTAAATGTCTTTCCTAAAAGTCATTTGGTGGTGAAGCCTTTCTAAGCATGGAGCAAAGGCAGAAAGCATAAAGAAAAATGATTATCAGATTTGACTAAGTGAGAATTACAATCCCCATTTTGCAGATAAAGAAGCTAAGGCTAAAAAGGTCAGAGAGCCAGCCATTGTGGATGCTGACAGCCAATATGCACCTGAGACACATTTCCCTACCACATGAAAGTCTTCCAAGGCCATGAATCAGCATCTCAACTCTATGTCCCCTGGGGTCCGGCAGCGGGGAGGGAAGCAGAAGGCACTGTGTGTAGGTGTGTGAGGGAGAGACCTTGGAGAGAGGGAGAACACACACCCCAGCTAAAGAAGACAGTGTCCCCGTGCCCATGAACAACCCTGAACCCAGGCCAGGGAGGGACTCCCTGCCAGATCTCCAGACCTCCTGCCTTGTATGTTTACAGAAGGGGGAAAACAAAGCAAAGACCAAAATAGCCAAGTCTCCAGGCCAGACTGACGGCCTGTGTCCTCTGTGTTAGAGCTGCATGAAAACCTGCCCTGTGATGCAGAGCGTGGAGGCAGGCATGGAGGGGCAGAAGTGGAGGCCACTGAGACTGAGGGAGCCGCTTCAGTACACAGGCACCGCACGTCTGTTCAGAGGGGTTTCATGTTACCGCGTGAAACTGGGAGCTGCCCTCAGCTTACACCCACCAGCCTGCCCACCACCTTTCTTCCTCAAATAGCAGAGATGCTTGATGAGTAACATCCAAATAGGAACCAGTACAGGATGTCTGCCTCTGTCCTCCAAAAAGCAAGGTGAAAGGAACAAAACGGGCTGGAAGAGTTTGTCAAATATGAACTTATGTGTGTCCCCCTGGTGCTCTGGGATGTACCTATATGAGCCTCTTCCTTAAGTTCAGCCCTCATGCTTGAGGAGAGTTAACTTGAAGGGACCAGAAGGCAAAGGAGTCAGTCTTAATTTTGAATTCTACATCAGTGTTCCTCAACTTTCACGTGCAAAGGAGTCACCTAGGCACCTCGTTAAAGGGAAGATTTTCATGGCTCTGGGGTGGGCTGAGTTTCTGCAGTTCTCACAAGCTCCCAGGATGCTAGTTGGCACACCACATTTTGAGCGGTGAGGATCTAAGGTCCAGGACAGGAAAAACGGGAAAGAATATGTGATCCACCCTGACTTCCAAGACAATTAGTGAAAGGGAGAGGGGAGAGCAAGATAAACCCGGGAGAAAACTAACTTGATCATGATGTTTTTCCTACTTGCTGTTGGATTCAGATTTCTAGGATTCTGTTTAAATTTTTAATCTATTTTCTTCAGTGCTATTGTTTAATCAATAAATGTCCTCTGTTGAAGGACATTTTTGTTGTTTCCAGTTTGGGGTTATTACAGATAAAGGTGCTGTAAACATCCATGTGTAGGTTTTTATGTGAATGTAAGTTTTCATTTCCCTGAGACCAATGTCCAGGAGTGTGATGGCTGGGCCTTATGGTAAATACATATAGAGATGGCTTGTTTTCCAACTCTCATATCTTTAAGTGTTCACTCTTACCCAGTTGCATTGGCTAATGCCTCAAGGACAATGCCACCTCACACAAAGATAGTGGGCATCTTTGCCTTAGTGGGAATCCCTCTAGTGTTTCCCCATTGAGTAGTACCCTGGCTTTAGGATTTGAGTTTCATGCTAAGGAAGTAATCGGTTCCCCAGGGCCATAACAAAGTGTCACAAACTGGGTGGCTTCAAGCAACAGAATTGGTTTTGGAGGCGAGAAGCCTCAAATCAGGGTTGGCAAGGCCATGCTCCCTCTGAAAGCTGTCTAGGAGAATCCTTGCTTGCCTCTTCATAGCTTCTGGTTTGCAGGCCAGAGCATACACTCTCTGCCCCCATTGTCACGTGATATCTTCCCTTCTCCTTCCACGTCTCTGTGTCTCTTCTTATAAGGACACTGTCATATAGGAGTAAGGGCCCACCCTACTCCCATGTGACCTCATCGTAAGTAATTATACTGGCAAGGACCCTCTGCCTTCTTTTGTATGTTTTTCTTGAGAGGAAGAGTGGAAACTTAATTTTCTTATGCACTGAAGTAATTTCATAGTGTTTCTTGGAAGCCCTGAGGACTTTTCTTTATCTATAAAGTCTAATAGGTTATGTCTCAGATTTGAGATGTGATCGTTCTGGGACAAATTTCTAGGCAAATGTGTTCGGAGACAATTCTCCACAAGTCACTCATGTTTCTGTATATATTTTGAGTGAGGCGCTGACTGCCCTTCACTCCAGACTATCTTTTCGAGGAAGTTTGTATCGCAAACAGCCTCAGAAGGTAGAGACAACCTCCAGGACAAAGAGAAGAACATGCTTATGGTCAACATAATGAAGCAAAGGGAAGGGATGTTTCATGCCCATTATATAAAATTCAGGTCAGTGGAGCCTGGGTGGTTCAGTCAGTTAAGCATCTGACTCTTGATCTCAGCTTAGGTCTTGATCTCAGGGTCATGAGTTCAAGGCCCTGACTGGGCTCCACACTGGGTGTGAAGCCAACTTAAAAATAAAAAATTCAGATTCCCTAAACTCAGAATTTCTCTCCTATAACATTGTATGTACAGATATCAGCCATCCCTCTGCCCATCACCCTTGAACACTAGAGCTTAGGGAACCAATATAAAAATGACAATACACTGGGTACTACCATTGCTGTGAGCAATGTATTATCTTTACCCTCTGGTCTAGGAGGCTCATGTTTTCTACTAACATCCATAAAACTGGCAAGCTAACATCAGCTTACAAGTAGGATAAAATATAAGACTCTTCCCAGTGCTTGACAATATAATGGGCCATTTTAATAAAGTTATTTAATTTTCTCTTATTTTTGGAAAGTTTCCTTGAATACAGTTTTAAATATTTATTTTGTTCCTTTGTTTTGATCTTTTCTTCCAGGAACTCCAAATACGTGTAGACTGAACCCTCTTTGCCCATCTTCCATTTCAATCACTTTCTCCCAGAAGCATTTCACTTCTTTCATTATTTTATTTTTATTGTTTTGGTTGGTTTTCTGCCTGTCTTCAGTGTTTTTTTTCACTTCAATATATTCCTTCTTTCACACGTTCTAATTTATTCTTTATTTCTGAAATTGCGTTTCCTTTTTCTTCAGTTGCCTTCCTGAGTTTGGTCAATGTTTATTGCATTTTGCTCATTTCTGTTGTTTTTTTTTTTTTTAAGTTTATTTATTTATTTTCGAGAGAGAGAGAGCAAGCAGGGGAGGGGCAGAGAGAGAGTGAGACGGAGAGAGAAAATAGCAACAGGCTCTGCACCATCAGCACAGAGCCTGATGTGGGGCTCAAACTCTTGAACCGTGAGATCATGACCTGAGCTGAAACCAAGACTCAGGCATTCCAACTGACCGAGCCACCCAGGCACCCCTGCTCATTTCTGTTTTTAGTTTCTTAATTTTGATTCTAATTTTTTAAATCTCCGAGTGCTTTTTTAAGTGTATTCAATTCACATTGAAACGTGTTATCCGTTTCTTTCATTTTGTTGGTGTTTGTTATGGAAGAATTTTGGTCAGCAGTTGTCTTATATGGACTTCGTTTGCTTTTTTTTCTTTTTTTTTTTTTCATTCCTGAGCATAGTGTAGACAGAGTTCACAGTTTAAGAGTATCTCTTTCATCTGTTTAGTAAAGTGCAGTTTCCTTACAGATGATCATGAGAGGAATGAAAAAGGTTGGCATATCTTGCTCCTTTTTCATTTCTGCAGGATCAGTATTTTTCCTCTCTTACTGTATCACTGTGATATACCGTGATTCACTTGGATATGATTACTATGTCAATCTACAAAGGGCATAATTCATCCCTACTTGTTTGATTATTGACTAGAAGCTGTGCTTCTTTGCAGCTGCCATTTCCTGCCCAGCTCACTACCAAGCCACTTTCCCTTTGGCTGATGCTGGGAACTACTGTGTCCCAGACCTGTGCTCAGTATTTTGACACTTACTGTTGCCTTTATTTTTCTGGGAGTGATTTTGTGTGTGCTTTAGTATAGCTCTTGCAAACAGAAAAGATTTTTTAATTGAATCTGATAATTCTCTATTTTAGCTACAGTTTGGTACATTTCTATTGTGATTATAGATATATTTATATATTTATATAGAATAATTTTATATAGAATAATTTTTCTGTGTTATTTGTTTTTTATATTTACTTCAACTACTATTTTTTTAATTTACAGATTTTTTAAAGCTGATTTCTCTTGCTGTGAAAAAAAAATTTACCTGGAATTTAGTAATTCTATTAGTTACACTTTAATATTTTCTTCTGTCAAATCCAAGTAAAATTAAATGTATTGTTACAGGGGCGCCTGGGTGGCTCAGTCGGTTGAGCGTCGACTTCAGCTCAAGTCATGATCACGGTTTGTGAGTTCGAGCCCCACGTCGGGCTCTGTGCTGACAGCTCAGAGCCTGGAGCCTGCTTCAGATTCTGTCTCTCCCTCTCTCTCTGCCCCTCCCCCACCCATGCTCTGTCTCTGTCAAAAATAAACAAACATTTAAAAAATTTAAAAAAATGTATTGTTACACACATACTGGTATATATGTACACATACACACATTTCTATTTGTATCTATTTTTCCTACAATGAACACATATTATCTCTGTAGTATAAAAATTATTTAAAGGTAGAGAGTTTAATATATAAATGGATAAATAAATGAGCAAATAAAAGTTATATGGAAATGATGTTGTTACACACAGGTAGACTTACCAACAGCCATAAAATGGAAGTATTCTGAAGGCAGGATCTCCCCAATCCCTCCTCTCCTAAATGGTTTCACTTGCAAGTAGTAAACAGGTGCAGAAAAAGAATGGGTGCAAGCAGGAGTGTCTGAGCTGAGCCCCTATGGTAAGGTTTCAGATTTAGCAAATAAAAACATGACACGAGATATCCTTATACTAAAAATGTATATGCTGTATGTCTGCGATTCAAGTGGTCTCACCCATGCATTACACAGGGGAGTGGAGGGGGGGCAAGAGGGCTCTTCCCTGTAAACCTCTGGTCTCTCCCTGCTGAATGGAGCTGAAATGTGTGCCCTCTGTTTGGGCATCAGACTCATCATCTCTTATTTGCCAACACTCTCTCAAGGGCCACGTTAGCACTTAATCTATGGAATGAGGACACTACTGCCATTGGTTTTCAGCCTAAGGGAGTCAGCATCCCAGAGCTCCAATCTGGCCCCTTGCTAACAACTCTCCCCGCCCCCGCCACACACACACCCAGACCTCTGGCAGGTTCAGACCTCAGAAGCTGGAACTGACCAGAAAAAACCCACACTGAGGGATCATGGCCAGGTATTGTCTCCTCCGAAGCTCAAGAAGACTGCTAACCAGTTGCCCCAGCAGGACATTGCTTGCATAAAAACAACATATGTATTGATTCCAATGGGTGTGAGCCCCCCAAATCACTGCAAACTCTGCCAGTATCTTTTGGTCACTCCCCACCCCCATCCTCACTCATGAATTTTCCTGCTAACAATTATTTAGAGGTTTCCACTGTTTCTTCTCCTTCCTAAAATAGTTACAATAAACTAATAGTTAACCATTTTGTATAAAACTCTTAAGTTTCTGGTATATTCTTCCATTATATCTGTGATGACGGTCTCTCAGTCAAGCTCTCAGAAAACGTGGGCTCAAAACAGGCTTGAGTTTGAGGCCTCAATCAATCATTTAATAGCTCGTGATTTGGACCAATTCACTGACCGTCTTCAAGACGTCTATCCCCAATCTATAAAGTGGGACTAGTACAAATGCCTTCTGTGAGCCACACCCTACTCTGTTAGAAACCATTCAGACTGACAGGGGAAAACGTTTTACACACCCCACATTTGAGCTAGATCTTAACCTTTTAGAAGCCACAGCGATGAACAGGAAAAAAACAAAAACAAAAAAACTACAAGCTTCTTTTGCAGCAGAACTAGGAAGCAAATAGCCAGACTACAATGTATCTATCTGCAGGTAGGCAGGCATTACAAATTAGGAAATTCTTTTGTCCTCACAGGGGCAAGAGGTAGACTTCATTTTAGTGAGAAAGGCAAGATGGAAACCAGTATGTATAGCATGCAGCATTTTGTATAAGAAAGAAAAAATGGGAAAATATATTTTATTTTCTTATTTTATAGAAACGATACACAGAGCGCAATCATAGTGGTTAAATCTGGTGTGAACATGGGGGATTGGTGGTGCAAAACATAGCTGTTCAGGAAGGGGGTGGGAATGAGATTTTTAAACTGTGTATCTTCTTACACTGTTTTGATTCTGAAAACATGTGAATATATCTTATTCAAAAATAAATCGAAAGTTGAACAGAGGGGAGGAGGGTGTGGGGATGGGTTAAATGGGTGATGGATATCAAGGAAGCCACTTGTGATGAGCACTGGGTGTTGTAAGCGATGAATCACTAAATTCTAACCTGAAACTAATATTACTCTGTATGTTAAGTAACTAGAATTTAAATAAAATCTTGAAATACATACATACATACATACATACATACAAAATTTAAAATAAAGTCTAGGGGCACCTGAGTGACTCAGTTAAGTGTCTGACTCTTGGTTTCAGCTCAGATCATGATCTCACAGTTTGTGAGTTCAAGCCCTGCATCAGGCTCTGCACTAACAGTGCAGAGCCTGTTTGGGATTCTCTCTTTCTCTCTGCCCCTCTGCTGCTTGCATGCTCTCTCTCGCAAAATAAGCTTAAAAAAAAATAAAATAAAATAAAGTCTACTCCAAAAGTTGTGAGTTAAATAAGACTATGTGTGTTAGTGTATTATGTGGGGGGGGGGGGGGGAGGGGGGGATGAAGGTGTCCAGAAACTTACTATGGCATATGATGGTGATTTATTAAATGTAGCACCCTTCTGTTTTTTTCTAGTTATAAAATTATACAGTTTGATTAGACAAAATTTTGCAAGTTAGAGGAAAGTCTAAGGAAAAATCATCATCCATTTTCCCACCACTCAGAAGTAACTCTCTTAACATTTTGCATATTGCTTATTAATCTTTATATTTTATTTAAATATTTCTACATAGGGCAATACACCTTAACTCAATGACATCCTTTGCAACCTCTGTTTTAATATCTGCAATATACTTCATTATATAAATGTCCTTTCTGTTCTGTTTACTTGCCTACGTTCCCATCGCCCTATCACCTCCCTGAGGATAGGGACTGTGTCTTCTCCATCTTTGTGTCCCCTGTGTGTGGCTTGTAGAGGGATCTTGGTAACTATCTGATGGAGAAATGCACAAATTAATTAGTCAAAAGCATCTAAGTAGATGCTTATTGTTGGGTGTTTGGGTCATTTCCAGTTGTTTTTAATCTCCTAAATAACGCTAGTACGGTCATCCATATACATAAACCACAAATCACCACACGCGTCTTCACTTGTTTCCTTAGGCAAAATTCCTAGAAGTGGAATGACTGGCTGAACGGATAGGAAAAAACTTAAGGTTGTGGAAATCACATTGCTAATTTGCCTTCCAAAAAGTTGTCCCGATATGCACTCTCAGCAGCTGCCTAGCGGGGGCCTGGTACTGAGGCTCATCCTTGAATCTTTGCTCATTGCTTAGGAAGACCAAAAGCATCCTATCACTTTCATTTAAATGTGCCTCATTGTTTCAGTGAGGTTAAACAGGCTCTCCAATCTTATAAGACATGATTTTTTTTAACCAGTTGTCTGCTCAAACCCTGTGTTCATCCATCTCCTTGGACCTTCATGTTTTTCTTCTATATCTTCTCTTTTTAGATTTTGAATCTCCCTGCTTCTCTCCTGATTCATAGTTTACCTAATTGTCTCCGGGGAATTTTTCAGAGGCTTAGGAAAGATGTTGACTGTGGAAGATTTCCAGCAGACATGAAAGTAGACAGAATAGTACGGCGTACCCCCACCTTCCCATCGCCTAACTTCAAGGATTCTGAACATTTGACAATTTCATCTGTTTATCTGTTTCTTCCCCAACACACACATTCAGACATTTAAGAAAATTTTTTTTCTGGAGTATTTTAGGCAAGTCCTAGACATCATAGCATTTTACCCATAAATATCTAAAGAATTTTTAAGCTGCCATATGAGTATTTCTATTTAAGTGCACGGATTGACTCCACAATTAGGAATTTATTTATAACCTTTCAGAATGCTGCCCTCTATCATTTCACCACATTCCGTTGACACTTTCTTACATCAAATGTGGCCTTTGTCCTTCTTCAGGCCACCTGCATAGGGTACTGCATGGGGTACTGGTGAACTATCACAGTCATGCACTTAGAACAAACGCATGGCCAAGGCCTTGCCAAAGTCACCCAGGTAGGCAGGAGAGGAGAATCATCAATTTTGCATTTTGCACGTAAACAACTTGTCTCCAGGCCTGTGTTTTACTAACTGGCTGCCCACCTTAATCAAACTCAGAATACAACAGCACCAACACTGTTAAATCTTCGTTCATCTTCATTAAATAGTAGCTGATGTTGAGAGGGGCAAACGGGTTTATTCCCTTTCCCTGCCTGTTAAATGCAGATTTCTCTGCCATGCTGGAAGCAGCAAATCCCACTGCCTTCCCCTTTGCACACTGTGTTTCATGCAGTAACAGAACTCCAAAATGGTGACGGTATCTCTCTTTCCTCTGGTGAAACCATTTTTATCCAGTTTTAAGTGGCCGTAGAAATCAGAATCCAAGCAAGCTGCCTCAAATGTGAGGACTACAGGTGTGCAGAGTGGAAAAGGACAGAAGAGAGAGAGATCATGAAGAAGACATGTCTGCAAGACAGCAAAAGTCGATTTTTAAAAATAAGTGCTTGCAAAGACATAACTGCAGCCAGGCTGGAAGAGGAGAAGGCCACGCCACCCCCGAGCTCCCACGGCCCGTTCCCTGTGCTAATCCCAGTGAGAGCAACAGGAGCCGCCGGAATCTGAGCCGCCTGCCTGACTTCAGCATCTGGCGCTGCAGCCTAGGGCTGTAGGTCCAGAGAAGTTATGTCGTGCGAGTGAAGAAACACGGCTTGTCAAGGCCCGGGACCAGCCGTGGCCTGGGTCCCGAGCCTGCTCCAGAAAAGTCAAAATGCCCTTTATTGACCAGCACTTGCATTCAGGTCAAGCTTTCGCCCTGTGCCAGCCCTTTAGCATCTCCTGGCTGGGTGTGCTACGGGGAGAGCCAGGGGCAGCTCAGCCTGCCCTAATATCAAGGAACGTTGTTGTTGTTGTTGTTGTTGTTGTTGTTGTTGCGTGCACACGCGTGCGCACCCTGCTGTTTCCTGCTTTGGAACCTGGAAGCTACAAAGCACCTCGTTCGAAATGAAGCCTGCTGTCAAGTGGTAAACAAGGTGGATTCTGGGAATTAAAATGTCAACCCCGACCCAAAGCCAGGCCTTTGCGAACATGAGTGGTGGCCAGGTGGCACCCGGAAAGGTTTTTAAAGACTCTAGGCCGGCACGAGGTGTGTGAAACCGGAGCTTTGCCTTTCCGTGGAAAAAGCTAGGGGAGAACAGGAGGAGACAGGCTCTCTCACCATGAAACGTGTTTATAGGAGAATCTTTTGAATTAAAATAGATGTACTCCCGAAATAATCTTGTTTTGAAACATCAGAAATCTTAGGAAGAGGAAAAGGCTATCAATACACTTACCCTTTGAATCTGTTATGGCTCTTGCTATTTATAATGTATTTTTCCTCCATGTGGCTTAAAATAATCAACGGACATTATCACATTAACTCTTGCAATCCCCCCTGCCCTTCCACAGACACCTCACCTTCAGGGCCACAGAGGACACAGCCCCAGGTCTGTGGATGTGGCCTCTGCTGCCCTTGCTCCTCTGAGCCCCCAGGCCTGCCGAGGCCCAGGAGAGCGTCCTGGCCGCCACAGTTCAGTCTTTCCTCACCTGCACTGCTGCCAAGTGGCAGACAGCCTGCTGGACAGAGACCTTGGAGCATCAGAGCCACGGGACCCTAGACACTCCCTAGGCCCCAGTCCCTGCCGCAGTGTCCTGACCTACTGGTGTCACTGTGAGGCCCACGGCAAGTCACTATGGTCAATGGTAAAGCACTGGCACTTAAAAATTGTTCACCTTTTAAAAAGTAAATTAGAACAGGGTAGAGCTATCTCAAGAGAGGGTGCAAAGTGGCAGTCCACATGGTATGTGCGTGTTCACTTTTAAGACTGAGGAATGCTCCTATGAAATTTCGTATTATCAGCTTCTCTTGAAAAACCTGGGGCTGGTGCTCCCAAGCATCAGCCCTTGATGAGAGGTGAGGGGCCCTGCCCTTTCGGCAGTGAGTAGGTCTCTCTCCAAGGGACACTGTGAGTTCCTGAGGAGGCACGCCACTCCCAGTGAAGGTACTCCTGGCCCCTCACAGGCATTTGGGGCATGGCCCCTGGCAGGCAGAGGCAGGAGCAGGCTTTCCGGGGGGCCAAAACCTATACAATTTGGGAGGTGCATTTTATGGAAAAAAAAAAAAAACTATGCATGCAAAGTTAAATGCAAAATGAATATTTATTTACAATGAGAAAAGAATTGATAACAAATTACAGTTTTTGTGACAAATATCCATGGTGACAATTAGAAATCACAGGGATGACAATATGTACACAATATGCACGAAATCTAGAAAGATAATACAGTGTTGAAAAATAATACTTCACTGCATGGCATCCTTTCATAATAGTCTTGTCCTATGGTTTTTGGCTGTATATAGTCTGATTACATCTCCATATGAGATGATTTTATAACATTTTCTCTAGAGAGAATAGATAGACCTTTACTCTTTCCTCTAGATCAGCTGGCTGAAATTTAGTGTAAATTATTCATAGTTCAGAAAAGTTTCTTCTAGCTTCGCCCCTCATTATCAGTAATGTTATGTGCATTTTTAGGATTGTTGTCAGATTTAGAAAAACTTCTATCAAGTTTCTTTTATTGATGAGCTGCCCACAGTTGTACTTGAGGTTTGATATACTTCTATAGGCCTGTGCCTGTAGCACAGGAATTCTAATCGATTCTATTTTACATAATTCTCATAAAAAAAAGGGTATATAGTACAATTATAATTGTATGCTCTGCCTTATTGAGAATATTCTTGCATAAAGTGGACTTCTGTTTTGACTAGGCATTGATGAGAATTGAATCCATTGCTTAGAGTTTTATGCGCCCAATAATTAGAACAGTATCCTACCATAGTCTCTGTACATTTCGAGCCTTGTTACTCCTGTGTTACCCAAATGCTTCAGGAACTGCATACCTTGGACACATCCATGTCATGATGCTGAGAGAGTTCACGGAACAGGCAGGAAGAGCATTCTTGGAAGCCATTCCTGTACCAGCATGGCCAGCAATGACTTATCCATGAGACTGATGCAGACCACAGAAATACATCCCACTAAACCCAAATGGATCCCAACTTCAACCCCCTTCACAGATACCAGCAAAGCCCTTGGCCACTCCAATGACAGTTGACAGTCTCCAATGACAGTCTGGCAGAGCAGAAGAGAGAATGGACAGGCATCAGCCATTGTACTATTGCAGTTCAAACCTCTTATCTTGGCCAATTTTAAAAAAATGCAGAGCCATGCACATGCACTGTGAAGGTCCCTCCCAGGATTCTTGAAAGGGGGCCTGGAAAATCAGGGTCCTGAAGTTGGAGCTTCACTTGCTTCCAGGTGAATTTGCTTCTGGTGGATTATAACAGTCTCATTCCCCTGCTTTCTTAAATGGAAAAGAAAGAGGTTCAATAACCTGGAGAGACACACCCCACCGTATAAGCCATAATCCTGTGTGAGTGCCCTTTCCGGCAGTACCGCTGGCTGTCGTGGTGCTTATCAATCACTGAAGTGACTTACTTCCCCAAAATTATCTTTCTGAGCTCTGTCAACATCTGGATCTTTTGGAGGAAATGCATATTACATATGGCCATTGTCCACCAGATATGCCGCACTTGCCGAAAAATGGCCAAGGACTGCTGTGCTGAGAAACCCTTATGCTACAGGTAGAGAGAAGTGAGAACTGCCCAAGGTGGTTGGGGCCAGGATTAGACCCCTCCTACAGCAATCCTTAGCCCAAAGCAATATTCTGCTAGTTCAGAGCAAAGTCTCAGCTTTAAGGTGGCTCTACCATCTCTTCTCATCCCTTCTCAAACACCACATGCACAGCCTTCTGTAGGGTCTTGCTTAGTGTATCAATCAGGTGTTGCTCCAATATTGTATAGCCATCCACTCCAAAACTCCTTGGCTTGAAACCACCATCATGTATTCTCAGGAATCTATGGACTGGCTAGAGAGGCTCTGCTTCATGCTGGAGGACTGCAGGTCTGGGTCTGTTCCACACATTTCTCATCCTCCTTGGGCCAGAGGACTAGCTGAGGCATTTTCTTCTCAAGGTGATGGCAGAGGTACAAGATGATGAGCAGAAACATGTGAGCCCTCTTAAGATGCAGGCTTGGAATTGACACACTATGGCTTTCATCCACGTGCCATTGGCCAAAGCAAGTCACACTGTCAAAATCAAAGTAAAAGATGTAAAGTGTACTCCACTTAGAAACTCATGACGAGGGTGTGAATGCAGAAAAGTGTGAAAAATTGGGGACAACTTCCACACCTAGGGAGGAGCGCAGATGACAGATGGGCAAGGGAAGCAGCCCACTGTAGAGATGAGAGCATTGGGGAGCGCCACAGACAACACAGCTTTAGCAGGGCATTTGGCAGGGGCAAATGTGGACAGCTGGGTAGATTTATTGCTGAACCACAGTGCCCAAAAAGCATTGACTAACGGATTGATGTCCATCTGGAAGAGGTTTGCAGTGGCATACCATCAGCTTCTGCTCTGCTCCGCTCTTTTCATCCACATCTTGGTTGTAAGTATTTGAATCATGTTTTATCAGATTTGCAGATGACACACAGCTGAGTAGTGTGACTAATGCCCGTTGATGACGAAACCAAAGCTCAAACTGGCATCAACAGTTTGAGTTTATGGGCCCGAAATAACAAAGATGAATAAATTAGAAAGATAACTAACATTTATTGAACACCTACTGTATGCCAGGCACACATTTTAATCCTCACAACACTTTGAAGCAAATATTATGCACATCTTTCAGATTAAAAAACCATATTCTAGAAAAAGAAGTATAAACTACATCCAAATCAGGCAGAAGTATGGAAATAAAAAATAAGCATGGAAATTAATAAAATGGAGAATAGAAAGACACTGGAGAAAAATCAACAAAACCAACGGCGGTTCTTTAAAGATCCACAAAATTGACAAATCTTTAGCTATGCTGACCGAGAGAAAAAGAGAGAAAATTCAAATACCTAAAGTCAGGAATAAGAAGATATCATTACTGACCTTACAGAAATAAAAAGGATTATAAGGGAATACTATAAACAATTATACATCAACAAATTAGATAACTCAGGTGAAATTCCTAAAAGACACAAATCAGTGTGACTGACTCAAGAAGAAATAGCAAATCTGAACAGGCCTATAACAAGTAAAGAGATCATATTGGTAATTTAAAATTTTCCCATAAATTGGGGCACCTGGGTGGCTCAGTCTGTTAAGCATCCAACTTCGGCTCAGATCATGATCTCTCAGTTCGTGAGTTTGAGCCCTGCATTGGAGTCTGCTTTGGATTCTGTGTCTCCCTTTCTCTCTGCTCCTCCCTCACTCATGCCCTGTCTCTCTCTCTCTCAAAAATAAACATTAAGGAAAAAACTAAAAATTTCCCATAAGGATAAGCAGCCCAGGCTCATAGGGATACACTGATAAATTCTACCAAACATTCCAAAAAGAATTTACACCAATTCTTCACAACATTTTAGGAAAATTAGGAGAAGAGGAAACACTTTTTCTTAAATTTATTTATTTATTTTGAGGGGAGGGGCAGGGACACAGATAGAGGGGAAGAGAGAGTCCCAAGGAGGCTCCATGCTGTCAGCACAGAGCCCAATGCAGGGCTCAAACTCACACATGTATGAGATCATGACCTGAGCTGAAATCAAGAGCCAGACACTTAACCAACTGAGCCACCCAGACGCCCCAAGAGGAAATACTTTTCGATCAATTCCATGAAGCCAGTATTACACTGATATCAAAACTAAAGACATCACAAGAAAAAGAAATCCTATGGAACAATATTCTTTATAACATTAGATGGAAAAACCCTCAACAAAATTCTAGCAAACCCAAACCAATAACATATAAAAAGAATTACGTGCCATGAGCAAATGGTATTTGTCCAGAGAATGCAAAGTTGTTTTAACCTTCAAAAATCAATTAATGTAATACAGCATATTAATGGAATAAAGGACAGAAAAC
This sequence comes from Lynx canadensis, assembly GCF_007474595.2. Taxonomy (NCBI): domain Eukaryota; kingdom Metazoa; phylum Chordata; class Mammalia; order Carnivora; family Felidae; genus Lynx; species Lynx canadensis. The sequence goes on along the minus strand of NC_044311.2, from coordinate 30,635,667 downwards.
ATAAGGTTGTTTCAATAAATGCAGAAAAAGTACTTGACAACAATGAATTTTTTTATTTTTTTATAAAAAATGATTTTTTTTATGATAAAAACACTCAACAAACTAGGAACAGAAAGAAACATCTCAATCTGCTAAGGGATATCTATTTAAAAACCCATAGCTAGCAGTATACTAAATGGTGAAAAACTAAACACTTTCCCCCTAAGACTAAGATGTCCGTTCTCTCCACTTCTATTTAACGTGCATTGGAGGTTCTAGTCAGGGAAGTTGGGTAAAAGAAAGAAATAAAAATCATCATAATTGGAAAGGAAGAAGTAAAACTATTTTCAGATGATATGATCTTGTTTATAAAAATGTTAAGGAATCCACTTAAACTCTATTAGAACTAATAAATGTATTTTTATAAACTAGCAATTCAAAATTGAACAATGAAATTGAGTAAGTAAAATTAGAATTAGGAAAACAATTCCATTTACAATAGCATCAAAAAGAATAAGTACTCAGATGTAAATGTAATGAAAGAAACTCAAGACTTGCCTTGTTGAGAGAAATACAGGAAGATATAAATAAATGGAAAGGCATACTGTGTTTATTGCTGGGAAGACTTAATATTGTTAAGATGGCAATAATCCCCAAATTAATCTCCAGATTTGATGCAATCCCTATCAAAGTCCCAGTTGCCACATTTTTTTTTCTGAGAAATTGAAAAACTAAACTTAAAATTCATGTAGAAATCGAAGAGATCCAGAATAGCCCAAACAATCTTGAAAGCAAAGAACAAAGTTGGAAGACTCCCATTTCCCAATTTCAAAACTTATGACAATGCTATAGTAATCAATACTGCGTGGTACCAACATAAGAGCAGATGGATAGATCTATGGAATAGAATTAAGAATATAGGAATAAACTCTTACATTCATAGTCAATTGATTTTTAACAAGTGTGCCAACATCATTCAGTGGGAAACAATAGTCTCCTTAATAAGTGGTGCTGGGACAATTCAACATGCAGAAGAGTGAAGTTGAAACTCTACCTCACTCCACAGACAGAAATTGATTCAAAATGGATCACAGAGTCAAATGTGTGAGCCAAAACTACTCTTAAAATAAAGCATAAGAGTAAATCTTCATGACCTAAGATTTGGCAACGGATTCTTAGGTATGACATCAAAAGCAAGAGACAAAAGATAAATCGAAGTTCAGAAGAATTAAAAATTTTGTGTGTTTTGATAAGGACATTATCAAAAAGTATGAAGACAACCTCAGAATGGGAGAAAATATTTTCAAATCCTATATCTGATATGAAAGTTGAACCTATGGTAAATAATTCTTCTAAATCAATAGTAAAAAGACAAATAAATAACCCAATTTAAACATGGGCAAAGGAGTTAAAGACATTGCTCCACAGAAGATATAGAATGGCCAATAGGTACATGAAAATATGCTCAAAACCACTAGTCATTAGGGGAATGCAAATCAAAACTACAGTGAAATACCACACATACCCATTAGGAAGGTATAATAAAGATAGACAATTTGTGTTTATGAGGAATTGAAGAAAATAGGCCCCTTGTGCATTGCTGGTGGAAATGTAAAATGGTGCAGCCACTTTGTAAAAGAGTTTGGCAATTCCTCAGAAAATAAATGTGGAGTTACCATATGGCCCAGCAATTTTACCCATAGGTGTACAGACAGGAGAAATGAAAACATGAATCTACACAGAGACCTGGACACACATGTTCATAGAAGCATTAGTCACAATAGCCAAAAAATGAGAACAACCCAAATGTTCATCAACTGATGAATGGAAACACAAAGTATGGTACATCCACACAATGGAATATTATCTGGCAATAAAAAAGAATGAAGTCTTGATTTGCTGAAACATTACAAATCTTGAAAATATTATGCTAAGTGAAAGAAGCCAGACACAAAAGATCACACATTTTATACAAAATGTCCAGCATGAGCAAATCAATAGACAGAAGGTAGATTAGTAATTACTTAGGACTGGGGGATGCGGGTCTGAGGGGAGTAGAAATTGATGGTTAATAGGTATGGGGTTTTCTCATTAAGGGGACCAAAAATTCTCTAAAATTAGAATGTGGTGATGATTGCACAATCCTGTGAATAAACTAAAAAATCTACATTGAATTGTGTATTTCAATAGGTAAATTATGTGGTATGTGATGTATCTCAATGAGGCTCTTTAAAAAAAATTGCGCAGGTGGAAAAAAGAGCTCTATCCTAGGAAAATGCTTCTCACACTTTAATGTGCATGCAATTCACTGGGGGATTTGTTAAGATACAGATTCGGATTTGTAGGTCTGGGATGGAGCTTAAGACTTGGCATTTCTGCCTGGACCACACCTAGAAGAGCAGGGCCCTAAGGTAGTTAGACAGCTTTCTCAGGGTTAGACAGATACTAGATTGGGGAAGCCTGAGTTCCATTTGTGCGACACAGAGTTGCTAACAAGTCTGAAGGGTGGATTAAGCCTGGTTCTCCTCAACTGCTATAAAAAAACAGCTCTATATAACTATCACCTGAATGTATCAAGAGTTTATCACAGGCACTGAAACTCTGGACACTTAAACTGAATTAGTAGAGGCAGAGAGTCCATCCCAGTAAGGAAAGCCCTGGGTGCTCCTGTCTGATTAGATGGCCTCTGGAATCCCAGGTTCAGATGCAGCAGCCACATTTAAGAGGAACACTGGAGACTGCTAGTTTGCCTAGAAGAAGGTAATGTGCATGGTGAAAGGATGAGAAACCTTGTCACAAGGTGGACTGATAAAATGACTGGTGAGGTTTAGAAGCCAGAAGTAAAGACACAGGCAAGCAATGCTGGCTTTAAATGAGGGCTATCCTGTGAAAGAGGAAATGAATGTTTTCTCTGTGACCCAGAGGGCAGAACAAAGATTAAGAAAGGAAGATTGTTGGGAAGTCACTCCAATAAATTAAAGAGTCATACAATTTTAATAATTAAAAGCTTCCTGGATCATTCAGGACTCAGAAGCCGAACACAAATTGGCTCAAGCCAAATGGGAGGGTTATTTTTCATGTAACACGCAAGTCCAGAGACAGGTTTTAGGCATTCCATCTTTGCACACTGTCTTTCTCTCTGTTAATTCCATCTCCAGGCGTGTCCTCCTCTGGTGGTGCCATGATGGTCACTAGCAGCACCAGACTTAGCTCCTATCCATTTAACAACCAAAAGAATGAGTGTCTCTCTCCCAAGGATTCCATCAAAACTCCCAGGATTTACTTTTGCTGCACAGCTTGAGTCACATGCCTATTCTTGAACCAATCGTTCATTATGGCTGTAGTGTGAAATGTGATAATGTGCCAGGCTGGGATCACATGCCCACTACTAAAGCTGCCCACACCACGAGAACTGAGACTGGAGAGGAGATGATTCTTCAAAGAAAGAAAATAGACTGGCTGTTTTTTCCTGAAGGGAGAATAGAAGTTTGTCAGGAAAACCAACAGATTTCCCAAAACTGCAAATTAAAGAGGCTCCTTTGGGAGGGAAGGAGGGAGAGAGATCCCCATCTCTGGAGACCTCCAAGCAGAGGCTGAATGCTCACCATCATGCTGCCCAGTAGGGTACAGTGGATGGGACAGATCCCACAGGATTGCCTCTAAGGACAGCGACTCTCTGTTGTCTTCCTTCTCATTCTCAGGCACTTGCTTCTGCCTCAAAATACCTTGCGTCATAAAGAAGCTTCCTAATTCATATTGCATAGAATTTTTCAAGCCCTTTCAGAAACAGACGTATTTCCTTTTGTCTTCCCTCTTCAGCCACTTTTTGTGGCCTGAATGTGCACTCACTCTCTGTGACTGTCCTTGGCCTTTTGTCTTTGCCATAATTAAAGATGCTCTCTCCAAGGACACATGGAATGAGGAGGCTTCAGCAGAGCATTATCATCTCTTGTACATTACTTTTTGGCAATTCACCCCTTATTCAAGGTAAGGCATTTTGTTTTGCAAGAAAACAAGATCACTCAGGCTAACTAAAGAAAGAGGCGTGCGTGTCTGTGTGTCTGTGTCTGGGTGTGTATGGAGCAGGGAGGATACGGCAGTGTCTGGGGATCATCTGGAACAGGAATCACTGCCAGCCAGCAGTCCTCACAGACTAGAAACTTACTGAGTTCTCACACTCAAGATCACCATCTCACCCAGCACTCTGCATTATTCACCTGGCCAACCACTGGTCACATGTTTGAATCTTCACACTTGGCCACCAACTGACTTGCTTTTCACTGTCTCAGGTCCTGGAAGAGGAATGTCACTGGACCAGCTCTTGCTTTGCCCTCAGACAATAGGCCAACCCTGGTCTAAATCTCAACTCTTTTCCAAACATCTGTGTCCAGGAGGGAAGATACAGATTTGACAGCCCAGGATGCTCTTCACCAAGTCCATGGGTAAACCTATGGAACATGGTGTTCACCTAACCTGCACCCCAAATTTGTCACGTGCATCCCTCCTCTTACACCTGAGTGTTGCAGAAAAGATTTAAGTGTGCAGCCTCGTGTTCTCCCTATAAGTAACCAACCAACTGAAAGGGTACAAACTGATCGGACCATCAGGCAACACAGAATAAATGTCTTTCCAAATGGCAAGGGCAGAGGAGGCTGGGAGTCTGTTGCACATGGCCTCAAAGACAGTGCCAAGAAAGGGGTTGAGATTAAAGAAAAGGAAAAAAAATTCATCAAAGCTCAGGTGTCCTCTGTACCTCCAGCCTATGGGAGAGGGAGGCTCACACCTATGAGTCCATAATCTACCCAGAGATAGAGGCTACCTGTGTGACAGGCTGGACTAACCCTAAGAAGTCCCAGCTACACACAAAAGGAAAGGCACCTGAGTCCCCCAGTGCCCCTGTTCAGAGACCAACCACCCCCTCTAAACCTCATGTCCCCTCCCTGTGGGGTTGTCAGGGGATTCACCAGGGAAGCAGCCAGACCAACAGGACTAAGGTATCAGGGAGAACCAGGCCACGTGTGACTCAGCCACCTGCCCCTTGCTGAAAATAAGGCTGAAAATACCTAATAATGTAAGTATGTGAGGGCTCACCAGCCCTAACTCAAAGACACCATTCCTATGAAAATATGCAGCCAGAGAGAGAGAGACTGGACGGAATTCTAAAAAATTGACGGGAAGCACTGGTTCCAGCCACTGTGAGAGAATCAGACACGGTAATTAATGGAATCTTATAAAACAAATTCAAATTGATCGGTCAGTAAATGAGAGTATTGCCACCCAGACTGAAACGGATTTAAAGGAACATAAATTGAGTCAATAACAAATGTGGAAGGAGACAGGAGTCGGGACAAAGCAACTAGTGTAGCATTACTGGAGTTGATGTTATTTATTATAGGGGATTAATAGTAATAAAAAAAAAAAGCTCCCATGACAAAGTCTTTGAAAGAACCTACAATGTAAACTTAGATCTATAAGTAAGATCTGGTTTTAAGAGCTTAATTGAAAATATTAAGTGGGGGAACAGCAATTTAATTAAATATAAAGATGATGATAAATCACCAGGATTGTATTTAGTCATGGGAAGAGAGATCCTGAACAAGGGCTCTGGGGTAATAAAAATGTTGGGAAATGCAGACAGTTTTCTAAAGAGGACATTTGCAAAGCATCGATTGTGAACTCCCTCCCACGCCTCCCCACAGGGATACTGTACCAGGAACCCTTTAAGTGGTCAAGGCCCTCTGGGGTCTGTCTGCCTCCTACCCTACCTCAGAAAGAAAAACAAACAAACAAACAAAAAACAAAAAAACCTTCCCTGGCTGCACAGACCTCCTGTCATCAACCTCATCCCTGAATATGCAAAAGGGCAGGCCCCATCCCATGCCCATGACTCATGGAGCAGGCAATGCCAGAACCCCCTCACATTCTATACACAAGCCAGGAGAAGGGGGAACCCCGGGAGCCAGAAGGAGTGCAGTTCACCACCAGATGGCTCTGATTAATAAGTGAGGAAACAGGATTAAAGAGACACAAAGCTGCTTAACCCCAGAGTAGCTGACGTCCAACCCTCGCGCTTAAGTAGAGGGTCCAGAACATGTCCCTAACCTCAACAGTGCCACCCACCATGCCTCATCCACACAGTCTCTCACAAGAGAGGTTGTGGCTGGCACAGGCTCGGTGTGGAGAGGAAGGACAGCAGCGCCGTGGCAATTGGACAAGGAGGATGCATGCAGATGACAGGAAGGAATCATGAGCTAAGAAGGGGCGGATGACTCTCACAGCAAGAGACACACAGCCCATGAACAAATACAGCAGGACCTTCTCCTCCTTAGCCCTGAAGACTTGGGCCTGCATTAGCAAGTCAGGAAGGCTTCCCTAGATCTCCTGCCTCCCCACCCTTGGGGCACCTGGGTGGCTCAGTCAGTTAAGTGTTCAACTCCTGATTTCAGCTCAGGTCATGATCTCATGGTCTATGAGTTTGAGCCCTGCATGCTGTCCACATGGAGCCTGCTTGGGATTCTCTCTCTCCCTTTCTTTTTGCCTCTCTCCCACTTGCGCTCTCACTTTCTATAAACAAACAAACTTTAAAAAAAAAAAAAAAAGATGCCTGCCCCAACTCTTCAGAAACAGCCTGACTTGGTCATCTCTCCATACTGCTGGACCCCAAAGAAGTGGGCTCTTTCTGAGCACTGGGGCCTGTGCTCTTGGGTGTGGGGAGAAAGGGGGCACATCCAGAAGGCATGAGTTAGTATATGTGGAAGCTGAGAGACAGGTACATGACAGCATATTTATACACCTCTCTACTTTTATGTATGTTCACATTTTTCCATAATAACATCATTTTAATAAAATAAATTTTAAAATCTAAAAAGACATTGACCTCAAATGATTTTCCCTAAAGGTCTTACTCTCTCCCCACCTCCTCTAATACAATGGTTCTCAAACTGTGGGACCCAGGCCAGCACTATTGGCATCATCTAGGAACTTCTTAAAAATGCAAATTCACAGGCTTACCTGGACCTTGTGAATCAGAAATTCTGGGGTGGGACTCAGCAAACTATGCTTAACAAGTCATCTAGATTATTCTGAAGTATGCAGAAACTTGAGAATTACTGGTCTAATGGATTTTCTTTATGATCTTCCAACTCATGGCTTTCACAGATTGGTAATATTTCAAATTGTTGAAAGTCCCCTCCCCAATGCCTTTGGGAGAATGTGTTTTCTCCACAGCTGGCATCCCCTCAATCCCAGTCACATCTCACTCCCTGGACCAAACCTGCACCTGGCTTAGATCCCTGTGCCTAACTCCATGATTTAAGTACATATCCAGGTCCTGGAGGTTGGGACTATAATTTATTCACCTTAGTAAGACTTACCTTGTCACTTAGGGGGCTTCTAGGTACAAGGAACAAATTAATGGACCCAGACAGCAGGCAAAAGCCATCACCTCATCTAGCCATTAAGGTGGCTGTGACAAGTTAACACAGTGGTTCCATGGTGCCATCAAGGATTCAGGCTCTCTCCTTCTCTCCTCCTAGCCACCTCTGCTTATACCTCTCTCCTCAAAGATCAACCCCCATCATGGTCACAAGGTGGCAACTGGCATCATGATCAGACAGGAAGAATAAGGGCTATTTCTTCTAGATATCTCCTATTTCACAGTGAGGGGTCCTTTCTCATCAGACTTCTCCTCATGTCACATTGGCTACAAGTAGGTGACATGCCATCTCTGAACCAATTGCTGCAAGGGGAAATGAGAATGCTTTGATGAGATTAGCCTAGTCTGTGGGACCCCTGAGTTCCCCGGTAGAGGTGTGGACATTCCAATGCAACTGAGAGTTGGCCAAAAAGAAGAGGAAGGAATGGCTGCTCTGGGTCCTTCCCCAGGAGCCTGTGCATGACTGTGGGGGAGGGGAAACTGTCCTAGTGTGCAGTCCCAGAGAGTGAAAAGCAAATGTTGCTGAGTTGAATCACTGAGATTTTGGTACTGTTAGTGAAGCCTATCCTGACTGACAGACGTGGGATTCCTCCCCATGCTGCACAGACATGAAACTGGATGATTTTGCTCCAGAGAAACTGAATCAGACATGCTTTGGACTGGAAAACACGAGAGGTGATGATGAGTGGGATGAAGCATCATTCTAAGAGTCTCAGCCATCTCCCTACCATACTTTGCTCCCAGGTTGCTGACAGCCAGGCAGGAAACTGGAGAATGTTCTGGAAACTGGAAAAAACTGCCCCAAGAGAAACCACTCTCAACTCCCTTGAGTTCTTCTAACAAGATATCCAAGCCCCTGCCTGACCTCCCTACAGTGAAGCCCCCAGTCACCACACCCTGTATAGCCAAGAATACATCCTCTTAATGTGAACAGATAGCCAAGGGTGGACAGCATGGCAAAAGTTAAGACCAGATCAGATAATTACAAACAAACTGAAGCAAAAAAGAAAATTAACAAACTTGGAAGAAACAAAATTCAGGGAGAAGAAAATTTTTAAAAAATAAACAGTGAAATAAAATACTTCATATACAAAAGAATTATAAGAAAATAATGTCATTTTGAAGAGGTAAGAGAGAACAAATGTTGTTTATGAAGTTTTAAAAAATGGTAATTTAAATTTAAAAATTTCATTAAAAAAACAAGGGTGTCTGGGTGGCTCAGTAGGTTAAGTGTCTGACTGATGGCTCAGGTCATAATTTCGCAGTTCTTGAGTTTCAGCCCTGCATTGGGCTCTGTGCTGACAGCTCGGAGCCTGGAACCTGCTTCGGATTCCATGTCTCCCTCTCTCGCTCTGTCCCTTCCCTGTTCATGCTCTGTCTCTCTCAAGAATAAATAAACATTAATTTTTTTTAATTTAATAAAAACCAATAGAAAATAGAATTAAGGAAATTTCCCAAGAAGGTAGAATTTTTTAAAAAGATGACACTTATGGGGCGCCTGGGTGGCGCAGTCGGTTAAGCGTCCGACTTCAGCCAGGTCACGATCTCGCGGTCCGTGAGTTCGAGCCCCGCGTCAGGCTCTGGGCTGATGGCTCGGAGCCTGGAGCCTGTTTCCGATTCTGTGTCTCCCTCTCTCTCTGCCCCTCCCCCGTTCATGCTCTGTCTCTCTCTGTCCCAAAAATAAATAAACGTTGAAAAAAAAAATTAAAAAAAAAAATTAAAAAAAAATAAAATAAAAAGATGACACTTAGGGAGAACAGGAGAGGAATAAAATAATCAACTCAGGAGTTCCAAACTCCAACAAAGAATTTGCAGAATGATAGAACAAAGAAAAGGGAGGCAGAAGAATTATCAAAGAAGAAATAACACAAGGGATTTTCCCAGGACTAAAGGACATGAATTTCCCAATTGAAGGACCCACTGAGTGCCCACCACAGAGGATGAATGAGAAACCCTCACCAAGGCATGTAATCATGAAGTTTCAGAACACTGGGGCAAAAGTTCCCAGAGAGAAACAAATAAAAGTCATGTACATATGATCCACAATGAGAACGGTATCAGGCCTCTAACCAAAAACTTTTAATAGTGGGTTAGAAGACAGCAGCACAGTGCTTTCAAAGGGATGAGGGAAAATGATGCTAATTAGTCATGTTACAACGTGGATGGAACTTGAGGCTATTATGCTAAGCAAAATAAGTCAGTCAGACAAAGATGGATATCATATGTTTTCACTTATATGTGGAATTTGAGGAACATTTTCAGACGTTCAACAAACATTCAAGATCTCAGAATCATACACCTTTCTCCGGAAGCCACAGGAAATCATGATTCACCAAACAAGGGAATACACTAAGGAAGAGGAAGAAATAGGACCTGGGACACAGGTGAATTTCTGAGATGGGATGAAGGAAAGCCGCAGGGTGACCACCACAGGTGTGCAAAAGGTCTGGAGAGAAACCAGGAAGGTTAGAGGAATCTAGGGCAGATGTCCCCCAAAACTGTGAAGCTGGCAGTTCCCAGCTGCATTTGCAAAAGAGAATGGGAAGATTTCATGATAGAGACAAAAAGACAGAAAGTTAAGCAAATAAAAAATGAGGCAATTATCCCACTTCTCCACCCTCCCAGAAAACAAGAAGCAATAATTTGTCAAAGAATGGAAATGTAATCATGGAACAATAGGCTGCTTAATTGTCAATTATACTTGTAGTCATACTATTGTAAACACCAAATCTTTATTTAATCAAATCTTGTGATACAAGCAGATTGAGAGAAGGGAGGAGTAGAAGTGTGTGTGTTTGTGTGTATGCGTGTGTGTGTATGTTTGTAAAAGAGCTAAATCCTAATCTTGAAATAACAAGTCAACAGATAATGCTGAAGCTCGAAAATCAAAAAATTGAACTATAATCGTGTGTTTTTGAGAGAGGTGGACACAAGAAACCAGAGCAAGGGCTCTGTTGAGAATGGCACGTTTGGGTGGAAGAAGGCAAGCAAGGGTGTCTGTTGTCCACCATCAGCCAGACTGTGCTATTTGAATTATTAAACTATGTTCCTGTTCTTTTTGCAAAAATATCTTCTGAAGATATAAATGATTTCCACTTGTTCCAGGAGAACCCACCAAAGCCTGGGCTTCTCCTGGAGATCCTGTGGGGATTCCAGCTGGAGGGCGGACACGTCCTCACAACAAATAGCCAGTGGCCCCCTCCTCACTTGCTGCAGAATCTTCATTTGTAACAACTGATACCACTGAAGCTTTTGAAAGCTCCCAGGGAGAAACCAACTAGCCACTCCCAGGTTAGCCTCAAACCTCCAAGGTGACCTTTCCGGGTCACCAAGACCAACAGCGGTGGTGTCCATGTGCCAGGTTTCAGGGGCTGCGAGCCAATCCTGGGGCTCCAAACAGTCTGGAGCATCGAGACTGGGGCTAAGCTACAGCACATCTGCCCCAGACGGGGTCCCAGCCAGGCGCAGACCGACACGGGTGACCCCTCTCCTGCCAGCCCCAGACCTCCTCACCCCACTCACCACACTTGTTTACACATCTGGTTACCTCTTCCCATGCAGAATCCCCCTGAAGCTAGTGCCATGGGTGGAGTGAAACTGAATCCCGACAGGAAAGACCCTGTGTTCAAATCCATACACGACCCCAACTGGCTGCATCTATGATCTATTTTTCTGCCATCAGCCAATCAGCAACCACAGTCCAGTAGTGGCAGCTACAGTCTAAATACTTTACCTTTCAGGGCACCTGGGTAGCTCAGTCAGTTGGGCATCCAACTTCGGCTCAGGTCATGACCTCATGGTTCTTGAGTTCGAGCCCCGCATCAGGCTTTGTGCTGATGGCTCAGAGCCTGGGGTCTGCTTCAGATTCTGTGTCCCCCTCTCTCTCTGCCCCTCCCCTGCTCGAGCTCTCTGTCTCTCAAAAATGAATAAACGTTTAAAAATATATAAGTAAGTAAATAAATACTTTACCCTTCTTACTCACGGAGGCCGAATGACCACAGCCATACAGATAGTAACTGCCAACTCTGCCCTATTGGCTCCGACGTCTGAATTCTTTCCTTTATTCCAGACTATCTCTATAAGTGGGGAGGGATACATTTTATTCCCGGGAGGGATGCAAAGTTTCCTTGGGAGAATATTTGTAAGCATTACTACACGACACAATTTGTTGATTCAAGAATTGTTTGTGCAAGGTCGGATGCTAGATGCAGTCCCTAGACTCAGAGAGGGCAGAGCCCAGTGTGGGAGGAAGACACTACAACAAATCAGCACAGCTTTGTGATAAGAGAGTCCGACCCCCTACTGATTTCCAGGAATGCTCAAACGCCTCTCCTGTGCTGTGGACGTGTCCCATGACCGGCCACTTAGCAGCAGTCACTTTGCTCCTCTTTATTCCCTCTTGTCCAGGGCTGTCTGCTGCTGAGGCCTCGGCCATCTCCAAGCACCCCAGCGCCACGGTGCAGCCACCCTCACCATGCACCTCCTCTGCCACCACAGCAAGAAAGCTCTGGAGTCCTGAAGCCCCCAGAATGTGGCCGTAGCATCTGGAGCCACTTTGCCTTCTATGCCTGAAGGGAAGCTCTGTCACCTGGGGCCAAAGTGAGGGAGCTCCTGCACCCAACATCTTTCAAGGTCTCCACTGAAAAAATCTCCTTCCATCTGAACCTTGAGTTTCATCTGTGTCCATAGGACATTGAGTTGGGGACAAATCCAAGTAACAGCCCTTCTAAAGACAAAGGTTTTACTCCTGAGCCTAACTCCTGCCTGTCTCCCTCTTCCCAAGAAGCTCCTCAATCCCTCACAAATATAGTCCATTCCCATCTCATCTTCCAGACACACACTGTCATGGCTCAGGGCCTATGGCGGGCTGACGCCCCAGTCCACACACATGTGCACACACGCATGCAGTTGCACACACCTGCACACACACACAGCTGTCCCCTGGTGCGTGACTGTCCCCCTGTCCATCCTGACTCTCCTGCCTGGTCATTCTCCCATGGTCAAGTCCCAACAACCTTACACCGTATCAGTTGGGTACAGAAGGCTGCAAAAGGGCATGTGTCCTCCACACATTTCAGGACAATGTCCCGAAATTTCAGGAGGTACAAGTATCTAGTGATTGATGGTTATGTAATAGAACATAAAACCTGGTAGTCTGAGAATAAATTGTCCAAAATGGGAGATATTGCCAGAACTGTGTTTGTGCTATGATGGGATAAAAGGCACACACTTCTCAACCATTTAGACACTGCAGAACAAGGGAAATAGGAGGGCCATCCCAAGCCTGGAGGGGCCTCACTGATGGGGCTCTCAATGACCACTGCAATCACATTGAGCCTCTAAACTTCCAGACTTCTTGATCATTCCTTCAATGACCCATCAAGATAATGAAAATCCTCCCTATTTCCTCAGGGCCCTGGCCTCTGCTAGGCAAAGTTTTATTGTTGTTGGAAATCCCTAACCAATCAGACAAATTAATCTCTGATAAAAGATTAATGTAAGGACGGCAAATGGATTTCATTTCTGCAGCCTGCCATGATTGATTGGTAGGGCAACCTGAAGTGCTCATCTGAAGACTGCGGCCGGAGCTTAGCACAGCAAGAGTGCTGGGATCGATGCGGGCTGTCTGCCCCCAGCCCTCCAGGGACAATGCCATCACAGGTGCTGCTTGTCTGCCATCCTAGCATTAGCGGCTGCCCTAGGTTAACCTGTGCCTCTCTCTTGGGCATGGCCCTTGGGAGAAGCAAGTCTTATTCCAGACAGGGAAAGACCTCGAGCCCATGAGGAGGTACGTGGAGCAGGGGGACCCCACCGGCCCTCTTAGGACAGCCTTTTCCATGCTCCAGGAAAACCTGAGCTCAATCAGTAGCATCTCAGAGGGGCCGCAGCCGTGCTCCAGCCCAGGGTGAGATAAGGGCTGAGCAGTCATCAATTCCAGTTAATCACAATGAACATCATTAACCTGTACCCTCCAGGGTGGTGACAACCATCCACGTGGGGGTCAGTGTGATCTGCCCATTGGTGGTTGGGCCCAGGTACCAGTGAGCAACCACCACCTATTCTGGGGACTCAGGTCCCAGGAAAGAGGGTTGGAATCTGATCAGGCACTTACCAACACGAAGAGAAAGTGGATCAATCTTGTAAAGAAACCCTGGGTGCACTGAGGCCTCACAGTAGGATGAGGGATCCTTAGCCACCAGGTTATTTTTTTTAATTTTATTATTTTTCCAGGGCTGCTTATGCTCTTGCTAAAATAGTAAATATAAAGGTCTCTGAAAAGGTAGGAAGTTCCTGGGGACATTGTGTGGAACCCGTGATTTCTGGAACCTGGGTGTGCAAAGTAAGAGGAGAAGCAAGTAGAAGTAAGAGAACAAAGCCCATTCTGTCTGCTTCTGTGGGGCTGGCAGACCCTGAGCTGTCTCCCTCCAAGGAGAGTTCACAAACTCATGCCAGGCCCCACCTCTCCAGCAAGCCATGGCCCTTCCATTCTGGGATCCACACACTATTTGCAGAAGTTTCCAGCCCATGGACAAGTCCCAGCTTGCCCAGTTAGTCCAAATAAAGCACATAGGGACCATGATGGCAGATTGGCTCATCGGAGAGGTACACTGGGAACAGACTCCCGCAAATAGCAAGCGTGAGCTGACCCTGGCTCCAGAGGAGAGAGACCCATAAGCATCTTCCGATGGCAGCTTTGGGGTTGGAATGACTCTTAATACAGTGATCTCTGGGGGCGCTTGGGTGGCTCAGTTTGTTAAGCATCCAACTCTTGATTTCGGCTCAGCTCATGATCTCCCATTTTCGTGAGTTGGGCCTCTGTGTCAGGCTCTGTGCTGGCAGCACAGAGCTTGCTTGGGATTCTCTCTCTCTCTCCCTCTCTTTCTGCCCCTCCTCCCCACCTCAAGCTATCTCTGTCTCCCTCAAATAAATAAACAAGCTTAAAAAAATTTTTTTTAATACAATGATCACTAGATTCAACTGGAATGCCCTTGTAAGATGGCCTTCCATCATTTTCTCTTTCTCTTTGTCTTTTCTGTTCTTTACCTAATTCTTTACCTCTTTTTCTTTCTTTTCTCCTTTAGCTTTCATTCTCTCTTTGTACAAGTGTAGACATCTACTGGATGTCATGTGTGGCCCTGGGTGCTGGGGATGCAGAGATGAACAAAGCCCAATCCCTCTTCTGGGAGCTCTCAGGCTAGAAAGGGAGATCATAAATCTACATGCACGGAAGTACATGGCAGTACAGAGCACAGGGAAAAGGGCAACTGCTACAGAGAATTTGTCATTTGAGTTGGCATTTAAAGGATTAATTGATGTTTAAGTGACAATCAGGTAAGGATGTTTCAGGCAAAGATGTTGTCACGGGTGAAAGTACCCAGGCCTGAGAGAATATGTGGTGTTTGGGAAAGTGCAGGCAACAAGGTGTTGCCAGAGTCTGTTAGCAGAGGAAGTGTAGGTGCGGAGACTGAACAGGTAAGTAGAGAGCATGGAGAACAGTGTGTGCTAAGATAGGATTTTATCCTGAGACCAGCAGGAAGTGGCCTCACTGGATTTACCTGAGAGAGAATTCTGCATTTGGGCCAGATATGGAAGAGCATGGCAGGCCAATGCTTCTGCTGTAGTGACTAGGGGGAGAAAAAGATAAATTGGGAAAAATTTAAAGATCTTTTATTATATCTTTTTTTTAAGATCTAAGAGTACTACAGAGGCAATGAAGTCCAGATGAGCTAAATTTCAGCAAAGGAAAAGCCTTTCCTAGGTGAGCTGATGAATGTTGGCTGTGTTTTCCCTTGGAGACTCTCGCCAGTTCAGGACACAGGCTCATGATGGGACTTGGCCCAGCCAAAGGAAACTTACCAAGGAAAGAGGAACAAGCAAAGTCTTCAAGGTCATACAGGCTGGCCGATGGATTGGAAATAAGAGGAGTCCCGAAGGCAAAGCTGGTTTTGACCTAGGACAGCGCTTAGAGGCTGGGCACCAGGGCTGGAAAAGGAATGAAGTCTCCCCCCATCATCAGAAGGAGGGGGGCTCTCGCAAACATTCCAGTCTCTTTTAGGATACTTGCCAGATTTTGAACCCACCCAGAGTGGAAAGATAAAGATCTGAGCTCAAAATATCAGTGGTGTTAACTGTGTTAACTTAGCTAAATTGGAAGTGCCTTTCCCAGAATCCTTTTCCTTGTTTGGTACCAGATTATGGGTGATCACAAGATAAATTGGAGATTTGGAAAGTGGATTGAGGCAACAGTCCTCTGCTGATCTACAGCAACTGCAGGGCCCACCCCTGGACACAAACACAGCCGCCTTCCACAGACTCCCCCACAACCCCCTCCCATAACCACATAAGGTCTAATTCATATAATCACTATTCCATGTCATTCAGACTGGTTCTGCTACTCTGATCAAACTCTGACACAACAGAGGCCACCAAACTTCTTATGTAAACATTTTATTTAATAAAAGCTATTATGATTATTATTTATAAATAATATAGATTTATGTCATAAATATTTTTATACATGTCTTATGGATCAAGAGGCAAAAATGAGGATATTATAAAGATACTTATATCTTTATAATGGCTCATTCGGTTGAGCATCTGACTCTTGATTTTGGTTCAGATCCTGACATCATGGTTGTGACATCAAGCCCTGCATCAGGCTCAGTGTTGACAGTGCAGAGCCTGCTTGGGATGCTATCTCTCCCTCTTTCTCTGCCCCTCCCATACTCACATGCGTGCTCTCTCACTTGCTCTCTCTCTCAAAATAAATAAATACACTTGAAAATATAAAAAATAGAGGTACTTATATAACAAAAGAGAAAACTGAGTTCCATAAATTTTTTGACTAAATTCAAAATGCAGTAAAAATAATTTGAAGAGGAATATTTTTTTGGTAATACAGGTCTGCTTATAAGAGGAACAGGATTCTTTTGGACATGATAGTTTTTCACTTAATAGGGAGGGATTCAGAGTTAATGCTCCCCATCACCAAATAGATTACAAATTCTTATCTCTAAAAACCATTCTTAGCTTGTGGGTCATACAAAACCAGGTGGTGGCAAGATATGACAGGTAAGCCATACTTTGTTGGCCCTGTGATACACCCTTTAAAGGGGAAGAACTTTTAGGGCTGAAGAGGTAGAGTGCCAGCAGGCTGTAAATCAAAACTTCAGAAAGATTTCACCAATGGAACAAGGACAAACTGAAGATAAGCTGAGTCTTACTAAAACTGCAATCCATTTCCAGCCCAGCTCAATCTCTGGCTGGATTGAGCTGGTAGTCTCTTTATCCTATCTACCTAACAAAGAAGGAATCCTCGCTGGTTGAGGATATTACCCAAAGCCTCTATAATTCTGTTATACACAATGACCAATATGTAATGAAAAATTACTAGATATGCAAAGGAACAAGAAAATGTGATTGATGATAAGGAGGAAAAACAAATAATAGAAATAAGTTAGAACACTTTAAAAATAGCTATAATAGTATATTAAAGAAAGTTGACACAGCTAAACAGAGGATTAGTGAATCCAAAGACAAGTCAATAGAAGATATCCAAAGTAAAGCACAGAGAGCTTTATCTGAAAGAAAGATCATTATGCCCGCAGGGTATAGTATAGGATGGATTTCTGGCGACAAAAATTGAAGTCAAAATCCTTTGAGGAGATGAGTAGAGATTTGCTTTTTCAAATCTTCTAAAAGCAGCCAGGATGAGGAGCAAATAGCACCCAAAGCCTTCTTCTCTCCCTCCTTAAGGAAAAAGGATCTTATTCAAAACACTGCCCACCCTGCCATAGCCTTACTCAACTGAAAGCAAATAAAATCAGAGGTCTCTCGGAGAAGCATCCCCATCTTAGGGTCAAACTAGGTCTCTTTGTTTCCTTATGATAATTGTATTTCTAGCTTGGCTGAGACTGGAGGAAGAGAGGAGGAAGAAAACCTTAAGATTCTCCGAATTCCCTGGCTCTTCCTTGGGCAGAGAGAGAGAAACATTCCAGGCTCCAAACCAGCCTGCTGACTATCTCATCACTGACTGTTTCCCAGAATGTTAATGGAGACTCTGCACCACTACCAACCCTCCTGGAAAACCATAAGCTTCCAGCTGATCAGAAGTTGTGAAGTGCAGCCAATCCAGGTCCTGGCAGAAAATCAGTCGACGTTAAAATGAAATAGCGAGCTGGGGGTAAAGGTGGGGAAGTGGGCAGGAAAACTCCCTTCAGGGGGAAAGCTCTATGTGATGCTCATTCGTTCAGCAACATGAAACCTCTATTATGTGCCAGGTATAGGTCTAGGCCTGAGAACACAGCAGGAAACAAGATAGGCAAGGCTACTTGACTGTATCTCAGGCACTTTAATTGGTTTATACAGTAAATAAATATATAAGCAAGAAATTATCAGTTTGTGAAGAGTGTTATGATGAAATTAAAAAGGCATGATGTAGTAATATAAAATGGTAATTTGGGTGGCCAGGGAAGTCTTCTCTGAGTTGGTGATGTTTAGACTAAGATCTGAATGACAAGAAGGAGCCAGCCATGTGGAAACCTGAGTTAGGAACCTTTTAAGCTCCCTCACCAACCCCACCCCCCTACACACACAGACACAGACAGACACACACACACACACACACACACACACACACACACACCAAAAAAAAGATCATTTCAAGCAGAGGAAGGAGCTAGGACAAATGTCCTAAAGGCTAGTGTAGCTGGAGGATAGTGGGTGCTGGGGAGAGAAAGAAAGAGTAAGGTAGGAAATGTGGGGGGTACCTGGGTGGCTCAGGTGGTTAAGCATCCGACTCTTGATCTCTGCTAAGATCATGATCTCACAGTTCATGAGACTGAGCCCCACATTAGGCTCTACACTGACACGTATGGAGCCTGCTTGGGTTTCCCTCTCTTTCTCTGCCCCTCCCTCACACTTGCGCTCTCTCTCAAAATAAATAAACTTAAAAAAGAGGGTAGGAAAGGTGGGAAGAAGCCAGTTATATAATTTCTTAATCATTATGACACAGAGCTTGATTTTATGTGCGATGGAAAGTCATCAGGGATTGAAACTACATAGAAGAGCCCTCTGCATTGTTTCCTGCTTCGGCTTGATTTCATGGCTCTGATCTTCTGGTTACTAATGAATCTCTCCCCAAATTCTTCTACCCCTCAGCCTTTGTCAGGCCTTTGGCTCAGGCCAAAAATCTTGGAGTCACCCCTGACTCCTCTTTCTTAAAACCCTGAGAAAATTCGGTGGGGTTTACCTTTGGTGTATGTCAGTATCCGATACTTCTCACCAACCCCTCTGCTGTACCCCACATAAGCCACTGTCATCCCACACCTGGGTGATTAAAACTGTCTTTTTCCTCTTTTTTTTTTTTAAATGGCTATCAGCAATGTTCATGTGATAGCCTTTTTTTTTAATGTTTATTTTTGAGAGAGAAAGAGTAGGGGAGGGGCAGAGAGAAAGAGACAGAGGACCCAGAGTGGGCTCTGCACTGACATCTGAGAGCCTGACGCAGGGCTCAAATTCATGAACTGTGAGATCGTGACCTGAGCCAAAGTTGGATGATCCACCGATTGAACCACCAAGGCGCCCTCCAGAGAGAGCCTCTTAAATAGCCAAGCATACCAGTTTATGCCACTCCCATGCTCTGAGAGCCTCCTTGGTTCCCATCTCACTCCAGGTAAAATCTGAAGTTCTTATACACACTTATCAGGTCTCTAGGGTATCTGCTCCTCATCACTTCTCTCCCCTCACCACCTCCCACTGCCCCTCACTCACTCCATCCCCGGGTCCCTGGCCTCCCTGCCACCACAATGCTCTACCCCTGGGGCCTTTGCAGTTCCCTCTGTCCCGAACACCCTTTCCCTGGATAACCCACAATGTACCCCCTCCTCCAGCAAATGTTGGGTCAAAGGCTACCCCTCAGCAGAGCCCTGTTTGTCTACACTGTTAAGTCAAGCAAACTGTCCCCATCCTGGCACTCTGTACCCTCCTTACACAGCTTTAATGCTCTTTTGTGTGTGTGTGTGTGTGTGTGTGTGTGTGTGTGTGTGTGTGTGGTCTTCCCACCTTCTAAAACACTGTACAATTTACCTATTTATTATGGTAATTGATTATCATCTGGTCTGTCCGCCAATGTGGATGAATTTCTGTGAGGGTATGCATCATGTCTATTTTGTTCTCTTTACGCCAAACCCCTGAAGAAGTGTTTAGCATATAGTCAATGCTCAATTAGTATTTCTCAATAAACATTGTTGAATGTATTGATAATTTTGAAATTTTTACGCTCTGCCCTAGATCAGCATAGGACATGAAAATCATTATATGTGACAATATTTATATCCACAACATGTCACTCAATCATTCCAGAAAAGGTTTTTGAAAAGAAAAAAAAAAAAAAACCAGTTTGAGCAGTGTATGCTGACCACAAATGCACTACCTTGGCCTCCAAGTTGAACATGATGAATTGAATACATGCGTCCTCCCTAGATCCCAACAAAAAAGGCAGAATGAACCCATAAAGACAAAAAGAACAAGAGGGAGGTGACAGCAGACCAGATGCATGTACAAGGACTAATATGAAAAGCAGGTGGACAGGGGCAGCCACACGGGTGGCAAGGGAGAACTGTGCTTGTCCGAAGGGAGGGAAGGCAGGAAGGAAGCTGGTTCCTGCTGAAGCATCTAGAACTGGAAGAAGGAGGCTACTCTGACAGGTGGGGCTGAACATAAGAGGATGGACTGATGATCCGCGTGAGAGACAGCGGGAACCCCACACCCCCTTCCACCCCATGGACAGCAACCACACACGGACTGCTAACTTCACATAACTTGTGATGTAGCTACTTTAGAAAGATGTTATCAGTAGGGCATTGGGGTGGCTCAATTAAGCGTCCAGCTCTTGATTTTCACTCAGGTCATGATCTCATGGTTTGCGAGAGTGAGCCCCGCATGGGGCTCTGTGCTAACAGTGAGGAGCCTGCTTGGGGTTCTCTCTCTCTCTCTCTCTCTCTCTCTCTCTCTCTCTCTGTTCCTACTCTGCTCATGCTTGCTCTCTCTCTCAAAGTAAGTTTTATACAAAGAAAAGAAAAGAAGAGAAAAGAAAAGAAAGATGTTATTAGGACATGTCTGCGAGATGGGGAGGGGATAAGAGGGAGAAGACATATTCCATGTTTGGAATTCAGCAGGAAACAAGGAAAACCTGAAGTTCGCATGCTAGCAGTATTAGGAGGGTGGCAACTGCTGAGAGTGGAAAGTGCTCACTTGTGGGAAGCGTGAGATGTGACGGAGGAGGGATGGGACAGGAGCCCGCCGTTCTCCTTTATAAGCATTATAGAACTAGCCATCTTTTAAACTATGTCCGTATAGCCCTTTTGTAAAAATGAAAACTGAATTTCTGGCTGCCGTGTGGAGAATAGACTGGAGAAGGCAAGAAGGGAATGAGGGAAACCCCGTAAGTAGTCCAGGGGAGAGGTGGTAAGGACGGGGCCAGCGTGGCAGGAACAGAAGTGGAGAGAACTGGCCACATTTGCTAAGTTCACGACAGAGTCTACATGACTTCCTGAAGGACTGACTATAGGTGTTCAACAGTAACAGGAATCAAATTTAATTTCTAGGCATCTGGTTGGAAGTGCTTGGGTCACAGTGGAGAAGTGAATGCCTAGGGCACAGCATTCAAGGAGGCCTTGCTCCCAGGGCCACCTAGGTCCAGGTGGGCACCTGAGGGTGAGGGTCTCCTGAACTGCTGTGCTTACCTCACTCTAGTCCCAGCCTTGACTTGGAAGATTCTAGTGCTGTTTATTGAGATGGGCAAATGAGTGGGAAAAGTACAAGTCACAAGGGAGGACAGAGAGTGATAAAAGTTTTAGTTTGGACAAGTCATGAGTTGTCAAGCTGTACAAGTCTGCAGCTCAGGGGTATAGCCAGGTTGGAGATGGAAATTCAAATGTCACAGCATAGAGATTATCCTGAAAGTCATGGGTCAAGACTGGATAACCCAGAGAGAGTGGGTATGAAGAGTAAAGGAGGGACCAGAGGAGAGATATTGCAACCTGTAACAATGAAGAGGAAAGGAATAAAAAGGGTGAAAGAGCAGCCAGAGAAGTAGGAAGGAAACTGGGAGAGGCTGCTGTTCCAAAGCCAAGAAGAAAGCCTTTGCAGAGGAGACCATCCCGAATGCTTCACAGCCCAACCCCTTACGGAGATCGTCCTGTGAAGAAGATAAAATGCATGAGGCGCCTGGATGGCTCAGTCGAGTGTCTGACTCTTGATTTCGACTCAGATCATGACCTCATGATTCATGAGATCAAGTCTCGCACTGTCAGTGCAGAGCCTACTTAGGATTCTCTCATTCTCTCTCTCTCTCTCGTTCTCTCTCTCTCTCTCTCCCCATCTCTCTGCCCCTCCCTTCCCCCCCTCAAAATAAATAAACCCTAAAAAAAAGAAGACGAAATGTCTGTGTGCCCCATCTTGCCCACGGCCAGCCTCCATATGTCCACCTAGGACTTCAGGTAACCCAGCTTTCCTCCACCTGTGGTATGGCCTGTCATTCTGCTTCCTCCCAGCTTCCAGGTCATGCCTTTCCCTGCAGTCTGTGGCCTATCCATTCCCCAGGACTTCAGATGCCTCCTGTCTTGACCTTTGCTTTCTAAGGACTGGACTTTGGTCATTCATTCAACAACTGTTTACGAAGAACCCAGTGTGCCAGCTATGGTGCTGTGCACAGTGAATATAAAAATAATTAGGGCAAAGTAGTTACCCTGAAAGACTCTTGCCTGCCATGACACTCTCTGCCCTGCGCCCTTTCAGATATAACTCTTCACCTGCCCGAGTCTGTATTCTGGTTCCAAGCCCCCTGGCCAAACCCACCAGAAGCCGCAGTGAGCCTCCACGGGATGGCAAGGGGCCTAAACATTTCCCTTTTCACGAGGTATGGCCTCATTGGAACACAGACCAATCCACTTTGGGGAGAGGCATGCCTAGGATAAGCCAAAGTACGTGCCCATTCAGCCCAGATCCTAGTACAGTGCCTGGCACATGGTCGTGCACGGAATGGTAGATGAATAAATGAAGTGCCCACTCTGATTTCAATCAAATGATCTTTTGCAACAACAAAAACAAATACATAAGGGATCTTTGCATGGCAGACACCGATAAAGGTTGCCTGCGGGAGGGGTGTGCAAAGTCAATCTGCCTAGAGACAAGCAAGGCATGGACGAGGGAAGCCCAGACATCTCCACTCCCATGGGACCCCCTGATCCCAGGCTGAGACCATGAACCCACTGCCTATTCCATCTGCAGTCTGCTGCTCCGGCTGGGTCCTGGAGCTAGCCCAGCATCCCATTCTCCAGAACATGTGGCTGTAGCAGCAGTTTGGAGCTTGGAGCAGCCTCTCAACAATCTCAGCCTGACACGCAGCAACTGAAAACTCCCAACAAGAGACTGCATTCCTGGGCTGGGGGTGTGGAATGGAGGTGGGTATTCCAGACCTCTTATGGAAACTGACCCTGGACACAGAGGGTGGGAAGGGCAGCCCCAGGCTTTGTGCCACCTCAACCCCCTTCACTTAGAAGCCAGAGAAACTAGACTGCCTGACTCTAGCTAGCAGATGAAAGGAACCCGTTTACTGATTCGTGGCTCAGCCAAGGGATTGTTCAGCTCTTACTTCAGCCAGCCTTGTATAACTTTCCAGAGTCAACTGTCCAAGCACGTATATCATCATCCCAGCCTAGAGCTGCTTTGGGAACCTCTACACACGACCACATAGATACACAGCTTGTTGGTTTTAAGGCAAATCCTATTCAGGGCTCCCTCCCGAAGGTAAGTTGGAAAGTATGCCACCCATGCCCTCTCCCAGGGTGTCCGGCTGCCAGGCATCTTCCCCGATCCCCACCATTGCATCACAGCCCCCACGCAGACAATCTTCCACATCTGGACAAACGACCTGCACCACCATGCTGTCCACCCAACACCCCTGTCTGAATGTGGGGACCCCTATGCATCAGGACAAAGCCCCCATCCCGCTCTGTGGCCCCACCTGGCAGCCAGCTGGCCCTTCTCTCACAGCCCCATCAGCTTCATCCGTGTTGATTTTCCCATTAGTTTAATAGTTCATTTCAAAGTGCTAATATTGATTAGAACAGGTCTCAAAAGCTCAACACAGTCGACGTGAAGGTGGGAACCTGCAGGCATTACCGGAAAAAACAAACCTGTAGCTGTGAGTTGAGGCTCACCAATCAGCCATGTGTGTGTGTGTGTGTGTGATTGGAATGAAGAACAAATTCAAGAATGTTAAGGTGCCGGAACATACATTTTGAAAGACTAAGTCTCGTAAGAATGGCCTCAGTGTTTACCCCCTGGAACTCTCTCCTCTCCCCCAGCTCCATTTTTAACATGAGATTCGACTCAATGACCTGTCCACACCCCACCTCTGTGGACGCTTCCAGGAAGGTGCATGCCCAGAGCCAGGCTACCTCTGCCCCAGCAGGCAGCATGTGCCTCAGCATCCCAACTCCCAACCCCGGCGAGTTCCATCCTGCGGTGTGAGGCAAAGCCTCCACGGAACACTGAGGTTTTCTCTTCCTTCGATTCTTCCTACATTCAGCCAAGATGCTACTTGTTCTCCGCATCTCCCTGTGGTGCCAGTTTCACCTTATGGAGTCATCGTGAGAATTCACTCCCCTTCTCACAGGGTGTCCCTTCAAACATTTCAAGGCAGCTGCTCTGTTCACACCTCCTCCCTTTTCAAAGTGAAAGGGTTCTCATCTTCTCAATAATCCCTCCAAGGAGCTGGTATCCACATCAGACCAATCTCTTGGCCCTGGACGTATTCTCCCTTGTCAAAGCCCCTCAAAGGTGGGCTGGAGCTTTGCAATGGATATCAAGGAACTTGACAATGTTCCTAGCTTTTATTTCCAGAATCTACTTCTGGAAATCCATCCTAAAGAAAAGATCGCATACATAGCCAAGTGTTGTTCTTATAGCTCTTCCCTCGCACTGCTGGCCTTCATTATGGAACAATATACAATAAGGTGGGCGAGTAAATTATGGCATGTCCACATAATGACACAGTGTGCGATAACCATGCAATCCTATTTTTGGGGGGAATATGGAAAAAAGCAATATACGTAATTACATACTCAGTATCACACAGACGCACACCCACATGGCACACTCACATGTACTCGTGCACACGGGGGCATGCACATGAAACAGGAAGGCACACCCTTAAACGTGAGCACTGGGAATATGTATCGGTGGCATTCTGGGTGAGGATTCTTTTGCATTCTGTCTGTATTTCTCAAATATTCAACGATGAGCATCTACTACTTCTCATTTGCAACTAGAAAAGCTATTGTTTAAAATAGAACTGGGAGCACCTGGGTGGTTGGTTAAGCGTCCGACTTCGGCTCAGGTCATGATCTCACGGTCTGTGGGTTCAAGCCCCAGGTCAGGCTCTGTGCTGACAGCTCAGAGCCTGGAGCCTGCTTCTGATTCTGTGTCTCCCTCTCTCTCTGCCCCTCCCCCACCT
This sequence comes from Lynx canadensis, assembly GCF_007474595.2. Taxonomy (NCBI): domain Eukaryota; kingdom Metazoa; phylum Chordata; class Mammalia; order Carnivora; family Felidae; genus Lynx; species Lynx canadensis. Next base: position 30,610,732 of record NC_044311.2, on the reverse strand, counting down.
CTCCCTCTCCCTCTCTCTCTCTTTCTAAAATAAAAAAACATAAAAAAATTTTTTAATAAAATAAAATAGAACTGGACATAGGGCCCTCGTATTGTCTGAACAGCACAGGGTGTGGGTCACTTTCCCTGTGCTGTGTCCTTGCCTCCCTTGTCCTGAAGCCTGATAAGCACACACTCGTTGTCAGCCAACTGCCCTGAGGTGCTTTGCAGGAGCTGCCCTTACCCAGTACCCCTGCTGGTGACACCATGGGACATGTTTTTGCCCGGGGCAAGTCTTGTCCCAGACAGAGAATGCACACGCAGCAGAAGACAGGAGGTGGTGATTCAAGAGTAAGTCATACTTGGGGAATAAATAAAATACTGCCCACAGTAACAGGCCTGCCTTGCACGTATTCCCCTTGGGACCAGATCTTACCGGGTCATTATCACAGACGAAGGGTGGCCACAAGGGCAGATTTCACCTATGTTGTAAGTCCCCATGAAACTCTGAAAGAGCCCATCCAGGTGGTTGTCTCTTACATATGGACAGAGGGGAAAGTAATGCCAGGAGGACACGGGAGGAATTCAGTGAAGTGGTGAAAAGCCCAGAAGCACTTACTAGCTGTGTGACCTTAGGCAAGTTACTCAACCTCTCTGAACCTTAGCTTCTACCAGTATGAAATGGAGATGATACTAGGACTGCATACCCCGGTGGTTGTGAGGATTCACTGAGTTCAATTCTTCCAAACACATAAAACAGAAACTATCAGCCATCGGTGTTCACAGGTTACATGTGGCAGACCAGGGAGGGGACCCTGGCTGCCTGGCCCCACGTCAATTGCTTAGGCCATTGGGCCTATCGTCCTCTCTCTTTCTCTGTCCTTTAATAAATTCCCTGTGTGTAGACGAACTGCAGAAGCAGAAGTGCGTGCAGAGCGGGCTCTGAGCTTTTCTCTGGGAGTGGTGCAGAGCCCCTTCCTCCCCTTGGGGACTCCGCAGGGCCCTAGCGTGGCGCCTCTGCTGTGCAGTGCCTCATGCCCAGCTTCCCCACCTGCCAGGATCCACATCCATCTGTTCACAAAGACCAGATGGGCCCCAATCTCCTCCTGTGAGTTGAGTATCTGGTCCAAGGAAGCAAGAAAGGTCACTGCCGTGTGTGGGCAGGCGCCCTCTCTCTGTAAACTCATCTCTCAATAAATGATGAGTGTTGTCACATCTCACTCGAGAAGCCAGAACAATATATGCTCAAGCCTTTCCAATCAGGATTGTTCCCACAAGCCTTTGGCTTGTGTGGGGAACATTTGGTTTAAAAGGAAATGGAATTTCCCCTTCAATATTCTTCTTGGATGACAGGTCTGTGATTGGAATCAGGGCATGAAAAATCATGCCCCGGTGGTTATTTCCATTAGTGGCTTTTGACTTTGCAGGGACACCTGGAGCACAGGGTGCCCAGCCTCTCCCACCTCCCACTTCCCACCCCCACGGTGTAGGCAGGTCCTGGCTGACTGACCTGGGGCTTCCTGATATCTCAGAGCCCTGTGCTGTCTGTCCAGGAGCATGGCTAACTCATCTTGGCAAGAACCTGCTATGCAGTCCCTCCTCACATCATTGTCCCTCTAGCCCACGTTCTAGTCCAGCCTTCTTCCTCTGCAGAATGTGACAGAACACCTGAAATGCACATGGACACACATGTGTGTGTGCACACACACTTTGAATGCTTGCCTCTCTGCCTGTGATAAACAATCACAGGGAAGCTCTAATTGTCAATAAGAAGAATTGTGCATTGTCTAGGTTTCAGGATACCACTGGGTTGTAGAATCCAGTGAAGGAAATGGACATGGGGCCTACAGACTCAAAGGAAGGGTAAAATGAGACCACACTCAAGAACGAGTCCTTGAAGAAGGTTCGGTGGGAAATAGCGTGGCAGCAGCATCATGGCTGGCTTGTGTGTGTCTCCTGTCCTATCCTGGAAGCCCTGGAGGGTGGCCACACATCTATGTCCCTCACCCCCAGCACGGGTCCAGGAAAGGCAAGTGCTCAGGAAATGTATGCTGATGATGTAAAGAAGGAAGAAACAAGAGGATCAGGGTGGCTAGCTTCTGCTCAGAGATCTGGGTGCTGTTTTACTTTACTTCAGGCAGGGCTTGGAGAACAACAAAGTGTGTGTGTGTGTTGTGCAGGATGTAAACTAAGAGGAGCCAGGTCCTCTGCAGCCAGATGCGGAGCCTGGTCTGGTGACTCGGAGGGGAAGGCACCAGCTACATGATGCTCACACCCTGCTCCTGGACCAGGAGGGCGGGAGTGCAGACGCAGTGTAGTGAACGGGGTCACAGCACCTGCCTGCCAGCGGCACGGAGCCCACGCCAATCCCATTAACATTGAGAAGATGTCAAGAGCTCCCTGCCATTTTATATAAAGAATCTTTCTATTCAATAAAGAAAACAATACCTTGCACTGTTTAAAGGTTGTGTTTGGCAACAGAAATCTGAGAAACAGTGACTTAAACACAGGTGAGGGCAGGCCATGACTGGCCCATCCCGAGAGCCGTGTATCAAGGACACTGCCCTTCATCCTGCTGCAGGACCCAGGCAGCCTGGATTCCTGTCTTTTGTGACGCCTGATAGTCTACTCTCTTGGGAGTCTAGATATAACCCCCATGTTCTTCTGAAGTGGCTTTTAAAAAGTTAAGTTGAGGGGCGCCTGGGTGGCTTAGTCGGTTAAGCGTCCGACTTTAGCTCAGGTCACAATCTCACGGTCCGTGAGTTCGAGCCCTGCGTCGGGCTCTGGGCTGATGGCTCAGAGCCTGGAGCCTGCTTCCGATTCTGTGTCTCCCTCTCTCTCTGCTCCTCCCCCGTTCATGTTCTGTCTCTCTCTGTCTCAAAAATAAAATAAAAACGTTAAAAAAAATTTTTTTTTAAAAAGTTGAGTTGAGTGGGGTTCTGTCACTTGCAACAGCACCCATTTAAACTGTATACTTCCTACAGCCTCGCGTTCCTGACCCCAGTTGCAGCCAAAATGCCAAAGGTTTGCCTGAGCCCAGCAGGCAGCATGGGGTCAAGATTTATTCTTAATGGAGACGATCACTGGGGAAACCCCTGCAGCAACAAGGAGGAAGGAGCCATCTCTCAGCCTTCTGGGCACATGGGGTGACAAACAGCTCCTGTGTCCAGTCTGCAACTCCCCTCTCTGGACCTGCTGCAGGCTCAGCTGAGTTACGTCAGAGTTTCTCCTGGGGGAGCACATAAAGTGGCGAGAAGAGCCTGTAGCCTTTGAGAAATTGAATGAAGATGGAGGCACACTTGGTGGGTGTCAGAAAATGTGAGTCCTGGTGCACTCTGAGAACTTCTGCATGGTGCATTTTTCCTGGGGGACCACAGTTGGTTCTATGAAAGCAGAGACAGCTGTGTGTCCTGGGGTGAGTCATCCAACCTCTCTGAGCTATAGTTTGCAGAACTGTTGCGAGGCTTGGGGATGAGGGCAGCATCCCAGCACATGGATGATGCTTTCCCCAGCTTTCTTGGTAGGTCAAAGTTTACTGAAGGGAAGTAAAATAAAATGACCCTGCCCTAATCCTTTGCTTTGGGGGAGATGTTTGGGCATTGCAATTAAGAAGATGAACTTCCATGTTAGATGTGTCTACTGCAAGCCATACTGTGCCTGCCGTGTGTAGTCGGTCAAGTTACCCCATCTCATTAGCCTGTTCCCCCACCCCTACAACGATGCTCATGATAATGCCCTGTCAGCAGGTGTGCTGTGAGACAGAAAGCTGCACTCGCCAGCATTTGCTGATTTTGTAGCTGCTGTTAACTTGCATTTTTCTGACCTTTCCCTGGGTCGGGAGCTGCCCTTAGGGCTGCTGATGGGGAGCTGTCTCCAGGAAGAGACTTGCTATGTCTGGGGTGAACAGTGGGGTGCCAGGATGACAGGAAGGAAGACTGCAGGATCCAGAGCAGCCCCCACTGCCCCTGCCAGGCCTCTGGCTATGAGAACCCGCGACAGCCCCTGCTGGAAGGCCCTTGGCCAGCCAGCACCTCAGTGTGCCAAGGACACTGCTGACCCCACCCCAGGTCAGATGTGCGCTTAGTCGCCTGAGCTCCCCAACCCCTCCCGGCCCAGAACAGCAGGTGTATGTGCTCAGTAACTCGAGCCTACCTTCTGAGGGCCCAAGCAATTGAGAGAGGACAGACAGCTCTTTCTTCAGACAACCACAAGGCCAATAAACAACTTTTCAGGGAGACTATGGCCAGCTCAAGATTCTGCAGGGCCGGCTGTCAGTTTGGGGATTATCCAGGACCTTTGCTTCTCATAACAACAACGGCGGCAGCAACCAGCACCATTTGTTGAGCAGCCCGTGGTTGCCGGCACTGCCCCGGGTTCTTTCCACGCTGTCTCCCATTTCTTCCTCTCTACAGCCCTACGCGGAGAGTGACTGATAGAAGCAGAGTCCCCAGAGTCACAAAGAGGAGGCTTGCGCCTCAGCTCTGTCACAGGCCGACTGTTTGACCTTGAGCAAATCAAATTAGCCTTGTGGAGCCTCAGTTTCCTCATGTGTAAGATACAGCTGATCATACCTACCTCATATGGCTTTTGAGAATGAGCTGAAGTAATGTGGAAAATATTGGTAACCCAGAGCCTGGCACAGAGTAAACCCTCAAGACACGGCAGCAGTCTCCCCACTCTAAGTGCAAGGACACTGAAGCCCATTCAGGCAGAACCTGAAGCGGTCTGACAAGCTCATGCTCTTACCCACTATGTACTCTCTGGCACGTCTGGGTTGTTTCCCCAAGTCCCGGTAACTCTGCTAGTGAACAGAAGAGAGAGAAGAAAATCACTGGATTCAGGATTCCAACCAGAAAGAGATAGAAAGCACCAGCTAAGATGGGGGGGGGGGGGGCATGGATGGCTTCTTCTTGTCCAAATCTTCTTCCTGCCCCAAGTCTAGAATGTTCCCAAATCTTCCTGCCCCAAAATCCAGAACGTTCTTCAGAAAGCACTAAAGATGAGTACACAGAGAAGAAATCCCAAGTTATCTTGTTCCAAACACTGACTCTTCCCAATGCACAGAAAGCCGCAGACCACATGTCCATGCCCCTGGGACCAAGGGCAAAGGATAAAAGCAGATGAGAATCGTCATTCAAAGGGTATGGTGACCGTCTTCAGAGAGAAGCCCTCTGTGTGTGTCTGTGTATGTGCTCACTCAGATGCCATGGGTCAAAGTGTACCCAAAGCTCTACAAAGGGTCCAAGTGACCACAATTCCCCAAAGTCTTATTCTGATTATTGCTTCATTTCAACATAGCTTAAGCTGGGATAAATGTATTTATCAAGAAGACATTTGTCATGAGGTTATGTATTTTCTTCATGACAACAATTTTATACATGACGTTTAGAAGTTTAAACCCACAAGGGTCTGTTTAAAACATAATATGTAAGCAATGCCATGTCTTTGGGTGAAAATACATTTACATTAGAACATATTAAACATGTACCGCCCAATCAGACATGAAATGTCTACCCAGACCCAGCCCTTTCCCCCTCCACTCAAGCCACATGACGCCGAGGCCCCTAGCCCAGCCCCGGCTCCCGGGAAGGTCCTGGTTAGATAAGCACATCTCTTACCAGTGTTGTGTTCAAGAATCCAATCAGCACCTGGCATCCCTTTGGCAACTCTCATGGGTCCAGGGAGGGATGTGAGGGATGTGAAAGAACATTCCTTCATCCTGTGGGTGGAGGACAGGGCTCCTTGCCCGGGCCTCACTGTGCCGCACCACTTAGCCCCACCTCTGGACTTCCTAGTTGGCAGGATGGTGAACTCCTCTGCTGAACTGGAGGGGATTTTCCACAACTTGCAGCAGGAAAGCATCCTTGTGCTGGAGACAGGCCTGGAGATAATGGAAGGGAAGGGACTCTTGAGATAACTAGGCAAAATTGAAGGCAGTAGTGGAAGAAGGTAAAGTGGTCATGAAGGAGCCTTCGCTTAAGCAATAAAGACATTTCCCTGCGTAAAATTATTTGATTGGAGAATTGCAGGAGAAGATGAAAGGAGGGCCAGACTCGAGCCCCAGCCCCCGAGGGAGAAGGACGGTCAAAGTGGAGAGAAGTTTCCTGTAGGTGGAACCACACAATCAGCCCCAAACAGCTGGCTCCCATTTTTCAGGGAAGAAGTAAGGGAGGAGGGGAGAGACAGTGAGCCCCATGGGAGAGGGCACAGAGGGGACACGCAATCGGCGACCACGTTCCCGGGATGTGGGCACCTTTCTAGGGTCTCTGCGCCAGTTTGAACTTAAAGCCCTTGTAGACAGCTAGTATCGTCTGCCAGGGGCTCCCTTCCAGCCCCTGATATACGAGAGAGTTCTTTTTCCTTTTCTCCCAGTCCAAAAGAAGATCTTAACTGTTCTCCAGGCCTCAGTCAACACTACGTTTCCTTCCACGGCAAAAGCCAAATGAGAACGAAAACTGTCTTACAGCAACTTGCTCTCATGAAACCTTATAGTGCACATCTGTTGTTTTGCCTGCCTTACACCCATTTCTCCTGGGTCTGTTGACAGCACCCCATCTTGCCCTGAGGCAGTGTGGTTTGCAGTGCATTTGACCCCACCCCGGGTCCAAGGTCCAGCCAGTGAGAGCACTGCACCTCCCAGCCGACAGTAATTGCTTCCAGTGTGGGCAGGTGGCCCCACCCCAGCCAATCTGAGCTAATGAGATGGAGCTGGTCGTGGTGGTAAGTGGGGAAGAGTGTTCTTTATCTGCTGAGCCTATAAAGGTGCTGGCCACCTTGGAGCTGCTAGGGTAGCTGATGAGAAGAATCTGCCTGAAAATGAAGCAAACGTGGAAAGAGAGAAGCAGACCAAGAAACAGACTGAGTCCTGATTATATCATCTAAGTGCCATGTCTAAAGCCAGTGTCCTGGACTTTTCACTGACATGAGCGAATGATCTATTTTCTACTTTTGCGTAATCGCTTAAGTTGGTTTTTCTGTCACTCGTAAGTGATGGAGTTTGGGTTAACAAATTTCAACGTTAGAAGAGAATGATTTTCCTTCTCTCTTATTATTTAATTCTTAGTCCTACATAAAAGGCTTAGGTTATTCCTAGTGTCATCAAATGCTTGCTGTCTGACCTTGAACAAGTCCTATCCGTGTGCCCTCATCAGTAAAATGAGGGCATTGGGCCCTATCTCCCCAGTTCCTTCCAGCTCTGAAATTGTACACTTCTATGAATAGTCTCTTAGCAACCTTCACGCTCAGAATTAGATACAAAACTATTTTCTTCAAGAGAGCGGATTCAAAACATTAAAATAAAACTTGAAAAAGTTTAAATCAAATGTCAGATGATGAAAACCACACAAGGCCTCTTTCTTTTTGCAAAGCATAGAGCCACATGGCACGGATGTGTCACCTGCTAGTTTCTGGTGCCTGAAAACTCCCTCCCCGCCGCCCCCTCTCTCGCCCCTTCTCCTGAGGAATTTCCAGGTGTGGCCTCAGCCAGTCTATCCCATTTTGCCATTCGGGGATGGGGTAAGCATAACAGCTTAACAATCTTCAGACAGGTTTAAAAACAAGACTGTGGTTGCTTTGTCCATAGAATCTCAGGTCCCTTCTCAAAGCCCCTCAGCGACTCTCTGTCACCCAGATGCCAGGTCAGATGTCTGTCCACAGGCTCCAATCCCTTCTCCTACTCCTGCCTTCTCGAGCATCCTCCATGCATCACTTAATCTCTTGGGGCCTCCATTTCCTCATCTGTAAGGTGAGATGGTACCTTCCTCCCAGTGTTGCCATGAGTACTAAATGAGTAACATCCCCAGAACAGCACCCAGCATGCACTGAGGACCGCATGAGTGTTCACTCTCATCTCCAACGTCATTATCCCTGAAGGACTCCTCAGTGCCCACGGGTGTTTGCTTGAGCGGGTAGGTGAACAAACATGTGAAAAGCATCAAGTACTCAGAAATATTTCACATCCGATAGGTTATTGGTAAATACTTATGAACAATGGTGTTCTAGAGACATAAAAGTGGCGATTCAGAAGGAACAAATCATACAGCCTGCTCCCCTTCCTGCCATTTCTGCCCACTCCCGGGTCCCCAACAAATCCTTTCTTTTTAGAGCTTTTGCTACTGGCTTGCAGGGCCTAGGATGTCTAGTTAATGATGATTTGCAGATCTTGGCGTAAATTTGCTCTTCTTGGTCCCTAATATGAACTGCTCCCAAGACAACTGCAGACTCATTTCTCAATTCTGTCTCTTTAGGCTGAAAGATACCCAGAGTGACCAGATGACCCCAGACCTCAATTCCCTGGGGCACCTGGAAGTAACAGGATTTGGGAACTAATTCTCCTAACCCATTCTTAAATGAAACATCCAGTCAGTCAGAAAGACCATGTACTGAGAGTAAGAGGAAACAGATTAGACCAGAGCCCCAGTCCCTGGTTGTCGCTTAGAGAGTTCTCTCCCAGGAGACTCACCCTCTAAGCACCCAAAAGGCTGCTCACTGGCTGCAGAACAAAGTGGGCCGGCCGATCCGGAGGCGTAAACCCTCCAAATAGCATACAGAGCAAAATGAGAACAGGCCGAGGACCTGCAGAATTGGGTTGTTACTCTCCCAAGATTTGTTAGCTGGGTGACTTTGGGCAAATTCCTAACTTCTCTGAGCCCCGGTTTCTCCCAGTGCAAAGAGGGACCATGATACTCACCCCACGAAGTAGCTGTGAGAACCGAGATCATACATGTAAAAGGCCTGCTACATCAATAAATGGTACATCTCCGTTGTTTTGAATGTCCTTCCTTCTCTTGGGAAATATTTCTGTGCCGGCAGCCAACATCAGCCCCTGGATCCACTCACTCCCCCTCATAGTGATGCATAGACTCCAAATGGTTTTCATGCTTACCTCCTGTCCCCAGATTCTACCATCTCCTACATAGCTTCATGGCAGTGCTCCCTGTAAAATACCCACACGTTTGCCCGTGATTTCCACAGGCTTACAGACTCCATGAAGCCTCTTCACATGCCCTCTAGGAACACAGCACCCCAAGGTTAAGATCCCCTGCCTTAGCTGACCTTCAGCAGCTTCTGGCCTTGCTTGGTGCTTGGCCAGTGTTCCTGTTACCCACGTGCTCTCAGCTCACCCTCAAAGGTGGGGGGTGGGGTGGTGAACAGGCCCTCACTTCACATTTACAAAGGGACATATTCTCACTTGGATGGTCACAAAAGGCTAATTCCACTCCTCCTCAGCCCCCTCTGTGTGGTGTCTGCCTCAAAAGGCACGCTTTCCCAGTTCTCTCTTGAAAATCAAAGGCCTCTCCCAGGAACTGGGCCTACAGAGAGCCCACCACCCACCTCCCTCCAGCTCTCCCCGTCCTGAGCCTCCTCCCACTCTGAGGCCCACCCCTGCATGTTTCCAGGCTCCAGTCCTGAGAGCCACCTGTCCCTGCACTTCACTGACAAGTGCCGCTGTCCTGCAAAGCTCCTCTGGGCTCTGTCACCAGGGCAGGAGGAAGAATTAAGATACCAGAGTTGAAAGATAGCAGGCTTCAGAAGCAGGCTCTAAACAGACTTGAATAGCAGGAAGTTTCAAAGGCTTTCGCTGAAGTCCTCATAAAACTCCTGTCGCCTCTTCTATGAGCTGGCAGTCCCAGGCTCTTTTAGATCTCTGAGCCACCTCCTCACTGAGCCACCAGCTCCCGTCCTGCCAAGAAAGCAAAGGGCCTTTTGTATTTAAGCCTCTCAGTAGAGAGAGACTGGTGAGGGGCTTTGGGCCCTCCCAATCTGAAATGTGAACGTCTCATAGCATCACTAAGCCAGAAATTCTCTACCCTCTCCTGCCAGGGAATGATGACAATCCTGAGCTGGAACAGGACTTAGTCACATGCCTCCCCATGCTCATCTAGCAGATGAGGAAACTGAGGCTCAGTAAAGTCTACTTGTTTGCCCAGACCTCTTGGGAGGGAGTGGCCAAGCTGGACATGCTCATGGTGGTGCAGAATCCTTGCCTCATCTGAATGCTGCTCAGAGGGTGACGTAACAGGAGTCACTGAGCCTGTTCCTCAATGGCCAGTGTTGTGGGAGACTTCACGGCATGGACAGGGCTAGGGCTATCAAACACTGAACATGAACAAATGGTCACACAGAGCTTTGAAATGGGTACACGTCTTGGTCTGCTCAGGCTGTCATAACAGAATCCCACAGACTGGGGAGCTGAAACAACAGACATTTATTTTGTCACCGTTCTGGAGGCTAGAGGTCTGAAATCATGGTGTCTGTCCACAAGGGTGGTTACTCCTAAGGCTTCCAGGGGGCCACCTTTCGGCTGTGTCCTTCCCGTGACTCTATGTCTGGGTTCGCACCAGCTGGTGTCTCTTCCTCTTGTTAAATGGACACCAGTACCATTGGATTAGGGCCACCACGATGGCCTCATTTTACCTTAATTACCTCTTTTAAAGACCCTATCTCCAGGTGCGCCTGGGTGGCTCAGTCAGGCATCAGACTTCAGCTCAGGTCATAGTCTCATAGTTGGTGAGTTGGAGCCTCTCATTGGGCTCTGTGCTGACAGCTCGGAGCCTGGAGCCTGCTTTGGATTCTGTGTCTCCCTCTCTCTCTGCCCCTTCCCTGCTCATGTTCTCTCTCTCTCTCTCTCTCTCTCTCTCTCTCTCTCTCAAAAACAAATAAACATTAAAAAAAAATTTTTTAAGACCCTATCACCAAATACAGTCACATTCTGAGGCATTAGTGGTCAGGACTTCAGTACAGGCTGAACAGCCCTGCCCGTAGTTTTCTCTTTTCAGAACATACACATTGCTAGAAGCTGAACTGTGTCACACACACGCACATACACACACACACACACACACACACAAATATATTGAAGTCCTAATCCACAGGGACAGGCCCCTGGACTGTGCTGAGACACCTAAGTGCAAGACTTCCTCTGGCACCCGCTAGCTGAATGATGTTTTCCTACACGCTGGCGTGTGGCCAGATAGTGTTTAGACAGTTACATCAAGCAAGGAACACGTGCAAGCATAGAACCAATAACCCTGGGTCCCAATGAGCTCTGGTGCCTTGGGCAAGTGACTCAGTGTTGCTGACACTGAGCTGTCTTTCCAGTAAAATGGGGCTAACCTGTCCTGAGCACTTCACAGGAGAGCAGGGAAGATCAAATAAGATAAAGCAAACAAATGGCAGCATATTTTGAACCGTAATCATACCAAATAAGGGAAAGTTATTAAAACTTATGTTACTTCTTCCTTGTGAGTAAACTAACATGTCACCCACAAAAAGATGACATTTCCAAAGGCATGGCTGTCATTGGCGGTGCTTCTTCACAGCCGGTGTCTGATGGGTCCATATGTCACCAGCCCTACTTGGGCTGGAGCCTGAATGAGCTCTGGGGGTGCTGAGACTTGTTCCAATGAATGGTATATGTAAAGGGTTCCTTCCTGCTGTGCCAGGGAACTCCAGGTGGCTGAGCACTGCTTGTGCAGAGGTAGAGTGGGGCCTGAGCTGGGCCCTCGGCAATGTGGAGGACGTGAGTGGGCACTGGCATTCCAAGTGGAGAGGATCAGGGCAGAAGTCAGTGATTTGCAGAACCAGCACAGTGTGGTGGGTACAGGCCAGCCCCTGGAGCCAGGTTTGAATCTAGCTGCACATCTTTGGGCAAGGCTCTTAGCCTCATTGTGCCTCACTATCCACATCTATGACATGGGAACTTTTCATGGAGTGGTGCCCACTCTATAGGGTTGTTGTGGGGTTTCAATGAGTCATATATGATGCGGTCTTAGAGCAGTACCTGGCACATGGTGGGCGGCCAGGGAGCATTAGCTGTTATGGTTCACCTTGTTCTTTCATTAAACTCGGTTAAGCTGCTGGTTTGTGCCCAGCACCGTGCTAGGCACACAGACTTGCCCTCCAGAAGCACGCGGTACACATAAATGTGAAAAACACTTGAACGACTGACAAACACTCTCTCAGAGATAAGCCCAACCATTAATGGAAACCAGGAAGAGCACGTGGCCTGGCCTGAGTAGAAGTGGAGAGAGGACAGACATGGGATGGTAAGTCCAGAAAAGCATCCCCAAGAAGGTATCACCTGGTCCAGTCTTGAGGAGTAGTAATACCTTCAGAGGGGGCTGAGGGAAGGAGGGCACCACGTGCAGAGAGATGTGGGGGCAGTGGGGTCCCCATGGCAACTAAACATCAGTTCTGGGTTGGGGAAGCCTAAGCCCAAGTAGAGACGACCAAGAATACATCTGAGAAGCAGGTGGAAGCCAGTGCCTGGTGGCTCAGGTACCCTGCCATGGGCTTGGACTTGATCCCATGTGAGTTTGAGCAGGGAGTAGCATATTTAGATTTGTGTCTTTTTTTTTAATTTTTTTTTCAATGTTTATTTATTTTTGGGACAGAGAGAGACAGAGCATGAACGGGGGAGGGGCAGAGAGAGAAGGAGACACAGAATCGGAAACAGGCTCCAGGCTCTGAGCCATCCGCCCAGAGCCTGACGCGGGGCTCGAACTCACAGACCGTGAGATCGTGACCTGGCTGAAGTTGGACGCTTAACCGACTGCGCCACCCAGGCGCCCCTAGATTTGTGTTTTAAGCCTGAGCACATCAAGAGCTCAAGGTGGAGGGAAGAACAGTAGAGGGGAGAACACAAAGTGACCAGCGAGCAGGACAAGGGGCCACGGCGGTGGGGATGCAGAGAGAGCAAGGACACCAGGAATACTTAAAAAGGACATGGCATGATGTGACTGGGGGACTACATGAAGAGGAGGAAAGGGTGCTGGCCCATGAGGGTGCCTCAGAAGGAGAAGGCGTTTGGAGAAGGACGAGTCTGACATGCAGTTATAAGTCCGTAACGTGTAGTTGTAAGTCCTGAGCACGGAGGCAGCAGCCCAGGGAGAGGGAGAAGATCAGGGCAGAGGCCCAGCCCAGAGTCAGGGAAGGCACAAGCATCCGGGGATGAGTAATCAATGAAGGGACCTCCAGGAAGCAGAGGAGCAGAGGTCAGAGCCCACCCTGGTGGAGGGAGGATGTGGTGAGGCTTGGCCACAGGAGGGCAATAGAGTGCCCACAGAAGGCAGGCCAGAGAGGCAGAGGGTGAGGAGGGAAAAGGGACCGCCAGGAAGCAGAATAGCACATGTGGACCACCCTTTGGGAGGTGTGAGTGAAATGGGGAAGAGAAAAAGGTGTAAAGTAGAATGAGGGGAGAACTGTTTTTTAAACGGGAGAAGCCTGAACCAGGACCAGCAGGGGCAGAGGTGGGGGACGGGAGAAAAAAGTGCTGCCTGCAGGGCCCGGCCCCCAGGAGGGCAGAGGGCGTGTGTGCCGGCCCGGGATCCTTTGGGGGTAAGTGACGGAAAACCTGATCTACCCTGACCTAAGAAACAGAGAATCTGTTGGCTCATGTAACTGAAACATTCCAAGGTAGTCTGACTTCTGGCACAACCGGATATCGGGGCTCAAGCGGGATCACAGGATCTGGCTCCTCTCCCTCTGTCTCCTGTCTCTGATTCCTCACTGGCGACCCCATTCTCAAACAGATGCACCTTTTTTAATTCTTCTTTTTAAAAACAGATATAACTTACTTCTAAAAGTCACCCTTTTAAAGTGTACAGTGAAACTTTACAATTATTTTTAATATATTGACGATCACTGCTATCTGATTCCAGAATATTGCCATCACCCCCCCCCCCACACACACACACACACGCCAAAACTCTGTGCCCATTAGCACTCCCCATTTCCCCCTACTCCTGGCCCCTGGCGGAGAGGCTGTGTGCAGTTTGGGGAGGAGTGTGTTCACATTAGAGGCAAATAAGTTGCAAAACTTTTTGTGGAAATAGCACACAGAGCCTGAAAAATCATACCTGATCTAGTCGGTAGTAGTTAAAAACCTCTTCTTGTGCTCAGAAATTATTTTCCAGTCCCCAAATTCCATCTTTTTAACATGCACTGGCTCTATTTTTACTTAAGATCTTTGACCCACTTACCCAGGCATTTCAGTCCTCCAGAAGCCATGGAATAGTGACTAAAGAGCTTTCCCATGACTGAAATCACCATCAGCCTCATCAATAAGTAACAAGAACTGAGGCACGGTTAGCCTAGGGCAGCATTGGTGTTATGTAAAATACTTAATGATCCACACCGCACAGGAGCTGAGCAATCAGAACAGATAGCAGCTGTCAACAGCCTGGTGGACCCATACCCTGCAAACCGGCCAGAGAGGGAGCTGGGCCCCAGAGCCCGAGAGCTACTGCACTGCCTGACACCTGAATTATGTGAGTGACAAGCATCAGGGCTGGAGGAGTGGGTAGAGGGAGAGGCCAGGATATCACCCCAGCGCAGTGTCTGACCAGAACCCCCAAGAAGAAGCGCATGAAGAGGAGGAAAAGGGCTATTGCTCTGAATCCATGGTCTGTGCTCCTCTGGCTACTATATAGCCCGTCTCTTTCATTACCTGCAACTTTGAAGATTGATGGTCTCTGAGACATAAGACAAATTCTTTTGGTAGTGAGGGTAAGAGTGAAGGTGGTGGAGGTGATGTTGGTAGTAGAAATGGAGGTGAGATGGTGATGGCGATGGAGGGGGTGATGGTGGTGAGGTTGGTGTTGGTAGTACTGGTGATGGTGGTGGATGAGTGATGGTGACGGTGATGGGGACGGTGGTGGAGATGGTGATGGTATTGGAGGTGGAGAGGAAAATGGTGACAGTGGTGGAGGTGATGACCTCTTGATAGACATGTAGCAATAAGATGTGCTTTACAGGGGCGCCTGGGTGGCGCAGTCGGTTAAGCGTCCGACTTCAGCCAGGTCACGATCTCGCGGTCTGTGAGTTCGAGCCCCGCGTCAGGCTCTGGGCTGATGGCTCAGAGCCTGGAGCCTGTTTCCGATTCTGTGTCTCCCTCTCTCTCTGCCCCTCCCCTGTTGATGCTCTGTCTCTCTCTGTCCCAAAAATAAATAAACGTTGAAAAAAAAAATTAAAAAAAAAAAAAAAAAAAAAAAAAAAAGATGTGCTTTACTAAGAAGGAACAAGTCCAAGGGGAAAGTAGAGAGTGCACTCAGCTCTGTGGAAATCTATCAGATATGAATACTCGGCAGTCTACCTGAAGAGCAGTTGAGTTCAGTGAAGAAACAAATGATTTTATGATGGGAATTAACTGGATACCAGTCAGAGAGAAAGCCATTCAGAAGACGGGAAGGCCCGCTTTGCTAAAAGCGGATCCAGAATGTGTTCTTGCCTTGTCTTGAAGGTCAAGACAAAGCCACCTCCGCTTCTCCCTGCTCTGGGTGGACTCATCTCCTGGGAGCCAAGAGCCACCCGGCAGCTCCCCTCCTGGTTGGCTCACACCGGGACAGCCTTTCTCAGTCCTCAACTTCCTCCTCACACTGAGGTGGACAGCTGGGCCGACAGGGAGTCCCATGGTCATGGGCTTCATGGCTTCCTCCATCCATGACCCAGCCAGGTCATGTCAGAGCACCCCAACAGTTTGAAAGCGCAGACACTTTTACAGGCCCCAAGGTCCTCCGTCTAGAGCAGCCCCACAGTGCAGCCCCAGAGCACACCGGAGCCCCATACTTCCAGGTCCTGCACTTCCATCAGGAGGGTCTGAGCAGAGTGCCGTGATCTGATGTATGACAGCTCCCTGCAAATCCTTCCTCAGTGGCTAGAGCACAAAGTCTGCCAGCTGCCACATTTGGAGCCAGAGAGTCAGTCCCCTTCCAGGATGTGTCACTAGTCAGATAGGTCTGTGAAGCAGACCCATGGGTGTCCCACTGGGTTTTTCATACTTCCAGGCTGTGAAATCCTGAAATACATATATTAGTTTCTGCCTCCAGTGTCTGCTCATATTTGGTCTTTGAGCCCAGTTCCCAACACAGAGCTCCTCAAAACCTTGTAATTTCCTGGGCGATAGGAGGCTAGGAGGAGGTGATGCTTGGTGGACTCCTAGGTGGGGGCTAGTCACCAGAAAATCCAAGCCATGATTAGAAGCTTAAGCCCCAGCCGCCATCCTCCAGAGAGGGGAATGGAGCAAGGAAACAGGTTAATAATCAATCATGACTATGTGATGAAGCCTCCATAAAAAGCCCAGAAGCATGGGGTTTGGAGAGTTTCCAGGTCAGTGAATACATCCATGTGCCAGGAGGATGGTTCACCCCAACTTCATAGAGACAGAAGCTCCTGCATTTGGGACCCTTCCAAGTCCTCACCCTATATACATTTTTAATCTTTTTTTAAAAAAAACATTTTTATCTCTTTTTGAGAGACGAAGAGAGACAGAGCGCAAGCAGGGGAGGGGCAGAGAAAGGGAGACACAGAATCCAAAGCAGACTCCGGGCTCTGAGCTGTCAGCACAGAGCTCAGTGCAGGGCTTGAACCCACAAACCATGAGATCATGACCTGAGTCGAAGTCGGACGCTCAACCAACTGAGCCACCGAGGTGCCCCTAGTCCTCACCGTATGTAATCTCTTTACCCAGTTGTTCACTCCTATCCTTTAAAATATCCTTTGTAATAAATCAGCAATAGTAAGTAAACTGTGTCCTGGGTTCTATGAGCTGCTGAAATACACCATTTCAAGGGATGACATCCCACTAATTTTTTCCTGGACCCAACCCACTGGTCCTGGGACTGTGACCAGCCGAGCAGCACCGCTTCCTGAATCCTCCTTCCCCTATCTCGCTCACTCTTGCTGCCTTGGAATTGCAGCCCAACCCCACTTCGCTCTCACAAGGTGTTAGCACGAGAGTCAGCCCCAGGCTCTGTTTCCTAGCCTGGAAAGACAGCTACCTGTCTGTCTTCCTCCTCACTTCCAGGGATATAGGTAACAAGTCTGGGGGAAAATTGAGTTGGAAGAGTACCGCCTGGGTCTGCGCTAAAGATACAAAGGCTGAACTGGGGACCAGATATTACAGTGGGAAACTGTAGTGACTGAAGATTGCCATGAGCTGGCCCAGGCAGGCCCGTGACAATGATTGGATGGGGTCAGGGGAGGAACCAAGATAGCTGTGTTTGGGATCTCAGCCTGAGAGGCAGTAGAGCCATTAATAGAAATAGGGAAGAAGCTGGGACTTGAGCATGGGTTTTCCGGTAAGACAGACATGGAGTCTGGTCCAGGTTCTGCCATTTACTAGCTGTGTGCCCTTAGGAAGGTTACTTGTATCTCTGGGCTTCATTTCCTCACCTTTAAGGTGGAGACAGTGATGACCTTTCCCCTGTTTAAGCCATAAATTGAAAGAATATTCAGCACAGAGCCTGGGCCATAGCAGGAGTTTGAGAAATGAATGTGTCATGTCACCTTTATTGCCTTGGCCTAGCCGCTGAGTTTCCTCATCTGCACAGAGTGGCTGGAACTGAATCATGACCTCCAAGGTGCCTCTCTGCCTGACCATCCAGGGGGAGACAGAGGGCCCCAACCCTTCCTAGGATCACTGGCTGGTGAAACAAGGGATGTGGGAAGCCTCCAAGTCTGTGGAGGGAGTTCCCTCGGAGCCCTGGTCGCTGCCCATCCAGGGCCCACAGCGAGTGGGGGGACGCAGGGAGGGGACAAGGGGACCGACTTCTGACTCCTCCTGGTGCAGTGTCTCTGACTGTGATTAGAGTGACCCCACAACAGAATCTGATGGAAATGCAGATTCCTGGCCTCACTTTGACCAGAGAATCAGATTCTGGGGATGGGCCTGGCACCTGAACTTGAATGTGCCCCCAGTGATTCTGCTGCCTACTAACACCTGAGATCCACCGTCAGGACCCTGAAGCCAGGAGCCCAGGGTCAAGTGCAACTTCTTCCTCTCCATGTGCTGAGCTAAAACGACCTTGGTTTATGAGGGTTCTCCTTCCACCGGGAGCCTGATCAGAAGCCTTTGTCTCTCTCCCCTCTCCAACCCCAGCTACCCCAGCATGCACCCCCCTGTTTATGTCTCCAGAATTTCTTTGTCTCTCTCTGCCTCTCTCCCTGTGTCTCTCTCCATGTCCATCTTCCCCTGTCTCTCTACTTCTCCCTCTCTCCCATACCCCTCTCATTCCCCCCACCACCCCTCTCTCTCACTCTCTTTGCTCCTCTGCTCCTATTGTTCTCCCCTTCTGTCTCTCTTTACCTGTCTCTGTCTCTCAGTCCATTTCTCTGTCTGCCTCTTTCTCTCTCTCTTGCCTCTATGGGTTTTTCCTCTTCTCTCTGTCCCTCTGTCTCTGTGTCTCCCTTTTTGTCTCTCTCTGCCTCTGTGTCCCTATCTCTGCCTCTGTGTCCCTGTCTCTGTCTCTCTCTGTCCCCTGTTTCTTTTTCTATTTCTTTCCCTGTCTTCTCCCTCCCTGGAGGCCTCCTGGCTGGTGGCTGGAAACAGATGGCTGTCAGGCCTTGGCCAGAGGCACATGTCATCACAGGCTCCTCCCCCAGTGGCAGCTTTTCAGCCACCACCTGGGGAGTGCAAACTGTCCTGCCACCAACAGGTCCCTGTCATCACTGTGCTCCAGGGCCTGGCCCAGCCCCCAGCCCAGCCTGCCTCAGGTAACCCTGTGAGAGAAGGCAAGCTCCCTGCTCCCGCTTGCTCAATAGCCACTCCAGGGGCCAGAGGCCCCGCCTCAAGGAAAGGGCAGGGGGAGGAGGAAAGCCTTGCACCAGTAGGCTTGTCCCAGTAGCAGCACTGGGAGCTAGGGGTCCTCTGTGGACACAGGCCAGCCCTGACCTCTCTCACTGAGAGATATGGTTAAGGTCTCCACCCTGCTCTGCGTTTCCTACCAGGAGCTGGGGGAGAAGAACCTAGGCTGGTTGGCGTGCCCTAAAGCCCCCACACCTTATTTCTCCCAGACCAGCAGGGTGGGGCCGGAAGTGACCTTGTGCTGCCGACCTTAGGCCAGCCCTGCCCCACCTCAGTCTGCATCAGTGTCTCCTGAGAAGCCAGGGCTCCCCACGCCCCTGTTCTGGCCAAGAAGGGAGGGGTCCCTTCTTCCCTGGAGCAGATCCCAAGGCAACCTGGGGAAAACCTCAGCACCGGATAGGGAGAAAGGGAATGGATGTCACGGGATCCCTCGTTACCGCGTGTGCCATGCAGGAGGCCAGCTGCTGACCCCAGAACAGCTGTGTCAGGCAGGAATCAACACACCCATTGTCCCAGAGAAGGGACACGACTCTTCCAGGGCCCCACAGCATCTGTGGGGGACCCAAAGTGGCTTTGTTACACACATGCACGCACAACTGGAGTTGCTTTAAGGGCACACCCGCTGCAGGGCTCTAGGAGAACGCAGATGAATGGCATGGTCTTGACAGCAAGAGTCCCCGCGCACAAATACACGGTACGCACACCACCGCCTGATGTTCCTGAGATCCCACCAAGAGGTGCACATACGGGGGCTGTTTCTGTCCTTGCTCCTCCCATCCACAGTCCCAGAGGTGCCCTGATAATGAGGTGAGTGGTTGCCTATCTGAGGTTGTGTCCCAGGTTCAGGGACCAGACTGGCTCTGTTTATGGACCATCACGGTCACATGCCGGCCACGTGCTGGGCCACACTCTGCACCACCTCGCTTTGTCTTCTGCCCTGGGCAGCGGGCATGATTGCTGCCAGGTTACAGATCAGAAGACTGAGGCTCTGACTTGCCTTGCAATGCTGGGACTTGAACTCCCTCGGTTCGTAGGTGACCTTTTTAGGAGGAAAGCAAAAACAGCCAGCAGGGCCTCCCCACCTTAGACCCAGGGAGGTGAGGGGAAGGCAAAGCCCAGGGGAGGCAGGAGAGGCTCTGCTGGGCTAAACTGGCCTCACAGGTGTCCAGATGCTAGCAGAGCCGAGGGCAGGCCCTGCACATGTGGGCTTAGGGGGAAGGCCTGAGTTTTGTAGTTTTCGTGCATCTAGGAGGCCACTGAGCCTGGGAGCCTTCCCCGGAGCCTGCCCTTCCCTGTCCCCAGCCCCCTCCCTTCATCCCTCCTGGCTGGACGGAGGACAGGAAGGCAGGATGCAGTGGGAGAAGGCTGGCTCATGTTTCCCCCCTCTCTTCCTGGCAGGGATTACATGGTGAGGAGGGAGGACAGCTGAGCTGGCAGGGGGGTGGCCTGGTCATGCCGAGGGGGAAAGCTGGGGAAGAAGGACGGCTGAGGTAACTGGGGCCTCGAGCAGCCACTCTCCTCACACATCCCCCCTTTCCAGCCACTGTGGGGCCCCGGGGCCCAGCACCGATACCTGGGTGTCTCCATTCCCTTCCCCCAAACTCTGCTCTCCAGGGTAGGCAAGGGCAGACAGACAGCCTGACTTCAGAGAAAGGAAGACCCACAAGTCCGTAAGACACAGAGGGGCTCACGTGAATGAGGCCTGTGTAATTCTAGAATCTCTAATTTGCAGTGCCCCTCACCCAGCCCCCGACAACCCCCCCTCTCCACAAGCTCTGCAGGGGTTAGAGAGCCTCTGTCTGGTAAACTGCAGGGCCACTTCACCCCGCCCGAACCCCTCTCCCTGAGTTGTCGCTAGAGCCCGTGATTGCTTGGGCCACCTACCTAACCATCTGGAAATACTCCGGCCTTGGGACAGTGGTTGTCAACACTTACAGTTACTCATCAGGTGGTCAGGGAGCAATTTGGTGGCATCAAACAACAAGAACTAGGTATGGATCCAGAAAGTGCCAGGAGCGATATGTCAGTGGGAAACTGTACATCCTGGGTGCCAGAGGGGCCTGGGGCTAGGGCTCACAGACTCCTGGCTGCAGCCCTAGCAGATGGGTGGTGAAGCTGAGCTCTCCTGCCTAGGGCTATGCTGAGTCTCCCCAGGAGGAGAGCTCCGACCGGAAAAGTAAAGCAAAGCTGGACACTAGACTGGTGTACAAATGTCTACAGCCCTTCCTAAGGTGCTTGGTGTGTCCTGACAGAAAGAATCCAGAGCCAGGAAACTTCCAGAAGGACCCTGGACCTGGCAGAACCACCAAGGCATGCTCCAGTTCCACGTCATACAGGTACAACCTGGCATCTAACTCCAACAACTGTGCGTGGCCCCGCACCTCCTTCCAACTGGTCACCGTAGGAGTGGTTCCTACCCAAACACACTTTCAGGCAACAGTCCAGAAGTTAACTGTCAAATGGCATGCTTTTCAATTGTCCCGGACCTGTTTGCTTCAGGCTCCCGTTCTGATGCTCAGTGTTAGCAAGCACTTTCAACCTAGCCCTGCCCTTCAGGTTTTATTCACGTGGAATAGGTACACTGAGTCCTAGTTCCTCATCTCTAAAACGCAGGGAATCTCCTCAAAAAGTTGCTGGGATAAGTAAGTAAGACTAGTGAAAACACCTAGCACAGGGTCCAGCACAGAGTAGGTGCCCAACACACATTTATCCTTCCTTCCTTCTTTCCTTCCTTCCTTCCCTCCATCCCACCCTTACTCCTTCTCTCCCTTCATTCCTTTCTCCTTTCCTGTCTTCCTTGTCCTCCACCCAGTCTCTCTCTCTCTCTCTCTTTCCATTATTATCCTCCCAAAATGCAGAGTCTAAGTATCTCGGTTGATCCTCCTACAGCCCCTTCTCTTCTCTTTCAGCCTCTCAGGACTGTCTCGGTTCCACTTCTCCCTTCATAAGTGGATCCGTACACTGTTTCCCGGGTCAACTATGAGAGAGACTCATTCATCTCTGTGTCCCCACAACACCAGACACAAGGCCTGGAGCACAGTGTCTTGTTCCAGATGGTATGAAAAAATTGGTAATGGATGGAGTGGGGGCACAAATGGGTGAACAGATGAATAAGTGGATGGGTGGAACAAGTTAGATGGAAGGGATAGAAGAATGGGGGTGGTGGAGAGACTGAGGGGTGATGTTCAGGTAGAGACGGAGGCGTGGGTGAACAAATAGCTAAGTGAGATGGATGGATGAGAGAGTGACTGGATGGGTGGAGAGATGGAATGGATGGACAGATACGAAAGACCCTGTGAAAGCATGGATTTGGGGTGGATAAATGGATGGACAGAAGCACATGCCATGGCTGGCTCTAGACTGAGACAGAAAGGTACAAAGAACTCACTCTGATGCTTTTCATCCCAAATCAATGTTTTCACTGTCTCCTTCTGCTCTCGAACCCTAAAGACGTGGTAGGGAAGGAAAGGAGTGGCTGACAGCAGCAGGAGCCAGATACTATCTTCATGGCAGCTTTGCCAAGCACTCACTCACTGAGTCCTGCCCCAGGCCACAGGCATCGTGGTGCTCAGAGCCACAGGACTGGAGAATGGCTGAGGACACCCTTGCCCCTCCCTGGCCACTGCCACCAGTCTCACCCACCCCAGAAGATGCTGCACAGAAGGGGACTGACTGTGTGAGCAGAGCTTTGAGTGTCCTCATGCTCAATACCAAAGGCTGGAAACTTGCCAGTTTCACTTCCCAGTCTGACTCTCCCCCAGCACAAACTTGCACACTGGCCCACGCTGAGGTTTGGCTGGAAGTGGCTTCTATGCTGCCCTCGCTAAGCCCAGAGATCTTGAGAGCAACTGTATCACCTTCACTGCCTCATCCCAGTGATAGAGCTCCTGACACAGAGTTGGCATAGAAAAAAATGTGGTTAAATAAAATGGATAAAGAGTCTTAGACATGACTGACTATCATTTGGGAAAAGACCAATGTAATACAAAACAGTGGTAGACCTTGATCTAGGACACTGAGCTTGAAGCCCAGCTCCCCTATTTCCCATCCATGTGGTCTTGCACAAATATCTGCACCTCTCTGAACCCGCACTTCCTCCTCTGTGAAATCGGGATAGTAGTTGACACCTGCTCAACTCTCTTCTGAGGTTGCAAGTTTTCCTTCAGGAATGGACTTCTCATCTGGTCCTTCCCGGTCACCCCCACCGGGGAGGCTTGATAGCCAAGCCCCAAAACTGAATCCCTCCTGCCCCACCTGGTCACCCAGAGGGCAGAGCAGAACGTTTTGGGAGGGGACGTGCAGGCTGCAGGAGGTAAGCATGTTCCACTTTCCGGCTTCTCTAACTGGGGCTATGCATAATCACCCTGACCTCAATCTTTCTTGGTGAATTATGGAAAAAGAGTTCTCAGAAAATGAGGCATGTGCAAAAGTTCCACTAGGCTCCCTGTCCTCCCCCTCATTTCACCCTTCCCAACTTAATAAAGACCATGGCTTATTAGCTGTTCCTATCCAGCTCTCCTTGTCCTGTGCCTGCACACGTGAGACTAAAAATACCCGTGGCTCCTATTAGAGGCTCTGCCCCAGGGACAGGCAAGGCTGGAGTCCGAACTGACACTAGAAACTCGTTCCCTTGTGCCCCCTGGGATCCAGGCCACGGCACCTGTCCCGTTTGGGGCAGATGGGCACCAACCTCATTCCGACAGTCCCCAGGGGTCTTCAGGGGTGATCAAAAGGCTGTTCTGACTTCATTTGCATTTTTGTTCAGACACTCCAGAGCTGTCTCCTGTGACCCTCCTCACCACCTCATTAGACAACCTCCCACCACCCAGGTGTGAGGGCTCTCTCCCAGGGGGCACATGTCACTCAGAGCACTGGCTGGGGCCCTGCAAAAGCGGCTGGCCCAAACCTCAGCCTGCCAGTAGAAATGACATCTGTGCCCCTTTTCACTAACACACGCAGAACAGCAAGCGTGTTAGGTTTGGCGTGAGCCCTGGGCCCACGTAGAAGCCATTGGTGGTTCACTGAGAAAACTGCACGAACTCACTTCTTGATCCTGTTTCAGCATCAATAAAATGGGTGTAAAGGCATCAGCCCAGCCCCAGGGCACTGTGAGGGCTACATGAGTTCATGGAAGAAAAACGCAGACTTCTGTACAGAAGTAGCTGACTACCAAGGAACAAACTCTGAAGCGTCAAGTCCGCTTCAGAGGACCTTTCATTTCCATCAGGGAGGCGGATCGAGGAATATGCGAGGGGCATTTCAATAGCTCGGCAATAAACACTTGGGGAAGCTGAAGAGGTAATCTCTCCATGGGCTTTCATGTGCCACTGGATACCTCTGTTGGCATGGCCTGAGATATTTTGGAAGTGGTGATGAGAGACAAATTGATTTTCATCATCTCCATCCACAGGAAAAGGCCAAGAATGCCATAGTGTATAAAGACTCCAAAACTCAAATGACCTGGAATTTGGGAGGTAGTGCTCCCCATGTTTACACATCGTTATGTGCAAGAAGATGGGATTGTAATAAGCTACAGACAGAAAAATAGGGAAAATCAGTGAAGGTGTCACGGATAGAAATACTGAAACAGGCTGACGGGCCGATCAGGGAGAGACATGCCAAAAAGGCTGAGAAAGGGAATTGTGTTTAACAGAAAAGTCACAGCTTATGGCTCCTGATTGGGGCGGGGTGGAGGCGGCTGCATGGGACTGAGCAGGGCTGTTAGAACCAAGCACTCCCCCAAATTCATGCTCCAGATGGCTCTGTCAGCAGTGGAAGAAGGTGCCTTTAGAGCTGCTTGTCCTCACTTAACCTCCTTCTCTTCCATCTCGTGATGGTCAGAGAAAAAGGCACAGCAGAGCAAACGCTACAAATCTACGGGAGGCTGGCGCATCTCTGGGCTAAAGGGAGAAATCTTGGCTGACTGGGAGGGTTCGTTCTGTCTGATTTGATTCAAACATTTATTGAGCACCTCCTGTGTGCAATACACACAGGAGGCTCAAGTCTGATAGAGGGACATGGGAGGGGACTCAAGAATGAGGAAGACCGTGACCTGGCCCTCGAAGAGCTTAACATGGTCTAAGGCCAGGCCATGACTTCATCATACACTTTGCTATGAAACAGGAAAGACCTGCCGTAGTTTGGGAGAATATTTTTTTTCAAACCTTTAAATGTCTGTGCCATTCCAGTAGGAAAAAGAAAATGAGGATGGTTAAAAAGCACCACAGAGAGCTGGCATTCTCTAGGATCTCCAAGAACTGGGGTAATCAGGCAGGCTTCAGGGTGGAGGTGAGGGCTGGTGTCAGACTTCAAAGGATGACTAGACTGTACTTGCCAGGAATGTCCAAACAGGTATTTCGGGAAGAAGTGACAACAGTAACAAACTCAGAAGTGGGAGTGAGCCAAGTCAGGCTGGTCAAGACACCACAGGAAGCCTATACCAGCTTTCAAAAAGGTTTGCGGGAAAGGCGTCTGTCTGGTCCCCCATGTAACAGTTTGCCCATATCAGCAGAAGCCAGGGTGTGAAGAGGCTGGGATGTGGTCTGTTCTCTTTACCAATGTGCCCCACTCTCTTTGTGCCCCTTCCCCACTGCACCAATGGAGAAAAGCATGTCATGTCTACAAACTGCCTGCTAAAAGCCTTTCGTGTACTGGTTTTGTCTATTACATCTCTATAGAGAAGAGAAAAACTTACCTCCCGGGATTTCTAGAGGGGTGAAAAAGTTATGACTGGTGATCCCCCGAAGAACCACTAAGCCTTTGGAAAAATGAAAATGTGAGTCAGAACACACCCTTTCTGGTGAAAGCCTCATCTGCCAGAAGCAAGCCTCTCCCTGTCAGCCACTCACCATCTCCAAGACAGCTCAGGGCTCAGAACCATCCGGACAACTGATGAATCCCATTGTCAAGCAAAGGTGTGGAAGCAGTGTGGATAATGGAGGATAATGGCAAAAATACAACCATTTTGACTGCTCTTTGTCTTTCGGTCTCCTGAAGTTTCCAAGTCATTGTGATGAAAATTATTAAAGGTCTGCCCAAGAACGGAGACATCCCCTGATTTGTCAGATCCTAAGACAAGGATGCAGATGACTTCGTTAGGTCAGAATGTGGAAGTCCCTGAATTCCATGTTATTCAAGACGGTGGCAGGATGGAGAGGCCAGCATGTTAAGGAAAGCCTAGAAGCAGAGAGGTCAGATAGATGTGTTTGGGGAGTAGTGGGCATGGCTATGGCTACAGCATGTGTGGGTTGGCAGGGAAAGTAGAAGAGGTGAGTCTATAGAAGGAGGCTGGACCCAGGGTGTAAATCACAGGCTGAGGGTCTGTTCTCTGTCCCATCGGTTGAGGGGGGGGTTTGAGCAGAAGGCACAGACCCTCTGAATAATACCTCATAGCCTCCTTCTCTCCTGCTTCCCCTCCGCTTTCCAGATACATCCAAATGCCTTTCTGTGGCATCCTCCTCTCAGCCAAAACAAGTAGTGTAGATGAGAGGATGGGTCGACAGAGTCCAGGGCTGAGGGGAACATGAAGACTGAGGAGAGCGTCTCATCTTTCTGCCCATGCTGCTGGCAGGGAGCATCTGTGCAGGCCCAAGACACCAGCTACTGGACTGAGAGCCATGGGTGGGAACATGTGGAGAGGGGGTCCAGGTTCTAGGCAGCATCGGGATCCAGGAGCAACAGCATTTTCCAGAGGAGCCAAGGTAACACAGCCCCTATTTCATGGGTTGGTTCCAAAGCCGTGTTTTCACTGCATTTTTGTCACTCGGGAAACATTTATCAACATCTGGACATGCTCTGGGTTCTTACAACAGGGAAGTGGGTGCTACTGACATCTAGTTGGTAGATCACAGGGATGCTGCTAAGAATCGTCCAATGCACAGGACCACCCCTCCCTCAACAACAAGGAACTCTATGGCCCCAAATGTCCATAGTGCCATGGATGAGAGGCTCCTCTCTAAAGGATCTGTCTTCAGACATCCTGGAGGGGCAGGAGGCCCCCAGACCAGCTTCCTGGACCTCTGGGTGATACAACCCCCCATCATCTCCTGCTTCAGAGGCAGCTCTGGAATGGGATGTCATGTGAGCAAGCTCCTCACAGTGACGCTCTCCAGCTGGGGAGTAAGGAACAAGGATGGGAATGCAAATTTCAGGCAAGGGGGCTTCAGCTTCCTTGCCCTTCCCACTCGGCCCCATTGAGTAATGAGAGGTGCTGCATAGAAGCTTCTGTTGGGACCTACACCCTTGAAGGAGGTACACGGTGCTTTCTCAGGTCAGATGGGGGATGCCGCCTGGGCAATCTCTAAGACTCCAGGAACTCTGAAGAATCCATTATTCTTACTTCCCTAGCCATCTAGAGAACAAGCCTCAGCCAGCCTCCCAGGTGTGTGTGTGTGTGTGTGTGTGTGTGTGTATGTGTGTGTGTGCGCGCGCGCATATGCACACATGCAGGCAGGACAGCAACGGACAGGACTCACTACATGAGGAAACATGCCTTGGGAGTCACCCACCTACACCAGTCCCGCAGCTCAGCTCTCTTGGGACTACAATTCAACACTGTCAGAAACCAGTGACATCTCCTTCCTCAGATGCCCAGTGGGCGAGGGGTAGTGGTGACGCAGCAAGGCGCTGGCCTTTACTGGCAGAAAAACTGTGAGTCACAGTCCGCGGACAAAGATCTTCAGAATCTGAGGGTAGATCTGTGTGCCCCCCCCCCCCAATGACTTGTCACTTCACCTGTCCTTTTCCTCCCTCTTAAAATGAAGTATGAATGACAGCTACCATTTGGGGACCACTTGCTGCGCGCCAGGCACCTCAAGTACACGTTCTCACAACAGCCCTGTGAGAACTCGTATCATGCCATGATAGAGGTGGGGAAATGGAAGGAAATGGCTTGTCCACAGTCACACCGGCAGCGAGTGGCCAAGCTGAGACTGGAACCTAAGCCTACACAGTAGAGTCTGCCTCCGAGGGGGAAGCGGGGGCTCTCAGGAACCACACTGCAAGGTAGGGTCATCACACTCCAATATGAAGGGGCCCAGAGCAAAGGCTTCCGGGTGCATGACATTTATTAATGGTGGAAACTTAAGTTAGGGGACTGGCCCAGGTTGGGTGGGCCCACCGTGCCAAGGGCTAGCAGGCAGATGCCGCTGTAAACACTCCTGAGACCCAGAGCCAAAGGGCCTGTTGCTGCTGCTGGCTGGGCAGGCCGGGCCCCACTAAAAATAGATGGGTTCTCAGGTCCAGCTCCCTGAGCACAGCAGGCAGGCTGCTCCCTGCACCAGCCTCCTCCTCTGCCCCTCCCCCCTTCCCCAAGGAGCATGAGCCAGGCTTCTAGAAGGAACAGAGATGTTAAGACTTTCACCACAAGCCAGAAAGAACTGTTAAGTTGATGCCCAGTAGTCATGTTCCAAGTTCTGGTGCGGCCATAATCGCAGAGGTCCGGACCCCAACACCCTACCCATCTCTCTCTTATAGAGGAAGCCATCAACCTCCAAGACCCACCCGGGGAAGGGAAGGAGCGGGGCCACCCCGTGCTGCTTTTCCTTTTCCCGAATTTACTCTCACTGTTGACAGCACCGTGAGATTTCTGCGTTCGCCGAAGGCTCCGGAGAAGGTCTACCTCGGGCCCTCCCGGGAATCCCGGGACCAGCTGCGGAGACCAGGCAGCGCCCGGCCAGCGGAAGAAGGGCTCTGGAGCCCGGGACGAGCGCTCCAAGCGCACGGGGTAGGAGGCGCTAGAGCCTGTGGCTGTGCCGCCCGCGGCCTGCGTGCAGGTCAGGGCTCGGCCCGGGATTTCCTTTCAAAGGTGACTTAGAGCGGCTTCATTAGGGTAGCGCCCTCCCGGGCGGGCCCTAATGGCGTGTTTGGCAGAGTCAGCGAAACGCGGCGCCCAGCGGCTCGGCGGCGGGGGAGCGCCCTCTCCCGCGCCCTCGCGGTCTCCCGCGCCGGCCAGCGGCGCGCACGGGGCCATTTGCAGCGCAGGCAGCCTCGAGAGCGGCCGCGGCGCAACGGCGGGGAGCGAGGCGGCACCATGGAGCTGAAGAAGGACAGCAACGCCGTGTCCATCGACATGCTGTTGATCGTGCACTCGGAGAAACGGCGCGCAGCGCACGGCACGCACTCGGACCGGCAGGCGGACCCGGGCGCGCTGCCGCAGCGCAGAGGAGGTAACGAGCGCCCGGCCCGGGCCCCCAGACCCCGGCACCTCGGCCTCCTCGCCTGGGGCCCGCCCGCCGGGGGGCGCCCCACGCGCCCCCGAAAGAGGCCAGGGAGACCGACCCTCTCTCCCCACCGCTGCCTCCTCCTCTTGCTCCTCTGCAAGCACTGGCGTCCCGTCCCGTCCCGTGGCAACGCGCAGCCCCGTGATTGCCCCGGGTTGACTCCCTGTGCTTCCGTCACCCCCCGGGAGCCAGCTTCCTCCCAGCCACTCTCCGAAGGGTGCACGACAGGGTTGGAAGATGCCTGGGAGGAAGGGGGCCAGAACCTCAGTCCTGACCCCTGGGTGACCGAGGCCTGCTCCTCACATGGCACTTTGTAGAGCGCAGGGGCCCCAGGGGAATCTGTGTGCTGAATCAGACTTTGAGACGGGGAGCTCCCTTGGTGTCCTTGCACAACTCATGGCCTCAGTTTCCCCTTTCTTGAAGCCTCTCTCAGCCTCCTACAGTAGAAGGCATAAGGGTGGTGTAAAAGGCTTGCTAGAGTAAGCTGAAAATCTGCTCTCTCCGCTCTCACAGATCTATTAATTTTACTCCTCCTGTAGACTTTCTGAGAAAGGGTAGACTGGAAAAATAAAGTGACTCTTTATAGAGCAATTGTGGAAAGCAGCACTCAGGCCTCTGTAATCCCAGAGAAAAGGGCACACTGAAGAGAATACAGATGGAGAATAGGGGATGTTAAAGCCCCTCAGAAGTCCTAGGTGTATGATGAGGCCATCCCGAGCCTTCACGGAGGCTGGTGTGAGGTTTGTGCTAGGTTCACGGAGGGCCAGTGCTTTGGGACTGATGTTTTAACAGCCCTTGGTGCTTTGCACATCCACCTGCCACCTGCCACACTGAAGCAATGGTGCCTTGAATGGCTTTGCCCCCACCAGTCACATAGGCTGGACCTGCCCCATGGTTCCTTGTGACCTCTTGGGGAGGAAGGCAGGGAAAGAAACAGATTCTGGAGAGCTGAGAATGTTGATAGGTACTCCGATCTCCCGCGGGATTTGAGGCCAGTTGTTTGGGTTAGTTGGTTCTTCCATTCCCAGAGCTGCTCCCAGGAGAGGCGGAAATGCCCCCCACCCTGCGTATTTGTAATGAGGAAATCGTCAGAGGCCCTCTGCTCCTTAATAGAAAAGAGACTGCTTCTACTCTGGACACTGCAGTCCGGAAGGCCTCCCCCTATGCATGGCAAGGCCAGAGGACCCCCACGAGGCCTGGCTCCAGGCCAGCCTGTGAGTCCCTCCCTCCCCCGCCCCTCTGATCTCATCTCTCCTAAAGGCTCCAACACTAGAAAGAGAGGGCCTTTCAACAACACAGGGAAGCCTCGGAAATGCCAGGGATCAGGACTGGTTCAGAGGTGTCTGACCCCTAGCACTAACCCTACAGGCTCCAGACCAATGCATTTCACACTCATGACCATGATGCAAGGCAAGAAGGCCCTGCTTGCCAAGCCCTTTCTGCTAGTTTCCTCCACAACTTTCCTGACGGAGGTTTTTTCCCAGACACTACGGCAGTGCAGAGACCAGTGTCACTTATTTACAATCAGACAGTTCTGTACCAGAGTATAGAAGAGTGAGAATGCACAGCCTCTGAGGCCTGCTGGGCAATGGTGATGTCCAGGAGACCCCTGGCTAAGCCAGCCTACGGGCCCACACAGCCTAAGGCAGGGAAACACTGAACTAGACAAGCTTGTTCCAAGGCCTCCTGTTGGTGCACAAGATCTAAAACGCCCCCACACCTCTTCCAGGCATCTCCTCCTGTCCCCCCACCGCCCCCAGCCCAGGTCCTTGGCTCTGCAAAGGAGGGCCTGAGCTCCATTACTGTCACGGTGGAGAGGACTGGGTGGCTTTCTGCTCTGTCCTTGTGGCAGAAAAGAGTCAGAGGGAAAGGAGGCAAAGGCAGCATGTGCCAGGGATTTGGGCTGCCAACAGATGCTCTCTGCTCTTTCCCTCTATGGCCCTAGCATTTTCCATTGTGCAGTGCTTCTCAAAAATATGCCTGGGTGCCCTCACTTCCTGTCATATACCCCCTAGCCATGGAGGAGGTGGCCTAAAGTCCCCTGCCCCAAGTCAGGTTTCATCCCCCAAGTCAGTGTGATGTGTGTATTCTACTCTACGTGTGTGTCAGCGACGGTTCTGAGCCACAAGCCCCAGATCTTGGCTGCGGAGAGCTCTGCAGAATAGAAGAGCATCAGGAAGGGACAGAGGGACTTGAGGAGTGGTTGAAAGGGCTGGAGAACCAGGCTAGAGGCACAGCTTCCAGGAAGAGTGCCATAAGCTGCACAGCAGGGCTGGTCTGGTGAGGAAACCTCTGTTGCCACCAAGGAGCCCTAGATACTCCGTCCTCACCAGGAACTTGATTTTATTGCAGCTGCTCCCATTGCCAGAACATACGCCATTTCTGTGCCAGGAACTGGACCTTGCAGCCACCACTTTCAGCCAGGACCAGAGAGAGAGTGCGCATGCACTTCCATTCCCTTCCCTCTTGCATCACCAGGTCCCAAGATGGAACCAGACGCAGGTGCATCTGACTGGCTGTGCCTAGGCCACATACATCCATGCTCTAGCTGCAAGGGAGGCTGGGAGAGTAGGCAACAATCACTTGCAGTTCCCACAGGGATAGACCATCTTTGCCCATCCCCCACCTCACATCATGACCCTAACAAGTGGGAGATTCACCACATACAGGAAGAGGAAGGCAAAATCAATGGCAAACATCTTCTACAATAATACTTCCATATTTAAGAGGTAGAGATGTGGAGTGAAGAATAGGCATCTGCACCGTGAAAATTCTCCCTGAATGATGCTGATAACCAACTCCACCATCCTTGGAAACCACTGTTTTAATATTTTAAAGTGCATCTCATTCACAGGCAGTCCCCCTTGAATCCTGAGAGAGCCAAGTTCCACCAGCCCCACTTCACCCCAGATACATTTGCAACTGACCTGTCACTCGCTGGCCTGGGTCTCCCGGCCACTGAGAACCTCACTCCAGACCTTGTTATCCCACAGGACTCCAAGGTGTCGGAAATGGAATCCGGAGATGGCAGAAATTCGAAGGAAATAACGTGCATGGTAAATTCTCTCTTTTCATTTTGTTTTCCTTTCAATCTCTGTAATTCAACACATTGAAAAATTAACTGGAAGCATTAGATTTCACATGTTTGAAAACTGGCTCTAGACATCTAACCACTCAGGAAGTAGCTGCTCATGACTCAGCAAAGCTCTGGGGCTGCTGTGACTCTAGAAAGTTTTCCCTGAGATCAGGTCCCCCAGTTTCCTGGACGCTGTGAGGGGAGGGGAGCAATTCCATAAGGTTGAGCACCCACTTGTTCACTGGCTATATATAGGGAAGGACTTAGCATCATCTGGCACGGTGAGGTTTGAGTGTGTTCCCACTGGGGGTGGGGCTGCTTATGCCATGCAGGGCAGACATCTTTGAAATTTTTTCCAAATGGAGAGGACAGTGGCCTGCTTTGGGACATTATTGCTCCAGGCCTAGGGAGATGGGTGCTGTGGTTCCAGGATGGCCTGGGACCCAGAATGCAATAAGCTCAGAGAAGTCAGTTTCCAAAGCCTCCTTTCTCTGGTGCCAGGCATGTGTTGCCCTGCAGGGAACAGGCCCAGGACATCTCTGGGAGTGCCATGCATGGACTGACTATACTAGGCCTTATTCTGTACCTTTCACAGATTCATTAGCCCGGCTTCCAGAACAAACATCAGTGAAACTTCACTGTAGGCACGTGAGAATTCTACTAAGAATTAGGCCTCCACTCCCAGAGCTCCATCAGGGGGCTCAGTCAGATCTGGGCCCATCAAATGCCAGTGTGAAGATACCACCCCCCATGACCCTCTGCAGATGGGGAATCAGGACCCCAATTGCCTGAGACCAAACAGCTATGCTCTGCATCCTGACAGTAACAAAAGGGAAGGATGAAATTCTGAAAGTAAATTCATTCACTCATTCCCTTAATAAAGCTCTACAGGGCTTACTTTGTGCCAGTCAGGGATCCAGTTGTTGAGATGAAGATAGTCAGGAACGCTGCCCTCATGGCACCACATTGATGATTATAATCATGATGCTTTTCACTGCAATAGAGTCTCAACTCCCTGGAAGTGAAGAGCTTTCCTGTGTCCCCTGCCCTGTGCATGGGGACATGTTGTTCTTAAGACATACCCCTGCCCTGAGGACCACCCCTCAGGGTCCTGGCTAATGGGCATACATGGTGGGATGGCTTCTTTAACCTTGTTACGAGGCCATAGGGCGATAGATGCGTCAACTCTGGCTGTACTGAAGCAAATGCCAAAGTTAGCAAAACTATGTTTCAGGCTCATGAGAATTATAAGAATCAGACCACCAGAAACCTGTCAGCTGCAGAAATGCACAGCAGCTGGTACAGGTATGCACTGCTTGGCCAGCGTACAAGTGGGTGAGTGGGCAAGTGGGTTGCAGTGAGAGGAAAGAGACACGGCATCTTCCTTTGTTACAGCTCTCTCACCTTGAGTTGTCTGAAATTCATCTTATGGCTTCTTGGCCACATTCTTACATTAGAAGATTGAAATATAGTAAATTTATCCTATTTTTACCATCCTTAGCATCCCTGGTTTGAGGGAAATTTAGTGGAAAAATACAACAAAATAAATAGGATCATGGGGCACCTGGCTGGCTCAGTTGGTGCAGCATGTGGCTCTTGATCTCAGGGTTGTGGGTTTGAACCCTATGATGGGTGTAGAGATTACTTTAAAAAAACATAAAAATATTTTTAAAAAAATAAATAAAGAAGATCACTAAAGTAGTTCTTGCAAAACTACCCAAGAACGGAGAGTTTCAGGTAAATGGAGGGCTGGAGAGAGGTTCTACAGAGGCCTTGAGCCTGGAAAAAATGATAGCTGCACCACTCCACTGATACATGTAATTTAAAGTAAAATTTTACTTTTATTTATTTTTCAAATTGCACGTTTGCATGCATGCAGAAGTTAAAATTACAGCTTTTTTTCTGTGTTTTCTAATGGCAAGATTCTGGGTACATACTTGCCTTGCTGGTGCCCAAGGCACCCAGCCCTGGAAACTGGACGGCTTTCATCTGCAAAGGAGGCAGCTGATGGCTTATGCTGGTGGAGTGTGCACAAATGTGGCTGAACATGGAGCTGATCCAAAAAGGCACATGTTCCCCCTCTTGCTGCCCTGTGCACTCCTTGGGCTGGGGCGTTGGCAGGGTGGGGGGAGCCTGGACTGCTCCAAACTTTTCCGAGCAGCAGGTGTTTGGGCCCAGCCAACCCCACTAGCTTGCCCAGCAACGGGCTTCCCCTACTGTGATTGGCTGCTTTCCTTGGTCCTGGCTGAAGTCTGCCTAGCAGCACAGGGACTGACACCCCACAGCCACAGGGAAACCAATTGTGCAGCCCTGACTATAAATACCCACAGCAGCTATGCCAGCCAATCGTCCTCCTTGAGGATTCCCTCCCAGATCCTGTTTCTTTCATCGGCCAGCCCAGCAGAGAAGTAGCCAGCTGTGCCTGAAGGAGGTGGCCTCCCTGTCCTCGCCTAAGTCTGGCCTAGAGCTCCAGACCAGCATCACCCTGGATTGGCACACACAGTGCTCCTAGCCCTTGGCCAACCCACCGACCTCAGCCCATGGGGTGAGGGTCCTGGCTGGGCCTGCTCATAGGAGAAGGCTGGAGCAGACAGGTTCTCCAGGGCAAGACCCTGCCAGCTGGATCACAAGTCCAGCCCAGCTCAGTGACCTGCCTACCCACCTTGACTGGCTTCTACCTAGGCCAAGGTGTGGGAAGCACTGAGTGGCAGATCTGATTGGGTCCAGGGAAGTCATCTGAATGGAACCTGCTTAGGCCAGTGCCCCAGAGGCATGCTTATTTCCAGGCCCCGTCACTGGTCCCAGTGGCTACTTCCAATGGCAGGCCCGACGCCGTTTCTGCAGACCAGTGTGAGGCCAGGGGAGAAGGTGGCAGGTGAGGGTGGTAACAGCGGGGGAACCCCCTGCTGCCACAACCCTGGCCCTTCTCCAGCCCCTCCCTTGATCCCTCTGAAGCAGCCTCAGCAAGACCAGGCCACCACAGCAGCTGTTAAGGGAAAGATGTAGCAGAAGGTGTTGCATCCCATAGGAGGGGCAGGTAAGCCTGTGGGTTCCCCCTTCATGGCCTGTGGCAGGAACTGGGCATTTCTCCACAGCAAGCTGACCCCACTAGGCTCTGAGGACAGCTCTGTGTTCCAGGACATAAATACCCTTCGTGCATGGAGAGAGCTATCACATAGCGGATGCCCTGCAAATGTCTCCAAAACTGACCCATGCGGCAATCACCCCAACTCCTAAGCTAGGAAGGCTGCCCCCACTCTTCTCAGAGGAGGAGGTTGAGCTAGGAATCAGGAGACTTGGGGTTCAGATCCCAGTCTGACCTACCCTAGCAGGAGGGTCTTTGGCCAGAAGTTAAGCCTCCAGGCAGCAGGCTCATCCGCTGTAAAATGGGGATAGAAAGGCATGATGATCAGCGAGGCATCTTTTTGTATTTTGGCAACTGAGCCTGGCGACACTAAAGTTGGGAGTTATGGTTACTCAGCCCACTGGAGCTGTCCCCACCTTATGGAGAAGAAACCCAGCCTCTGCTGGCACCTGCTGAGAGGTGTGAGGGTGTGTGCACACGGGTTCATAGTCATTTGCCTCTGCATTCATGTGTGGAACTGTGCCTATTCCCACGTGTGTGCACCATGGGGATGTGCTCGTGGGTGTGCGCATGGTTAAGCCAGGCCTGGGGTGAGCTTGACCCCCACCAGCTCACCTTTCTGGAGGACACACACAGCTCCTTGCTCCTTGCTTTGCCTGGGGCAAACTCCTCCACGGTCCCTGTGGCCACTGCAGGTCCCTCTGTCTTGCGTCTACAGGAAACCTGGCGGAGAAACAGCACCCTCAGCAGACCCAGGTCATCACTTCCTACGACAACCAAGGTAAGGATTCACTGCTACCCGTGACCTCTCCTCCAGTTCCTGTGTGGCTGGATCCGCTGCCCAGGCCAGAGACAGCAAGTGCAGAGCACAGACTGTGGGGAACAGGATCTGCCCTGTGGACATTGGAGCACCTTTTTCTTCTCCCTCTCCCCGTGTCCCATGGGAAACAGTGAGAGGCTGCATGGGATAGAGTGATAAAGTCCTTGGGCCACAGAACTCACAGCTGTCCTCTTCACCCTTGCTGTCTTCACTATAGCCAACATTTATGAGTGCTAACCGAGTGCCAGGCACCCTGCCGATCCATTTACATAATTATTCTCATGTAAATGAAGCTTACCTATCTGATAGGTCCTCTTAACTGTCCTCAATTTACAGATGAGTAAACTGAGGCTTGGAAAAGTTGTCATATGTTTGAGAGCACATGGCTGGTGAGAGTCAGAGCTGGGGGAACCTGCCCACCCCGCTACAGCCACCACCAAGGCCTCAGCTGGTAACCCTCACACAGCCCTGCTTCCACAACGCCTCTGGAAACCGGCCTCCCCACTGCCTACCCACTGTCCAAGCCTTCCCTCCTCCTGAGTCACAGCGGAGTCTGAGTCTTCCAGGGCCCTCCCCACAAGGGATGAGTTTAACTCAGCAAGGGGAAGTGAGAGGGCCCTTCCCCGAGAGAGCTCTTCCCTGAGAATCCTCACTTTGCTGGGATGGGTTCCGGGGCTCTGGGAGGGCAGGCAAGGGCATCGCCATGCTGACTCTGCAGTTGACCAGATCTGAGAACACAGGGTATGTGGGGTGGTGAGGCTACAGTGATAGAGATGGGAGGACTTTACAGCTCTGGCTGGAGGGGAGGCCAGGTTAAATAGAGACTCCCACCCCCTACTCAGCCCCCTCCTCTCCCCCTCCCCACCAATAACCTCCCACCTTGGCCTCCTGCTCTGCATTAAAGACTCAGGGCCTGGTATCTATCTGAGAGCTCTCATAGACTCAGCCCTAAGATTTCACCCCTATTGCTCTCAGCACTGATGTCCTAACTTGTAAAGAAATTATCTGCTCGTGTTCAGGGAGCAGTGGCAAAGTAGGAGTCCCTGGAGGACTCGGAGCCTCTCACGGAATCGCTCTCAGAATCACAGACTAACCCACCATCACCACAGAAAGGCACTGGCAGGCGGTGAGGAAGGGCCTGTCAAGATGGGTTTACCAGCACGACACCGACCAGTTCTATCTTACGGCAGAACTCCGGGGAATATGGCTCCACAGCAGGCCCCCCTCAGTGGGCCCACCACAACCTGCCCCCTGCCCTGAGCACTGCAAAGACAAACCCAGGCCCCCCTGCTTCCCTGAAGTGAACTAGCAGCACACAGCTCACCACAAAACAAAAATAAGCAATACCTCACTAAAAGGAAAGTGGATTAGCCACCGCCAATCTTGCTTAGTTCTGGCTATGCCCCCTGATAGGGCCATGGTGTTATCCCCATTTGTGCACAAGAAAACTGAGACGGGGTACTGTGGTCCCTGAGTCAGGCACACCTGCCAGACCTCCACACTGCACTGTCCCCATGGTGTCCCAGACAGATACGAGTGGTATGGGGCCCACCAGACACCAGAGCCCCACTTGGCACACCACACCCTGGCTCTCATGGGCCACTCACATGCCACCCACCTGCTCTAGGGGACCATCTGTTCCTTGACTCCTCCAGTTTGTAGAGGCTGCTGGCACTTCTTGACTTGTACACCTGCACCACTCCATTCTCTGTGCCCATTGTCACATGGCCTTTTCTCCACATTAGTAGTTTAATCTCTTGACTCTGTTTTATGAGAATCCTTGTGATTACTTAGGGCCCGCCAGATAATCCAGGATGATCTTCCTATCTCAAGATCCTTAACTTAATCACATCTGCAAAGTCCCCTTTCCTATATAAGGGAGCATTCACAGGTTCCTAGAATTAAGGCATGGATATCTTTAAGGGCTGCTATGCAGCCTACCACATGGGTACAATTTAAAACAGAGTAGTTGAGAAGGTGACATTTGAATAAGGGAGGAGGTGAGGGAGCAAGCCATGTGGGCATCTGGGAAAGAGCATCCAGGAGAGGGAGCACCAGGTAGGATAAATTTTATGCAACAGCTGACAAACAGATCAGTGGAGTCTCGGATCTCCATGCGGAAGGGTGCTTCAGAAGATTAATCTGTAATGGGTGTGTGAGGGAGGAGACAGGAGGGTGGTTGCTGAAGCCCCTGTGACTTGGGGCCCCAAAAGTGATTCCTGAGGAGCCAGTTTTCTTTTGAGGCTTCCTTTCTTGCTGGTCATTTGTCCCCAAGCAGACACTCCATTCCTTCTTTGGTCACGCAGGCACTGGGGTCAGACGGCCATGTTTCCAGATATGGGATGCTCCTGTGGAGCTGCGTGCTGCAGAAGGGATCATGAATGGCCCTCTGTTTTCTTTTTTTTTTTTTTTTTAATTTTTTTTTAACGTTTTATTTATTCTTGAGACAGAGAGAGACAGAGCACGAACGGGGGAGGGGCAGAGAGAGAGGGAGACACAGAATCGGAAGCATGGCCCTCTGTTTTCAAGAGCCCGGTGAAAGCCGGGGTCGGTCAGGGCTGCGAGAGACACCCTTCATCACCCCCTGGCTGGTGTCCCAGCCGTCTCAGCCCACTCCGTTGTCAGGTTGTCACCTGGTGACTCGGGCTGCTGAGTGGGCCTTTCACGCTGCGTCCAGTGGAGACTGACAAGGGTTCTGCAGAGTTAGACTGTCCCTGTCATCATCCAGCATGCTGCTCTTGGGCTGTCAGAGCACTAGGCTTCCTGCACTGAAGCGGACTACCAGTCCCTTGGCTGAAACCACGCACAGCCCTGCTGAACACCTACCCTGGGGCTCTTTAAGGCCGTTTTTAAATTACAGATGCTTTAGCTGAGGCTTCCTGACTCTCAACTACTGCAGAGGAACATTCCAAGGCAAGGAACCCGGCTACTAACCTGGGTACGGTTATTAACCCGGGTTCCAGGTACAGAAAACGTTAGTGAGCACCTTAAGGCAAGGATAGCAAGTATCTGACCTGAATCCTGCAGCCCTAGGCACACAGACACCCCCCCCCGACGTGTGCATGCTCACACACACTCACATTCATAACACACACATGTGCCTGACAGTCTTTGCTAATTGATCAACACTCCAGGCAGCTACTTGCAGCCAGTCAGAGTTAATGAACAACACGAAATCTGTTTGCCATCTCTGCATTAGATATTCTGAGCAAATTAGGGCTTTAGACAAATCCTGATTCAGACCTGCAGAGACCTGGGGAGAAGCCGTTGGGAGGGAGAACTCTCCCGACCAGGTAAAAGGCAGACCCAAGGCAGTAGGGCCACGGGCAGGGACGTTCTGGGGCTTCCTGCTGCATCTCCGGATCTGAGGGCTTAAGAGGAAAGGACACGGAGCTGGTGGCACCTGGGGCAGGGGCCTGGGAGGCACTTCTCAAGCAACTGCTGATATGCTGCTACTAAGACAGCCAGGGCTGCAGCCTCAGAAGTGGTATTTCGGTGACAACTGGTAGAACCAGGGAGGGACGCCATGAGAGAGCCAGCTAGGTGACCTGAAGTCCCGGGAAGGACCTCCTGTGGGTTTGGTCGTGACTGTTAAGATTGGTGTAATGGTATCTGACTATACTTAGGTTTTAGGTCTTACTTTAAATTTTGCTCCAAATGATGTTCCACTCTCATTCATTGGAAATTGGTCAAATTAATTTTCTTCTTACATTAAGAGTTGATGTGATACAGGAATATAGTAGTCTGCAAAATCTTACCATTTCACTCCTTTAGGGAGCACAGTGCTCTCCAGTGACTGCTGCTCACCTGCGACAGCACACCCAGGCCCAGTTTCTGGGGCAGAGAGGCCTCCGAAAATGCCCTCACACACCTGTGTGTGTGACAAGAGTGGGTATCACACTCCCACAGATCAGGAAGGCTAAGGAGCTGTGCTGTTTTCCTCAGCAGGGGGCTGATTAGCAGCGCCTCTTTGGAGGAGAGTCAGGAAGTGGGGCTCAGGAGGATATTGGAAATTGGGCCCCTGTCCAAGAAGGGGGAGGAAAGAGGAAGTTCAGGACAGAGAGAAGGGATTGGAAATGGTGCTAGGTGGAGGTTGCAGAACAGGACCACATCCGGGTGTGAGAATACCTCAATGCCCACCTTTACCACCGCTTTACCAGTACCTAGTTTCTCAGCTCACTCATTCTTGGACAAAGAGCCAGGGCTGAATTGGGGGTGGTTGGAAGCGCCTGTATGTTAGATGTGAGAAGTTGGGGGAAGAGGTTTGCTGTTGACTAAACCAAGTTGTTCAGTTCTGCACCTTCTTTAAGCTTCTGGAGGTTGTTGCAGTCCAGCGTTTTCCAAATTGTGTTTCACAAAATAGTACTGGGTCAAACTGACTTCTTCTCTGCAGGACTTCTCACAGCGTTACACATTACGACCTACAAAAAGAGAGACAGTGGACATGTTTCTCAAATCCTTTTCTTGTAAAGCATCTGGTAGCCAAGTACAGCTTGGCACCCACTTTGAAAAACACCCGAAAGTGTTTCAGATGGGAAAAGTAAAAAGGCAAAGGAGAATAGGCCTGTGCTTCACGCAGCATGGGAAGACACACAGGAAGTGTTTGCTCTTGGCATTGACACTCGATCCTATAACCAGAACTGAATTATGCTTTGAACTCTGAAATGCTTAAAGTCTTAATTATAAAGTCACACACTGATTTTCTTTGACAGTGAATGTACTAGAAACTACCCTCAAAGTGAAGGTTAACCCCTTCAAAGTAATACCTGGGAAGGTCACATTGTATCCTATTAAGTTGTTTAAGAATGACCCTCTTTGGCATGCAGAGCAAGTTTCTGAGCTATACAAGATAGTATTGTCATTCTGTGAAAACCATCGCAATACATTTAGCAGGGAAAGGGTTAGTAAAAAGAGCTCTTACAAAACTAATAAGGAAAAAATAATACAACTAGGAAAATAGGCAATTCACAAAATAAGAATTTCAAATGGCAAATAACTATATGAAAAATACATTAAAAATTAAATGCACAAAAATGAGATGCCATTGTTCATTAATAAAAATTTCAGAGATTGATAAAATCACACGTCAGTGAGTATATCAGTGATCTATTTTTACATTGCAAACCACCCCAAAACTCAGGGGCTTCAAATAATAAGCATTTACCAGCTCACAGGTTGGCTGTGCGTTCCTGC
This sequence comes from Lynx canadensis, assembly GCF_007474595.2. Lineage (NCBI taxonomy): Eukaryota > Metazoa > Chordata > Mammalia > Carnivora > Felidae > Lynx > Lynx canadensis. The sequence goes on along the minus strand of NC_044311.2, from coordinate 30,569,777 downwards.
CTGAGATACGCCCAGTTCATCACGGGTCTTGGCTCGGCTTGCTCATGTATTTGTGGTCAGCTGGTAAGTTGGCTGGAGACCAGGTAGGGTAGGGTGGCCTCACCTGAGATGCCTCTGCTGTGTTCCACGTGGTCTCTCCACCCCCAGCAGGCTAGCCTGGGCTCATTCACATGGCAGTTGTGGCTAGAATCCCAAGGATGAGAGTGGAGGCTGCAAAATTCCTTGAGACCTACGCTCGGAGCTTCCCCAGGACCACTTCTGTTAACATCCCATGCTAACTAGACAAACCAAGTCCTATAGATAGCCCAAATTCAAGGGGACAGAACAAAAGACCTCTCGTTGGAAGTACGAAGTTTTGTGATGAATTTTGCAATCAAACACAGTAAGAATGAGCAAAATGGACACTCCCTTGTGCTGTTGGTGTGATCAACTGATAAAATCATTCATGGGAAGTTTGCCAAAATACAGCAAAAGATCCATATTTAAAAATGTATTCAAAGGGACTGATTTGAAAAGTGTGTAAAGAGATGTGTATCAGAATGTTCATGCATCACTGATTCTAATAGCAAAATATTTGGGAGAAGTTAACTATCCAACCAAAAGGGATTGCTTATATGGATTATAAACGATGTACAGAATAGAGTGCTGTCCAGCTCACTTAAAACGATGACATAGGACCAGATTCACTGACGTGTGAAGACTCGAGAAGGAAGCAGGTGTTTACTATAATCCTGCTCTGGACTTTGAATTTCCATTTTGTATTGTTCTGGATCATCCAGTTCTTGTTTTAATTCTTCTCAGGCTTGTTTGCTCAACTGGTACTTATATTTATTTTTGTTTTATTTTAAATTACTAAAATTGAATTGTCTGGCATATACTTGCATGGGTTTTAACGCATACAGAACGCATGCTCGTATTCTGACTACTACAGTCAGAATACAGGGCAGTTCTGTCACCCCAAAATCCTCTTGGGCAGAATGTCAGTGGTTACATCCTCCTGTCTCTCCTAAGAGTTTCTTTGTATTGTTGAGAAGTATTCCTTGATATGGATGTACCATAGGGTGTTTATCCATTCACTCATTGAAGGACATTTAAGCTGTTTCCAGTTTAGGGTGATTATGAATAGAGCTTCTATAAACATTTGTGTATAGGTTTTTGTATGAACAAACGTAAGTGTTTATATCTCTGGGATAAATGTTCAAGAGTGCAGTGGTTGGGACAGATGTTCAGTATATGTTTTGTTTTATAACAACCTGACAGACTGTTTTCAGAGTTGCTGTATCACTTCACAGTCCCACCAGCGATGTCTGAGAGGTCTGATTTCTCCACAACCTTGTCAACGTAGAGTATTATCACTATTTTTTATTACTTCTCTTCTAATAGGTATGATATCTCACTGTGATTTTAATTTGCATTTTCCTAATGGCTAATCATATTGAACATCATTTGACGTGCTCATATGCCATCTGTAATCTCTTCTTTTACCCATTTTCTAATTGAAATGTCTTTGCACTTCTGTAAAAAATCACTTTGCCATATTTGTGTGGGTCTATTTCTTAACTATTTATTATGCTCCATTGATCTATATATCTGTCCTTTTGCCAGTATAACACTGTGTAATGACTGTAGCTTTATAGCACATCTTAAAATCAAATAGCTGGTTCCTCCAACTTTTTTTTTTCCAAAATTGGTTTGGCCACTGTAGTTGCTGTATCTTTCCATCTAAATTTTAGAATTATCTTGCCTATATCTAACATCTATAAAATTCCTTTAAGGAGTCTGAATGAAGTTGCATTAAATCTATAGACCAATTTAGGGAGAATTGACAACAATATTGAGTCTTTCAATTCATGAGCATGGTATGTCTTCCCACTTATTCAAGTCTTCTTTAATTTGTTTGATCATACTTTATGGTTTTCAACATACAGCTCTTGCACTTTTTTTTTTAGATTTATATTTAAGTATTTCAATTTTTGGAGCTATGGGAAATATTGATTTTTAAATTCAATTTCCAATCATTTATTGTGACTATAAATAGAATTGATTTTGCATCTGACCTTGTATCCTGTGACCATGCTAAACTTACTAGTTCTAGGAGCTTTCTTTGTAGATTACTTGGTATTTTCTACACACATAGATATGTCATCTGTGAATAAGGAGAGTTTTATTTATTTCTAATCTATAGGACTTTTATTTTTTTTTTCTTTTCTTATTTCTTATTCTTTTTCTTGTTTTATTTCACTGGGTAGAACTTCCAGTGCAATGTTTGTTAGGAGCAGTGAGAGTGGACATCCATGCCTTGTTCCAGTCATAGGGGGAAAGCATTCCATTTTTGACCATTAAATATGCTGTTAGCTGTAGATTTTTGTTAGATACTCTTTTTCAGATTAAGGAAGTTCCCTTCTATTCCTAGTTTATTGAGAAGTTTCATCATGAATAGATGTTAAATTTGTCAAATGTACTTTCTGCACCCATTGAAATGATCATGTGGTTTTTCTTCTTTGGCCTGCAAATATGGCAAATTGCATTAATTGGTTTTCAAATATTGAACCAGCTTTGCAGTGCCATGGTATTCTTTTACTATATTGCTGGATTTAATTTTCTAATATTTTTTGAGAATTTGTGTTCATAAGAAATATTCATCTGTAATATTCTTTTCTTATACTGTTTTTGTCTGGTTTTGGTATCAGATTAATGCTGGCCTCATATAATGGGTAATGAAATATTTACTATTCTGTTTTCTGAAAGATCTTATTTAAAAACTGATCTTATTTCTTTTTAAACGTTTGTTAGAATTTATTGGTGAAACCAACTGGACCTGGCCTTTGTTTGTTCCTGGAATATTTTGAACTACAATTAGTTTTCAAAATAGATGTAGAGATATTGAGGTTTTCTATTTGGGTGAGTTTTAGTAGTTTGTAGCTTTCAAGGAATTGATCCATTTCATCTAAGTTGTAGAATTATGTGCATTGGGTTGTTGGCAGTATTCCCTTATTATTCTTTTAATACATACAAGATCTGTAGTGTTCTCACCTGTTTCATTTCTGATATTGGTGTCTTAATTTCTGATTTGTGTCTTACCTCTTTTTCTTTTTGGTCAATCTGGTTACAGGCTTATCAATTTTGCTGATCTTTCCTAGGAATCAGCTTTTGGTTTCATTGATTACTTTCTCATCATTTCTTTAATTTTTTTTTTCTGTACCACACTGTTTCTCCTCTCCTTCTGGGATCTCAGTAACATGAATGTTAGACCTTAAAGTATTATCCTACAGGTCTCTGAAGTTCAATTCATTTTGCTCTGTTTCTTATATTATCTTTCTTCAAGTTCACTGACTCTTCTGTCATCTCTATATATTATTTAGCATCTCCAGATAGTTTTTCAAACTGTTATATTTTTTACCTCTAAAATTTTGTTTCTTCTTTGTATCTTCTGACGTTTTGCTGATTCTTGGTATCTTTCCATTTATTTCAAGACTATTTGCCCTTATTTGTTAGAGCATGGTTTCCATGGCTATTTGCAAGTCTGATAATTCCAAAATCTTTATCATCCTGAGGTTAGCATCTGTTGATTATCTTTTCCTTTCAAGTAGAGATAACTCCTCGTTCTCCCTACACTGGATAGTTTTGGACTGTAGCCTTTGCAATGCTCTATAGATCTTCTCAGAACATGCACCCCCAGTGGCCAGTCTAGGCATTGGTCTACACCATAGTTTAGTTCTCCAAGACTGTGGTATAATGTTTAGGATGAGATCCATGTGTGCTCAGCTCAGAGGGGACCACAAGAGTTCATCCATAACTGTATGGATTTGCTTTCTTGAGCTCCCACCCCTTCACAACCCGCTTCTCAATTCTCCAGCACAAGCTGGACTCCAATTTCCCCACTCTGCCAGGCACTTCTCACAACTCTGTGTACATCTAGAGACAATCAGTGGGGAACAGAGAGAGAGAAAAAACAGTGAGTATTTGCTCCCACACTCTAGGGAATCATAGCTTCCCTCGAAGACTCGAGTGCTTAAGGTTTGGGCTGACCAACAAAATCACTGCTACACCCCTACCAACAGACTTTCCTAGAGGCTGAATGGGGAGATAATAGAAAAAAGGGATGGGGGAGGTCCAACAGGGGATTTCCCCCATGCTCTCTGACTCTTAGAAGTTTCCCTTCTTACTCCACAAGCTGGAAGAAAGAGCTTCTCTTGGAGCACCATTTCCCTGTACCCACTGTGCACTTCTGGGTTTGGGGCTGCCTGTGAGTCAAGTCTAAGTAATACCATATGGGAAAGGGAATAGTAAACTCACTGAAAATTTAGTGATGCTTTAAATGCTAATCTTATTCCCTGACTTGCCTTCTATGATTTACAGAGGACTACAGAGTCCTCAAATAGTTGCTCCGTGCATTCTTTCCAAGGTTTATAGTTGTATTCACTGGAAAAGACAAGGTAGTGTTCTTATTTCATATTGCCTGGGTTTGGAAACTGTCTGCTTGTATTTTGTTTTTCATTTCTTTAAACAAGAATTACTTGTATATTCAGAAGAAAGCTTAAAACCAATCATGTTTTGTTGTTCAAACATCTGTCATGGGACATTGCACCCTTTGCTAGCAGCATCTGGCTGAGAATGTCACCTCCCATTCCTTTGCAGGGACACAGCTGACTGTGGAGGTCCACCCTCGAGATGCCATGCCCCAGCTGCTCAAGAAGTTCTCCTTGGCTAAACGTACGTACGTACAGGGCTGCTCATGTGTGGAGGGCTGGAGGGAGGAGTGACAGTCACTTAATGGGCCAGAGTCCAACCTGGGCATCTTGTGGGGGCAGGAGAGGAGTAACCTAGGCCTACACACTGGAAAGAGGCAGAGGCATGACAGCTTCATTCTAGGGACTCCCTTCTCCATATCTAACACCCACTGTTCTTGTGTCTGTGCACTTAGGTGTGGGTAACACAAAGCACTTCGCTAAAGATGAATTTCATCACAAGAGTGTTGTTCTTAGATACCATTTATTGTCTGCCTAAAAAGTGGCATACACAGTGGTAAGCATTTTACATTCATTAACTTTTTAACCCTTTGATAGATGCCTCACTTTTTAAATCACCAAAGTGAGACCCAGAGAGGTGAAATAACTGCGAAGGGACTAGCTAGGAAGTGGGTCAAAACCAGGTCTGACTGAGACCTGTGCTCTTAGCCACCACGTTTGGCTGCCTTCAGTGCAAGGTGCATGGGGTCAGACCCATGATGTCTTTTCCACTCCCTTCTTGGTCCTCTCTGGGCATCTGTCTACCTTATAGCTACAGGGGCCTGGGGAAATGCTGGCCAAGGAATGAAGTCTACAGAGCATCCAGGGCTCAGGTTCTCTCCGTGTCCATGCCTGAGCAAGGCAGGCCCTCCCACCTGCCTTGTCCTGCAGCCCTCAGAGGTCAGGGTCTCAGAAGGGCAATCAGGTATAGAGCGGACAGGCTGGGTTCAGATCTCAGCTCTTACCTTGGGCAAGTAGCTTAACCTCTCTTGTGGAGTCAAATTCCTCATCTATAAGAGGAGGAAAATAATTCAGCTTCCTTCATAGGACTGTTGTGAAGTTAAATGAGACTGTCAATATAAAGCACAAGGCAGGCATAGTAAGTGCACAATAAATGCTAGCTACTATGTTGAACCCTCATTACCCTATCAAAGAATGGAGATGGAAATAAAATGTAGGTGCAAGAAACACAAGGACAACTCTTTGTCAGAGCCTCTATACATTTGCAACCTTCCATTGTTATATTTACAGCCTTTGGTGGGCTTCAAGGGCATAAAACAACCTGCCTCCTCAGCTCCCCCTGGCTCCATCAGGGACCCATATCTTCCTTACCTGGTTTCAAATCAGCAGCTCCTTTCCTGTTTCCCAGGAGTCTAATAACTATTGGTAACCATTCTGCATTAACGGATTGATTGCATTATCTGCATTATCCTGGATTGATAGGATTTGGTTGCCCTTGAACCTTCCTGAGGAATAATTTAATAATTGCTTGACTTTTCTGGGCTTCGGCTCCATAGAAACTGCCTTTCCCTCGCCCACATTCATTTCTTACCATGGTCAGTTCTTATGTGGCAATGAATTCACTGGTGCTGTTAGCATCCCCAGCTGTGTTCCAAGATGGCAGGGGAATCCAGAGGAAGGCAGGAGCTCTAGGCTGTAGGTGGACCCACTGAGGAACACAAAGTTTTGATGTCGGGGTAAATTCTCCCTTTGCTTACAGACTGCAGTTCTCTTTCTTGTCATTCCCTCCCTGGTTGTCAGTCCTTCCTCCGCCTCAGCAGGAAGTCCAGAACAATTCCAGCAGTAATAGATGGTGGGTGGATATGGGAGCAAGAAGGCGGGGCACAGACATAGAAGAGGAGGGGTCAGAAGCCAGGACCACCACAAAGAGAATCATCTGTGCTTGCGTTTTGACTTCTGAGGTGTCTCAACTTCTGACCTTTGGGATATTGCAGGTTTACAAGGTGATAAAAATGGAAACACAAGACCCCGGCAGCCTGGAGCAAAAGATGCCCATGGTAAGTTGCAGGGCCTTCTCCAGGGCTGTTCTGTGAGATGGTGAACTGGTTTAGCCCCATGGGCCAGTCTCCAGTCAATTGGAAATGGCTCCCTGGGTCCTATGTGAGAGTCTGGGGCTACCTCTGGGCTCAGGGTGGGGAGGAGTATCATGATTGATTAGCAAGTTCTGCCATGGACATAGGCAGAGTAATGAAAAGCTCACACACCATATGAGCCCAAAGCTAAAGCATAAACCCCAATAACAAGGCAGCCCGTTACAGAAAACATATTAAACACAGAATTCAGAACTGTGTTAACTTTAAATGGAATGCCAAACCTGTGTAAGGTAGGAGGCATATGAATAAGTAGAATGGGACAGAGGGTAGAACCCTGAATGGGGTGATCGATGGCCTGGCTTTGAGTCCTATTTTTGTCCCTCCCTCACCTTCCTGGGGCCTCAGTTTTCTTCTCCATAGACCAGATGGCATCTAAGGTTTGGGAGAGCTTGGCACTTCTTCCCATTGTTTTGCTTTAAAGTTAGAATAATTTAGTTAATGCCACTGGTATTTTAAATGTATTTATGCAAAATCATATTTAGATCTTATATAATCTCTTCAGAAGGTAAATGTAATGAGGCATAAATCATTGTGGGTATTTTTAATGTTGAGATATTGTAAAATGGAACCAAGAAAGGGTAAAACTAGTAATAGGGTTTTCAGTCCCATTTTAGAAATGTCATCCTTCTTCTCAATGGGGGCGGGGGAGACCTCATTTGCAGTTATACCAAGCAGAAATTTGTTAAATGTAAGTCCACTTCATATCCACTTAGGTCACCCTGCTAGCCCTTGTCAGAGAATGGCAAGAGCCAGATTCTGCAGAGGGAAAAGGCACTGAGGACCTGCTGCAGGTCCCCACCCCCTTCTGAGAGGCTGGCCGGACAAGGGCTGTGCTCAGACAACACAGGACAGGGGCTGACAGGGATCTAAGTGATGAGAGACAAGCGATCCCAGCGCCAGCACCAGAGGAGTGACCCACAGTGGTGCTGGGCTTTCAGGGAGCCCCAGTGTAAGACTGTACAGGACACAAGGATTATGGAGGGTCCAGGAAATATCTTGGTCCTTATAAAAGAAGTAGAAAAATGAAGAAAGAAAATACTAGGTTGGTGGTGACACCACAGCCTTGGGGTAGGGTTTACATAGCCTGCCTGCCCCCCACACGGTCTGCCTCCTCTTCAGAGAGGAACAGTCCTCAGGTCCTGGATGTGTCACAGCACGGGACATGGTGAGGACCCAGTCAGAGGCCTAGGGTCAAAGGGACCAAACCCCTCTAGGGGCTGCTGCAGAGTGTCAGCAGGAAGCAAGAAAGCAGAACAAAGTGGCCTTGGGGAATGTGCCAGACCCAGTTGGGCTGCAAAGAAAGAAGGCCTCGTTCTCAAAAGGAAGGGATGTTGGAGTAGTGGGGAAATGAGGACGGACCCACATGGCCTGCGCCTGACAGCTGACTAGAGGCTGGGATCTCCTCTGTGGCTGGAAATTGGTCAGCTCCCTAACCAGCTGCCACTGTGTCTCAGCCAATGCTGGCCCAGAGAGGATCTCGCAGGAGCTCAGGCCGGAGCTGGTGGGCCGCCCCCTCCCTACTCTCACTCTCCCGCCACATCTCTTGGGTCTGTAGCACCAAGGCCTGGGTCTCTCACAGACCTCGAGGGATGTCTGGGCAAACGCAGCTGCAGCCCCCACACCGGGCACGGATGCTTCACACCTCTACCCTTGTACTTGCCCACAGAGGACCCCCACCCTACACCCTCCCAGGGAGCAAAGCGGCACTGACCTTACAGCGTGATCCACCGTCTCGTTCACTCTCCCAGCTGCCCCATAGATGTGCACCTCATGCCTGGCAGCTGAGTCCAGCAACCCCTAGCACAGTGGAGGTCGTGAAGGTCAGGCCCCCACTAGAACCTAGGCTTCATGCAGCCCCCACCGGCTGCTTCCCCATGTCACTCTGCTTTTCCCAGGCTGGCTGCCGTGCCCTGGGGCCCCACCAGCACCCCCACAGGGGAGTGGGGTTATCACTGAGTTAGGGGATCAGTGGCCCTTTGGCCCCACCCTCCTCACCTAACCCCTGGCCTCCCACCCAGCTTGCCTGACTTGGTCAGCCTTGAATAATGGGAGGACCTTGCCGGAGCCCAGGCTCTCTTTTGGTCTGAGACAGGGATTTGCTGCCCATCCGTGGCTGGTCTGACGACTGGTGTGCCTGGCTTCCTATAAGAAAGGCTAGCACAAAGGAGTGATTCTGGGGCCCGGCCTCCCTCAGAGCCCCCCCCCCCCCGCAATACCTGGGGCACCTGTTGCTACAACACACTTGGCTTTCTTGGGGTGCTCCAGTCTATGGCTGACTGTGGGCAAGGGAGGAAGCCTGTCTGGGTGCCAAACACGCCTCACCCTACAGAAGCCTACAGAGCCTGGCTCCAGCACACCCTCCTCCCATACCCAGAGCACCCTCCACCCTGGGCGTCATAACTAGAGTACAGACCCTCCTTTCTCGAGCCTGTCAGGGGCTGGCCGCATTGCCTGGACACTTCCCACAGAGCACTCATTCCTGGAAAAGTTAGCAGGAAATCTGCAGAAAACTAAACGGTGGGGAGAAGGGGACTCCATCATTAATCTGCCTGGGCACTGCTGAGTTAATTGAGGTGAAACCAGTCTCTTTACTGCTGACTTCCCAGGGTCTGCAAATAGGCTCATGTTCCCTGTGACTCTCCAGACGAACTAGAGAAGTTGCCATAGTTCACAAACCAATTTGATCAAGGAACCCCTCTAGGAGATATAGGTCTTGGGAGCAGTTTTCCAGGTTCTGGGAATCATGCTGAAGGTCGGGCAATCACAGCACTTCAAAACGACAGAGAGGCCTGGGCCGGGCAGCACTCACCAGCAGGCCTCAGTGGCTGACTGAGCCTCCCTATGTTTCCAGTTTACCCCTGGGATCGGTCCAGCCTGAAATCCATGCCCCTGGACCTACAGGAGTTTGAGAAACTGGACACGTATGCCTCACAGGTAAGAGAGCAGGCCTCTCTGCATAAGGTGGCAGGGAGTTTCCCGAGTCAGAGTAATGAAGTCTCTGCTCAGGCCCCTCCTAAATGCATCCAGAGTCCCTTGGATAGATGGCCCAGAGTGCCTTCTCACATCACATGGATGGAGAGAAGAAGGCCAAGTCACCAGGCCCCTGCTCAGGATGGAAGACCATTCTATCCCCCCCAATGCCACCCACGGTCCTGATGCTCCCACCCCAGGCCACACACCCCGCAGGCACCCCATTGGCAGGCCCCTCTGGCCGGCCCTATGCTGACCGCCTGCCATTGCCCATTTGGGCATTGCTGCTGCTGAGCCAGGCCACGCCCGGCCCCATGAAGAAAGGTGGCAAGAGGATGAGGGAGGGCCATGGGTGCAGCTGGCCAGCACCCACTGCAACCACAGCCTTGCTCACCCCTGGAGCACACGGGCTGCCAAGCTCTCACACGTCTGGGTCTAGGCTCTTCTGGGGTGGGGTTGGGGAGGGGCAGCTACAAAAGCAGAAGCACTAGAGACAACTAGAGTCCTGGGAGCCAGGTACTGCCTGATTGGAAGGGCCAAGGAGCTGGACCCATTGCTGATGTCAGAAGTAAGCCATCATAGGCCAGTAAGCAGGGAGATCATCTACAGCCTAAAAAGACCACCCTGTGGCTGGCACATAGCAGGTACTCAGGAACCTTGTTTGCTAACCAATGAGTGGATGGATAGGGGCATGGATCCAGAGTCAGGTTAGAGGCAGGGCCATCAGTGGGGAGCCATCAGCTGTCCCAGCAGGAGCAGGCGTGACCTGGATTAATTGGGAACACTGAGAACAGAGAGGAGCAGAAAGGTCAACACTGAGCTGGGGACAGAGGGAGGACTCTATCCCAGTGTGTGCAAGGCAGTGGATGTGTGTGAGGGAGGGAGAAGGCAGGGGGCTGACAGGCTGCAGACTGGATAATGGAGGGAGAATGGGACAGCCAGCTCCTCACTACAAGAAGCAGTCTCAGGGGATGATGAGATCGTTTAGGGGCAGTGGGCTCCAGTATCTGTGGGACAGCCAGTGGAGGTGGCTGGGTGTCCAAGCCTGGAGCTGTATCCAGCCTGGAGAGGTCTGGGCCAGAAACACTGATTCAGGAACCATCAGATTTAGCTAAGAGCTGAAGCCACAGGCTGTCATCTTGGGGAGGACAGGCAGGAGGTCCAAAGGGCCCGGAGCCACCTGAAGCCAAGGCAAGATCAAGAAGGATAGATGTTCTGGAAGGTGCAGGGAGAGTTCCCTGAGGGCAGGGATGGTCAATAGCGCGCAGTCTGGTCAAGTGAGGTTAGGACAGACTCATTTCCGCCACTTCAATACTGAAGTGCTTCCTACTCCCAGAGGGGAGGGTTGGAGCCTCAGTCGGACTCTGGAAGGCCAAGGAGCAAAGCGGGGGTTTGGGGGGGTGAAGACCCCACAGGAGCCTGGCAGAGGGGAAGGCTAGGTGTAGGCAGTCCTGAGAAAGAGATATAGGGAGGGGTACAGACAGGAGGGGATAGGGCAGCCAAGACTGGAAGGGAGAAGGTGAGGACACAGGTGAGCAGGGGCACTGCCTGAGGAAGAGCAAGTCCTGCAAAGACAGGAGGCATGGCTGAGCAGGAGGAGGGCTCATTATACAGAAGTCCTGCCTGGGCCTTGTCAAGTCTGAGGCCAGGCTGTCTCTGAGGAGAGAAGGGGGTGCAGTGCCAGAGTCTGAGGAGGGTGGGCTGTGTGGTAATGGCCACCCGGAGGGATGGGACAGGCTGCCGGTCCTGCTTGGAGAGCAGTGCCAGGAGCGCAGCTGAGGCCAGAGACTCAGCCACAGAGCAGTGTGTGTCCAGAGCCAGCGGGGCCCAGGTAGAGGGGACCAAAGGACCAGAAGCCACAGGGTTTTAAGTCAGGAATCAGCCAGGCTGGTGTGCAGGCCCTGCAATGCGTCCAGTGCTGTCCTTGGCCCCGGGGAGAGCAACAGAGACCAGGACTGTGGAGTTGGAGCTGGACTTCGAACAAAAGGAGGTGGGAAGCTGCTGGGCAGGTAGGAGGCAGAAGAGGGGTCCAGACATCTCCTTGTCGTCAGACAGTGGATCCTGGGGTTCGGATATGAGTGGCGAAAAGGATCCAGGCGCTCAGAGAGCTTAAGATGGGGGCTGGCAGAGGTGTGGGCAGCTATTGTAGAATTAAGCACTGGGTTGCCCCAGGTTCTCTATAAAGACTGAACATAGTCAGGGCTGCCTTTCCCACAACTCTAAACCTTGACCTAATTTGTTCTTTTTTTTTTTTTTCAGTTGTGGTAATATAATATAATTTGCCCTTTTAATCATTTTTAAGTGTACAACTCAGCAGCATTGATTGCATTCACAGTATTGTACAACTATCACCACCATCTGTTTCCGAATCACCCAAACAAAAACTCTGTACCCATGAAGCAATCCCTCCCCATTCTCCCTGGTAACTTCTACAGCACTTACTGTCTCTATGAACTTTTTCACTCCCGATTCCATTTAAGTGGAATCATACGTACATGTCCTGTTGTGTCTGGCTTACCCAGCATCATGTTTTCAAGGTCCGTCCACACTGTAGCAGGTGTCAGAACTTCACTGCTTTTGATGGATGAATAATATTTCATGGTACAGATATATGCCACATTTGTTTACCCATTCATCTGTGATGGACACTTGGATTGTTTCTACCTTTTGTCTGTTGTGAATAATGCAGTCATGAACGGAGTTTGAACAAGTATCTGTTTGAGTATCTGTCTCCAGATCTTTGGGGTGTATACCTCGGAGTAGAATTACTGGATCGTATGATTAATTCTGTTTAGCTTATTGACGAACCCCCCCAAACCGTCCTCCACAGCAGCTGCACTGTTGTACATTCCCATGAGCCATGCACAAGGATTCTGATTTCTCCACATCTTGGAGATCTTTTTGATGACAACAGCCATCCTAGTGGTTGTGGTGTCCTGTGGTTGTGATCTGCATTGCCCTGGTGGCTAATGATGTGGAGCAGCTTTTCATCGGCCGTTTACGTATCTTTGGAGAAGTGTGTATTCCAGTCTACCCATTTTAAAATTAGGTTGTCTTTTTGTTGTCGAGTTGTGGAAGTTCTCTTACATATTCTGGATTCTACACCCTTATCAGATACATGATTTGCGAATACTTCCTCCCATTCTGTCAGTTGTCTTTTCACTGTCTTAATAATGTCCTTTGATGCCCACAAGATTTTTATTGTTATGAAGCCCAATTAATCTATTTTTTCTTTTTTACCTTGTATCTTTGGTATCATACCTAAGAATCTGTTGCCAAATCCAAAGTCATGATGATTTACTCCTGTGTTTACTTTTAAATTTTTTTTTAAATGTTTTATTTATTTTTGAGACAGAGAGAGACAGAGCATGTGCAAGGGAGGGGCAGAGAGAGAGGGAGGCACAGAATCCCAAGCAGGCTCCAGGCTCTGAGCTGTCAGCACAGAGCCTGACGTGGGGCTCGAACTCACAAACCGTGAGATCATGACCCGAGCCAAAGTCGGATGCTCAACCAACTGAACCACCCAGGCGCCCGTCTCCTGTGTTTACTTCTAAGAGTTTTATCATTTAAGTTCTTTTAAGTCATTGATCTTTTTTGAGTTAATTTTTATATACGGTATGAAGTAGGGAGCCAACTTCATCCTTTTGCATGTGGATATCCAGTTGTCAAGCACCATTTGTTAAGGAGACTATTCTTTCCCCACTGAATGGACTTGGCATCCTTGTCAGAAAAGTCAGTTAGCCATAGGTGTATGAGTTAATTTCTAGACTCTCAATTCTATGCCATTGGCCTATATGATCCTTATGTCAGTATCACACTATTTTGATTACTGTAGTTTTGTAGTAAATTTTGAAATCCAGGAATATGAGTCCTCCAACTTTTTTTTTTTTTCAAAATTGTTTTGACTATTCTGGGTCCCTTGCAATTCCATATGAATTTGAGGATGGGCTTTCCATTTCTGCAAAAAAGACCTTTGGAATTTTATAGGGATTGTGTTAAGTCTGTAGATTGCTTTGGGTGGTATAGATCATGAGTAGGGGCTGCTACAGCTGCCCAGATGTCTGCCCACCTGGCTGGCCTCAGGGTCTGCAGTGAAAAGATGTGTAGCTGTAGGGCCAGTGACTCAGCTGGTCAGCCCTACCTGATATGTCCAGCCCCCTACCAAGGGTTGCCCTCAGCCTAGCCTTTGTGCTTCCGGCCCTTTCCTCCTCCTCGGCCTGGAAGAAAAGCAGCACCAGCTGCAGGTGTCAGGGCACTGGGCTCTCACAGCCCTCATCCAGGGTCTGACATATGACATAGCATACCCCTCCCACTCCCCAGGTGACAGTCAAGAGTGGCCTGGACGAGCTGGTGAGCGACCTGCTCCAGGAGGCCCACAGTGACCTGGAGAGGGTCCGCGTGATCTGGATCTGGATCTGCCACCACATAGGTAGGCCCACCTGTGGTGCCACTGGCTCTAGGACTCCTTTGACGCCACTTCCTGAAGGACCCTGTTCCCAAGGGAGCCTCTCTGGGATTCCCTTGACCAGCAGTGTGTAGGGAAAGAGATGGACGGTGGAGGAGAAGGGTTCCCAGATGGCTAGGTTGAACCACCAAAGACTAATGAAGGAGGGTAAAACTCAACATGTGCTAACAGTCTCCATGAAGGGTTGTTTAGTGGCGGGGGGGGGGGGGTCCCACGTGGTCATCTGCCCACAGCCCGTGACCAGAGCTAAGGCCCCTTCACTCAGCGGCAGTATTCCCTCAGTCCTGGCTTCCCGGTACACCTGCTCCACAGACCTGAGAACCCAGGACAGAAAGTCATCTCCAAGAAGGATGGGGCAGATTCATAGCTGTTGGAGAAGTTATTGCCACACCAAAGGTTTCTTCAAGTACCAGTGCCAGGAAAAGAAGGCTCTCCTCCCCCTGCTCACTGATCTCACACCGGTGACCTCAGCCACCAGTCCTCACCCCACCTCCAGGCAAGCTCAGGGCACCTGGGCCTGTGCAGCTGTCCCCAGCTCTGCACAGGACAGCCTTGGGGGTCTGACCAGCTCAAGCCAAGCCCCACAGGTGGTTGCTAGGGGGATGCTGGATGCAGCCCCTTGCAGTCGATGAAGAGCCAGGTGGTGGGGTGGACTTCCAGTGTTTTCCTTGTGACATAACAATTGGGGCTCTCCTGATCTGCTGCCATTGGGCCTTTCCTTTGTCCTCCCAGAGCAGCAGTGAGGGATGCCGCTTACAGCATGAACTCACTTGACACAGGTAGGATATCTTGACCATAGGGCCTGAGAGGCCATTTCCTCCCACCCCAAGCCCAGCAGCTCAGTTCAGCCTGGGTCTTGAGAGGGCAGAATCAGAAACAGAACATTAGGTAGGACTTCATTTACTGCCTGCCACCCTTACATATGTTCCCTTTGTGCCCTTAGTGGCCACAATGATTCCTGCCTCAGGGCCTCACCGCTGGCCTTAGGCTGTTAGTGAATGACAAGCTGTTTGGCGGTAGCTGGGAGTGCCCCCTGTGGGTCAATGTGAGGCCCTGGGGGGGTGGCTGCAACAGGGATAAACTGCTTGCAGACCTGCATGGTGGGGGTGGGAAGGGAGGGCAGAGCCCCCACCTCTAGTGCTATCTTGGTCTCCTTCCCTCCCAGCCTCTCCTTGGAGGCCGAAGGAACCAGTCAGCAGCCTCTTCTGCCAATGCCTTGTTCTTCCTCTCGCCACTGCACATTTCTCGCCACAGTGATGTTTCCGAGAGTTGGCCCTGGCTGGACATGGGTTCCCTTCAGCCCACAGCAGTTTCTCCCCGACCTGAGAGAGGCCCACCCAAATGGTGCTGAAAGCACAGCCGAGGGTGAGGGTGGGGCCGCAAGCCATGGACTCCCCACCCCCTTCTCCTTTGCACCAACCTTCGTTGCCTCCCAGGACCTGTTTCTCACAGCCTCCTCTGCCCTCCAGAGTATGACATTGAGGCTGCCCAGGAGAAGGACCGCCAGGCCTTCAAGCCCACTGACATCCTGCGGACCCAGAAGACCAACTGTGACGGCTACGCTGGACTCTTTGAGAAGATGTGCAGGTATGAGAGGGGTCCGGCAAAAGGCAGGGAGCCCTGGGCTGACCACCCTGACCCATCCCTTCTCCCCTTCCGAAGCACCAAGCACGTTCACCCACATGCCAGGCCTGAAACCTGAGTTTGCAAACTCTGCTCTGGAATCCAAGTGAGTCCTGAAAAGGTCAATTTCTCCCTTTTTAACACCAGCATAATTGACTTTGTACCATCTGCCGGGCTTCACGATGCATTAACATAATGGCAGATGAATGCACTGAGATAATTTGGTTATAAAAGGCCCTTTTCCCACCTTCTCCGATCTCTGTGCAGCTGAAGGTTAGAAGAATGGCAGGTCCGGGAACAGGAGGACAATGGCTGCTGACGCCAAGGGGACCGTGAAAGCTGTCCTCAAGGCTGGCACAGGGGCCCTCTCTTGGGGGAAACAAAAGATCTCCTACCTGAAAAGATCTGTCAGTTGGAGAAGCTGAATAACTAGGAAGCAGCTTTTCTCCTGGAGCCTTTGGGCTCCACTTTCATTGCTCTGGGAACACGCACCTGGTCACGCTGCCCAGGTGGGTGACAGCAGGCGAGTAGCTGGTAAGGAAACCACTTGTGTTCGGAGATACCGTTGCTGCTTCTAGGTGACCTCGAGACAGGCTCCAGGCTGGGGGAGCCCCGCCGACCCCACAGCCTCCCGTGCCCAGTCTCCAAGGTCTGCGGTGTTCCACAGGACACAATCAGTCAGCCCTGGCCTCCTCCCCAGGGAGATGGACAGGTTCTGCCCACCGTCTCCACAGGCCTCTGGGGAGAGGGGCCCCTCGGGCACCCAGATATCAGCCCACCAGGACTCAGGTGGCAGTTCATCATCAAACCAAGCGCAGCAACAGACACTTAAGAGTCCACAGGTGGGCATTGTATTCTGTCCTCGCTGCACACACAGCCCATTCCCGGCCTAGCACCCAGCTGTCGGTTTCCCACCCTGCAACACCACCACCAGGCATAGACATGTGCCTGCCCCCGTGTGGCTCCAGGCCTCCTGCCTGTTCCCCACTCTTCACTCCCCCCACCTCCAAGCCCTACCCCTGAGACCACAGTCCCAGAGGCAGCCAGGGCAGGTCCTGGTGCAGAGGATGCAACCCCTCTGCAGCCCATCCAGTCCGCCGGACCGGTCCTTCCGACCCCTCACATTTTTGCCCCCACTCCAGACCCGGACACCCTAACGTGCCGGCGGGCCCCTCCAGGAACCGGGACCCTCACTGACCCTCTGCCCAGACTCCCTAGGCCCTGACTTCCCGAACAGGACTACCGACTCATGCTGTCCTGTAAAGTCCTCTAAAATCTGACCTCCAGCACCCTTCCAGCCCTGCACCTGTGACACTGCCTGCACTTCCGTGTCCTCAAGCTCGCTCTACTCCCGTCTCTCATGCTCCTTCCAGGATGGCCCCCTCCTTTTCCCTCCCTTGATGTCATCAGCACACTTTATACACAAGCTCCCGTCTTGCCTTATGCTTCTATTTAGTAATTTTTCCAAATTAAAAAAAAATACTTGTTAATGATAGATGACTTTTAAAATGCAAAGAAAAAAGAAGAAAATTCAGTTACTCTGACCATTTAGAGAGAACACTTCACATTGCCACATTCCTTTCCAGACTTTGTTCTAGCACAGATGTGTTCCCTGTGCTCATCTTTTCTTATATGTCTTATAGGTCTAATACATCTTTTATGTGTCTTTAGCTGCTCTCTATTTCTGCTTCCCCTATGAACACCCACTCAGAATCCTTCACACCGTAGGTCCTCAATGACAGGAAATGACAAGATATTCCGAGTGCAGTTGTATGAAATGGGCCTTATTCTCTTTTTAAATAACGGAATAGCCCTTAGACTGTTTTCAGCTCTATTTGTCCCTGGCATCTTTCAGAGTGTAATTTTCATCTTAGTTTGCCAACTTGAAAGCACTCAGGACTTTTAAGTCATATAGTATATCCTTCTTTATCCACCACAAGCTTTCCAGCATGGTACAGAAAGGGTGCCAGATTTAAAGCCAGAAAGACTTTTGCAGTCCTCAGTTTACCTGTCCTTAATTTCCAGTTCTTGATTTACCACTTGTTAGTTCTGTGTTTTTTGGAAAGGCACTGAACCTCTCAGAGCCTCAATTTTCTCATCTGTACATGGGGACTGTATTGCCTATCGGCAGTTCTGTAGGGCTAGATGAGAACACGCATTTTAGAGTTTGCTCACCTGACATACGGGTTGTTTTTTCAACCTTGCCTGTCTTTCTTGAGTATGGGAGTGTTGTTACTCTGTGGAACTTTCCTACAGACACACATAGACTCAGAAAATTGACACTTGCCTTGAGTGAACCTGTCAGCTTTTTGGCCTGGTCCGGATGCTTAACAATGGCCCTATTCTGGCCTGCAGCTGCTCATTAAAACATCCCAACATTTTACAGCATTTAAAGCTAAGTTCCAGCCTGGCAGTTAGCATGTGGAAAACTCTGCACATTGCTCAGACATTTAATCGTAGCTCACGGTTCCCTGGGTCCCTTTAACTTTTGCTTTAAAGATCAGTAACCTCGGCCATGCATCACTTTCCTAATTCCCCGACCTTCCAAATAATTGCCGAAGGTTTGGTAAATTCATTAGCGGAGTCCTTAATAACAGAAGACATGTAATCCACACTTGCTGATTTATCCCGGCTCAGTTGTCAGGGTGGCTTCTTAGCAAGAGTAGTACCCACGCGGCCATCATTACTTCTGCCAGTCCATTCTGCCTCCCTGCAACGGCCTCATTAAAGACTGATTTAATAAAGTAATTTGGTGGGGAACTCAGATATTTTTGCAACATCCTTCACTTCCTCATCGTCTTTCCTGAGTAACTGATGGGAGTTGTTTTTTGGGGTTTTTTTGTTAGTGCTATTGCTTGTAACTGCTGGTCTGGTTTCTTTCTGATTTCCCATCATCCAGCATTAATGTCCTTTCTTCCGCCTCAATTCCCCACAGCCTTCATGAATTCTGCTTAACTTCCTTGCAGGGGCCAAGCTCAATTCCCCAGATTCCTGCCACCAAGTCAGCTTCCAGTACAGCCCCTCCCCTTGTTATCACGGCTCTAGCGCCATCAGCTATAGCAGATTTTCTAGAGACTTTTGGTAAAGCAAGGAGCCTATTACAATTTGAGGCTTTGATATTGTGGAGACTGATTGTCACCAATCCGATGTCAGCCTGTTTTGCATCCATCCTTCAGCTGTTCCCTGAGAACAAGAGCAGAGGCACACTTCTGCTCAGCATGATGTTCCAGATGATCCCAGCACAACACTTGGTTCCAAAGGCCCCGAAAGGCTGGGGATGGACCATCTTAGCCTCCTAGAAGAGGCAGATACCCTGCATAACCTTAAGTTATCCCCAGATCTGACTTTGTCATAAAAAGCCTCTGAAAGGGACATCTGAATTCCCTCAGCCTTATAGATACGCCAAAGGATAGCATTCGCAGACATGGATGACATCACCAGAACAAACCATCCTTTAATTTTGCTCAGTGCCCCAACCATACATTTATAAATTAAAACAAACCTTGGCAATCAAAACGGCTAGTACAATACAAAGCCTCCAGAACTATGTGCAGCAGGACAACTGAGTCCTGGTGCGGCTCTGGCCACTAGTTGTCTGTGTGTCCCCAGGCAAGTCAGCTTCCTTCTCTGTTCTGCTGACTCCTCACGTGTCAGAGAGGAGGCCCCTGAGATCACACCCCACAAGGCCCTTCGCAGGGTCTCAGCATGAGACTTATTACTGTGGTTATAGTTACTGACCTCACCATAAAGGCTGGTGCCAGAAAAGGCAAAGGGGACCGTATAGCAGAAATAGAGACACTGTTGAATTTACAAGAAATCAACTCTATAAACTGTGAAACATAAGCCATGGTTATGATTGTCCTGCTGCAGGAGAGAAATCACAAACTGTTTTTGGTAGATTCTAAACTACCTTGATTGCATCAATATTAACTTTCTTGAGGACCAATGTTTCAGGGACAACAAGGGCCTAAAACTTCTAATTCGCATATGCTTGTCCACTTAAAGTGACCATTAGGCTTAAGGTTAGTGAAACTACATTTCCAATAAAAAATTAACATTAAAAATCATGATATTTTCCTCAAGATACAAAAAAGAAAGCATGCTTCATTACCTCTCCCTTGGCAACATCCCTCCCTCCCTCCCTCTCTTACTTTCTACATGATTCACACACCTTAGAGAGGTGATCAGAGTTGGGGGAGTCCGCTATGGTCAGAGCCTGATGCCCACAGGGCACATTGCCCACCCCAGACAGTGCAGCCACCCTGCTGGGGGCCTGGCAGTGGTGTGGCTAACACAGCATTTATGGTTTTCATGGCAGGACCCTGACCATGTCTGTATAAAATAACAGTCACAGGCTGGTTCTACCACATCCTCAATCGATACCACTAGTGTTGGTGTTTTAAAAACGGTCAAGGGGTGCCTGGGTGGCTCGGTTGAGCGACTGACTTCGGCTCAGGTCATGATCTCACGGTTTGTGAGTTTGAGCCCCGCGTCGGACTCTGTGCTGACAGCTCAGAGCCTGGAGCCTGCTTCAGATTCTTTGTCTCCCTCTCTCTCTGCCCCTCCCCCACTCATGCTCTGTCTCTGTCTCAGAAATAAATAAACATTAGAAAAAATTTTTTTAACGGTCAAAAGGAAAACCCAAGATTCTGCAGCCTGAGGTTATTAGGTAGATGTCGTGGGATGCTATTTTCGTCTCTAAGATGGCTGGTCAGATCTCAGTAGTAGGAGGTGGAAACATTTCTGTCCCTTCTTCAATGCTCTTCTAGATCTTTCTAGCGAATTCCTCTTCCTTTGGTCCCCTAAAAGGGCTGTGTTCATCACTGGCATTTTAGTGATGGTGCACATATCTGCTCCCCTTACCACTATGAGCGCATCTCGGGCAGCCAGTGAACTTTACTTTTACAATATTTTATTACGCTATAGTATTTATCATGCTATGAGATATGATATTATTCCCTGGTGCCTGGTACAGTGCTTTTCACATAGTGTACACAGCCAGTGATCTTCTGGTAACATGAAATGGCCGTGGGTCATCCTGACTAGCACCCAGCAGCTGGAATGACTAGTTCCACTATTTTGCATGAGAATTATGGATTATTAACAGTAATGCCTTATGACTTCTTTGTCCAATTCATCTTGCATATTGCTGCCAGGTAACAAAATATCGTCCTATCATAGTCAAGCACGGCGTAAGCCTACAGCTGAGTTTATTTTTTCCTCTTTGTTCTGCCCCAGGCATTCCCCATGGCCTTCCCAGTTTCTGTTCAGTCTGTCACAGAATTAGCCCCTAGAGATCAGTTCATGCCAACCTTTCTTTTTGCCCGTGATGGGCCTGGCAAGGTCACACTGGAGGCGACCGTACAGCTGAGACAGAGCCCTGATCCCCTGGCTCAGCCCAGAGCCCACCCATCCTGCCACCCAGTTCTGCCTCCTTCCGCCCTTCGCAGGCTTGGAACTGAGCCCACTGCTCCAACCCCACTTGGGTTTCAAATCCTATCTCCACCCCTCAGTGGGAGGGTACCCGCAGGTCCACTGCCTGGGACACGCTTCTCCCGGGAGGGCATTCAGGCTGAATTCCAGTGGGCCACACTGCCCGCAGCGGCACCTGGGCCGTTGCCCTGTAACACGTGGGGGCCGTGTGGACGTTCAGTGCTCAGCTTCCTTCCTGGACTGCAGGGGGCTCTGGGGTGAGACGGGGCCCCAGTGGGTGGCTTGTCCAGAGTGTACAGCCCGCCTCAGTCAACTTACCCCTCCGCAGGACTGTTCCCAGGGCTCCACGTATCCCTCCACATGCTCCTTCCTGCAAGTGAGCGCGCACGGACGTTTCTGGGCAAGAAAGGAAAATAACTCACTGAAGAATGCAATTTCAAGTAGTATTTATGGATTTTTTCAATTCTAAAAGTAACACATAATCATTACTGAAAATTTAGTAGATATAGAGAAGTTTGAAATAGAAAATTACAATCACCCCTAATCGCATTACTAGGAGACCAGGTAAAGACAGCCGCGGCTCGCTCTGCCCTCCTCCTCCGCTTCTCCCCCTACACACGCACGCACACGCACCCACACGTGCACACGTGCACGCTCAGGCCTTGCGCTGATGGCAGAGTTTTACAGGCATTTGTCAATTAACATTGTCTGGGGCGTGTCTTCCCTCACGTTTCGCACTCTCTCTGAATAGATGGAACCCCACCCTCTAGGAAAGCACCCCCTCCCTCCCGCCAATGCGCACCTCCATCCCACCCTCTGGCCTTGGTTTCCCCCCTACCCCTCTGTGCTGCGCATTTTCTCTTAAGACCTTAAACATGTTCAGATCCCCCCACCCCAGAGAGGCACCCCTCCCTTCTCCTGCAGCTAACGAGGCAGGGGGCTCTCCAGAAGCACTTTCTCTCCTCCTGGGGGCTCCTCCGCTCCTCCTCCACCCGCAGCTGCCTCCTGTGCCTCCTGCCCCAGCGCCACCCTTTTGCTCCAGGAGTGGGTTTTGGCTTTTACCAGCAGGAAAACCTGACATCAGGATCCAGTCCCTCTTGCTCCCTGCCCCCATTCCCCCACATGCTCCTGAAACCCTTTCCAGAGGGCTTCGCTGCTCTGCTCGTGTGGCATTTCTTAGACAGCCTGGGAGGCCTGGACCCGCTTCTGTGAGGCCTGGACCCGCTTCTGTGAGGCCGCAGGCAGAAGGGCAGGCCTGCCCCCTGCAGAGGAGGAAAGCTCAAGCAGACACGGGAGCAGCGGTTGTCATGTGCAGGCGAAGAAGCACCTTGGCAGGGTGGGAGGTGGAAACGCGCAGGCTCCCCATGTCGGCTTCACAGACTTTCTCAACAAATGACAAGTAATATTTAGATACATAATATTTCATCCAATATTCTGATGTGGGGTTTTTTGGGGTTTTTGTTTTTTTTTTTTTTGTTTTTTTTGTTTTTTTTTTTTTAGAGAGAGAGACAGAACATGAGCAGGGCAGGGGCAGAGAGAGAGAGGGAGAGAGAAAAAAATCCCAAGCAGGCTCCCCACTGTCAGCACAGAGCCTGATGCTGGGCTCAAACTCACAAACCCCGAGATCATGACCTGAGCCAAAACCAAGACTCCGCACTTAACCAGCTGAGCCACCCAGGTGCCCCCAATATTCGAATTGCTAATCAAACATATATTTTTAGAGGGAAAATTTCCCGTTCCTGTGATGAATGCAGAACCATTCCCCCTGCTGGTTACCTGGAGAGGCTGCGTGGCCCTCTTTTGGAAGGCCCCTGAGCCTGCAGGCCTGGTCTGCAGAAGGACCCTGGCCCTGGCCACCAGGGACCACCGGGCCTGATCCACACCCACAGTACAGAATTGCTTCATATGAGGGGAGTCCAGACTCAGCGGGTACCTTGCATGATACTCAAAGGAACTACATTTGAGGGGCCACCATGAACGTCCTGGATAGCATGCACTGTGTGTTTATTATACCCATCTGCCACAAGTGAAGGAAAAGGGTCATGAAGAAGGAGCACCTTTCTCTAATTCACACAAAGGCCCCCAGGAGAGCTAGCACAGGGTGTCCCCGGGGTCAGAGTAGCGGTCTACACTGGTAACTGCCATGCAGTGGGCAGGGCCACTGAAGAGGAAGTCCAGCTGGTCATGGAGGGACTCTCAGGGCTCTTGCTTTGGCCTTGGGGTGGTGCCTCAGGGTTTCAGCTGTAAATGCCCAGGTTGTAGCTTGCATGATTTCTGTGGTCCCCACAGGTGACCAGCATCCATCCCCCCACTGTCCAGGCCACAAAAAGTGGTGCCACCTAGGTTGTGAGCTCTGGGGGAACACATTCTCAGGAGGGTGGAAAGCTCAGGTTGAGTGAGCGGTCAACATTTTCACCCCCAAAGGACATCCACAAGGGACTCTGAAACTGCGGCCAGGGCAATCAGTCATCAAATGAGCTTAATGCACCGCAGTGGCCCTGGCAGTCAGCCCTGAGTAATCTTAGCAACGGGCCGGTCCTCTCCCAGTCAGGGCTGGAAACACTGGCTGCCCCACCCCAGGTGTCCCCACACAGGTGTCCTAGGGCGGTGTCCGCTTTCTTCTGTACCCTCACATCCAGCACCCCTCCCTGACACTGGTCACCTAGACCAGCTCCTCAGTCACCTGTTTAGAGCTGCTCTGGTTCTTCAAGAACATCGTCATTTCCTGGGTTTCCATGTTCTTGGGGTGACCCTCACCATTGCACCCACTGTCCTCCGGAAGAGCTGCAGGTGAAGCACCAGGCAGGTTCAGTCCAGGGAAGGATGTTTCAGGAGTCTTTAGGGATGCACAGGCAGTAGGGACTAAAGCCAGTCTGTGCAGGTAGGACCCACCGACCCTGTGTCCCCCTATCCCCCAGCCCTGGAAATAAAAGCCCTCAGGCCATCTGTATGTGGCTTGTGAAAGGCAGGGAAAAGGAAGGGGGGGGCAGGGAACTGACAGACAGCAGATATGTCTGAGGCCTGGGGCTGTGGACAGACAGACTTGTGGGGGAGGGGCAGCGCCAGCAGGAGCCCACCTCTCAGACCCCCTGTCCCACCCTCAGGATCGCTGGAGTGCAGTGCATGACTGTGCCTGGCTACTCCAAGGGCTTTGGCTACCAGACAGGACAGAGCTTCTCCGGGGAGTTTGACCATGCCTGGAATGCTGTGTACCTGGAGGGGAGATGGCACCTGCTGGACAGCACGTGGGGCAGCGGCCTGGTGGACTCTGCCACCTCCAAATTCACCTTCCTGTAAGTATAAATCTCAGTTCTGTTGCCTGTCTGCTTGGTGGACATGGGGAAGGTGCCAGGTTGAAGCAGCGGGTAGACAAGCCAGGTGGGTGGGGAAGGTGGGCTCTGCTTGCTGCTGGCCACTCCCGCCCTTCCTCCAGCTCTGAGATGAGCCAGCTCCAAGCCGACAGTAAGGGTCCAGACATTTCTGTCACCTCACCCTCCACCTGCAAAAATCCCTCCTCTGGCTCCCCGTTGCCCCCTCCACCCAAGTTCTAAAAGCCCAGCATTTGCCCACAGGCCATATGGGAGAGGAAAGGCGGGGCTGAGAAGCCTCTTTAGCAGTCTGTAGATTCCCTTCAGGCCTTTGGCCCATTGACGGTGTTACAGCTCTCACTGGGATGCCAGAATTCTCTTCTTGGTGTCTGCTCCCACCAGACACCAGGGTTCCTCCTCCTCCTCTCTGGGCCTAATGCAGCCACATCGTATCTGTGCGGAAGGGGTTATGGCTTGTAGGAAGGGGTGCTGTGGGTGCACAGAGTCACCGCAAGACACGGTGGGGCAGGGTGGCAGGGTGCAGGGCGCTGGAGCATGTCTGTTCTCCAAGGCTTTGACCAACTGTGGTTTTAACCTAAGGCCGTGACATTAATCCTGGATCATAAACTCTCTCTGCAGCTCAGATTCTTTTTTATCCAGAAAAATGAGAGCACTGTCTCTGATTTTTGCAGTTTAAATCTCTACAGTTCTGCACACAGACCAAATATAAGCTAAGAGTGAAGCATCCCCATCTCAGATGAACCTCCCAATTCTTCTCTTATTCCCTATCACTAACCTCTAGAGAGCCATGTCTCATTGGCCCCAGGGGCCAGAGGAGGGCTGCCCACCCAAGACCTTCCCTGCCTGCTGGCCCTCCACCCCACTAGCTGCACCTGATCCATTGGTTATGCCTTTGCTCCCTCAAATCTCTGTTTGGCTTTGAGACTAGCAGGAGCCCATTCCCCACCTAGACAGCCCCAGTGGACTATGGCCTTCTCTTAAAAGGGGCCTCAGATCCTGCCATGGCTCCTATTTCTGGAAGCAGCCACTGAGGGGCCATCTGCAGTGCCCATGTTAAGACTGGAGATAGTGGCCCTTCCACTGGGTTGTTGGCAGGGCCCCTACTGTGGATATGCTAGGCAAAAGAAGGCCCCAGGGATCCCCCTGCGGGCCCCCGCCTCCTTCTCCACAGAGCTGAGGCCTATCACCCCACATGGCTACTGACCAGCTTCCCCCTTCCCCAACCTCTAGCTACAATGAATTCTACTTCCTCACCCATCCTGCACTGTTCATCGAGGACCATTTCCCAGACAACAAGAACTGGCAACTGCTCAAACCTCCTCAATCTCTGAAGCAGTTTGAGAACAACATGTACCACAAGAGTGAATTCTACAACAAAGGGATGTTGAGTGCCCACCCAGAGACTTCGGTGATCAAAACAGGTAAGCCCAGAGCAGGTGGCCCGTGGGGTAGCAGCAGGGACAGAGCAGCCTGCTCTGTACCTCAAGGCATCCGGGCCCCCAGGGGACTGC
This sequence comes from Lynx canadensis, assembly GCF_007474595.2. Classification (NCBI taxonomy): domain Eukaryota; kingdom Metazoa; phylum Chordata; class Mammalia; order Carnivora; family Felidae; genus Lynx; species Lynx canadensis. Next base: position 30,543,824 of record NC_044311.2, on the reverse strand, counting down.
CAGGGCCCGTGAGCTTGCTGTAAGCTGTATGTATGTGCAGGTGCTACTAAGGCAGCCAAGGCCAACAGGGTATCAGGGCAGGACGCAGCCATAGGTCACATTTGCAGGGACAGATGCCTGAGCACACCTACGCATCCTTGCGTAGGAAGTCCTTGGGTTTCCCTAGCCCCTGAGGGCCACACTCACACCCCAACCTGTCAGCAAGTCAGGACTGAAGGGTCCGTAGCTAGGTGAGTCTCTCCCAGTGCCCACAGCAGGGAAAGGACTGCCTCAGGCCTGGCTGTACCCACCTCCCAGTTCAGGTCCTCGACAGAAGCTCACTAGCCTGCTCTGTTGTTCCGACCTCCTGGAAAAGAGGACGTGTTGGCCCAGCCAAGCTGGGATCTGTGTGTCAGTGGTCTAACCGGCTAGTGGGGGAGCAATGGGGGTCTCCCAGGACAGAGAACTGGGGGAGGCTTTGTTACGGGGAGTGGCTGCCGAGCTGGGTCTTGGGAGCTGGAAGAGAGCAGGCATCACGGTACACAGGGACAGACATACACTGGCAGGACACAGCAAGCCCTCCAGCACCCCTAGGCTAGGGCTGGCTCCAGAGGAACAGCCTGGCTTCCTCGGCGCCCTTCCCTCACTAGCCCAAATGCCCCTTGGCTCTGCTTCCCTCCTGGAGGCAGAGTCCAGCCTTTCCCAGCCAACTTCCCTGGGAGTAGGCAGTGCAGGACACCCAGCTGAGCTGTCCCATGGCTGACCTGGACTGACCTTTGCTCCCCGGATCCCCACAGCAGCCTCGGGCACCCAGCCTGGTGTGTTTGTGCGCTCTGAGGTTTACGGGGGCCACCTGTATGTTGAGGGGAGGGGAGGCCATAGAACTGTGGTCACAAGCCTCACAGGGCCGACTCCAGAGGACTTTGTCTTATGTATGTTCAAGGCCCTCGTGCCTGGTCTGGGGCTGGGAACATAACCTGGACACACTACAGGGCCCAGCACAACCCTGTCAATGCACCTGCCCCCACCCAGCCACCCACCCGCCACACACTTTAGCAAAGGACTGCTGGTCAGCACCATCTCTGCTGCATGGGGCCTGGGAAGGCCTGAGCTCACACTGGCTGTTAGCACAGAGAAGTCTGTGCGCGGGTCTGTGGGTGAGCCCCACCCCACACTGCACAGTGATAGGGGTGCAGGGAGCACAGGTGTCCCCACACTCCTTCCAACTGATTTGTCCCTTCCACCTCACAATGGTTGCCGTAACTAGTCTGCTGAGCTCTGGGCTACTTTTTTAAAACTACAAATACCTGGAGGCTCCTGCTGTTAAAATAACAGCATGAGGTTGCCGTCTTTGAGAATACATTTCCGCGCTTATATCCGATGGGGAGCCTGGTCGGTCTGTTGTGGCCCATGGAACCACAGGGAAGAATGGACCAGGCTACAGCAACATCAAATTAATAGCGGAGTAGAACTTGCCTTTGCAAGAGACACAGAACTGTAAACACTGGGTTTCTTAATGTACAGTAATCTCAAATTTGATTCCATATTCATGATGCATATTTAAAGAATTTTTCTTTGTTGGAGCTAGTTTTGTTAAGAGTGGGGACGGGAAGAAAGCAGAAGAGGGAAACAGGTGGGCAAAAGCAGGGAAGGAAGAGGACACAGGATGTAGGGGGTGGAATACCACTGAGACGGATGAGGGGAGGTGGAGGGAAAAGGGATGCAGGGGTGGGTCACAGGCTCCTGCAGAGTCCCTGGAGTCACCAGCCCTTATTTCAAGTCTTCCAGCCATTCAGCTCACCTTTGCCTAGAATCTGCTGGGCCAGGCACCCTGGTCCTTTCCCTGGACAGTAAGGAAAGGAGGCAGGAGTGCAGTTCCCCACAGCCCCACCCCTGCAGGGAAGACAGACATTGCAGAGAACTAATTCATTGCACTGGTGCTAAGTTTCCTGAAGGAGATGCGGAGCTACAAGAGAGGCTTCCGAGGAGCTCAACGTCACTTGAGGGCTTGGAAAAAGGCTTTTTTTTTTTTTTTTTTTTTTTTTTTTTGCATTCTTTGCAGTCAGACATTATACTAAGGTCTTACCTGGTTTGGAGGAAAGCAGTGGAGGGAAGAAGACTGTGAAGGCTACTGGATGTGAGGAGGTGTGCCCTGGAGGATGTGAGAGAATGCCCTGTGGCCCCCAAAAGGAGGGTCCTGACTCAGGCCAGGCAGGAGGGACAGGTCTCTCACTGGTCTCCAGTTTGATGGTGACCTACACAAGTGAGCCCAAGAGTGACCAGGTATTTTCCTCGGGGTCCTCGGGCAGCCATGTGGAGGTGCTGGTTGGCACTCCACATCAGACATGAATTCCACAGGATCTCACCAGCCAACTCTCATGCAAGATGGAACAGACTGGGTCCGTGAGCAGTTGAAGGCTGAGACAGCTTCTGCCCGCTGAATTGGCTTAGAAGAGGAAGCAAAGAGAGAGTACAGATTCAACCAAGAGAAAGAAAGTAGACAAAGAAAATAGCACCAAAGCACAAAACACTCCACGATTGATATACCGGAAAGGAAAGGGATGGCAGCAAAGATGGGGCGGTGGTCAGCAGGCTGGGAAGAGGGCTAGGCTAGAGAGCATGGTGGGTGAAAGGGGAGAAGAGCACTTCCAGGAGGGCATGCCAGCAGCCCAGACTCTAGGAGGAAGTGACTGAAGTCTTTGGAGAGTGGGGTCAGGGGCCAGAAGAGAGTTACATGGGTGGAGGGGAACTGCAGTGGGAATGGGTTGGCAGTGGAAGGTAGGGAGAGGTTTCCGCATGGAGGAAGGTGGATGAGGCTCTGAAGGAGCCACCACCCCTCCCCATGGTCCCGTGAGGCAGGGAGAACCACGTCGGGGAATGCTCACGGGCTATAAAGCCAGAGAACTGGCCACCTGTCCCTGAAAAAGTGACGAGGACAGAGGAAGACAAAACTGGAAGGCACAGGGAGAGGCAGAAGGTGGGTGGATGCAAAAGGCCCTCCCCTTCACCTTTGACCTTTCCAGAGACACACCGAGCCACGTCCCTGTGGGAGGCCTGGGTGGGGGCTCCAGGAGCTAGGAGGCAGCCCCACCCCTTGAGCGCAGCCTTCGGTGGTGAACCATTCCAGCCAGGTTTTAAGGTCCTGCGTTCACCTGACAGCTGCTGACACTGTAAAGAACAGATGCCAGGAGGGGGAGGTATGAGGCAAGACTCGAGACTGGAAGGAGACAAAGGGTGTCTCTCCAACTGGTCATGGACCCTCTCCCCTGCTCCAGAACCAGACTAAGCCTCCATGCAACCTTCATCTAATGTGAATCACCTGGGTGGGGCAAGCACATCCAGCGGGGGCAGATTTTCTTTGGAGACCCTCAGCTTTCAGCTCACTCTAAGAGAACCACCCGCAGCGCGGAGGGGAGCCCTTCCAGCGGTGTGCCGCAGCTGGCTCACATCGTGGTCAGTGACATCACTTCAATTGCTTAAAATCCATCGTGCTGAAAGTATTTACACCATGGAAGTGGGCAGCCACTAGAAATTAGGGCTTCCCACCCCCACCCCTCGTCCAGAGACCCAGCTGCTAAACATTTACCAGCAAATCAGCACATACTGGGCCCATCCCACCTGACCCTGGTTCTCTCTCCACAGTGAACGGGAAGGCCACTGTCACCGTTGAGAGCTGTGCCCCCACGCTCTTCATGTTTATGCTCAATGGCAAGCAGGAGCATGGGCTGCTGAGCCTCAGGAAGAACGGGATGAAGCTGGACATATACCCTCCAACCGTGGGCACCCACAAGCTGCAGATCTTTGCCAAAGGCAAGTCTGACATCTACAGCTCGGTGCTGGAGTACACGCTCAAGTGCAACTACGTGGACATCGGCGTCCGGCTGCCAGCTGAGCTGCACCAGCCCGTGGGCCCCAGCTGGTTCTCGGAGCAGATGGGCATCATGAAGCCCTCCCACCCCGACCCCATCATCCACACCAGCGACGGGCGCTGCTCCGTCAGCTTCGGCGTGGAGGAGGGCATCAGCGTCCTGGCTTCCCTGCACGGGGACGAAGGCCCCATCACCGAGGAGACGCAGCGGCGCTACATCTTCCAGACGCAGCGGGAGAAGCGGGCAGAGCTCAAAGTCCAGTTGCCCCAGGCCGGCAAGTTTGCCCTCAAGATCTTTGTCAAGAAGAGGCTGGAGCCGGGCAACTATGTCTTCGTCTTCAATTATCTCCTGTGCTGCACCAACACCAAGGTGAACTGGCCCATGTTCCCGGAGAGCTTTGGCAACTGGGGGCAGGACAATGAGCTGCTGGAGCCTCTGTCGGGCGTGCTTCCTGCCAACCGGAACGTCCCGTTCAAACTGAAGCTACATGGCATCGCCAAAGCCCTGGTGAAGGGGCAGGACACGTGGCCCCTGACCCTGAATCGAGAGGGCTACTGGGAGGGCAGCTGCAACACGGCCGGCTGCCAGGAAGTCTATGTCATGGTGCTGGAGAACGCCAACCACAACTTCTACTCCTACATCCTGAAATACAAAGTGAACGCCCAGTGAGGGCCGGCACCCCGGCCACACCCTCCCAGAGGGCCGAGGCCACACTTGCCCAGGGAGGGCCCAACGGGAAGTGCAGAGAGCCCTGGACACCGAGTCTGCATGAAATCACTTCTAGGCCTCTGCCCCAGTCTCTCCGCTCTGCCGCGGGAGCTGTGACGCTTCTGTTCTGATGGCTGCACTCGGTTGTGGCGGTGGCCGAGGGGACTGAGGCAAAGGCCCTTTAGAAGAAAAAGGTGCTATGTAAATCCAAGGTATTGTAAACTGTACACCCCTGCCCAGATGCCCCCTTCTCGTGTTAATGCTGTTGTTGTTTTTATAGGGCTGATGTGGGAAAGCAGGGACACGGCTCAGGCAGAAAGCTTTTCACGTGATGGTGGGAGAGTTCTCCTCTGTGCCCAAGAGGGACCTGATCTGCAAGGCTGAGTTATTCTGAATCACAGAGCCCCTTGCAGGCAGCATCAGTGTGTCTCACCAATTCCCGGACCCCCGGGAGGGTTGCACTGCCGTTTTTTTCCCAGACCTGACCGTCTTCAGCATTCCTGCTGCCTCTCGCTCCTCAAGAGCCTTAGAAAAAAGAAGGTGTGAAGAGGGAGCTGGCCGGCCCATGATGGGCTGGAGGCTCCACAATCCCTGTGCATACCTGTGATGTGGCAACAGAAAAGTTACAGGGGGACTCCCGGTGCCCACCCTTGGGTGTCTGGGGTAGAGGGCCCGGGGGTGAAAGATGCCACGTTAGCCCTGCCACCTGAGTCTAAGGGTGAGAGACCTCCTACTCTGTGCTCCCAGAGGAACCTGAGGGTCAGTTCAGTCTAGTTAGTTGGTGGCCCTCCAGGCCCTCTCAGAGCCTGACCGCAGGCCCTGGCCTGCAGCTTTCATAAGAGGCTGCTAGAGCCTTGAGGGGGGCCTTGTTGGTAACCCTAAACAAAGACCTGGGCAGGGAGGCCAGGCAGGAAGTAGTGCAAATACCGTAGTGCCAAGCAGACTCATGTAAAAACACAGTTCTGCCGGCCCCCAGTGGTCCCTACCAGCAAAGCCTGGCTGGGGTTGGGTGGGGGGGACCTCCACCTGCTCTGAGAGCAGTTTCTGTGCTCGTCCATATTCCATCTCCCTTCCTTCCTTTCTCTGACATGAGAGACCCTGGGGTCCTGCCTTCCACGCTTGCTCAGCCCTGGGAGCCTCAGCTGCCCACCGGCCCTCAGCAGCACCTCAGGCCGGTGTTGCCATGGCAACAACCAAGAGGCTGGCTCCTGCAAGGGCAGCGCGAGAGGGAGGGATGGAGAGGCCTTGTGTGGTCACTGCAACACCCTCCTGGCTCCTGGAGGCCCTGCAGGTGCTCCCTGTCTCCTGGCCTCTCAGCTCTGTGGCCCCTGCCTAACCCAGCACCCCCACCCTGAGAGCTGGCACTGGCCAGCACTGCCCCCACCCCCCACCATTCTAAATGTCCTCAGGCTCAGCCACAGCCAGGGCCAGCCCGATGCTCGTGCCTTCATCCGCACATTTGTGTCTTCAGCAAATGTTCACGGGGCACTTAATATGCACCAGGCACTGTGCTAGATGCTGGGGTTATGGGCAGGACCAAGGGGCCCTTGCCCCTGCCATCTCAGAGCTCAGGGTGGGCAGCAGCAGCCTCCCCTGCACAGGCCTGTCTAAAGCTCCATCCTAACACGTCAGGCCATCATCTCCCCGAAGATCCCCGCTGCCACCCAGCTTGGACCTGGCCCACGGCCACGTTACAGGGAAGCCCATCCTCTACCAGGCTGGGGGTCCTGGAAACGAAGGGAGTACACCACGAGGGTCTGAGCTCTGCCCTGGCCTATGTCCAGTCCTCTGGCAGGCTCCGCCACCCAGGCATTTGGCACTGCATCACTCAGGCCTGGAAAATACACAAAGGCCCCAGAGGCGGAACTGCTATGCACTAAGACAGGAAAACAAGGGGAGTTTTTACACCCTGAAAACAGCCTCTTTTCACACCTTTGATTTTATGGGCTGAAAGAAATGTGCTGTGTTTTGTCAAAATAGTAAGTGCCTTCTGTGATTCATGTCACTCACTGGACCCAGAGCCATGGCTAGTCCTGATGAGAACGGCATGTATCTTTTTTAAAATAATATAATTAATACCTTCTGGAGCATGCAGAGAATGCCACCCAGCAAAACAGGAGCTGCCCCAGGAACCAAGACAAGGCCCAGCCTCTCAAAGTGTCTGCAGAGCAACCACGTCCCCCCCCCCCCCACCTTTGTAAAGACAGCTGTAGGCACAGTAAAAAATCACCTGTATTTCTTTCCACTGAAGTAAAAATACATGAAATGAAATCCAATCTTCATGAATTTTTATACGCATGCTGCTCAGGGTAGAATTCGGGGTTGCATTTTGAAATCTTTTATTCAAATCCCCATCTTTGTCTCCTGGCGGTGGGGTCCCAGCGCCTGGTGGAATGACACTGGCGCTCCCTGGTGCCCAATGTGTGGAGCTGCCGGTGAGGAAAACTGGGAGGCTGAGTCTATCACCAGGGTTTTTACGCAGAATCTGAAATATCCTGCTGAGATGTTTGTGTTAAATCCACTGGGTGCTTTCTCGTGGAATCTCGCCGCTTCCTCGTGTGCACACGGAGCACATCTTTGCTACGTACAAGCTGTGAGGTGAGCTTGGGGACTGCCTGGCAGGGTGATAAGACTCGGAATATAATATTGGGGAGTGGTTTGCCCGGGAATCACATCGTGAAATGGAAACCCTGGATATGGGACTAGAAGGGACAGCTTTCACCGCACTCATTACTTCGCCAGTGAAGGATTGAAACTGATCAATCTCAGAGCTTTGGCTGGCACGTCCTAGGGTGGCAGACCTCAGGCCACAGGCAGAAGGGTCCAGAAGGCTGGGGAGGGTCGGGCAGTGGGAGGCAAATGGGCTACAACCACAACTGCAATTACCTTCTTCTCGCTGGTTTCGGAAATGCCAGCAGCGCAGCTGGACTCCCGTTTCAATCTGATTATGATCATTTTGAGTTCCCCATATGCTACATTGTCCCACCAAGACAAACTCCTCACAGCCTGCTGAGACTAAAAGGAAATAAATAGATTAACTGAAGCATGAAGGATTTAGGCTAGACATAAAGAACTACTTCCTGTTTTTAAGCAGGAGAGACAAGTTGCCAAGAAAGTTTGTGAAATCCTCTTCTGAAAGGACTTGAAAAGTTTTCCCAGTGGTCTGGGTTTTAGATGCCATGCTAACTGGAAGGACTAAATTCTCTCTAAACCAGTGAATCCTTGAAATACACTAAGTGGCCCGCAGCAAACACAAGGCGAGCGAGGCTGCTGCATCCTTTGCTGTTAGCAGTGTGTTCAAAGGGGGTGTGCGTCTGTGTCCCACATCAGTTTATCTGGGGTCTATCATTTCTTTTCATTTGGAATAAGTAGCTGGAAATCTTAAGAGGTGATTACTTTTCATAACGTGTGTGTTGAGTTGTGGGGGCCAGTGGCTGTTGCGTATGCTTTCCCCACATTGTTGCTGGTGTTGTTTTTCAATAAAATTTATATTCATTTTTATCCAACAATGTAATTATCGATCTGTTCTTATCACTGCTCTCACAAGGGGGGAAATAGGAAAAAACACTTTCATGTTCAAAGGGAGCCCGGGCGGGGGGGGGGGGGGGTGTGGAAATCAATGTCCCATCGGTGAGGTGCAAATGCAATGTCAGGCAAATAGCTATTTCACGTTAAAGAAAACATAATTGGGTTAGCTCCAGCCCCTCTCTGGCTCACATGCCTTTGAAGAACATGAAGGCAGTGTTTCTTTCATTGAATCTTGTTTAACTTGAAAATTTTAAAGTCAATCCTAATTTCTGTTATTAGGAGGAGAAAAAAAAGTACCCAAAATGCCTATCAGCCTGCTTGTTTTGTTGTTTTCACTATATATATTTCTTGATTTTCATATCCATACAGAAACTTCCAGTAGGTTACCTAAACAGACTATTCATAAATTAGACATTTAGGGAAATAGAGAAAATGAAAATGTAGACCTCTGAAAAGCTGCCGTAACCATGGAGACCATGCTCGTAGCTGTAGTGTGAAGGACAAAAAGAACTTGTGTTCCCAAACCTGGCCTCGTCGTGTCCCTCCCTGCTAGATCCACGAACATGAGCCCCAGCACACTTCTCCCAAGGAAGAAGGCCCACGGACGGGTAGGGCCATGTCTTTAATAGCATATGAAGGGGAAGTTAGAAGAAAGTCTCCCACATTAATAGGAGGAGGAACTCTTAAATTATTAGAACAGTCTGGAAATGCCAACCCCGAGGCTGGAACGGATGACCTCTAACGTCCCTTCCAGTCCAGAGAGTTTGTGATGCTGTGTCTCTGTGAACAAATGCTGGCAGGTGGTAGACCTGAGATTGTCAGTTTCGGAACATCTGAAGGGCCCTGCTGTGTTAAGAGCCTGCCCTGCAGCCCCCAGCAGACTGCGCTGCCAGCTCCTCTCTTGCCTGAGGGCATGGGGCTGGAGAAAACCCAGCAGCGGGACCAAAGGGAAAGCAACAGCCCCTGACAGGATGCTGCTTCTCTCTGATTTTGCAAGCAAAACGAAAGAAAACTAAAAGTCAGGGAGCAATTGGGATGCTCTCCCTTGGATGTCCCGCAGGCATCCCCAAGTCAAAAGATACTGAAGTCACTTTTCTCCCCCAAATTACCTCCAACTCCTCCTGGGTCCCCAACACAGTAAATACATCCCCATCCCCCAGGTACCTAAGTCAGATTTATGATGGTCACTAGTGACTCCTTCATTCCCCTCAATGATGAAATCTCATCCATTCTGACCCACTCTACCACCCCCACATCCACTGCACTCCCACAGCTTTGCCCTAATTCAGGTCTTTGTCATCTCTCAGCCATGCTGTGGTGATTGCTTTCCATGATGACCCGAGGCCCCCCACCACCACCTGATCCATGACTCCCCATGTTTCCTCTTGTAAGAACACCAGGACTATTGGTGTATTAAGCCAAGGTTTCCGTGAAAGCCTCCCAGAAGAACTTCACCATCTCAGGAGAAAGCATAATTTGTGTCAGGTGCGGGTAGAAAAGGTAGGTCTTCAAACAAAAACTGGTTTTAACAGAGGGGCAGAAACTCCTCCTTTTTCTGGACTCTGAAGAGGCCAGGTGCTGAGGTCTTCACTCCTGGAGGATGGCTCATAGCACCACAGCCAAATGGGGATGTGTGACCGTAAGTGGTGGAGCCTAGCCCGAAGGTTAGCAAGCTACACTTTGTAAATCAGATTATCCATATCCTGTGGCTCATAGATTTCCTTGTTCTCCTCCTGGAACCAACAACAGTATCGAGCGTATGTTCAAATTTACCACTTGGATGCCCTGGCAAGCAGTTTCTGAGACAGAGTTAGGAATGCACACAGGGTATCAGAGGGTGATACCTGCAAAAGATAAAAATGGAGGAAGCAGGATCAGGCAGGGAGAACTTCAGGCAGTGGTCCAAGTCTCAGACAACACAACAGAAGAGTCCCTTGTTGTGCAGAAACGGCCAGGCCAGACCCTAGTCTGCTCAGTCACTGGCTGGGGGCTTCTCAGAAAGAGCTTGGCCTCAGTTCAAAAGCGAAGGCAGACATATGATTTCTGATCCAGCATGTAAGAAGCTTCGAAGCCATCACTCCCTCCTAACAGGTAAAAAGCTGACAAACTGAAAAATCAACGGCTCTTCTTACGTCTGTAGGACAAGTGAGGTCATGTCACAAGGTAAACTGGAGAGACTGACAGGTGGTACAGAGAATCAGAACCCACCAGAGCAGAAACCTCCATGGGAAGCATTGCCTGGGTGGGACAACCTGAATTGTAATTGACAAATAGCTGGGGCTCCATGTGGACAACTTTGAGAGTTGAAAACTCTCTAGGGACCCAATAATCAGGGCCCCATATTTTTTTTGAGTTTTATCTCTCAGATCTCCACTGGGTCCCACCAGGCATATCAGAGAAAAATCCCCTCCTGCATCTGGAGTGAGAAAATGGACCCCATCCACAGGCAGAAAATCCGTAAAGACATAGTAGAACTCAACACCACCTACAAACTACTGTATATAATTGACACCTACAGACTACTTCACCCAACAACAGCATATTACACCTTCTTTCCAAGCTCACATGGAATATTCACCAAGAGAGACCACATTCTGGGCTATAAAGCACACCTCAACCAATTTAAAAGAACAGAAATCATGTGCTGTCTTCTCTCAGACCACAGGGGAATTAAACTGGACATCATTAACAGAAAGATAACTGGAAAACTTCAATTTTTTTTCAGATTAAACAACACACTTCTTTTTTTTTTTTTTAATTTTTTTTTTCAACGTTTATTTATTTTTGGGACAGAGAGAGACAGAGCATGAACGGGGGAGGGGCAGAGAGAGAGGGAGACACAGAATTGGAAACAGGCTCCAGGCTCTGAGCCATCAGCCCAGAGCCCGACGCAGGGCTCGAACTCACGGACCGCGAGATCGTGACCTGGCTGAAGTCGGACGCTTAACCGACTGCGCCACCCAGGCGCCCCTAAACAACACACTTCTAAATAGCTAATGGGTCAAAGAAGAAATCTCCAGGGAAATTTTAAAATATTTTGAACTACATGACAATGAAAACAAAACTTTTCAAAATTTGAGAAATGCGGCAAAAGCTCTTTTTAGTAGGAAATTTAGAGCATTGAAGGCACATATTAGAAAAGAAAAAAACTCTTAAAATCAATTTACATTAGCTTCCACATTAGGAAACTAGAAAAACAAGAGCAACAGAAACAGAAGAAAGGAAATAATTTTAAAAGAACGAAAATCAATAAATGGAAAACAAGAAATCAACAGAGAAAATCAGCAAAGTCAAAAGCTTGGTTCTTTGCAAAGATCAATAATATCTATAATCATCTAGCCAGGCTAGCTAAGAAAAAAAGACACATTACCAATATCAGAAGTGGAAGAGGGAGTATCACTACAGATCCCATGCACATTAAAAGTATAATAAAGGAATACCATGAATAACTCTAGGCCCACAAATTTGATAGCTTAGGCTAGCAAATGGTCCAGTTCCTTGCAAGACACAATCTTCCAAAATTCACAAGAAGAAATAAGTGATCCGAATAGGCCTATAATCTATTAAAGAAATTGAGTCAATAATCAATAACCCTCTACAAAGAAAGCTCCATGGCCAGATAGGTGCACTGGCGAATTCTACCAAACATTTAAGAAAGAAGGTATACCAATTTATTACAATCTCTTTCAGAAGATAGAAGCAGAGGGCTTACTTCCTAACTCATCTGAGGCCAGCATTATCATAAGACCAAAACCAAAGATGTTATAAGAAAACAACACATTAATATCTCTCATCAACACAGATATAAAAAATCTTCCCCCCAAATCAGCAACTTGAATCCAACAATGTCTAAAAGCTAAGGCCGACACTGAAGACGCTGCCAACTGGAAGCTCTAAACTATCTGATACAATACATGCCTTGCAGATAATCAGCAAGTTCTCTCTTGAAGGGAAATCTGAGCAGCACCCCTCTGTGTCTGCCAAGGAGGATTCAGATAAGAACGGGTGGAGGTTCTAGGAGGGGGGCAGAAGATTCCAAAGCCATCTGGGATCCAGCGATCATTGGTGAAATGCCACCAAAGGGTTTGTCAAAGGGGTGGGCTCCATGTCTGGCTGTCTCTGCACAGGAGAAATGCATTCTCCAAGAGCCACCTTCAAGGTGCTGTGGACCAATTTGATAGAAGGCAGCTTCTTCCTTCCCTCTCCTCCTTGGCCTCCTGGATCCTGTCAACCAGGACAACCTCAACACTAAAGCCAGAAGGATCTGCTCATATTATACTCTTACTTAAAACCTGCCAACGACTCCCCATTGTCTAAGGGACAAGATTCAGTTCCCCCATTGTCTTAGTCTGTTCTGGCTCCTATAATGGATACCACAGATTGGGTGGCTAATCAACAACAGAAATTCATTGCTTATGGGCACCTGGGTGGTTCAATTGGTTGAGCATCTGACTTTGGCTCAGGTCATGATCTCACGGTTCATGAATTTGAGCCTCACATCAGGCTAGCTGCTGACAGTGCAGAGCCCACTTTGGATCCTATGTCCCCACCTCTCTCTGCCCCTCTCCTGCTCTCTCTCTCTCTCTCTCTCTCTCTGTCTCTCTTAAAAAAAAAAAAAAGCACAATCCAAATTCATTGCTTACAGTTCTGGAGGAAATCTGAGATCAACTCATTCACAGATTTGGTGTTTGGTGAGAACACACTTCCTGATGGTTCTCTTCTCCTTGTGTCCTCACATGGTGGAAGGGGCAAGGGAGCTCTCTGGAGTCTCTTTATAAGGACACTAATTCCATTCATGAGGGTTCCACCCTTATGACCCAATCACCTTCCAAAGGCCTCGTCTTCAAACACTATCATCTTGGGGATTTGGTCTCAACCATGAATTTGGGGGAGGGGTACAAACATTCAATCTATAGCACGCACTCTGGCTTCACAATGTTTTCTCTACTTTAGCTAGAGATTCCATGAGATGCTTCTTGCAAAAATTAACTACATAACACCAGGCAGGCCATGGACCCTCATACCACCATGTTTTGTTTTGTTTTTTAAGAGAGAGAGAGGGAAAAAATGGGTGAAAGGGGCAGAGGGAGGAAGAGAGAGAGAGAGAGAGAGAGAGAGAGAGAGAGAGAGAGAGAGAATATCTTAAGCAGGCTCCAGGCTCAGTGGGCAGGCTTGATCCCACAACTCTGGGATCATGACCTGAGCCGAAATCAAGAGTCAGATGCTCAACCAACTGAGCCACCCAGGCACTGCACGCCCGCCTCCCCCCACCATACTTTTTACACATGCTGTTCTTTCCCCTCCCTCCCCCTTTCTCTGGAGAAGCCCTGCCTGGTCTTCAGGGATCCAAACCAACCCCAGATCTTTTGTCAGCCCTTCCTTAGCCTTCCCACTAACCAATCTCATGTGGAATTATCTGCCCACCTTCCCTGTTCCACTTAGCACTTTGTCAGCTCATCTGTTAACCAGGTACTTTCTACGTGATTTATGTGATTGTGGGGGTTGTTGGAGGTTCTACACACTTAGTCATGAATTGTTTGAACACAGATACTTTGGTTTTTCTCCACGGCACAAAATAGTGGTTTGATAAATGCTGGGCAAGTGTTTCATTGGGAAAACAGAGAGGAAAGATGAAGGCAGCAAAGTAACGTAACTCAGCAGTCCAGTAACCAATTCACTGACATTTGTTGAAATGTTTCCAATTCACCAAGACTGGCCCCATGCCTTTTGCCCAGCTCTGGACACCACAGCCTGAACTTGAGGAGAACCCAAGATGCTTTCAGGGAGGGCCACACCCCCAGGAAGGGCTGGGAACCTGAGGCAGGGGAGATACTGGAATGACCACCCTGGGGATGGTGGGGGAGGTAGTTCATGGTGGTCTTTAAAGAAGTGGGTGAACTTTTTACCAAGACCAGCAGCCCACACTTACTTCTGAGGCTCTAAAGAGAACACATGCATATTCCACAGAACAGGACTCAAACAAAGGGCATCAGCTTGACAAGAGAAAAATGGTCACCCTGTGTGTGAATGTGGGTGGCAGGGGGTGGTCAGGACTCTTTGTCCATGAATAGCTTCATGGAATTGCCTTTCCTCTCCCTAATTGTGGATCCTGGCCCAGATTTCCCCTTCCAGGACCCTATTTAAAGGAGATTCTATAGCCTAAGCTCAGTGCTTCTGTTTAGTAGCACATAAATATAGCTCAAGGCATCTGCAGCCCTCCCCACACCAATCCCAACAGAGCCAACTAGCCCACTAACAACCAGTCAGCTGCCCAACCATAGGTCCAAGGATGGTCTGGAGGCCTCCCGACGCCTCTGGGCTCCAGGGAGATGCCACCCAACATACCCACTTGGAGCTCGCAAGTGCACGCAGGTACACACCACCCCAGGAAGAAGGAGCCCAGGCTGGACGTTCCTGCTGTTTCATCTCATGTCATGATTAAATGACACCTGCATTTGGAATAAATGATCAGTAAGTTTCTGAAGTAAACATCAATTTGTCATTTCAAAAGCGAATTCCTAGATCAGTGGATTTATTTCCAGGGCTGTTGACCAAAAAGGCTGTTGAGTTACAACATCCAGAGCAGTCATTTTCCTCTTTTTCTCAACTGAGTACAAAATACATGCCCAGCAGCAAGTGTCTCTGCCTTGAGGGAAATGTATGTTTACAGGAAGACAGAAACTGCCACCAGCCGGGAGCGCTCACACTGTTTGCCACCAGGAAGCCATCAGGGCACCAGGTCGATCAGAGGAGTACCCTTCTTCTCAAGGAATCCATGGTCCTCAGCTTGCGCTGAGATTGCTTTGTTTCCATCAGGAGGGATGGCTGACTGCCTCTCTGACACAAGGAATCAGACATCACTGCACCCCGGCTGTGCAGGGACGGAGGCCGTGGCGCCCTGCCCCGGGTGGCAGACAGGACTGTGGAGACGCTTGGGGCATGAGGGCACAGGAGCAGCCACAGCCCTGAACAGCCAAGAACAATTGGGCCACATGATTAATGAAGTACAGATGTAAGGGCCCCTGGCAGCTCCCACATGGACAAAGAATGGTGACAGGGGAAAACGGGGAGACGTTTATTTAAATCGAAACAACTGCAGGATTACAAATTGCTCCCTGAACACTGGCTGCTGTATGTGTATGTACGTGAAACCAAGGGGATGGGAAAGTTAACATTTATTATACTATAAAAAAAATTAGGTGTAGCCAAGACGCCTGAGGCATTGAGAGGCTGTCCCCTCCCCTGCCCATATCCTTTGTGATGGTTCTGCCCTTGGGACTTGGGCAAACGTGGGCACCATGAACCCTCTGGCCTCCATTTCTTCAGCAGCCGGATCTCCTTCCCCACCTCCCAGGAGAAACACAGTGAAGAGAACACGTTAACTTGATTGCGGGAGGAAATCCACTCTGTCAGTAAAAGCTTCACTTGAAATTTTTAAAGCTCAGCAAGAGCGTTAAAAGTCCATTTTAAAAAGAAAAGAATGGGCCTCTTTCTGGAAAGATGTCCTCTTAGCTGCTGGTCCCGTTTGACTGAAAGCTGTCTTGCACCATCGGGAGCCATTAATGTATGATCGAAGCCGTGGTTTCTTTCTGTAAACATTGGTTCAACTTGGGGAAGCTCTGCAGCTAGCTGAACAGCCCTTCTCACTGAGCTCTGGCCGGCCCAAGGCCCGGGAAGGCCTGTAGCTCAGACCCGGTCTGCCAACGTCAGGCTGGCATAACAGGAACGCAACCCCCTGGGTCCCGTCTCAGCTCGGCCACTTCCCTCCGCTTTCGGCAAGTTACTGATCCTCCCTGTCTTGGTTTCCTCAGCGGTGAACTAGGGATAATCAAAGCGCTCAGCACGCAAGTTTCTTATGGGGACTGAATGAGGTAACATGAATACAGTGAACAGAAGAGCCCCTGACACATAGTTCCTGCTTGGTGAGTGTCAGCTGTCATCACTGCCACACCGTGGGTGTCCTCAGCATTATGAGGATGATATTAAAGGGCCATGTGTTGTTCCCAGTGCGGTGTTGAATCCAAACGTCCCAGGCTCCTCCTGAAATCCTAGTCATCACTGATTTTAGCCTCTAAGAGCAGAAATCCTGTCTCCACCACTTGGCCACCTACCTCTCCTAGAATCTTCCAGAGACCAGGAGCTCACCCGTCCATGAAACAGCTATTCCCTTCCTAGACAGCTCTGTTAAAAGACCTTCCCTCTAGGTAACTGCCTTAAATTCAAGCAGTTGAGCCAATCCACCCCCTGGTCCATGAACATACCTAGAATTTTCCAAGATCACTAGATGGCAGGCATCCTGAGCCACCGGTACAAAACCCAGCTCATCCAGGGTTTCTGGGAGTTGGCTGGAACAGCTGTAATCTACCTAGACAAGGAAGGAGAGTCCAAAGACAGGGAAAGAAAAGGAAAATCTCCCACTCAAGAGAGCCTGCCAGTGCATCTGAAACCATATGAAGGAAAGTAATGGTTAGAAAATATATACGATTTGCATACTGTATGGTGAGACCACCCCAAGCCCTTATCCCACATAATGCCCCTGGCTGCCAGCCTTATACCCTCCAAACATTTCTTCTTTGAGAAAACTAACCAATCCAAGGTCTCCAGTGACAGGACCAGGACCCTATTAGACCTCTAGGGATTCCTCTAGGATCCCTCCCCATGCACACACACACACACACTCACACACAGAGTTTGCAAATGGCATCTATGGTGGTTTTACTTTATTTTTTTACTATTTTATTTTATATTATTTTTTGAGAGAGTGAGGTACATTCGAGGAGCAGAGGAGACAATCTTAAGCAGACTCCATGCCCAGTGTGGAGCGTAATGTGGGGCTCAGTCTCATGCCCCTGAGATCATGACCTGAGCTGAAATCAAGAGTCAGATGCTCAACTGACTTAGCCACCCAGGTGCCCCTGTGGTGGTTTTAAAATACTTCCACAGATTCGTTGGTACTCCTCCCTTCCTAAGGTGGAGCCTAATCTGCATCCCCTTAAGTGGGAGCTACACTTAGTGACTCTCTTCTAACAATTAGAATGTGACAGAAATAACAGTGTGTGATGTTCAAGATTATGACATATAAGGCATTACCACTTCCTCCTGTAAGCCAAGAACAGTGTGCACTGGGACCAGGAAGCTCCTACAGAAAGGGAGGACAAGGGGGGTACTCAGGAGGATGGTAATGGACAAATCTGGGGAACAGCTGCATGACAATGAGGATGGACACGGTCTAGAAAGGAAGAGGGCAGGCCAGTCCAGGAGGCATATCACAGGAAAAAATAAAATGGGACCACTAAATCAGTTACCCGAGGTACTGGGGCTATTTTACAGTGACAGTGAGGAGTTTGCAGGACTATTTGGTGAAAGCTATGATGAAAACAAAGCAAATACTAATTTCATGAAGAAATATTGTACAAAAAAGTCATATTAATCATGGTATATATTATATGCGGGTATTTACAGGGTCATAATAATGTAAAGGTCAAGTACTGATTTGCATTAGACACTGTGTTTGGATATCTCCTGCCATTCTAGCCCCGCCCATCTTTTCCATCTTCCAATTTTGAGGCTGAGGTAGGAAATTCTTCCTTTCTCTCAGGAGTAATGTTTAGTAGATTTTGTGTTTAGTAATGTCTTTTGTTAGATATATTTTTAGGTATTTACAGGTGTATTTTCATGATGTGGTAAATGGCATAAATTTTAAAGTACATTTTCTAATTGTTTCTAGCATATGGACATACAGATTATACTACATGAAGTCATGCTGTGCATTCTTTGTGGGTGAGCAAAAATATAGATATAACAAATACAAAAATATAGTTGTGAGATGTTAACACCATCACTAGGACAGCACTTGCTTCTTGGAGACAGAAGAAAGGCATGGAATTAGACCAAAACTAAGACATTTTCAGTAGTCTTTTATTCTATGTAATTTTGAAGAATGTATGTTGAAATGTTGGCATTCATTAAGTTCAGGGGCAAAGAAATCATCCGTGCCACCATTAAAAAAAATAATAATAATAATCTTGGCCTAAACCAGGGTCTCAAAGATTTTGTTTTCTTCTACAAGTTTTATGGTTTTAGCTCTTTTTTTATTGTTTTAAAAGTTTATTTTTATTTGAGAGAGAGACAGACAGACAGAATGCAACTGGAGGAGGAGCAGAGAGAGAGGGAGACAGAATCTGAAGCAGCCTCCAGGCTCCAGGCTGTCAGCACAGAGCCCGACACGGGGCTTAAGCTCACAAGCCAAGCCATGAGATCATGACCTGAGCTGAAGTCGGATGCTTAACTGACTGAGCCACCCAGGTGCTCCTGGTTTTAACTCTTATAGAAGTCCACTCTATTGCAAGATGAGCCCCATTCTCCATTGAGGATGGAACACATGGCGGGCAGCCACCTTCCGTGGCATCAGTTTCCCCGGGAGCCCTGCAGGCAAGAAAGATGACCCTTCCTCCTGCTGCCTTGCTACCCCCTTTCTGAGGGGCCTTGCCAGGGATAATGGAGCCTGGTACCAGGTCATCCTTATCACCCCAATACTGGTGTGTGCAGAGGTTGAAAACTGCTCAGCATGCAGTATTTAAAAAAAAAAAAAAGTTAATCAGTGCCAACATTTAAAAATCAGGAAAATCACACCGAAATCTGATTGGCCAGCATTTCTCCAGAAGCCTGTGAGCATCTGCACTGCAATGCAGCCCCCACCCTTCCTTTGGATGAGCTGGCTGTCTGGGTTGCCTCACACCTGCCCCTCTGACTCCCAGACCCCGAGGCCAGGGTCAGATGCCTGAGCAGATGCTTTCCTACAGCTGCCCTCTTTGGTGTTACCTACAAGGCTCCATCTACAGCTTTTCCGTCCTCTTCCCTACTCAGCCTCTCACCTGGTCTCCTGACAGCCTTGCTGAGTAAGGATCAGAGTCCACTCTCTGCATATGAGGAAACTGCCCAAGGGCGTACAGCTGCTAAGTGGTGAGCTGGCTTTGAGGTGCTCCCCCCTGCTCTGAGACTCCATTCTCTGGGCCCCATCGCCCTGGGCACTGGGGCTATCTTTAAGCACTTTTAAGATACAAAGTGCTCAGGGCGCAGGTGTGTTACTAGGCCGCCAGGCACACCTGTCAGGTTCTGGGAGTGCAAAGGGAGTTGGGGTCTGTGTCACCTGCGCTGGCACCTGCAGGGAGTAGCAGGTGCTCAGGCTCCTAGTTGAGGGGTTTGCTTGATTAAATGTTTGACAAATGAACTAATAAATGGATGAGCTGTCATCTGAGTAGCTCATGTATATTTAACCATTAATCAAAATAGATTTTAACTGCAGAAATATTTTAGCTGAGGCATATAAAGGAAGAGGAGGAGGGGCAGGCCCATGACGTGCCAGAACTCAGGGCAGGCTCCGCCATGAGGCCCTCTCATC
This sequence comes from Lynx canadensis, assembly GCF_007474595.2. Classification (NCBI taxonomy): domain Eukaryota; kingdom Metazoa; phylum Chordata; class Mammalia; order Carnivora; family Felidae; genus Lynx; species Lynx canadensis. Next base: position 30,524,339 of record NC_044311.2, on the reverse strand, counting down.
TCATGACTGAACATTTCGAAGAAGACGTCACATAAAAAGCATAGACAGTAATATTTGTACAACCCTCTGGGGTAAACGAGAGGATTTAAAGGTGTCTATATGGGACAGAATTCATCGATTTTCTCTGAAATATGTAATTATGATGATAAAGATAAAATGCAAATATTAGAAGACATTGAATTTATATGATTTATATGATCTAGTATAACTTAATATGGTCTTTTTAAAAAATTTTTAATGAAAACCCTGAGCTTTCTTTTGTGACTTTAACTTTCTACATAAGGACTTACGCTTGAAACCATTATGCACAATTCCTGATCAAGGCATTTTGAATTAACAATGTCTTTAAATTCTTCTTACAGACCTTGACGAGGAACTTTGCCAAGTAGTGATAATGCTCTTTACAACAACAATTTGAAGATTACAACAATACAGATTGTATTTCAAGACTCTAAGTGTAATTCCTTTCTTGACAAATTTAAATTTTTTTTTTCAACGTTTATTTTATTTTTGGGACAGAGAGAGACAGAGCATGAACGGGGGAGGGGCAGAGAGAGAGGGAGACACAGAATCGGAAACAGGCTCCAGGCTCTGAGCAGTCAGCACAGAGCCCGACGCGGGGCTCGAACTCACGGACCGCGAGATCGTGACCTGGCTGAAGTCGGACGCTTAACCGACTGCGCCACCCAGGCGCCCCCCTTTCTTGACAAATTTAACGTTGAAGTTTCTAGTAATATTATGGATAGACTTGAATCCAATCAAACACCTTTAGATCCAGTGTTAACCACGTGAAATGCTAATTTGGACAACTTCTGTTTCTCGTTGGAGCCGTCAACCTGTAGCTTAGCTTGTGATAAGAAGTGACAGGGTACACCGGTAGACAGCTTCGACTATCAGACCATTGCTGGAAAATAATTGCCTTGTTTGCAGTATTTAATTTAGGGCAAGAGTCCAAGATACAGGTCTTGAGATTCCAGAAAGATTCAGACTATTGGATTGTTCTGTGAAGACAGAGATTTGAGACTGCCTGTAGGGTTGCACCCACGAGAACACCACCAGGCCCCCCTACGTCAACCACCCCTCACCTGTCTCTTGCCCCGCAGTCCCCAGGTGGCTCCACTTGGGATGCAAAATTCTCGTTGGGCACACAGAGCACAGGCCCCCCCAGTGTGCCTTTAGCACCTTGTCTACAGAAGACAGTGGCACCCTCTGCGGCTCTGTCAAAGATGTTCAAGTGGTCCAGCTTCTCCCTGGTCACATCCAGCAAGCCCAAGATCCCACACATCACTCATTGGGCTTGTCACCTCTAGGGACTATCGGCTGCATGGCCAAACCTAGCTCTCCTCTGAGGAGCCCCAGGCCAGGAGCTCTGCCCATCCCAGACTTGACCTGGATGCCCCAAATGCTGAGGGCTCCCAAGATTCCAGGCACCCCAATAATCCAGGTGTGATGCTCTGGCCTGCCAATGAACACTTGTTCTCCAAGATGCCTAAAGGTATGCCATGAATTAAAAAAAAAAAAAAAAAAAGTTTCCTTGTGTAAGTCAGGGATACTAAGTACAAACAGTACCCCCTCTACCCAAATGTGTGTTCACAGAGAACAAGACTGACCAGGTGTGAGGTAAACCTTATAAAGTTCTAAGCCTCTATAGTCTCTTTTTTTTTAATGTTTGTTTATTTTTTGAGAGAGAGACAGAGCATGAGCTGAGGAGGGGCAGAGAGAAAGGGAAACACAAAATCCAAAGCAGACTCCAGGCTCTGAGCTGTAAGCACAGAGCCTGACGTGGGGCCTGAAGCCACAAACTATGAGGTCATGACCTGATCCGAAGTCAGACGCTTAACCGACTGAGCCACCTGGTGCCCCTAAGCCTCTCCATTCTTAACCTGGAGTTCACAGACCCCCTACCAAGGTGCTTAAGGATGGAATTTAGGAGTCCATGAACTTGGATGGGAAAAATTGACATCCTAATTCTCAGTAAGCTCTAACTGAAATTTAGTTTTTATTCCATTAAGAATATAGACCATAAACCACAGCAGCTACCAGTACCTGGAGCTTTATTCCAGTAGAAATCACAGATATTTTTATATCTCATTACACTTGTTGTAGACATCTCAAAACATGATTTTCATGAGTCACTGCTTTGAAAGCATAGTAGGAGCCAGACCCGCCACTCAATCTTGTTATTTAATGAGTTAATAAAGAAGTATACAGAATACTGTGTTACAAATCTGTTTTGTCTCAGGTTTTGATAACAGAACGTCAAAATAATTGGCTTTCCTTTTAACACTATTTTAGTTTATGCACGTAGTCATGATTTTGAGGTGTCCATAGGCTTCACCACTCTGTCACAGGAGTCCCTGGCACACAAAAGATTGAGAACTGTAAGTGCCTAAGGTCACCAGCTCCCAGTGCTTTGGGAGGCAATAGAGGAGGCACTGGTAGAGAGCTGGAGGGCTGGAAGGATCTTGGCCAGTGAAGGGAAGAGTTCTCCCAATTCTATACTGGCCCTAGGGGATACGATATGCAGCATTTCTCATTCTGCTTGGGCATATTTCTACGGAACATGTATTAACACTGAAAAATTTCAGATCTCTGGAAAACAGCTTGAAATATATGGATTTAGGGAATGGCTTAGCCTGAGAAGACACTGGAATTGCTTGGTGTTCTTTAAAAAAGTGATAGTAATCAGGAATGCAAGCTGGTGCAGCCACTCTGGAAAACAGTATGGAGGTTCCTCAAAAAACTAAAAACAGAACTACCCTACGACCCAGCAATTGCACTACTAGGCATTTATCCACGGGATACAGGCATGCTGTTTCGAAGGGACACATGCACCCCCATGTTTACAGCAGCACTATCAACAATAGCCAAAGTATGGAAAGAGCCCAAATGTCCATCGATGGATGAATGGATAAAGACGATGTGGTATATATCTACAATGGAGTATTACTCAGCAATCAAAAAGAATGAAATCTTGCCATTTGCGATTACGTGGATGGACCTGGAAGGCATGCTAAGTGAAATTAGTCAGAGAAAGACAAACATCATACGACTTCACTCATATGAGGCCTTTAAGAGACAAAACAGATGAACATAAGGGAAGGGAAACAAAAATAATATAAAAATAGGGAGGGGGACAAAACAGAAGAGACTCATAAATATGGAGAACAAACTGAGGGTTACTGGAGGGGTTGTGGGAGGGGGGATGGGCTAAATGGGTAAGGGGCACTAAGGAATCTCCTCCTGAAACCAGTGTTGCACTATATGCTAATTTGGATGTAAATTTAAAAACATAAAAAATAAAACAAGTTAATAAAAAAATCACTAAAAAAAGAACACATTTGTGTACCTCAAATCCAAAAAAATAAAAAATTAAAAAGTGATAGTATTAAGACCTTTTGGAGCAAAATAAAAAGATCAGGTGATGACTTCTCACTATACAAATGGAAGTTTTTGCAGGAGGTAGCCCGCTGAACATACCAGCTACCTAGAATCTTTCCTATCCTTCGCTCACGGTCCAGGACTTGTTAATACGAACAGGTCAGGATTCCACGCTGGGCTGTCAGCCAGGAGGGGGATCACTGGGGAAACCACTGGGCTCCTGCCCAGCCACCACTCTGTTGGGTTATACGGGGACCTGCACAGTTGGAGTACATGCTCCTGCTGGGAGCAGGCTATATCCTCCATCACAGTTGAAATTAATTGGTAGAAAACACTTCTTGCCTTGTTTGTAGCATTTAATTTTGGGCTGAGGACCTGAAACATGTGTTCTAGATTGCAGAAAGATTCGGGGACTGGCATGTTATCCAACAGGGGTAAGACAAATCCAAGAGATGGAATCCCAAGAGGTCCTCGTTGCCTCCCAAAGCCAGTGCCATGGGAATTAGGACAGCTCTGGGAACTGGCAATTAGCTCAGCCACACCAGATGCCTCCCAAAGGAGTGGTTGTTCCACAAAAGCACTGGGCAAACTAGTGTCAAACGGTCTTAGCTGATCTGTGTTCCAGAGCTGAAGCAATGAAGAGGTTTATGTAATGGATCTGGCTTTCCTTTCTCTGTTTTTCCCAGTCATGCTTGGAGAGCTATTGGAGGATTTGCCAAGCAGTCTTAGTGCACATGTCCCATATTCACACACTTCCCCATCATTGGTCTGTAGCGCTCTCTGAAACGTTCTGGACGCAGTCCTCCTCACCACTGAAGTTCGTGCCAAGCATTCCTGTAGCCCCTCCATACAAGATACTTAGCCAAAAAGTGCTGCCTGGCTGATTATTATGGACTTTGCTGCCAGGACCCTCAGTAATCCTGGAAACTGCTCCCCTCACAGGCAGCACAAGACCACGCCCTGGAGGGAGAGCAGGAGGCTTGCAGCATGCCCAGCTTGCGGCAAAGCCCTTACTCACATCATCTTGGCGGTGAGGAACTGCCTCCACTCACAAGCAATCATGCAGACAGAGCTTCGTCACCCGTTCTCTGAAGAAGGCTACCACTGTTACTCCTGAATGGGCGCGCAGAGCAGAAAACATGAAACTTTGGCATGCATTGTGCTGTGATGTGTTCTGAATATAAACTTGAATTTTTTAGGCATTGCTATGCATCAGGCAGGCTTTTTTTGGGTAACACCTTTATTAAGATATAACCCACATACCATACAATTCACCCATTTAGATAGAGCATATAATTCAATAGTTTTTTGGTTGTTACATTCAGACTTGTGCAACAATCAATTGTAGAACACTCTCATAACCTCCAAAAGACACCCCTTACTCTTTAGTCTTCAACCTCCCCCACCTTCCTCCCCTCCCCACCACCCCTAGCAACCACCAACCTACTGTCTGGCTCTCCAGATTTGCCCATCATAGACACTTTATATAAATGAAATGATACATATGTGGTCTTTTGTGACAGGCTTCTGTCACGTAGCAGAATGTTCACAAGGTTCATCAGTGTTGTGACAGCAATGCTTCATCCCTTTTTACACCCAAACGTATTCCACTGTCTGGATACAGCACATTTTGCTTATCAGCTCATCGGTTGAGGGACATTCAGGTTGTTTCTAACTTTTGGCCACCATGAGTAATGCTGCTGTGAACATGCATGTGTCACTTTCCGTGTGGACCTGTGTTCTGGTGAGCTCGGACACGTGCCTAGGATTGGCACTGCTGGGTAAACGGTGACTCTTTTTCAGGAACTGTCAAACTTTTCCAGAATGGCTGCACCATTTTACATTCCTATCAGCAACACAGAAGCGTTCCAATTTCTCCACATCCTCATCAACACTTGTTATTGTCCATCTCTTGTACTATCGCGGCCATGAAGTGGTTATCTCATAGCGTTGCATTCTTCTGAAGTTGCATTCTCCTGAAGACTAGTGATGTAGAGCATCTTTTCATGTGCTTTCGGCCATTTGTATATATTCTTTAGAGAAATGTCTATTCGGATCCTTCGCCCACTTTAAAATTGGGTTACCTTTCCTTTTATTATTGAAAATGATGAGAACAAAGGCAAGAGAAATGGAGCCAAAATTAAGTCTCCTTCTAGCTTGCAACCCACTGACACCTGAACCACGCACAGCATGACCTTCATGGCTGCCTTAGTGCCCTAATGTTTGTTTTATTAAAGACTAAAAGTAACGTTAACAGCGGCTAGCCCTTCAAGGTCCTGAAAGCCTTGCTTCCAAACTCCTTAGAGGCTTACGCTATCCCTAACCTCACTAATTAAAAAGCACGTAGTCACCCCTCACAATCCTGGTGCAGGTCTTTCTGCGCATAGGGCCTGTCCCCGTGCTATAATAAAATCAACTTTTGCACGAAAAACATCTCAAGAATTCTTGCTTAGCCATTCGCTCTCAAACTCAAAACTTCTAAATTTCATAATTTTGTCAGAAAAGCTTGAGTTTTTAATGACTATCCAGCTGCACTTTAAAACTCAGCCCCAGCCCCAACAGGAAGGGGATGGGCTCCTGCAAATTTTGTATCTCTTCCCAGATAACATCATTCTGGGAAAATTCCAGTCCCTGAAGTTGTGGTTCTTGATTTTTCCCCCCCCAGTTCACAGATATCCTTGAGAGTCTGATGGACAGTCTCTGAGAGAAAAATGTACATATGCAAATTTGTCTATTTTGCATTTAGTATCAGGGAGTTCCTGGACCTTCCACCATTCAAGCATTGCCTTAGTAAGGTTCTTTCTTTTCATAAGAAGAGTGTACACTTACTTCTAACGATTGTATTGTCAAAATGATTTGAACCTGGCCTTAATGGATGACATAAAATGCCCAAATTCTAGGTTCCCACAGAGGAAAAAAGAGTGAACTGGCTGTGAGATTATCGAAATCACACTGTAAAGAAACAGCTTTTATAGAAGATTGCTTTGAAGGCCTGCAGTCCATCATTTCTCCAAATTTTCCCCTGTGATCAGGCCAGACCACGAGAGCTTTACACTATCACATCTGGGATTGTCTTAGAACTGGTCTCTGATTGCACTTCAGCCTTTGCCATCAGCCCACAGTGAAAGCACACTGTAAGGAAACCGTGCAGATTCTATTACTATCAGTTACAAAAATGTTGTAGGACCTCTCCTAAGGCTCATACACGCACTCAGAAAAGATGTGCTTCTCTTCAACCCATGGTCTGTTTTGATCTCGTCAGCACCATAAAGCTGTTACATAATGTTTCCTTCCCCACTTTTTCCCTTAAGAAACTCAGAGGTAAGGGGCACCTGAGTGATGCAGTCAATTAAGCATCTGACTCTTGATCTCGGCTCAGGTCATGATCTCACAGTTTGTGAGTTCGAGCCCCACGTCTAACTCTGCACTGATGGCACAGAGCCTACTTGGGATTCTGTCTCTCCTTGTCTCTGTCTCTCCCCCACTTATGTGCTCTCTCTCAAAATAAATAATAAACTTAAAAAACAACAACAACAACAACTCAGGTGTCTGGGTGGCTCAGTTGGTTTAGCATTTGACTTTGGCTCAGGTCATGATCTCACAGTTCGTGGGTTTGAGCCCCATGTCGGGCTCTGTGCTGACAGCTGCTTTGGATTGTGTGTCTCCCTCTGTTCCCCCACCCCCACCCCCACTCATGCTCTGTCCCTCTCTCTCTCAGAAATAAATAAACGTTAAAAAAACAAACAAACAAACAAACAAACACCTCAGAGGTAAAGTTGCTGCCTGTCCCCAGCAACTGAACTAGATATTCTGTTAATTTGTGAATGGACATTGATGGCCTTCATTTTCCCTTTGCCCTGATTCCACTGTTTCTTTTTGATACGTTTTACATGTGATCTCTGTTTCTAGAACAAGTCAACAAATGTCTTTTTCATGACACCTGTTTGTTTACGCATGTTCTTAATGACAGAACTTATTTTATAGTTATTTTTCTCACCGGTAACTTTTAGTTTCTGGACTCAAGGGTGTTTTGCAAACAGATTACCATCACCCCAGTTTACCAAGCAATATGTGTCTAGGTAGGAGAAGGAAGGTAGAAATTTTTTTTTTAAGTTGAGAAGACATAAGAGAGACAGTGTTGTGGTTTTTTTCTACTTGACAAGATACTTTCATGGTGCTTACTAGGCTAGGCACTGTTCTATGTACTTTACAAATACTAATCTTCACAAAAACCCTATGAGGGACGCATGATTATTGCTTCCCGTTTTACAGATGAGAAGGCTCAGGTATGGAGCAGTTAATTAACTTGTGCAAGGTCACATAGCCAGTGAACAGTAGAGCCAGGATTAGGAACAGGGTCGCCAGCCTGCAGAGTCTGCACTCTCTACCCCAGGCCTCTGCTAAAGAGAGCCTGGCTCTGGGACCCTGGGTAAGCCACATAAATCACGTGGGAACAATGACACCCACTGCATCCTCGGCTCATTGAAATCAAAGGAGGCTCCACTGAAAGGCAGCATCCTCCCCACAGTGAGAACTCCACTTTGTCCTCTTCAGCTAAAACCTGCATAGAAACCCAGACCAAACTTCACTGGGAATGCCGGCCAAGTGGAATGAGGTAACTCACCCAACACAACGTCATCCGTAAACACCAAAAGTAGATGAGAGCACCCTTACCTTTTCATCTCCTGTGAGCATCCTGATCCTAGAAAGATTTTGTAAAGTGTGGGTTAGGAAACTAGCTCAAATTTAGTTGACACATTTTAATATTTGGCATATCTTCTTGAAAAATGAAGTTGAGAGATTAAATTGCAATCAAACATTTTGACAAATTTAGACAGCTTACTTCAACCAACAATGCAGTATAAGTTCAAGGGTGTACATAGTACCTCATGATTCCTTATGCATCTCCAGTGACTAGTGTCTGTCCTTGCTCCTCCTAGTCAACATGTACCATAGAAACTTGGGGTTGCACCCTACATATTTTAAGTGGAAGCATGGGACAGTCTGACACTCAAAAATCCCCTCATACCAATCCAGATGGGCATCACAGTTTTAGAGTCTGCAAAGCCCTTTCAGAAATGTATTTTCGGTAAATCCTCTCAACTCCATGAAGTACCATCCCCATTTTACAGGTGAGTACAATGAAGCCCAGAATAGTAGCCATTTTTATTCACCTAGTATTCACTTAGTATCTACTATGTGTAAGACAGCATACTGGATAGAGGCAGGACCTTGTCCCTCCTTTAAGGAGTTTCCAATTTAGTGGGAGAGACAGAAATTAGACAGCACAGTATGGTCAGTGCTTTGAGAAGGGCACACACAAGGCACTGTAAGAAATGAGGAGCTCTCCCTGAGTCTGATCGGGGGCTGTGGGAAGTCTTTGCCAGGCAAGATAATACGGGCATGTGAAAGAGTTTGGGAAGAGGAGGCTGACCTAAGGGACAGCACGTCCACAGGCCCAAAGGGAAAACGTGGTGCATCTAAGGAAGGACATTTATCTGTTGGTTCAAACAATCTGAGCACTTCCACAGTGCTGGGCTTGTGCTGGCTGATGACGCCCCCACGGCGAACCAGACGGGCAAAGTCCTTGCCCTCAAGAAGCACAATTCTAAGGGTAGAAACAGATAATAAAAATGTAAATCAAGTAACAAAATGAGTTCAGAGTGGTGAGTAGTATGAAGGGAGTATGCGTTAGTCTGGACCAGGGTGGTGGCCCTGGGGAGAGAAATGGCTGCATCTAAGAGAGATTTGGGAAGCAGAACTGATAGGACATCCCAATGGCTTGGACCTGGAGGTGTGGGTGAAGAAGGAAATGAGGGGAACTCCTAGCAAATGGCAGACATGAAGCTGTCCTGACATGCAATCTTAGGAGGAGGGAGAACCAAGAGTTCTCTCTTGTGAAAATTCAACATAGGATGCTCACCAGACATTCGAGTAAAGCAGCTCTGGGAGTCAGATATCTAAGACAGCATCTCTGGAGAGACGTCAACATGAGCTTTGAATGTAGGGGTCACTGGCCTATAGATGCTCTTAAAAGCTTAAAAAGTGAATGGAATATTCTGGGGAAGTTGAGTGAGAAAACCCATGTCAAAGCCCCGGGGTGGGGGTGAAGGGAGAGGAGAGGCTTCGGAAGAGAAAAAGCCAGAAGAGCAGGTGAGATGGAGGGGCCAGTAAGGTAGGAGAGAAACCAGGAGTGACAGGTCATAGAAGCCAAGAGAGGAAGAGGGATTGGCTAATGTGTGAAATGATGCTCAGGGACTAATTAGATCACTGGTGACCTCGAGAGCAAGAAAGCAGTTTCATGGTAGGGATGGAGGTGGGGTTGGAGGAGGTTAAGAGGGAGGTGAGGAGCCAGAAACATCACTGCAGACAACTCTTGCCAGAATTGTTTGGGTGAAAGAAAGGAAATATACAGAGTATGAGACAGAAAGGCACAGGGAACTGAGGTTTTGTTTTGCTTTAAAGAAAGGGGAAATGACAGGATGTTTGTATGCTGAGAGGAAAGGGGCACTGGGGAGGGGAGAGTCGCAGAAGCCCTGTCCCTTCCCTCAGCCGGTGCCTTCTGATGTCTCCAGCTGCCCATTCTAGCTCCTCCACTGATCCATTTCCTGGGATCCTCAGATGCTGGCATCCTTCAGGGCCCCCAGCCCTGCGTACTGCTCTCCTCTCCCTAACACATCCTCCTTGGTAGATCATATCAGCTCTCCATGGTTTTAAACACCTTCTGCACCCTGAGATCTTTGTCTCCGCTTTAAACATCTCAGAAATGCACATGCCAAGCATTTCCATCTGACATTCCACAGGCACGCATGCCTAAAACCAGCCTGTCCTCTCCCTCCACCTCTCTCTTATACTTTGTTTGGAGCAAGACAGGGCTTTCTGTCACAATTCTTTCACCCCTATAAACTCTCCCAACCCAACCGGCCAGAAGCAACAACACTGGTACATCAATCTGAATCAGTCTGACTCTGAAATCCATACTTGCATTACCCATTTCTATAGTTACTTTCTCTTCAACTTGTATCATAAAATCCTTATTTTAATTAGTCTACAGCTATTCACAGTGAAGTCATTAAGAGAAAATACCACTTAATAATAAAGAGTAATGTGAGAAAAAAAAGAAGTCTAGCAAAGTGGTTTATTCTTACAAGTTATTGCTGGAGAAAGTTCTTCAAACAAACCAGTGCAGTGAAAATGCCTTAGAGAAGCATCAGGTTTTCAGATTTCTTCCCAACAGTGTTAGGATGTCTCATCTTCGCTATTTTTACATGTTCGTGTTTTGACAAGCTGCTTCGTCGGGTGACAGCAACTCTTCAGGGTTCATTTTTATTTCCAAGTTTGTGATTTTTTAAAAAGGCTACTTTAGGGTGGTGAACTGTTTCACTGTCTTTTCACTCTCTCTTTTAAGTTCTTCAATATGGGCATCCAGGCGCTCTAGAATATGATGGGACCGCAGTTCCTCCTCTTCCAAAAATCTGGTAGCTATTGAACCAAGAGGAGACACAGGCAAGGGACACTGAAGGAGAAACAAATTTGGACATATGTAAGTTGAACAGTAGATTTCTCAGATACATTTTCTAACGAGAAATATTAAAAGGTGACTTAAAATACTTTTTCTTCCAAAGAGATAATTTGTTTTTATCCTAATGATAGGACTAGTAAAAAAGCAGCTGTTCCATAAACGTTAACGTAAGACTTCTTCCTTTCTGACACAAGTTGTATAAATGTAAAGTGTCACATAAATATGTTAGTTATGGGCCTAAAGAATATCTCAGTTCAGACTTATATATCCTTTAATACCCTCAGAAGAGAATATACCTAATGCCTGTTATTTTAAATTCACTTTCAAAATCTGAATATGTTACTTTGATTTTAAAGCACAGAAAATCTACCGACAACAGATTAGACAGCAAGTGAAATCAACGCTTTCCCTCATCCAAAATCTCAGTCCACACTCCCTCATCTGAAACTGCTGGGACCACGGTATTTCAGAATCCAGATTTTAGAAAGGTAATACAGGACATGTACCACATACAGTCCATTCTCACGTGCAGTCGTTATTTTCTATATACAGTCCCCTCAAACACTGAGTTAGTGAATAAAGAATCATTGCTCCTTGGGGAAATATATACACACACAATCTCACACAGACTATCATCCTAAAAACAACTCCTCCTGGTAGAATCCATTTTCTTTATTTTACATAAGAGAAAACGAGGTGCAGAAGTGTGAAGTGACTTGCCAGAGGCCACCCCACTAACGGGTGCCAGAGTTGGGGTTCCAACCCTGTTTACCAGGCCCCAGAGCCCGAGCTCCCTGAGCTACACTGTGCTGTCCCCACGTCGTCCCCACTCTGGTCACCTCTGTGTGACAGCTGGACAGGAGGGCAGAGCACCACCTCAACCAATCTCAGCTGGGAACGTGTAAGCGGGGATCCAACCTTTTCACAGCTCCTCACAGGACCACGAATGACTGTGGGAGTCCCTCAAGTATTGAACAGGGTGTTAAATAGTTAAGCGAGTAGGAGAATTCGCAAATACAGAATCCGTGACGAATAAGGATCAACTGTATTACCTTAGTGGAGTCTGAGGTAACGTCTCATAATCAAAGACACTGATATTTCTGAAGCAAAATACTAAGTGGGATAAAGAGTCTATACATATTAGCACATCAGTTCAGTTCAGGTCAGGTTTTAGTGCCAAAAAGGTTTTGCTGCCAAACTTAGGAAGAAAGTTTTCAGGATGTTTTTAGGTCTCAGAATTACATGTAAGTGAAGTGGAGACTTCTTTTAACAATGAAAAGAAAACTCTTCCACGAACTTGTTGGCATATGCAAAGGTCAAAAATACTGCATTTTCACAGGGATAGGACCATGTAACTGGTGACGGTAATGAAAATCTGGCCAGAGGCAGGGGCTTCGGTAGAGAACGCAGACAAATGGTGGAGTCTGCACAGTGGCTGCAGGAACACGGAGCAGCGAGTGTCGCACTGGGGTACCCAGTCCCCGTCTGGACACGTCAGGCGCAGTTCCTTCCTCCGCCTCCACCCACCCGCTTTCTCCCTTTCCCAAGTTGCTTCCTTTTTTCTTCACTGGCTAGGCCTCACGACCATCTTGGCATCCAGAGATATTCCTTGACCCTCTACAAATTGACCCTCTCCGAAAAAGGCAGGAAAGGAATTTCCAATTAGGGTTAACAACAAATGAATGGGAGTGCCTGGTGGCTCAGTTGGGTAAGACTTCGACTCTTGGTTTCTGCTCAGGTCATGATCCTGGTGAGTTCGAACCCCACCATCGGGGTCTGTGCTGACAGCAGGAAGCCTGCTTGGGAATCTCTGTCTCCTTCTCTCTGTCCCACCCCTGCACTCACTGGTTCTCTCTGTCTCTCTCAAAATAAATAAACAAACTAAAAAAAAAGATACAAATGAATGGTTATGTTAATTTTCAAAACTAAGATGTATTTTGAAAAGTAATCATGGCTGAAATGTGTCTTCATGAGTAAAACTGCAAGACAGAAATACATGAACATAATAGAGTACTTAAGCTCTAGAGAACCAGTAAGGAAAAAAAACCCAAAACAAAACAGAAAACCATCACCCTGCTTTACCCTTAAAATAAAAAAATAAAATCAAACTGAATAGACTTAATAAACTAATAAGATCAGAACGTTTCCATACCGAAGACATAAACTCTTCCTGGTCATTTATACTCTCAGAGACAGTGTCAGAAAAACTGGCATCATTTGTATCTAGCGCTGAAGGCAAAGAGCTAGTTTTACACAGAAAGTTAGAAGGCAAAGAGATGGTGGAACTGCAAGGGCTGATCTGAGAGCTCAGGGGGCTGAGGACTCTGGACATGGGCTCTATACTATCCAATGCCTGTCGTCTCGGAGAATGAAGACCTGTTTTGCAGCGCTCAGTCTTTACTCCATCGTGTCTGTACGGGCCACGGGTTGGCCTGGATAGCAGATTAGAAAACAAAACAAATATACATTGTAGTAACTTTTCTCTTTCAACACAGAACCGCTGCAGGAAGTTCACTTAAAAACAAAGGAATAGCCTAACCAGTAAGGCTGTAATTTACTAAAAGAGCAGCCCACTCGGACTACATGCTCTTTCTATCCAGTCAGGCCCCAAACGTCCAACCCCTGCCACCAGGCCTCAGCCCTCACGCGGAGACTAACTGCCATAGTGTGTTTGGTGCTAGGACAGAGGGAAGTACTGTGCGCATGAGCAGGGTGCCTGACATCATCTGGGGTCGAGGTGGCAGTGGAGGAGAGGGGTCGGCAGAGGCTTTGGTAGGTAGGAAACACGTCAGCTGTAGAATAAGAGCTGAAGCCAGGTGGGTTTTCACTGAATGCTGACTTCTTATGGTAACAGCTTATAATTAATTGACCAACAATACAAAGGAAGCTTTCTTTATGTGAAAAGCCAATTTCTACTTTTAGGGTACAAGTGGGGCTACAGAGGGGGGAGGCAGCATGGAAAGGCTCGGGGGAGGAAGGACGTTGTTTATGCATGCGTCCAGAGTGTCTGAAACTAAAGCTTGAAGGAAGTGCCATACAACCACCCGCCGCATTTTATCCTCATGGCAGCTTTACTTGTCCACACTGTACTTCGAATCAGACATAGAGTCGTTTGAGGAAGATTTAATTTCTATAGTCTGAAATCGTGCTCAAATGAGAGTTACAATAGTACACATTTTAAGTAAACTGTGAAGAAATTTTACTTGAACTCTGTATTCTTGAACTCAGGTGCTCTGCTGTGTGTCGGTTTAAAGATTCTCTCATGGTTTTTTTTGCATATCTGAGTAGAAATCTCCAGCTTAGATTTAGTATCCATCAACTCTTTCTGCAGTTGTTGATTTTCAGACACTAATTTATTTAAGGCCTCAATATAATTCTCCTGGAGGTCTGCTAGTGAAATCTCTTTTGCCTAATAAAAGAGAATGCTAGAGTTACATAATTTGTATAAGAATATTTGTGATCTGGGAGACTGCTGGTAGGAAATTACATTTCTTTCAGTTATAACTAGTTCATCTGTAGCTTTACTTTGGAAAAAGTGAATACTTGTGTTTGGCCCCCTATGAGAAAAAGTGTTGTCTCTTACAGTAAATGGGGGGGAGGGGGGCGGTAATTAGGAGCACAATGGGCTTCCCTGATGAGCCAAGGAATACCTACGGAGCTAGAGGAAGGCTGGAACTCAGATGGAGGAAAGCTACAAGTAGAGTCAGAAACAAAGAAAAAAAGAAAATAGCAGCCATGGATGGGTTCTTCCAGAGTATCTACAAAAGAAGACTGAGAGACCTAGTTCAAAGAAAGGCATTTGAGCAGAAGGTTCTGAAAAGTACTCTGCTCTTCAGGACTTTTACATAACATCGGCACCTATTCTGGGACGTGAAATCAATATGAACTACGTGGTAGAGCTGCATGCAAGTATAAGGTGGAGATTCCTACTCTGATCTGGTATAGGTTCTAAGATCATTCATTTTATTGCTTTTCCATCTAGGTGTTTGCTGGTAAAACAGTACCTGAAAAAACAGTAGTCTGGACCATTTTTTTTTTTTTTTTTCTAATGACAAAATCTTTCATTAACATTTTGAAAAATTATGGCAATCTTGTTTGGAATTTAATATGATGTTTAGCTTGGTCTTTTCTGTAAAGAATTTTCTAGAAATAAGCTGGTCAAAAGTGGTTTAACAAACAGAATTTAAAATATAAACTTTAAGATGCAGCATCCAAATATCTGTGTACCAATAGTGATGTAAGTTACAAGATTTTTCAATAAGTTGCCAATGCCAGATAAAATCTTAAAAAAAAAAAAAAACTGCAGGATACAGGAGTTAAACTACAAACTACTGTCGATTTTTTAAGTGTGGCATATAATTTATTTTATCAGAGTTACTGCTTTCATTATTAAGATAATTAATTTTGTTACAATAGTTATTTAATCCAAACATTCATTTGTAAAAGTAATTCCACCTTCCTAGGTGATAAACCACGAACAGGAACTTTCTAATAATTATTCTTAATACATACAACATGTTCACACTGTGTGTAACTTCAAAACCAGAGGAAGTTTAAACGACATGATGGGATTTTGACCAACCAGAGTCTGATGTTTGATGTCATTAAATATACTTTTTTTAAAAAGATAGTGCTTGCTTTTGCCAGGCATCTTTTGAACTTTTTTCAAATTTATTATTTTATTAGCAACAATTCAGATAAGTGAATGTGAAAGGTAATATAAAAACTGCATGCCACACACATGCCCAGCTGTTTGTAAAGAAAGGACAGGACTACTACTGTTAGATGGGGTTTCAGGAGAAATTAAACTCAACAGAATCTCTGGTCATAGTCTGGTTTAAGCACCCTGACAGTTCCCAACTCTTAAATATGAATAGGCAATCACTGCATAAGATAAGATTCTCTCAATCAAGTACTACTAAATCCTGAGTCTTTTGAAGATTCTGTGGTGTAAATGAGGCTGGATCTTGACTTTCTCCACTACTAGCTTAGTATTGGCTTTATCAGGGCAAACAAAAATCATCTACCTTCCTTCCTCCCTCCCTTCCTTCCTTCCTTCCTTCTTCCCTCCCTCTCCTGGCACCCCCCCTCCCCGCCATGAGTCCAACTTCCCCCTTACAATTTAACTGCTGTCTCCTCTCCCCTTTTTCCTATCCTTGTAGGCTTGCACTTAAAAAAATCCTTTCATGGGACACCTGGGTGGCTCAGTCAGTTAAGCATCCAACTCTTGATTTCA
The DNA here is from genome assembly GCF_007474595.2 of Lynx canadensis. Classification (NCBI taxonomy): domain Eukaryota; kingdom Metazoa; phylum Chordata; class Mammalia; order Carnivora; family Felidae; genus Lynx; species Lynx canadensis. The sequence continues at coordinate 30,508,200 of NC_044311.2, read as the reverse complement.
GCTTAGGTCATGATCTCACAGTTCGTGAGATGGAGCCCCCACATCAGGGTCTGACAGCGTGGAGCCTGCTTAGGATTCTCTCTCCCCCTCTCTGTGCCCCTCCCCCGCTTGCACACACTCTCACTCACTCTCTCTCTCTCAAAATAAGTAAACTCTTAAAAAAATTACTAAAATTAAGAAAAATCCATTCATTACAGTTTTAGAGGGATTTGGGAGGGAGCAAAATTAGATGCATTATTTTCATCTGCCACCTTAAATGATGACGTAATATTTCATAGTATAGATAGGCACAGATGAACCATCCCTCTATAGGTTAACATTTAGCTTATTTCAAATTTTTAGACATTGAAAATAGCATCAAAATGACCATTTCTGCACATTTGCTCCTATAAGATGGGTTCTTTGGAAATGCAAACTGGTATGACCTTTCTGGAGAACTATTCTGCAATGACTATCTAAATCAGAAATGCAGATGATCCAGGACTTTATAGGCTATATATATTTACAAGTTTAATGGACATTGCTAAATTGTCCTCTAGAAAGGCCATATCTATTCACTTTCTCGTTAACAGAGCTTAAGAGTCTGTTGCCCTATATCCTTGCCAATACTGATTATACTCATTCTTAAAAATCAGTGTCAAGCCAGTTAGCAAAAAAATATTTATTTTGTTTTGGTTATAGGGAGGTTAAATAAGCTTTTCTTGGTCACTAGATTTTTGCATTACTTCTATGAATTATCTGTTCTTTGTCCACTTTTCTACTGGATTCCGATCTTTTTATTATCTTTGCAGGAAATCCTTATATTAATTTTTTTAATTAAAAAAAATTTTTTTAAGTTTATTTTTGAGAGAGAGAGACAGAGACAGAGACAGAGAATGAGCAGGGGAAGGGAAGAGGGAGACACAGAATCCAAAGTAGGTTCCAGACTGTGAGAGTCAGCACAGAGCCTGACACAGGGCTCAAACCCACAAACCGTGAGATCATGACCTGGGCTGAAGTTGGACGTTTGACCAACTGAGCCACCCAGGTGCCCCATATTAATATTTTATATTAACCTTTTGACTATGTACAAATTGTTTTCCCCAACTCTATTAGTCTTGTTTTATGGGGTCTTATGCCATCCACAAATTTTACATTTTTATGTTGTAAAATTGTTTATGCTGTAAAATTCTTTATGCATTCATGATGCTAAGAGAATCTTACTGTCCCAAAAGATTATAAAGATAGTCCCCAATATTTTATTTTACTTGAAATAAAGTATTCATTTAGCATTTTGTATTTTGCACTTTCTCCCACCCCAGCCCCCATAAACCATGATTATGAAATTAAAACTACTTAATAGCAAATAGGGGCTGTGTAACCATACATCTCTGAAGGCACACACCCTCTGGAAGTGCAGAAAAAAAGAATTTCTACAATCTTCGGGCATTTGACCAACATCAAGAAGAGATGGGTCAGAAGAGATGGGTCATTTTGCAAATTACAAGAATTTTATTAAAGGGGGCGCCTGGGTGGCGCAGTCGGTTAAGCGTCCGATCTCTTCAGCCAGGTCACGATCTCGCGGTCCGTGAGTTCGAGCCCTGCGTCAGGCTCTGGGCTGATGGCTCAGAGCCTAGAGCCTGTTTCCGATTCTGTGTCTCCCTCTCTCTCTGCCCCTCCCCCGTTCATGCTCTGTCTCTCTCTGTCCCAAAAATAGATAAAAAAAAAAAAAAAAATAGCTAAAAGGACATCCACAGGGTTTATAACTCACTGTTAAGTAAGCATATTCTGCCCGCTTCACAGGAGCTGGTACACACTTCTTACCCTCCTTACTGGTTTACTTTCACTCTCCTAAGGCAAGAATCCTCAGTCATCCTTGTGTCTGTTACACTGTCTACTAAAATACCTTGAATGTAAAAGATTCTAGAATATTTGACTAAATTAATTATACCTTATAGAAATTAAAACCAAATTATGTAAAAGGTGATATACTTTATAAGGACAAGATATTATGAACATAGTACCTACAACAGTAATAATAGTACGTAACAAATCATTTACTGCATACTTGCTACATTCCAGACACTATGCTGAGCACTTTATATACACGCTCCCTATTGAGAACACAGACTGTACATATATTTTGTCATATGCATAATAAAAAAAAATCTTCCAATTGCTAAAGTGGAGAGTGATATTTTGCTCATTTCCATCATTGTCTTGACTTCTTTGAGAATGTTTCTGCAGAAGGAGCATTCCATTGTTTGATCTTAACTCTCTCTTTACAACATCAATATTTAAAGCTACTTCTTTAAAAGGCTTGGATAACAGAAAAAGACTTAAGTTTCTATTTATGTACCTCATGTAAACCCAATTCCAATTTCATCACCATTTCAGAAAGATGATGATTTTCTAACTTGAGTGACTCCATCTGATCCAAAATCTCCTGAGAAGGGAAAAGCAGAAAAAAACAAACATAACAAATAAATCAAATGCATCTACAAAAGTTTTCCATACATAATTTTCATCAGGTAAAGACGCATTTTCCATTCACACACACACACACACACACACACACACACACACACACACACACACAAACATACACACACGTATATAAATATCTTCCTAAAAAAATTGTTTAAAAAGGTGTGTCAAGATGAATTAACATGCATGCATTTAATATATTCTAAGAAGGGGCACCTGGGTGGCTCAGTCAGTTAAGTGTCCGACTTCAGCTCAGGTCATGATCTCCCGGTCCATGAGTTTGAGCCCTGCGTCGGGCTCTGTGCTGACAGCTCAGAGCCTGGAGCCTACTTCAGATTCTTTGTCTCCCTCTTTCTCTGCCCCTCCCCCGCTCACACTCCAGCTCTCAAAAATGAATAAATGTTAAAAAAAAAAAAAAAAAAAAGATGAACGAGTTCACTGGTAAATCCCTCCCGCTCTCTAGCATCAGCCTCCTCTCATGTGGCTTCTACCTCCCACATCACATGGACTGTGCTCTGTACACAGGAGAATATAGGCACACCTCAGGGATAGTGCAGGTTCAGTTCCAGAGCACCACAAGAAAGCAAGTACCATAATAAAATGAGTCAAATGAATATTCTGGTTTCCCAAGGGATATAATTTACACACTTTAATTTAAAAATACTTTTTTGGGGCACCTGGGTGGCTCAGCTGGTTAAGCTTCTGACTTTTTTTTTTTTAAATATATGAAATTTATTGTCAAATTGGTTCCCATACAACACCCAGTTCTCATCCCAAAAGATGCCCTCTTCAATACCCATCACCCATCCTCCCCTCCCTCCCACCAGCCCACCAGCCCTGAGTTTATTCTCATTTTTTAAGAGTCTCTTATGCTTTGGCTCTCTGCCACTCTAACCTCTTTTTTTTTTTTTTCCTTCCCCTCCCCCATGGGTTCTTGTTAAGTTTCTCAGGATTCACATAAGAGTGAAAACATATGGTATCTGTCTTTCTCTGTATGGCTTATTTCACTTAGCATCACACTCTCCAGTTCCGTCCACATTGCCACAAAGGGCCATATTTCATTCTTTCTCATTGCCACGTAGTACTCCATTGTGTATATAAACCACAATTTCTTTATCCATTCATCAGCTGATGGACATTTAGGCTCTTTCCATAATTTGGCTATTGTTGAGAGTGCTGCTATAAGCATTGGGGTACAAGTGCCCCTATGCATCAGTACTCCTGTATCACTTGGGTAAATTCCTAGCAGTGCTACTGCTGGGTCATAGGGTAGGTCTATTTTTAATTTTTTGAGGAACCTCCACACTGTTTTCCAGAGTGGCTGCACCAGTTTGCATTCCCACCAACAGTGCAAGAGGGTTCCTGTTTCACCACATCCTCTCCAGCATCCATAGTCTCCTGATTTGTTCGTTTTGGTCACTCTGACTAGCGTGAGGTGATATCTGAGTGTGGTTTTGATTTGTATTTCCCTGATGAGGAGCGACGTTGAGCATCTTTTCATGTGCCTGTTGGCCATCCGAATGTCTTCTTTAGAGAAGTGTCTATTCATGTTTTCTGCCCATTTCTTCACTGGATTATTTGTTTTTCGGGTGTGGAGTTTGGTGAGCTCTTTATAGATTTTGGATACTAGCCCTTTATCTGATATGTCATTTGCAAATATCTTTTCCCATTCCGTTGGTTGCCTTTTAGTTTTGTTGATTGTTTCCTTTGCTGTGCAGAAGATTTTTAACCTCATGAGGTCCCAATAGTTCATTTTTGCTTTTAATTCCCTTGCCTTTGGGGATGTGTCCAGTAAGAAATTGCTACGGCTGAGGTCAGAGAGGTCTTTTCCTGTTTTCTCCTCTAGGGTTTTAATGGTTTCCTGTCTCACATTCAGGTCCTTTATCCATTTTGAGTTTATTTTTGTGAATGGTGTGAGAAAGTGGTCTAGTTTCAACCTTCTGCATATGGCTGTCCAGTTCTCCCAGTACCATTTGTTAAAGAGACTGTCTTTTTTCCATTGGATATTCTTTCCTGCACTGTCAAAGATTAGTTGGCCATATTTCTGTGAGTCTAGTTCTGGGGTTTCTCTTCTATTCCACTGGTCTATGTGTCTGTTTTTGTGCCAATACCATGCTGTCTTGATGATGACAGCTTTGCAGTAGAGGCTAAAGTCTGGGATTGTGATGCCTCCTGCTTTGGTCTTCTTCTTCAAAATTACTTTGGCTATTCGGGGCCTTTTGTGGTTCCATATGAATTTTAGGATTGCTTATTCTAGCTTCGAGAAGAATGCTGGTGCAATTTTGATTGGGATTGCATTGAATGTGTAGATAGCTTTGGGTAGTATTGACATTTTGACAATATTTATTCTTCCAACCCATGAGCACGGAATGTTTTTCCATTTTTTTAAATCTTCTTCAATTTCCTTCATAAGCTTTCTATAGTTTTCAGCATACAGATCTTTGACATCTTTGGTTAGATTTATTCCTAGGTATTTTATGCTTCTTGGTGCAATTGTGAATGGGATCAGTTTCTTTATTTGTCTTTCTGTTGCTTCATTATTAGTGTATAAGAATGCAACTGATTTCTGTACATTGATTTTGTATCCTGCAACTTTACTGAATTCATGTATCAGTTCTAGCAGACTTTTGGTGGAATCTATCGGATTTTCCATGTATAATATCGTGTCATCTGCAAAAAGTGAAAGCATAACTTCATCTTTGCCAATTTTGATGCCTTTGATTTCCTTTTGTTGTCTGATTGCTGATGCTAGAACTTCCAACACTATCTTAAACAACAGCGGTGAGAGTAGACATCCCTGTCGTGTTCCTGATCTCAGGGAAAAAGCTCTCAGTTTTTCCCCATTGAGGATGTTAGCTGTGGGCTTTTCATAAATGGCTTTTGTGATCTTTAAGTATGTTCCTTCTATCCCAACTTTCTCGAGGGTTTTTATTTTTTTTTTTTAATTTTTTTTTTCAACGTTTATTTTTATTTTTGGGACAGAGACAGACAGAGCATGAACGGGGGAGGGGCAGAGAGAGAGGGAGACACAGAATCGGAAACAGGCTCCAGGCTCTGAGCCATCAGCCCAGAGCCCGACGCGGGGCTCGAACTCCCGGACCGCGAGATCGTGACCTGGCTGAAGTCGGACGCTTAACCGACTGCATCACCCAGGCGCCCCTCGAGGGTTTTTATTAAGAAAGGATGATGAATTTTGTCAAATGCTTTTTCTGCATCGATTGACAGGATCATATGGTTCTTATCTTTTATTAATGTGATGTATCACGTTGATTGATGTGCGAATATTGAACCAGCCCTGCATCCCAGGAATGAATCCCACTTGATCATGGTGAATAATTCTTTTTATATGCTGTTGAATTCGATTTGCTAGTATCTTGAGAATTTTTGCATCCATATTCATCAGGGATATTGGCCTGTAGTTCTCTTTTTTTACTGGGTCTCTGTCTGGTTTGGGAATCAAAGTAATACTGGCTTCATAGAATGAGTCTGGTAGTTTTCCTTCCCTTTCTATTTTTTGGAATAGCTTGAGAAGGACAGGTATTATCTCTGTTTAAACGTCTGGTAGAACTCCCCTGGGAAGCCATCTGGTCCTGGACTCTTATTTGTTGGGAGATTTTTGGTAACTGATTCAGTTTCTTCCCTGCTTATGGATCTGTTCAAGCTTTCTATTTCCTCCTGCTTGAGTTTTGGAAGTGTGTGGGTGTTTAGGAATTTGTCCATTTCTTCCAGGTTGTCCAGTTTGTTGGCATATAGTTTTTCATAGTATTCCCTGATAATTGCTTGTGTTCCTGAGGGACTGGTTGTAATAATCCCATTTTCATTCATGATTTTATCTATTTGGGTCATCTCCCTTTTCTTTTTGAGAAGCCTGGCTAGACGTTTATCAATTTTATTTTTTCAAAAAACCAACTCTTGGTTTCGTTGATCTGCTCTACAGTTTTTTTAGATTCTATATGTTTATTTCTGCTCTGATCCTTATTATTTCTCTTCTTCTGCTGGGTTTAGGGTGTCTTTGCTGTTCTGCTTCTATTTCTTTTAGGTGTGCTGTTAGATTTTGTATTTGGGATTTTTCTTGTTTCTTGAGATAGGCCTGGATTGCAATGTATTTTCCTCTCAGGACTGCCTTCGCTGCATCCAAAAGCATTTGGATTGTTGTATTTTCATTTTCGTTTGTTTCCATATATTTTTTAATTTCTGCTCTAATTGCCTGGTTGACCCATTCATTCTTTAGTAGGGTGTTCTTTAACCTCCATGTTTTTGGAGGTTTTCCAGACGTTTTCTGTGGTTGATTTCAAGCTTCATAGCATTGTGGTCTGAAAGTATGCATGGTATGATCTCAATTCATGTATACTTATGAAGGGCTGTTTTGTGACCCAGTATGTGATCGATGTTGGAGAATGTTCCATGTGCACTGGAGAAGAAAGTATATTCTGTTGCTTTGGGATGCAGAGTTCTAAATATATCTGTCAAGTCCATCTGATCCAATGTATCATTCAGGGCCCTTGTTTCTTTATTGACCGTGTGTCTAGATGATCTATCCATTGCTGTGAGTGGGGTGTTAAAGTCCCCTGCAATTACCACATTCTTATCAATAAGGTTGCTTATGTTTGTGAGTAATTGTTTTATATATTTGGGGGCTCCCGTATTTGGCACATAGACATTTATAATTGTTAGCTCTTCCTGATGGATAAACCCTGTAATTATTATATAATGCCTTCTTCATCTCTTGTTACAGCTTTAATTTAAAGTCTAGTTTGTCTGATATAAGTATGGCTACTCCAGCTCTCTTTTGACTTCCAGTAGCATGATAAATAGTTCTCCTCTCTCACTTTCAATCTGAAGGTGTCCTCAGGTCTAAAATGAGTCTCTTGTAGACAGCAAATAGATGGGTCTTGTTTTTTTATCCATTCTGATACCCTATGTCTTTTGGTTGGCGCATTTAGTCCATTTACGTTCAGTGTTATTATAGAAAGAGATGGGTTTAGAGTCATTGTGATGTCTGTAGGTTTCAAGCTTGTAGTGATATCTCTGGTACTCTGTATCACAGGATCCCCCTTAGGATCTCTTGTAGGGCTGGTTTAGTGGTGATGAATTCCTTCAGTTTTTGTTTGTTTGGGAAGACCTTTATCTCTCCTTCTATTCTTTTTTTAAATTTTTTTTTTAATGTTTATTTATTTTTGAGACAGAGAGAGACAGAGCATGAATGGGGGAGGGTCAGAGAGAGGGAGACACAGAATCCGAAACAGGCTCCAGGCTCTGAGCTGTCAGCACAGAGCCCGACGCGGGGCTCGAACTCACGGACCGCAAGATCGTGACCTGAGCCGAAGTCGGCCGCTCAACCGACTGAGCCACCCAGGCGCCCCTCTCCTTCTATTCTAAAGGACAGATTTGCTGGATAAAGGATTCTCGGCTGCATATTTTTTCTGTTCATCACATTGAAGATTTCCTGCCATTCCTTTCTGGTCTGCCAAGTTTCAGTAGAGAGATCAGTCACAAGTCTTATCGGTCTCCCTTTATATGTTAGAGCACGTTTATCCCTAGCTGCTTTCAGAATTTTCTCTTTATCCTTGTATTTTGCCAGTTTCACTATGATATGTTGTGCAGAAGATCGATTCAAGTTACGTCTGAAGGGAGTTCTCTGTGCCTCTTGGATTTCAATGCCTTTTTCCTTCCCCAGATCAGGGAAGTTCTCAGCTATGATTTCTTCAAATACACCTTCAGCACCTTTCCCTCTCTCTTCCTCCTCTGGAATACCAATTATGTGTATATTATTTCTCTTTAGTGCATCACTTAGTTCTCTAATTTTCCCCTCATACTCCTGGATTTTTTTATCTTTTTCTCAGCTTCCTCTTTTTCCATAACTTTATCTTCTCATTCCCCTATTCTCTCTTCTGCCTCTTCAATCTGAGCTGTGGTTGTCTCCATTTTATTTTGCAGCTTATTTATAGCATTTTTTAGCTCCTCCTGGCTGTTCCTTAGTCCCTTGATCTCTGTAGCAATAGATTCTCTGCTGTCCTCTATACTGTTTTCAAGCCCAGTGATTAATTTTATGACTATTATTCTAAATTCACTTTCTGTTATATTGTTTAAATCCTTTTTGATCAGTTCGTTAGCTGTCGTTGTTTCCTGGAGATTCTTTTGAGGGGAATTCTTCCATTTCGTCATTTTGGATAGTCCCTGGAGTGGTGTGCAACTGCAGGGCACTTCCCCTGTGCTGTCTTGAATAACCTGCGTTGGTGGGCGGGGCCGCAGTCAGACCTGATGTCTGCCCCCAGCCCACCGCTGGGGCCACAGCCAGACAGGTGTGTACCTTCTCTTCCCCTCTCCTAAGAGCAGGATTCACTGTGGGGTGGCGTGGCCCGTCTGGGCTACTTGCACACTGCCAGGCTTGTGGTGCTGGGGATCTGGCAAATTAGCTGGGGTGGATCGGCAAGGTGCACGGGGGCGGGAGGGGCAGGCTCAGCTCACTTTTCCTTCGGTGATCCGCTTTGGGAGGGGCCCTGCGGCACCGGGAGGGAGTCAGACCCGCCGCCAGAGGGATGGATCCGCAGAAACACAGCGTTGGGTGTTTGCGCGGTGCCAGCAAGTTCCCTAGCAGGAACTGGTTCCCTTTGGGATTTTGGCTGGGGGATGGGCAAGGGAGATGGCGCTGGCGAGTGCCTTTGTTCCCCGCCAAGCTGAGCTCTGTCATCCGGGGCTCAACAACTCTCTCTCCCATTGCCCTCCAGCCATCCCGCTCTCCGAGCAGAGCTGTTAGCTTATAACCTTCCAGATGTTAAGTCCTGACTGCTGTCCGAACACACTCCATCCGGCCCCTCTGCTTTTGCAAGCCAGACTCGGGGGCTCTGCTTGGCCGGCGGGCTGCCCCTCCGCCTCAGCTCCCTCCCGCCAGTCCGTGTAGTGTGCACCGCCTTGCCGCCCTTCCTACCCTCTTCCGTGGGCCTCTCATCTGCGCTTAGCTCCGGAGACTCCGTTCTGCTAGTCTTCTGGTGGTTTTCTGAGTTATTTAGGCAGGTGTGGGTGGAATCTAAGTGATCAGCAGGACGCGCGGTGAGCCCAGCGTCCTCCTATGCCGCCATCTTCCCTCCTCTTGGAATCCCAAGCTTCTGACTCTTGATTTCAGCTCAGGTCATGATCTCACAGTTCATGGGATCAGTTCACAGGATCAAGCCCCACATCTGCCTGTGAGCTGACAGTGTGGAACCTGCTTGGGATTCTCTCTCTCCCTCTCTCTCTCTCTCTGCCCCTCCCCTGCTTATGTGTGTGCTCTCTCTCTCAAAAATAAATTATTTTTAAAAAATGAAAATAAAATATTTTTTTTTGCTAGAAGATGCTAACCATCACCTGAACTTCTGGCAAGTTATAATTACTGATCACAGATTACCATACAAACATAATAATAATGAGAACATTTACGAAATATTGCAAGAATTACCAAAATGTAACACAGAAACACGAGCAAATACTGTTGGAAAGATGGCACCAAGAGATTTGCTTATCACAGGGCTCAAACCAAAGTGCAAAAAGAGGAGGCATGCCTGTAACTTACCTTCAGTCCTCATTCTCCTCAAGTTGTCTGCTTGGCCATTCCAACTTGAAAAGACTCCTGCCTTCCTTGGTTTCCTGCTTCCTTTGTGAAAACTATCTCATTTCCCTCCTTATCCCTTTCTTTTCTCAGCTCTATTCCAAAACCTTTTTACCCTAAATGAGTAGTTTCCTAAGTTTGGTTCAGTCTCAGCTCTTTATCTCTATGCTTTCTTCCCATAATTTCTCAGTCTCTCAGGGTGTTTCAAAGGCCATCTCCATGCAGAGATTTCCACAGCCAAATGCCTCACCTCGATTTTAATCTTGAACTCCAGCCTTCTGTGAAATCAACTATTAGATATTTCCATATGAAAGTCCAGCCTTTATCTCAAACCAGTTCCCTCCACCAGCTTCCCTATTTTGTGTAACTTTCATACAAATGCAGTATCTGCCCCAATCTGCTCCCATCTTTTATTTCACTAAAGAGCATCACTTTTACTCAATTGCCCATGTTGCAATCCTGAGTGACATCCTCCCTTAACTCTAATTTGCCCTCTGGGTCCAAGCAACTACAAAGCCCAGTTGATTTTACCAGCCACGTACCTCAGAATTCCTCCATTTCCCTCTACCTTCCCTGCCCACTGCTCAGGCCACCATGTCACTCCTGTATCCATAGTGGTCTCTTTGCCTCCTCGCTCACTCTCCATATGACAACCATAGGGACCCTTGACTCCCGCTTACAGCCATTGTCTAGTGGCCTCAAGAGAACACTAAAACCTTTCACAAGCTGGCAGGGCCCTTCAGGAGTTCCTGCTTCCCAGTCCCATCCCTTGTGTGCTCTAGTCTGTCAACGCAGACACATCACACTCTCACCAGATACAAGAGACACAGCCTCTCTACTCTAGTCACTCTCACCTCCCCACTGATCCTCACAGAATGCTTGTTAACCAGCACACCCTCAGCCCAAAGCAGGAGTCTAATACAAATTTGCTGAATTAAATACTATGGAGAGGCACTTAGGTGGCTCAGTCAGTTAAGTGTCTGACTACTTTTTAAACAACTTTTTTAAGTTTATTTATTTAGTTAGAGAGAGAGAGGGCAGGGGAGGAGCAGAGAGAGAGAGAGAGAGAGAGACAAAGAATCCCAAGCAGGCTCCACACTGTCAGCACAGAGCCTGATGCAGAACTTGAACTCATGAACCGTAAGATCATGACCTGAGCCGAAATCAAGAGTTGGATGCTCAACCAACGGAGCCTCCCAGGCACCCCAAGTGTCCAACTCTTAATATAGGCTCAGGTCATGATCTCACAGGTTATGGGAGCAAGCCCCGAGTCGGGCTCGAGGTTCAGTGCTCCCATATTCGTGCTTGGGATTCTCACTTCTCTCTCTCTCTCTCTGCCCCTCCCCCGCTCACACTCTTTCTCTCAAGGTAAATAAACATTTTTTTAAAAAAATACTATGGGGGGCGCCTGGGTGGCTCGGTTGAGCGTCCGACTTCGGCTCAGGTCATGATCTCGCTGTCCGTGAGTTTGAGCCCCACGACAGGCTCTGTACTGACAGCTCAGAGCCTGGAGCCTGTTTCAGATTCTGTGTCTCCCTCTCTCTCTGCCCCTCCCCCACTCATGCTCTGTCTCTCTTTGTCAATAATAAATAAACATTAAAACATTAAAAAAAAATACTATGGAAATTATCTCTGTACTCAATTCAGTCTTCAAAAACACTTCAAATGAAGAGAGTTTTTGTTCAAGCTTCACCTTATGTTCTACTGCTTTTTCTTCTGCCTTTTGTATCTCTGCTTTGAGTCGCTTTTCCATGTCAGAGGAGGAGCTTTTAGTGGAGGCAATAGTGATGTCTCGCTGGTGTAACTCCCGAGTCAGCTGAGAGATTTCCATCTTCATTCCTTCTAATGCAGAACTGTAACTCTGTTCAGCCTGCAGAATCTGTTCTTTCAACTACAAAGAAACAAAGGAAAGCATAAAAAATGAAGACAAAGCACATTAGATAGACAGATATGTTAATAGTTAAAATAGTAAGGTAATTTTTACCTTACCTCAAGACATGAATTTTTACCTTAAGTCTGCAAAAAATTAGCAATTTACCAAGTTGTATGTCTACACCGAAGGTCTAACGGCTATACCCATGATAATTTATTAATCGCAAATCAGGGAGAGATGTGTTAGTCAAATGCTGAAAACCAGTGTCAAAGTCCATGCACACATTATTTAGAGGACAACACCTGTGATTCTCTTCAGGTGCAAAACTAAAAACTTTGTTTATATGGCTTCCTTGTCCACAGAAGACAATAGAAATGGAAGAGGAAGAAACTAGAAGTAATCTCAAATAAGTAATAAAAAATACGAGTCAACAAACGTAACAGCCAAGGCCCATCGGTGTGGAAACAGTCAGCTCTGATACCTCAACACCCAGTGAGGGTATTAAAACCACACCACACAGCATGGGAAAATCAGCCATAACCAGCTCCAGTCAGTAAGAAAATATTAAATGCTAGTTCATATAGTATCTTTTGGCAAGCAAAAAAGTGTATAACTTTTAGAAAGCTTTTCATCAAAACACGTTTAAAATAAAGTATAGCGTTCAAAAAGGACAGGCTTCAATTATCTCAAAAACATTTCTACAGCATCCCTGAGGATGACGAAGACGTTACCGAAGCACATTCCAGGTGCATAGCTAATCCTGAATATCAAGTGGCTCTTTGTACTGCATTTTCCTCTCATTAAAAATAACTCTGATGACCTCCCAACCTCCAGCTCAGTCTATAAACACAACTTTGCAAACACAGGCAGATTTTTACCTTCTTAATCTCTGCCCTGTACTCATTGTTATATACTTCCATCTTCTTCAGTTCTTCATATTTTTCCATTAGTTCTTGGCTCAGCTGTTTACATGTTGCACTCACAGACTCCAAGCTGTGTGCATGACAAAAATATGATCACAGACGTAACACAAAAATCCTGAAACCCACATATTGATTACCTAAAAAATACTCTTCTTTAAACAGTTTCCAACCTGTCACCCTTACTTAAGAATCAGTCCCTCACCAGATATGAGAACCTTAGGGCACCACGCCTCTGTTATCTCACCTCTCATTTCTGCTAATAACATCCTTCTGCTCCTTTCTCAGGGAATATTTTGTTCAAACTGAATGACATAAATAAACTGTCTAAAAAAGGGTCCCTTTTTCAATTTGCCTTTGATAGAGAAAATATTTTTAAAGGCATTGTTTATTACTGAACACTGGTGTTTGTGTCCATTTATTTCAAGTTTACCTACTTCTAAATGTGGTAGAATGCTTGTTTATTTGGTACTCGTATGTAAGTACAGTGTGTCAAACACTGAGGGAGAGAGAGAAGAATCACAGATACTCTTGTCTTAGCTAGAGATGGGAAAATGGGGGCTTAAAGAGGCTACAGGTCCAAGGTCACACTGCAAGTCAGAAACACGAGGTAAGTCTTTAGAGCCTGTGGGAGCACGGTAAACCATACCTAAAATACTAAAAAGTGCATCGATGGAAAATCTATGATAGGAAGGTAAATTTTAGTTCTAATGTCAAAAAGAATAATAACCTTTATTTTATTCATTCTAAAGTGTACACATACACCCCAATAATGATAACCAAGAATATGTTAAGTATTCCAAGGTGCAAAAGAAATAAAGCATAAACTATGTGTATGTGTGTGCACACATACATATGTGCACACATGATATTTAATAAGTAAAGAAAATACTTGGTGGTTTCCAAAAACCAAAGAAATAAAAGTAAACACAAAAAAATGTTTTCCTCAAAAGGGTAAAATGGCAATATTTTTGTTGTTTTTTTTGCCTAAAGGCTAACAGTTTGTACAGTTTAAAATCTTTTACATAAAGTGCTGATGTACAAACGATCATGATTCATGTTTCACACAAAATATCAAACTCTTCCCAGTCACAAAGTTTAGAGGTATGACAAACAAAAACAGTTTACAAGCATGACAACAAAGCAAGCATGGGCATGCTACGGCACAGATCAGGTTTTCAACCAGCACCCAGGAAACAACCCAAGGGCACTTCTGAATAGGAGGAAGGAGCGCCACGTGCCCAGGGTGCCTCGCTGAGAGCAGCTCCAGTGAGGTGGCCGCTCGGCAGTAGAGCCTAACTGAAGGCATTCTACGGGGAGAAACGCAAGATCAAGATTAGTGCGTCAGTACAGATAATTCTTCTGACAGATCTGACTCTGAAGGAGAACAGAGAAATATGGAAACGACTTGACAGGGATACAGGATTCAAGAAGGGTTTCCATTTTCTCCCAACACAGGAAATACTAAGCCTACTTTATACCCATGGGAATGATTGAGCAGAGAGGAAGAGCTTGACGATGTAAAAGAGAGAAGAACAGGACACAAGTGAAGTGGTAGGGGACAGACATGTCACCCATCCACTCATCCACTCTAACAGACTAAGGGCACAGATGCAGGCAGACCGGTAGATTTGGTGGGAGAAAAATCAAGAATCCCTCCTTTTCTTACTTCTGTTTTCTCACTGAAATAAGAAGTTAGCTTATTTGTGGAAACTAGAGAAAAAAACCTTATTTTTTCAATAAGACTGTTATATTAGTTTCTCAATATGACGATCAAAAATCATTTTTAACAACGTGAACATTCTTGAAAGGGTATGTAATTATCTACCTGCCTTCCAAACGAGTCACCTCTGCCTGCAGAAGTTCTTCACTATTGTGGGTGAGATCCAGCTGAGATAGCACGTTGCCCAAGTCCTCCTGCCCTTGCGAGGTGTACCTCCTTTCTGCCTGCGGCTCGTCTGGTGACCTAACGAAGGACACAAGAGGACTGTTCAAGGTTTCTGATCTTTGCAAATAAACAATGCACAATCAGTTCATATTTCTCAACTGTTTTTGGTAATGAAACTCTTTAGAACTCTTCAGCTTGATTCCTGCTTTACAAAGAGAACATTTGGGAGAGTAAAGAAGGAAGAGATGATGCTTCTCAAAGAAGTCGGCAGCAGTTTACTCCTTTCTCAACTGGGATTTGGCCTGTTTTTCAAGGGAAAAAGACAAAAAAAACAAAAATTTTGTTTCCACTTGATACGTTGAGCCAAAGAAACTAAAAAGTTACAGGAAAGTTCTGTAAAGAATAGAAATGTGTACCAGACTTAAATCAGGAGCATAGTTCCTCTATTACTTTCTATTACAAACCTCATGGCAATAATTCATATATAGAAATGAGTTTTAGGATTTTTTTAAGAAGGGCTATCTCAATAGCTGGCTTATTAATGATGTGGATAAGCAGCTACAAATCATGACCTATTTTACCAAGGAACGGAGGCTTCCCAGGGGACGTGGACTCTAATTCCTTTCACATTTGGAGTTTCACCAAGGCTACAGATTGACCAAGCACTTTCTAACTTTCTAAACATTACAGTCTTTTGGTTAAGGACCCAAACTGGAGGCAGAAAAAAACTAACCACACAAAATTTTATAACACCATAACACATTATAACCCATAATGTGATCAAACACAAAATTATGAATATGCAGTATTAAAACTGGTGCTCAATGCCAAACAACCAAATGGCTACAATTAATATTTAGGATTAAATATACCTCACGGCCTGTACTGTGTGTTGACTGTCAGTTGGCTTTAATTTTGCTTGTAGCTTCTCCTTCTGCATTCTTTCCTCATGGATGAAATTTTCTTGAGACTGAAGAACTGCCTTCAGTTCCCTCTTTTCTTCCTGGAGAATCTGAAAAATGCTCAGGAAAAAAATCAGGTGTTATTACAATTTTTCTATTTCATGAGGAAAGGAAGCCAGGGAGTCAGACTATAACAGGTACCATATTAATAAAGCTATCAGTGTCTGATCCGCTGGCAGCAGAGTAAGAAAGAAACCATGGATTCTGGAACCTAGTTCGAGGTTAATTATTTTCTCTTAAAAACATGCATACACACATTTTATTTATTTATTTTGAGAAATAGTGAGAAAGCATTGAGCAAGGGAGGGACAGAGAGAGGGAGAGAAATAATCCCAAACAGGCTCCACACTGTCAGCATAGAGCCCAAAGCAGAGTTCGAACTCACAAAACTGTGAGATCCTGACCAGGGCTGATACCAAGATTCAGATGCTTAACAGACTGAGCCACCCAGGTGCTCCCCCTGCAATGGAAGTAATTTTAAAACACACCTCTAACAGTTTTTCAGATTCCCTTAATTTTTCTTCCTTTTGCCGCTGCTCTTGTATAACATTCATATTGGTTCCCACTAAGTCATTGATCCTCATGGTGAGGCGCTCTATTTCCAACTCATTGGCACAGATAGTGTCATTGGCCCGCTCCAGCTTACTGCTCAGATGCTGAATTTCCGACTGGCTGGACAGCTCCACAGACTCTAATTTCTGTTTCCGATTGGCAAGCTGAGCCTAGAAACACAGGTTACCAATAGATAAAAGTGAAACAATAAAAGAATAAATGATGAATAAGGAAGACTAAAATAAAACCCAGTTGTACTTGCATAAAAACATAAAATAATAGTTCATTTATAATAACCCATTCGTGACCCAAAAAAACAAAAATCTCTCATGATAAAAACTGGGAATAGAGGGGAACCTTCTCAATTTGATAAAGACTATCTACAAAAACTGTACAGCTAACATCATACTTAACAGTGAGAAACTCAAAGCCTTCTCACTAAGATCAGATACAAGGCAAGGATGTCCCCTCTTACTACTCCTTTTCAACACCAACTGGATATCCTTGCAATAAGGCAAGAAAAGTTAATAAAAGGTATACACATTGGGAAGGAAGATATAAAGCTGTCTTTGCTCAAGGATAACATGGTCATCTATGTAGAAAATATGAAAGCATCGACAACAACAAAAAACCCCCCGGGAGATTCCTCAAAAAGTTAAAAATACAACTGGCCTACAATCCAGTAATCACACTGGGATATTCACCCAAAGAATACAAAAATACCAATTCAAAGGGATACATGCACCCCTATGTTTCTAGCAGCATTATTTACAATAGCCAAGATATGGAAGCAACCCAAGTATCCACTGATTGATAAATGGATAAAGAACATGTGGTGTGTGTACACACACACACACACACACACACACACACACACACACCATGGAATAGTACTCAGCCATAAAAAAGAATGAAATCTTGCCATTTACAATGACATGGATGCAGCTAGAGAGTATAATGCTAAGAGAAATAAGTCAGTCGGAGAAAGACAAATATCATATAATTTCAATCATATGGGGAATTTAAGAAACAAAACAAATGAGCAAAGGGAAAAAAGAGAGACAAAGCAAAAAACAGACTGTTAATTAGAGATAAAAACTGATGGTTAACAAAGGGGAGAAATATGGGGGATGGCTTAAATATGTGATGGGAATTAAGGAGTGCACTTGTCACGAGGAGCACAAGGTGATACACAGAATTGTTGAATCACTGTGTTGTACACTTGAAACTAATATAACACTGTATGTTAACCAACTGGAATTAAAATAAAAACTTAAAGAAAAAAGAAAAAAAAACCTTCCTGGAATTAATAAGCAATTATAGCAAGGTTGCAGGATAGAAGGTTAATACACAAAAGTCAGTCACTTTTCTACATACCAACAATGAACATGTGAAATTTAAATTAAAAACACAACACTATTTACATTAACATTTGAAAAAATTAAAGTATGAATATAACAAAATAAGCACAAGATTTGCATAAGGGAAACTACAAAACTCTGATGAATTAAATCAAAGAAGAACTAAATAAACGGGGAGATATTCCATATTCATGGATAGGAGGGCTCAATATTGTCAAGATGTCAGTTCTTCCCAAAGTGATCTATGGATTCAACACAATCACAATCAAAATCCAAGCAAATTATTTTATGAATATTGACAAACTGATTCCAAAGTTTATATGGAGACGCAAAAGACTCAGGCAAGCCAAAACAATATTGAAGAAAAAGAAAAGAGTTGGAGGACTGATGCTACCTGACTTCAAGATTTACTATAAAGTTATGGTTATCAAGAGAGTATAGTACTAGTGAAAAACAGACAAAAAGTTTAATGGAACAGAATACAGAGTCCAGAAATGGACCCCCATAAATACGGTCCACTGAACTTTGACAAAGGAACAAAGGCAATACAATGGAACAAAGACAGTTTCTTCAATAAATGGTGCTGGGACAACTGGACATCCTCAAGCAAAAAAATAAATTTAGACAAAGACCTTCTACCTGTCACAAAAATCAACTCAAAATGGATCAAAGATGTGAATGTAAAATGCAAAACTATAAAACTCCTAGGAGATAGCATAGAAGAAAACCTTTGGGTATAGGAATGTTTTTTTAAATACAACACTACAGACATGAGCCCTGAAAGAAAGAACTGATAAGTTCAACTTGATTAAAACTGAGTACTTCCACTCTGTGAAAGACAATATCAAGAGAATGAGAAGACAAGCCATAGACCGGGAGAAATTAGAGTAAGAATTCTTAAAACTTATGAATAAGGAAACAAACAACCCCGTTAAAAAATGGGCCAAAGACCTGAAAAGGCATCTCACCAAAAAAGATATACAGAGGCAAATAAACATATGAAATGGTGATCTACATTAGATGTCATCAGGGAAATGCATATTAATACAATAATTATACATCTACTGGAATGACCAAAATCTGGAACACTGATGATACCAAAAGCTGGTGAGGATGTAGAGCACCAGGACCTATCATACACTGCTGGTATGAATGCAAAATGTTACAGACTTTTTGGAAGGCAACGTAGTGTTTTCTTACAAAATTTAATATACTCTTATCACACAATCCAACAATTGTATTTCTTGGCATCTACCCAAAGAAGCTGAAAACATTGTTTTCACAACAAACTGCACATGTATGTTCACAGCAGTTTTATTTATAAATGCCAAAACTTGGAAGCAACCAAAATGTCCTTTAGTAGATGAGTGGATAAATAAACTTTGGTATATCCAAAGAATAGAATATTATTCAGCACTAAAAACATGAGCTACCAAGACATGAAAAGACATGAAGGAACTTTAAATGCACATTACTAAGTAAAAGAAGCCAGTCTCAAAAGGCTACATACTATATGATTCCAACTATATGACATTCTTGAAAAAGCAGAACTATATAGACAATAAACATATCAGTGATTATGGAGATGTGGAGGGAGGGGAGAGATGAATAGGCAGAGCACAGAGGGATTTTATGGCAGTGAAAATACTCTGTATGCTATTACAATGACGGTATATGTCATTACACATTTGTACAAACCCATAGGCCATACACATCAAGAATAAACCCTGAAGTAAACTATGGACTTTGGGTGACCAGGATGTGTGAATGTAAGTTCATCCTTAGTAACAAACGTAGCATGCTGGTGAGTGATGTTGGTAATGGAGGAGGTGATACAAGAAATCTCTGTACCTCCCTCTTAATGTTGTTGTAAATCTAAAACTGCTTTCAAAAAAATAAAGTCTTGGGTCACCTGGGGCAGGGGGGAGGCGCTCAGTCGGTTAAACGTCCGACTTTGGCTCAGGTCACGATCTTTCAGTCCGTGGGTTTGAGCCCCACATCAGGCTCTGTGCTGACAGCTCAGAGCCTGGAGCTGCTTCAGATTCTGTGTCTCTCTCTATCTCTGCCCCTCCTCCCCTCGCGCTCTGTCTCCATCTCTTTCTCAAAAAATGAATAAACATTAAAAAAAATTTTTTTAAAGAATCATTAAAAAAATAAAGTCTTAATAATTATATAATAAATATCTTGAGAAGAAGGGGTAATAAAAAATTAAGAAAGTAAAGGGATTCCTCAGGAGAAGAGATGCTACCCATTTACTGCAAAGACAGCTGCATTATTCTACCCACTGCACAGAAGTTTAACTGCATCTACGAGTCATCATATACGAAAACAGGATTTCTCTCCTCTTTACAACATAGGAAATAGAAACTATAATGCATTATTTTATTTCTTATGGAAGCTCATAAACATTTTTTAACCACTAAACATCTTAAATTTCCAGGTCAAATTCTCCTCTCTCCCCACCCTAGAACATGCTGCATGTAGTTAATTATTCTGTATTTTCAGATACATTACAAACATGCATATTCAGATGATTCAAACTGACCACAAAATGTTTAAATTTGGGGTAGAGGGAACTGGGGAATTTTGTTCCTCGAGGAAAAAGGTGCTGTGCTTGGAGGAGAGAAAGGACTGGTTCTGTCACCAATTTTTAGACATTCCCTGAGCTAAAAGACTTCACTAAACATACTGCACTCAAATTAGTTTCTTCTAGTGATTTACCTACTGAGGTACATACAAATAACACCACTTTAGTGACTATCTCACAGACCTGCAGTATAAAATTCCTACAGACTTAGGTAATTCCTAGGCTATGTATCCCAGCTATACTGGTTTGTAGTTCCCAACTTTCTAGTTTTCACAAGTGTTAACCCTGCATCCAGATAGGTACTTCCTCTACGTACCGAAGATGGACATAATTCATCTGTGTAAGTCAAACTTCCCTAATTGTAAGTATTTTTAAAAGGTAAAGGTATCCAATTTTATTTTAAAAATTTAAGCTGATGGGACACCTGGGTGGCTCAGTGGTTAAGTGTCCGACTTCAGCTCAGGTCATGATCTCACAATTCGTGGGTTCGAGCCCCGCATCGGGCTCTGTGCTGACAGCTCGGAGCCTGGAGCCGGCTTCAGATTCTGTGTCTCCCTCTCTCTCTGCCCCTCCCCCCGCTCATGCTCGCTCTCTCTCTCTCTCTCTCAAAAATAAACATTAAAAAAATGTTTTTTAATTTAAGCTGAAATGTCAGCTGAGAAATCAATATGCTACAGATGAAAGATTTTATTGTATACTGTACAGGGCCAAAATCCTATACTGTGGTCACACAAGTACATGCTCAATAATGCTCATAAGCCAGAGAAAGGCTGGAAGGAGAAAGGCAAAGAGACAGACAAATAGTATTTGTGTAAATTATAGATCAAGATTCCAGCATAAAGAACCAAAACCTTTTTCCACCAGATTCATAAAACAGTGTGAAAGAAGGATATCAAAGAATTTTTAGATCTGTAAAAACAACTGCCAAGCATGCAACAGTTTCCAAACTTTTAAAATACAATATAAACTTTTTTTTTCCTCAAGGGAAACTCTTCTACAGAATCTTGTGCAGAATAAATAATTGAAGAGACTGGGCCATGAGGGTGAGGAGGAAAGCGAGGGGGCCCAACTTGCTGAAATGGCTGAACCTCCCCAAGCCCACCTTAAACTGCATGGCAGCCCCCGGCCTTGGCAGAACACAGCTAGAAAACCTCTGCCCAAATGGCCTCTCAGGATGAAAAAATTCGTAATTGCAAAACACTAGCACTGTCTTTTTAACACTGCAATAGCTATTTAATACTATTTAGTTCAAATCTGAGTTCTTAAACTCAAGGCTGGAGTCACAATTTAACTAAGTTATACTTTAACCAGTGAGTCTAGATCTGACACTTAAAAACTCACCAATTTCTTAGTTATAAGGAATCAAGGACCCACCTTCTTTTGTTGATTCACTATTTCAGTCACACACAAGTACAGTGTTTAAGCACAGTAAGAAGTATCTAATCATTCCAGTACAAAGCCTCAATTTTCATTAACTAGAGTTAACACACTTGGCCTGCGCAGTCCAGTGTGGCAGTCACCAGTCACGTGTGGCCACTGAGCACCTGGACTGTGGCTAGTCTGAAAGGAGACGAACACAAACCGTAAACTACATCCTGGATTTCAAAGACTCAGTCAACAAAAAAAATGTAAATGCTTCAATGATATTTTTTTGGTATGCTGAGTTAAATATATGAATTTCACCTCTTTCTGTTCACTTTTTATTTATTTATTTATTTTTCAACGTTTATTTATTTTTGGGACAGAGAGAGACAGAGCGTGAACGGGGGAGGGGCAGAGAGAGAGGGAGACACAGAATCGGAAACAGGCTCCAGGCTCTGAGCCATCAGCCCAGAGCCTGACGCGGGGCTCAAACTCACGGACCGCGAGATCGTGACCTGGCTGAAGTCGGACGCTTAACCGACTGCGCCACCCAGGCGCCCCTCTGTTCACTTTTTAAATGTGACTGCCAAGAAAATTTGAAGTTACAGGTGTAATTCTCATTACATTTCCACTGAACAGAACTACACTAGTATATCTCAGAAATACCTCTTCCAATACTAACAGTCAGAAGCAATCAGATAAATCACTTCTTTTTTTTTTAATTTTTTTTTTCAACGTTTATTTATTTTTGGGACAGAGAGAGACAGAGCATGAACGGGGGAGGGGCAGAGAGAGAGGGAGACACAGCATCGGAAACAGGCTCCAGGCTCTGAGCCATCAGCCCAGAGCCCGACGCGGGGCTCGAACTCACGGACCGCGAGATCGTGACCTGGCTGAAGTCGGACGCTTAACCGACTGCGCCACCCAGGCGCCCCAGATAAATCACTTCTAAAGTAATGATTATTTCTCTCAAATATCTAGTGTTAGAGGTATCTGAAGGCTGATATATTTCTGAACTGTTTTTTTTTTTTTTTGCACTAACCACTACCATTAAGTTTTTGAACCAGAATCCAGAACTTCCTCTTATTAATCTAACATGTGGCATCCTAACTATTCTATTGGAATGAGTGGGATTATTTCAACAACAGAGCTCACAGCAGAGGTGTTCAAAGTAAAGAAACAATTAAAAAGACCATTTCTGGGGCGCCTGGGTGGCGCAGTCGGTTAAGCGTCCGACTTCAGCCAGGTCACGATCTCGCGGTCCGTGAGTTCGAGCCCCGCGTCAGGCTCTGGGCTGATGGCTCAGAGCCTGGAGCCTGCTTCCGATTCTGTGTCTCCCTCTCTCTCTGCCCCTCCCATTCATGCTCTGTCTCTCTCTGTCCCCAAAATAAATAAACATTAAAAAAAAAAAAAAAAAATTAAAAAGACCATTTCTGTCAGGGAGATGGAAATAAAAGCCGTTGGTGTGCAGCTGAAGTGTTAAGAGTAAGGAAGGGGCTAGGAACTAGGGTTGCAGTCAAATCCTTCGATGGGTTGGGGTCTGTAATCCTGGTGCTTCAAGGGTGTGGCTCTCCCAGACCGCCAAGATTCCTGAGAACAGTGTCATGGGAAACAAGGGCCTTTTATTTTCCAAAGGATCCCAGTATGAAGCTATGGCCACGGCGGGATCCATCTTCACCAACCTCCCCATCAGTGTCAACTCCAAATGTGTCAGCGCAGCCACAGCCTTGCAGCATTTCCACCAAGTAGCAGCTTGACGAGCCCATTAAGAGAACTGCTCCCAGTAACACCTTCTTATCACTGTCGTGTCTATGTCACCACAAACTTTAAAACAGTAGGTCTGAGCCAATTTAATTAACTCGGATAATTCTCCCTAGACAACGGATTAACATTTGAGTTAGGATCATCTTTTCTTTGTAAGTTGTGAGAGAAATATGATGCTTTAAAAAATATTACATTTATACTCACACATGCATAATTGAAAAGTGGATTTAGAACTGACTCGTACAATATCATACAGCTCATCTAAATATTTCAAAAGGAAAACATATATATTTAATGCAGCCTCTATTTTTCTCACATACCATTTATGGACTAAATATTTTATACTCTGTGCTGGTTTAATATTTTAATTTTTTTAATGTTATTAATGTTCTCTAAGATTTCCCTTAATATCTCCTTGCAACACTTGTATATGGGCAAGAGAGAAAGCAGCCGGTGATTGCTTGCCTTCCACACAGAAATAACCTTATGTTTCAGTGACTAAATGGATCCTTTCCTATGCAAATATAACCATCATTCTATCATTGTATCTAATGTCATGTTGTTTAGCAACTGTATTTTTTAATATTTGATAGAACATCACCCTCTTTTTAAAAAATGTTGCCTAGTACCATTCATATATTTTTCCACATCAATTTTAGATTCATTCTGTCAAGTTCTCAAAATCTAACAGTCAATAAATTATGTGGATAACCATTTAGAAAAAAAAAAATTAGCGTATCAAATACCATGTCACAAAATAATTTTCAGATCAAATATATAAAAAAGAAATTATAAAGCAGAAGAAATCTTGGCTTAGAGAAGGCTTTATAGTATGATATCGAAGACAGAAACCCTAAAGAAAAAATTAATAGAACTAAGCAATTCTAAATAATTGTTTATGAAACAACTGTATTTCCAAAAAAAAATTAGGCAAAAATTAAGGTCAAATAGGAAAATATCCACAATTGCAACAAAACGGCTAAGGGCTAATAATATAGGTAATGTATGAAAAGCTATTTCAAAATAGTAAAATATAAATATACTAAAAGAAAAATGGGCAGAGGACATAAAACATTTACAAAAACTGGAAATGTCTGCAAGTACATGAAAAAATGCTCAACCTAATTCATAATTAAAGAAATGCAAATTAAAAACAAATAATCAGATACCATATTTTTTCACCTATAAGATTGGCAAAGACAAGTCTAGAAGTAGGGGAAATTAAAAGAAATAATAGCGCCCAACATTGGTAAAGTGTGAGGAAATGGACAATCTCAAACACTGCTGGTGAAAGTCTGTATCAACAAAACTTTAGAGAGTACTTTGCCAATATATATTAAAATCTTTACGACAACTACATGGATGCAGCAATTTCACTTCTAGGGCCATTTCTTAACAATATAAATGGACATATTCTCCTAGATGTTTATATAAAGACATTCAACCAAGTACTATTTACAAGAGTGAAAAAGTAAAAAAACTACATGTTCTATAATCAGGGATTGGTTACATAAATTATGGTACATTTAATAGTAGACTGGACTCCTTTGCAATCATTATTACTATACATTTGTTGATTTGTCATATTTAAAAAGGAAAAGCTTAAGCGTGAAAGTTAAATAAAATATTGTATTATAAAATGCTTAGTGCACCTACGTAATAAGGAAAAGATTAAATGACATAAAGAGAGAACTGACAGTAATATAATAAATAGTAGATGACTTTAACACCCTACCTGAATGAATAGACTAGCCAGACAGAAAACCAGTAAGTAAACACTGGCTTTAAAGGACACATTAGACCAGATGGATTTAACAGACATAAACGAAACATGTCATCCAAAAACTGCAAAATACACTCTTCTCGAGTGTACATGGAACATTCTCCAGGACAGACCACATGTTAAACCACAAAACAAACCACAATAAATTCAATAAGATTGAAATCATATGAAGCATCCTTTCTGACCCCAATAATATGAAAATAGAAATTGACTGCAAGAAGAAAATTGGAAAAAACACAAACATCTGGAGACTAAACAACACGCTATAAACAACTAATAGGTCAACAACAACAACAACAAAATTGAAAGAAAAAAATACCTTGAAACAAATGAAAATGGAAACAATGTATCAAAAGTAGTTTTAAGAGGGAAGTTCTTATAGAGGCCTAAATCAAGAAACAAAAATCTCAAATGAACAATGTAACTTTACACATAAAGGAACTAGGAAAAGAAGAACAAAGCCTAAAGTTAGTAGAAGGAAGAAATAATAAAGGTCAGAGGAAATAAATGAAATAGAGAAATAAAACAGAAAAGAGCAATGAAACTAAAAACTGGTTCTTTGAAATGATAAACAAAACTGATAAACCTCCAGCCATATTCATAAGAAAAAAAACAAAAGAGAAGGACAAAATAAATAAGAGTTACAAATGACACCACAGAAAATACAAAGGATCATAAAAGGCTACCACAAACAATTACATGCCAACAAACTGGAAAACCTAGAATGGATAAATTCCTAGAAACACACAACCTTCCAAGACTAAGTCACACATAAACAGAAAATCTGGATAGACCAACTACAAGTAATGAAATTGAAGCAGTAATTTTAAAACTCCCAAAACACAAAAGTCCAAAACTAGACGGCTTTATAGGTAAATTCTACAAAACATTTAAACAAGAGTTAGTATCTACCCTTCTCAAATTATTCCAAAATACTGAAGAGTAAGGAATGCTTCCAAATTCATTTTATGAGGCCAGTATTAATTACCCTAATATCAAAACCAAAGACACCACAAAAAAAGAGAAATTTACAAGTCAACATCCCTGATGAACACAGATGCAAAAATCCTCAATAGAATATTAGCAAACTGAATTCAACAATACATTAAAAGGATCATATATCATGATCAAATGGGATTTATTCCAGGAACATAAGGATGGTTCAATACCCACAAACCAATCAATGTGAGACACCACAAAATGAAAGATAAAAATCACAGGATCATCTCAATAGTTGCAGAAAAAGCATTTGATAATTCAATATCCATTATGATAAAAACTCCTAATAAAGTGGATATACAGGAAACATATCTCAACATAATAAAGGGCATAAATGACAAATCCACAGCTAACCTACTTACTCAACAGTAAAAAGCTGAAAGCTTTTCCTCTAAGATCAGGAGTAAGACAAGGATGCCCACTCTCACCACTTTTATTCAACATAGTGTTAGAAGTCCTAGCCACAGTGACTAGACAAGAAAAAGAAATAAAAGGCCATCAAAATTGGAAAGGAAAAAGTAAAACTGTCACAATTTGCAGACAGTATGACACTACATAAAGAAAGCCCTAAAGACTACAGAAAAAACTGCTAGAACTAATAAATGAATTCAGTAAAGCTGTAGGATACAAAATTAACATACTAACATAGTAGTGTATTTGTGCACACTAATAATGAGCTATCAGAAAAATGCCACTGCAAAAATAATTGCAATTACAATTGCATCAAAAAGAATAAAACACCTAGGAATAAATTTAATCAATAAGGTGAAAGATCTGTACACTGAAAACCGTAAGACATTGATGAAAGAAACTGAAAACAACATAAATAGAAAGATATATTCCATGTTCATAAATTAAAAGAATTAAAATGTCTATACTACCCAAAGCAATCTATAAATTCAAGGCAATCCCCATCAAAATATCAATGGCATTTTTCACAGAACTATAACAAAGAATCCTAATATTTCTATGGAACTACAAAAAATGCCAAGTAGCCAAAGCAATCTTAAGAAAGAAGAACAAAGCAGGAGGTATCATGCCCCCTAATTTCAAACTATACTACGAAGCTATAGTAACTAATGCAGTAAGATACCGGTATGAAAACAGACACATATATCAGTGGAACAGAATAGAAACCAGAAGCAAACCCATGCTTATATGGTCAATTAATCTATGACAAAGGAGACAAGAACATACAAAGGGGAAAAACAGTCTCTTGAACAAATGATGGGAAAACTAGACAGCTACATGCACAAGAATGAAACTGGACCACTATCTTACACTTCATACAAAAATTCAAAATAGATTAAAGACTTGTACATAAAAAGTGAAACCATAAAACTCCTCGAAGAAAACACAGGCAGTAAGCTCTGACATCAGTCTTAGCAATATTTTGTTGGACCAGTCTCCTGTGGCAAGGGCAACAAAAGCTAAAATATACAAATGGAATTACATCAACCTAAAAACATTTTCCACAATAAAAGAAACCATAAACAAAACAAACAGGCAATCTGCTGAATGGGAGAAGATACTTGCAAGTCATACATATGATAAGGAGTTAAAATCCAAAATATATAAAGAACTTACACAACTTAATATCAAAAAACCAAACCTGATTTTAAAATGGGCAGAGGAAAATAATAAAATAAAATAAAATAAAATAAAATAAAATAAAATAAAATAAAATAAAAACGAATAGTCATTTTTCCAAAGACATACAGATGGCCAACAGGCACATGAAAAGATGCTACACATCACTCATCATCAGAGAAATGCAAATCAAAATCATAATGAAGTATCACATTACACCTGTCAGAGTGGCTAGTATCAAAAAGACAAGTATTACTGAGTGGAGAAAAGGGAGACGTTATACAATGCTGGTGGGAATATAAATTGGTGCAGCCACTACAGAAAAAAGTCTGAGGGCTCCTCAAAAAATTAAAAATAGAATTGCCATATGATCCAGTAATTCCACTCCTGGGTCTTTAGCTGAAAACAAAAATATCAACTCAAAGAGATGTATGTACCCTTATGTTCACTGCAGCACTGCTTGTAACAGCCAAGACATGGAAACAACCTAAGTGTCCATTAATAGATAAACAGGTAAAGAAGATGTGGGGTGTGTGCATATATATTCATATTCT
Organism: Lynx canadensis; assembly: GCF_007474595.2. Taxonomy (NCBI): domain Eukaryota; kingdom Metazoa; phylum Chordata; class Mammalia; order Carnivora; family Felidae; genus Lynx; species Lynx canadensis. The sequence goes on along the minus strand of NC_044311.2, from coordinate 30,479,954 downwards.
ATTATAATGGAATATTACTCTGTCATAAAAAAAAATGAAATCTTGCCACTGTGACAACATGAATGGACCTAGAGGCCATTATGCTAAGTGAAATAAGTCAGACAGAAAGACAAAAACTGTATGATTTCACTTATATGTGGAATCTAAAAACCAAGGATACATATTCCCACATACACATAACAATGTTTTCCTACTAAAGGTACATGACTGCAGTATATAACTGCAGATAAGCATAGTAAAAGTTGGAAGAAATTTATACCAACATGTAAATCATGGTAACTAACTCTCTAAAGGACAGAATTATGGGTTATTTTATTTACTTCTCATGTCATCCACATTTTCTCATTTTTCTAAAATGAACATGTATTATATAACTTTAATAGCTGACCAGAAGAAAGAACTTGAACAAATAAATGACTCAAAGATTGAGAAGTTACTATGAACTCCACTTTTAAATGTTAAAAAATGGATAAGAAAAAAGTCTACATCAAGAGTTTTTAAAAACTTGGGGAAGTGTAGATGTGATATCCATTTATCCAATCACCCAGATTTTCTCCCTTTATTGTTCAATGGTGATTCACATATCGTAAAAATGTAATGTGTCAACCTTGACTGGATTCCAATTTAAACATCCAACTGTAAAAAGACATAACTTCAGACAACCGGGGAAGTCCGAATAGAGTAAACATTAAATTATGTTAATAGATCATTTATTCTGTTAATGTAGTACTAGTATATTATAATTTTTAAAGTCCTTATCTGTGGGGAAATATGACAGTTTCTGTAATTTGCTTTGCAATATTCCAGCCAAAGATAAAAAAAGGGGAGAAGGATGAAATAAGACTAGCAAAATGAGCTGTTGTTCAATGGGTGCCTAGTTTTGCAAGTGAGAAAAGTTTTAGAGACCTGTTACACAACTCTATGCATATAGTTAACATTACTATACCATACCCTTTAAAATCATTAACATGGTAAATTTTAAAGTGTTTTCTACCACAATTAAAAAAAAAAAAAGACTGGCAAAATGATGGTAACCATCTAATGTTGGGTAACAACTATACAGAAATTCACTTAAAAGTTTTTTTCTTTTTTTTTAATGACGCTCCTGAATCACATGAAGATTTAATTTTGTTTAGCTTGCTAAGGAAGAAAGAGAAATATATTATCAGTAACATTTTTTGAGTTAAGCAGGCAGAGTATCAGAAGAATAATTCAAACACCCTTAGTAGGGAAAACAAGTGCTGGCTTTTTAAAGGCTTCTTCTTCTAGCCTAGCTGAATTACGGTAAATAAAAATCTCACTTTTACCAACAATGAGGTTTAATTATGCAGAGTAATCACAATAGTAATTTGAAAAAAGGATTTGCAATCAATAGTAAGCACACTCCACAGATGAGTAATTGAGAACTAAAAAGTAGGACGTGATTCCTTTTTTTTTTTTTTTTCAACCTGAAGGTTACAATTAGAATATAATAGGGGCACCTGGGTGGCTCAGTCGGTTAAACGTCCAACTTCAGCTCAGGTCATGATCTCGCAGTTTGTGGGTTCGAGCCCTGTGTCAGGCTCTGCCTGGAGCCTCTTCTGATTCTGTGTCTCCCTATCTCTCTGCTCCTCCCCTGGAGGAGCTCTGTCTCCCTCAAAAATAAATAAACATTAAAAAAAAAAGAATTTAACAATATCTTATAACTATTTATGTTTGCACAGTGCTTTAGCATTCACGTAAAAAAAAACTCTGGTCTAGACATCCAGGATTTTATTGGCCCACTCTGACTGCATAGCTTGCTGCAGCCTAGTAAATAATTTTCCTCCTTGAGGTTGCTGGAGGCCCCTCGTGCCACCTGACCAGAGTTACTCACAGCACAGCATTCATGGTACTTTATCAGCCAGCTGTTATTTCAGGGTAATGATTAAAAGCCAAAACATTACTGAGACTTAAAGTAGAAAATAATGCAGACTTTTTTTTTAATATTTTTTTTAAGGTTTTCCTTCAGCTCTTGTAATTTCTCCAGTAATTCCCTTATTCTGTAAGACGGAGATAACTACCAACCTTGACAGATTATCAAATGAAAGAGATAACACAGAACAATATATTCCAGATAACTGCTTCTAGAAGAAGCACTGAGACTCTGTCTGGCACACAATGAATGGTCACAAATATTTACTCCCCTCTATGTTCATTTCCTTTTATGTTCTTGGTTTTTAATTGGAAAAGCATACAAAATGAGTGTATTCTAAGAAGCAATATCCCCAAATTAGGTAGCAATTTTTTAGTTCTGCTTAAGCCACCAGTTCATTTAAAAAAAGGTTTTTCCTACAGTTCTAAAAAGTATCTGTCACCACAAAGATACTTTGAGTTAGTATGCACATCAGTGCAGTATGAATCTCTTAGTATCTGTATGCAAACAGCAGCCGATCTGAGGCTCCCTGGTGGAGGCATCTCAGCCAAGGTACCCCAGCTATCAGAAACCGAGCGAGACACAGAAGTGGAGCCAAGGCAAGAGCCAGAAACAGCCAAACACCAAAGAAATGGAAAAGAAAACAGAGAAAGAACAGAGGTAGAGAGAGGGAGAAGGGGAAGGACAGAGGGGGAGAAAAAGGGAAGACCAAGATTAGGAGAATGACGTGAACGTGAGCATGTAGTGAGCAGGAGAACCAGACAGCCACAGAGTGAGAGGGGAAGAGAGCACAAGGGAGGGAGGGAGCAGGCAAAGGAGCATGTGGCACAAAGACGTAAGCAGATATGAGAGAGCACCCGTGTACTGCGTTCAGCTAGTGCCAATGTCATCAAGACTTCTCCGCCTCTTTTTTTAAAATGGTTTAAACCTACCTGAATTATCTCTGATTGTTCTGCCAAAGCCTTCCTCTGTGCTTCCAGAGAAGATACCTGTTGCTGATAAATCAGGCGTTGCTTCTCCCAGTCCAGTGATTTCTGACGAAATTCCTGAAGAGGCAATTAAGGTACTTAACTTCTAAGTGCTTCTCCTTACTGTCATGCTTCCCAGATTCATTCTTACTTTAATTTTTCCCCTCGTCCCTGGGTATACACACACCTTACTCCGCAGCAGGAGCTCCATTACTCACTTAGCTGATAGAACTGGAGAGCAACACTAAATTCCTGACATACTGAGCCTCTGGAGATCTGTCTCTCTAAATTTAACACCCTAATGGTGAAGAGTATGAAGCACAGATGCTGAATACTGGGTCCACGATGGTTTTCACAGATTTGCTGCCACCTAAAGGTTGTTATCATTTTTTGTGATGTTCTTCAGAAAACTGATCTGAAGAGAACTAAAATTTCAAAATATGATTATGAGGAGATCCTGCTACCAATTCTTGATATCCAAACACAGAAACTGAACAGATCAAATAAATTTTCAGGTGAGTCCCTCCGTAGCCCAATTCTTCTCAGTATCTGAAATTCAGGAACCAAATAGATTCCTAAAGCAGAATACCCTTTGATATCCAGATTTTTACCGTCTCAACAGAACAACTGCAAGAACTTGAATAACAATGGGAGATCTGTACTAAATTTTGACAGATATTTGTAACCCAAAGTGGAACAGTCAAAATTAATGATGGGTCACTACAAGTTGCATGAACAACAAAGAAGATGAGCCCAATATTTATGAAAATATGATTATGAAAATATGATTTATGATCATATAAAATATGAAATTATGAGTTATGAAAATCAAAGGGATTTCTATCACTGTTCTCTAGGACCCTCAACTCCAGAAGTCTCATGCTAACTTGGGGGTAATCACAGTTAACCAGCTTTCTGATAATCATTCATTCACTCATTCATTCATTCTCCTATATATGCCAGGGGCTATTCTAGGGATTGGGGATACAACAGTTAACAAAAACAAACAAAATCCTAGCCCCATTCAATTGGCAATAGACAACACATTCACTGTATAATACATTACATGATAATACCTATTTTAGAGAAAATGGAGCACACAGTGCTCAGAGTTGGGAGTTGCAATTTTAAAAAAAGGATGGCCAGACTGAGTAACATTTAAATTCCCAGGGAGATAGGGATGAAGTCATACTATTCTGGGAAGATGGAAAGGCAAGTACAAAGGTTGAACTGGTAGAAATGTCCTGGTATGTTTAAGGGCAAGCAACGAGGTATGGCTTGAATGGAGTAAAAGGAAAAGTAGGTAGAGAAAGGTCAGTTAACAAGGAGCAAGACTGTGTAGGTCATCAGGATCACTTCAGCTTTTGAGAGAAGCTACTAGAAGGTTTTTTGTAGAGGAGAGGACATGATTTGACATAATTACAACAGAATCATTCTGGCTGCTGTGTGGAGAAAAGAGAAGTCGAGGGTGACTCCAAGGTTTTAGGCTTGAGAAGTTGAGGAATGGAGTTGCCATTAACTGAAACAGGAATGGTGTTGGTAGATGGGGAAGAGAAAACCAGTATGAAGTGTGACACAGCTTTAGGTATCAAGGTGGAGATGTGAAACAGCTGAAACAGGCAGTTGGAAAAATTATTCTGTAGCAAAAAGGACAGGTCAAGGCTGGATATATAAAAGTGGGAATTATCAACATATATACAGTGCTAAAAACTACAAGACTGGATGATATCACCAAGGGAGGGAGCATGGATAGAAAAAAGAAGAGGTCCAATGACACTACCCTAGGGTATTCCAATGGTAAAAGGTTGGGGATCAAAAGAGATTGAGAGGACTGGTTAACAAGGTAGGAGAAAGCCCAGGAAAGTATGGCTGTTCTCTAAGTCAAATCAAGGAACTATTTTCAGGTACAAGTCATTGGTGACCTCCAAGTAAATAGCTTCTGCAGAGTTGAGGGGGCAAAGGCCTTATTGATCGAGTGCAAGAAAAATGGACAATGAGGAATTGGAGACCAGTACAGATGCCTAAAGTAGTTTAGTTATAAAATGAAGGAAAATGGGTGCCTGGGTGGCTCAGTCAGTTAAGCATCTGACTTCAGCTCAGGTCACAGATGATTTCAAAAGTTCGAGCCCGACGTTGGGCTCTGTGCTTACAGCTCAGAGCCTGAAGCCTGCTTCAGATTCTGTGTCTCCCTCTGTCTCTGCCCCTACCCTGCTTGCCCTCTCTCTCAAAAACAAACATTTTTAAAAAATGAAGAAAAAAATGGGGCAGCATCCAGAGAAAGAGAGGTCAAAAGAGGATTTAAGAGGGGAGAAATCTGGATGGTGGTGGAAATATCCAGTATGAAGGAAGGGAGGATGCAGAAGAGAGAAGAATCGCTGGAGCCATGTCTTGGGTAAGGATCGGGGAGAGTATGGGCAGTTCCACCAGCAAGAAGGCAAAGTATATGGGCACAGATGCAAATAGGTGGGAAGATATAGTGTCAGAAGTCTGTGAAAATCTCTTCTTATTGCTTTTATTTTCTCAATGAAATGGAAAGCAAGATCATCATCCAAATATAAGAATGTGGAAAAAAGTGTCGAAAGTTTGAGAAAAGAGAAAGTATGAAATAGTCATTATAGAAAGTAGCAGAGTGAAGGGAAATATAGTATGTTTCTGGGTAGCATTGGGACTTATTTGAGGAAGTGACCATGAATTTAAAATGAGGCCAGTCGGCATGATTATGTTTTTCTCCAGCCACGGTCTACCACACATGGCAAGTAGAGACTGGGCAGAAAGCTGGATTTAACTAGAGTTATGGTTTTGCCAAGCAAATATGATGAAGTAAGAGAGGGACACAGGAGCTGAAGGGGAATATAAGGAACGTTACCATGGAATTGAAGCTGGGTAATGACTGACACATGAAGGCATGAGATAGGTATGCAGCAGTGAAAAGGTGGCAGAGTTCAATCACTTGGGGATGGGATCAAGTGACTATTGAGAGTCAAGGGACTAGAGGAAGTGAGCTAAAAAGAGAAGGATGGTAGTCAAAGAATGAAATGCTTAAAAATGTGATTCCAGGAGGGTTGCAAGTTTGGTCATGACAATACCTAAGGAACAGTAGTGGGAATGGGTGGATGAGATAAGGAGGAGATCAATATGTCCATGGAGGAAAGAACAACAAGGAATTCAAAGACCAGAGTCATATAAGTATCATCCTTGTAGATACTGAAACCTTTAAGAATTATGGTAAGTGTATTGTTGGAGACAGTGACAGTGTCCTGGAAGCTGAAACCTCTAAGCTAGGGAAATAACCCAAGGATCAGAAGATGACAACTTTGGTTGTATGTATATTGGTAGGGGATACAGTCTGAAGACATGAAGATCAAAGATGGGGTCTTAAGGTAGAAAAGAGAATGGCCAGGAAGTGGTAATGAGGAACAAGAGGAAGATGAGGAGTCTGGGGAGAAAACCTCAGGTATCGCTGAAGATGCCTAGAAAGGAAGCAGTATCTGCATAGTCCTCTGAGTCTAGGCTCCTCGAATGTATAAAAATATTATGATGTAAAAGAACACTAAATATAGAAATTACAATTCTAAATAGTAATAATGGTATTTGTGGGTGACAAATGCTCTGAGAAAATTGTAACTAATCATAGAGAGATGTTGAACAATACTTCTCAAATTACAAACACCCAGGGGAGCTAGATAAAATGCAGATTCCTAGGCCCCACATCATACTACTGGAGCAGAATCTCTGACAGCCTAAAGAGGACTCTGGTGATTCTTGGTACACTGGAGGACCAATGGCATAGACAGAGGAGGGGAGAGGCAGATACCACAGAAAAGAGTGACAGCCTCATGCTGTTTCTTCCTTCACTCTTGGCAGTGTTAACTCACCACCTCCCTTAGGTCCTCTGGGAATCAACATACACAATAACCAGAGTTACTCTGCCTTAATAAAAAGAAAGTTAGCAAAGAAGGGAGTAAATGGCTTACTACATCTAAATGGGAACTGAGGATAAGCAATCTGATATGCACAGTACTCTGTACAAAAAGCCAAGTACTTTCAACATTTACTAACCCCTGTTCTATTAGGTGGTAAATAAGACAAGGACACTGCCCATGGAGGACTGGTAGTGACTGGTGGTCAATGTTTCTCAATATTGGCATTTTGGGGACAGTAACCCTTCCTGTGTAGTGTGGCCCTGGGCATGTTTAGAATCCCTAGTCCCTGTCCCCTAAACACCAGTTTCACTCCCAGTCATTTGGACAACCAAAGTAATGTGTCCGTACATTTCCAAATGCCCTCAAAGGGTGGTAGTGCCCCACTGGAAACTACTGATAGGTAATAACCCCATTAACCACAGAAGACCAGGTGATGACAGGATGTACCTCTGAAATAGCTCCACGCCAGTCCTGGAGACGGCAGAAAACCAGGTTCAGAACTAGTACCATTTCTAGAAAGAGCACCTTCCTACAGGAAGTCTGCCAACCACTATGAAGAAATTATTACCATGAACATACCTCTATTTTTCCAGTTAACCTCTCAATTTCAGATCGATCTTCCCTGTGATTTTTGGTGTTTCCTCTGAAGTCCCTTATATGCTTTTTCTGTAGTCTTTCATAGCTTCTTTTCAGTCTGCCTAACTGTAGACACAGTTATTTCTAGACTTAAAATTTAAGAATTTGTAAACAGTCATGGTGGAACAAATTGGTATTATGAAAGCAAGAGCAGTGCTAAACAGGACTACTGAAAATAGACTGAGCGTGTTAGATTTGCAAATTAAATACAAACGACTCAAACTTGCATATAAAAAATAAACACTAGAACAGAAAGATATTGCATCAAAGAAAAAATCAAGGGAAAAATATTTTTTAAACAAAACTTTAATTTTTATTACAATAGCCTTGCACTTAAGGACCCCATAAACCCCACCCATGATAAAAGCAGTAAATAAAAATTCTTTTTTCTTTTCTCTAGACCTGTGGTTCTTGAGTCATTCTCCTGTGAAACACTGATACTCAATAAGCAGGAGAGGAATGCTTTGGAATTAAATAAAAATAAAAGCAGGTTGTTGTTGTTTTTTCCTAATCTGGAGAATAACATTGAGTTGCTACAATTTTTACTTTTGTTATTTATCCCAAAATGCTTTTGAAAACTTTGGATTCTTCATTATTTAAAATCTAGCTGATTTAACTCAACATTGAGTTAATTAGCAACATTGAGTTGTTACAATTTTTACTTTTCTTATTTATCCCAAAATGCTTTTGAAAACTTTGGATTCTCCATTATTTAAAATCTAGCTGATTTAACTCAAACATTAAAATTTTTTACATAAGTTCTTGGTATCAATATTTTATAGTATTATACAAAAACGGCTTTATTTCTTTCAGGTACTCAACTGAGAAACACATTTTAGAATCCCTGTTTAGATAGCACCAAACATATAATTAGACAAGACTCTATGCCTGAATTTAAAAACAAAGAAATAAATTTCTAACCCTATACCTCCCAGAGAATATATACACCTCTCATTTTATGAAGTCCAAACAGGCCCGTTAACAAAATTCTAAGGGTTAAAGAGAGAATTATGCAACACATAATATAATTAAAATCTTACTTCTTCATGTAGTTTCTTTAACTCCTGCTTATAGTCCATGGCCATCTCTTGTTTAACTTTTTCATGTTCTTCTACTTGTTGACGCAACATTACAACCTAGAAGCCAAAAGGTGTAGTATTTTTCATTATTGGCATTGAAACAATATCCTTGAAACCTTAAAACAGGAAATAACCTTTGCACTTACCCATAAAAACAAGTTCTCAACTGTATATGGTAATACCCTACTTCTCAGGAAATCAAACATCTAATTACTTAAAAATCCATAACGCTGACAAAAAATGGAAAACAGAACCTTTCTAAAATTTCTAGATTTACATGAAAACTTGCTCTGTTTGACTTATTCTCCCCAACATTTTTTATTTAAAAAAACTCATGAGGGGCGCCTGGGTGGCGCAGTCGGTTAAGCGTCCGACTTCAGCCAGGTCACGATCTCGCGGTCCGTGAGTTCGAGCCCCGCGTCAGGCTCTGGGCTGATGGCTCAGAGCCTGGAGCCTGCTTCCATTCTGTGTCTCCCCCTCTCTCTGCCCCTCCCCCGTTCATGCTCTGTCTCTCTCTGTCTCAAAAATAAATAAAACGTTAAAAAAATTTAAAAAAAAAAAAAAAAACTCATGAAAAAATTAAGAGATACAAGGTTGTAAAAACCTTGGAAACTAAGAATATTGAACAAAAATCAGTAAGACATCAAGAAAAAGTTATAGAAATCAAAGTGCAGAATAGTCACGTTAGATGGAAAGACAGTAGGAGGCTTGAACCTGCTTTACCATTTACCCCACTTCAAAGAAATCAGTTCCAGCAACCAGAGTAAGGGCATTATCCCAACCATTTTTCAATGGCTTGATACCAGCCACAGCTAGTTATCAGCCCTCACCTCCATCAATACCCATCAGTCTCTCTCTACATCTCTCCATAACCAGTTAGAATTTCATCTATTAATTAGTGAGGAGGGAGAGGGAGAATGGGGAACAGGAGATAATAATCACAATATAGTAAGTTAAAAAACAAAGTAAACAGGGCGCCTGGGTGACTTAGTTGGTTAAGCATCCAACTTCAGCTCAGATCATGTTCTCACGGTTCGTGGGTCTGAGCCCCACATCGGGCTCCACGCTGAAAGCACGGAGCCTGCTTGGGATTCTCTCTCCCTTTCTCTGCCCCTACCCCACTTGTGCTTTTTCTCTCTCTCCCTCTTTCAAAAATAAATAAACATTAAAAAAAAAAAAGCAAACAAAACAATTACATCTTAAAAGTTCTCATCACCCATTTATATGTGGAATCTAAAAAACAAAACAAAACAAACAAACAAATTCATAAATATAGAGAACTGGTAGTTGCCAGGTGAGGAAGGCAGGGGGATGGGCAAAATTGGCGAAGGGAATTAAGAGCTACAAACTTACAATTATAAAATAAACCAGAAGGATGAAAAGTACAGCATACAGAATATAGTCAATAATACTATAATAACTTTGTATGGTGACAGATGGTAACTACATGAGCATTTTGTAATGTGTAGATCGTTATGTTGTATACCTACAACTAATATAATATTGTATGTATTAATTTAAAATAAAATAAGATAAAAATACTGATCACCAAATACCTCAGAGATTCATATCCTAATAGGCAGTATCAATAAAGGAGAAAATAGAGGCATCTAAATCTTTGGGGGAAAAAAGTTCTCATCACAAACACAAAAATTTTGTAAGCACGTATGGTGACACATGTTAGCTAGACTTATTGTGGTGATCACTTCAGAATATATGTAAGTACTGAATCGTTACATTGTACACCTGAAATCAATATAATGTTTTATCTTAATTAAAAAAAAACAGAAACAAAATTCTTTTAAGAACAATTCAATTTTGCTGCATCTTTATAAACACCAAATAATTGAGTTTAATTATTTGTATCCAGTTGGACAATTTGTATCTTTTAATTAGGCCATTTTATGCAATTACATTTAATGGACCTGCAAGGACCCCCCCACTATCTGAAAGCCTTCCTATGAAACCTGTGTTCACAAGCCAAGATGGCATAAAGCAAAGAAGCAATGATCACTTCATAAAAGTAAAAATCCTCTTCAGCTTTTTCAGTTAGCAAAGACAGGTACTAACTTAAGTCTTTTGAAAAGCAGAAGTGGTGTAAGGTGAACCTTCAGATAGCAGGAGAAACCTTAAATCTATCATTTATTAAGTACAATGTGTACTTAATAAGCACTATGATCCTTTTTCTCTCCTTTCCTGCCTTCTTTGGAAATGGTAACTTCTGATCATTTCATTATTCTCTCTCTAGTAGCTTGGAAAATATATACTCTATTAATATATCAATATATACTTTTAATAGTTCTCTCGAGATTAAAACATAGGTCTGCAACTTAACAAATCCAGTGTTAGTCATTTTACCAATGCCCAGGCAACCCAAGGACTACAGAAATATTTTAATTCCATTTATCCCCCAACCAGACTTAAATGCCATCATAATTACACATATATGTAAAACGGAAAAGGCTACTGTTGTTACATACAGTCACTGTTCATTTAGATTTACCCACATATTTACTGTTGTCTTTCATTTCTTCCTTATCTGCTCAACTCCAACTGAGATCATTTTCCATCTGCCTGAAGAACATTTAGTATTTCCTTGGCGCTGGTCTGTCAATGACAAATTCTCTCAATTTTTATTGATTTGAAATATCTTTATGTCATCTTCACTCTGGATACAGATTTTGGTTTGGCAAGGGAGAACAGTCATTTCTTTGTAAGGATCACTCTATCGTCTTCCAGCTTTCACTGTTTTAGCTGACAAATCAGCTGTTCAGAGCTGTTTATAGATAATCTTTTTTTCTTGTTAAATAATCTTTTTTTTTTCCTCTGACTGCTTTCAGACTTCCTCTTTGTCTTTAGCTTTCAACATAGGTAAATATTTTTTTACTAACCTTTTTATTATCTTGCTTGAGATTCTCTGACTTCATAAATACATGGCCTTCCTCACATTTGGTTAATTTATCTTCAAATATTGCTTCTGCTCATTCATACTCTTTTCTTCTCCTCCAGGGATTCCAAAAATACTCATATTAAACTTTCTCACTGCATCCTCTTTCTCTTATCTTCCCTCTATATTTTCCATCATTTGCCCGTGCTTTATTCTAAACATTTTCTTCTGTCCTATATCCAAGCTCTCTTAATTATCTCTTAATCTTTAAGGCCTTAATTTGAGTTATTTTACTTTTCAATACTATAATTTCCCCTCATTTCATTTTTTATATAGTTTTCAATTCTTTCTTGAAGTGCTCAATCTTATCTTTTACCTCCCTGACCATAGTGAACACAGCTATTGCAAAGTCGGAGCATGGTATTTGCCCAATATCTAGATTTGCCATGTATCTGTGTCTATCTTCTGTCGCTTCTGCTTTTTCGCATTTTTGTTGCTTATCTTCTTGTGTGTCAGGGGTCACTTTCTGAGTGGGTATCAGGCACCGTATTTGCAAAAATTATTTGAAGAAATAATTCAAGCCCCAGAACAGTGGGGTTTTTTTCCCTCTGGAAAAAAATTAAGTGTGCTTCTTCCAGGTTCCTGGAAGGCTTAGAACTTTGGAGATGCCTAGGGACAGAAGCACCCTAGGGTCACCTTAAACTGTTTCAGAGATCTAAATGTCTGTGGCTGAGTGACAATTTCAAGAGGGCCTGTTTTATATCCAGCCCATCCTTCCTCCTAGGGTGCTGCCTTTTGAGGTCCCAACCCACAGTAAGGAGGGGTTCACAGCTGCTTTGGACACCAAATCTTTTATTCTCTTAGCTCCTTGAAGTTATCAAAAACCCCATTCAGTCTCTACCCTCTGAGCTACCTTCTCTAGGTCCAGCTAATAACTGCCCCAACCCTGGGCTCCGGCCTCAACCTCTGGTTTAGCCCAGATCCTGGCCTGGTAAATTCTTCACCGGCTTGTTTAGCACTCTACTTCAAGCAGACTTTTTTTTTTTTAATCTAACTTACCTAGTTATTCTCAGTGGGTGGGCTGGTCAAAATTAACCAGTCTATCATTATCAGATGCTAAAGCCTAAAAGATTCATATTTAACTAAAAACATCCTGTATAAAATTTACTTTGAAAGCAGAATTCTACAGCTGATAAAACTCTCAATCTGACATAAAAAGAGACTATGGTTATTTTAGACATAGAAGATCTCAAAAGTATGTTCTACCAAAAATGAAGAAATAAACTAATAAAGAATATGACAGAATACAAAGACAAAAAGGAGAAAAGCATAAGAAACTCTAGAATACTAGTGAAGGGAGTTCCCAAAATGACAGCTCTCCAGCTAGCCTACAGCGTTGCTTATCCTTATTCGAGAATGACAAGTTCCACTAAAGACATCTTCACAAAAAAGAAAAAAAATAAATAAATTACCTGATACGTCTGAACACACACAGAAGACTTACACTTGGGTCAGAGAGTTTGGGAAGAATCAGTGGTAGGTACATTTTTAAAAAGTAAATGAAAATGAGATAATTATTAATTCCCAGGAAAACAAAAAATTATGCAAGAAATATGCTTACCATTAGACTATCTGTCTCAGATGTGAATAATATCTACCATCTTAATGATGTAAATATGAAATACTGATCTAACCAAAAATTAAGATATACAATCCTGGCAGGATGAGGGGATGGAAATTGTATGTAAAAGAGTAAAACCCTTATATTTCATGGTAACAAGTCATTAGATAAATAGCTAAAACTGAAAATTAAAAAAAAAAATCAGTATCAAATGTTACTTAGAAACATGGGGAGAATACCAAAAGACTTGAAGGCATTGAAATGAGTGCTTCCGAGCAGCCAGAATTCCAGCTTCAGAGGGGTAAGCCAGGTGATTACTGTTTTTTCTTACCAACCTTGCAGAACCATTTTTCTTTTTACTTACTACATGTGGCAAGCATAAATACTAAATGTGAAGAAAAGACTGTTTACTTTTATTTATGTACCAGGGGTCTTGTTCATAATGGGCACTCAACAATATTTCGATTTCTTAGAGGAAAAAAAGAGGTTAAATGCTGAGAAGGGATGGCATTAGGCAGAGAAACGGGAGCCAAGGTTTGAAACCGTCACTATGGATGACAGAAGAAAAAACTGAAATAACGGATCGTTTTAGATACAATTGGAAGTTTTCAAAGAGATTTCTTAAATAGTAACTCACTCTTCACAACAACCCTGGGACATAAGCATTATGTTCCAATTTTACACATGATTAAACAGGCTCAGAGAAGTTAGAATATTTGTCCAAGGCCAATCAGCTGGAAAGAAGCACAGCCAGGACTCCAAATTCCTTACTTGTTTGTTTCATTAGGTCAACCTGCACTGCATGGTGTCAGGAGGTAACACTAGCAGAAATGGCCGTTAAAACCAATCCACAGGCCTCGGTGGCTCAGTTGGCTATGCGTCTGACTCGATTTTGGTTTAGGTCATGATCTCATGGTCTGTGGAACTGAGCACCATGTCAGCCTCTGTGCTGGGATTCTCTCTCTCGTTCTCTCAATCTCTTCTTTCTCCCCTACTCATGCTCTCTCAAAATAAATAAACATTAAAAAAAAAAAAAGCCTAAAAGAGACTCATTTTAGACCTAAAGACACTGCAGGTTGAAAGTAGCCATCTATCATGCTAATGGATATCAAAAGAAAGCCAGAGTAGTCATACATATATCAGACAAACTAGATTTTAAAACAAAGATGTAACAAGAGATGAAGAAGGGCATTATATCATAATTAAGGGATCTGTCCACCAAGAAGATCTAACAATTGTAAATATTTATGCCTCCAACTTGAAACACCCACATATATAAATCAATTAATCACAAACATAAAGAAACTCATTGATAATAATACCATAATAGTAGGGGACTTTAACATTCCATTTACAACAATGGGCAGATCATCTAAGCAAAATCAACAAGGAAGCAATAACTTTGAATGACACAATGGATCAGATGGACTTAACAGATATATTCAGATGGCTTCCCAGGGGAATTCTACCAAACATGTAAAGAAGAGTTTTAATACCTATTCTTCTGAAGCTGGTCCAAAAAACAGAAATGGAAGAAAAATTTCCAAACACATTCTATGAGACCAGCATTACCTTGATTCCAAAACCAGACAAAGACCCCACTAAACAGGAAAATTACAGACCAATTTCCCTGATGAACATGGATGCAAAAACTCTCAACAAGATACTAGCAAACTGGATCCAACAACATATTAAAATCAAGTAGGATTTATCCCTGGGATGCAGGGGTGGTTCAATATCTGCAAATCAATCAACACAATACATCACATTAATAAAAGAAAAAGAACCACATGCTCCTTTCAACGGATGCAGAAAAACCATCTGACAAAATACAGCATCATTTCTTCATAAAAACCCTCAAGAAAGTAGGGATAGAAGGATCATACCTCAAGATCATAAAAGCCATATACAAAAGACCCACAGCTAATATCGTCCTCAGTGGGGAAAAACTAAAAGCTTTCCTCCTAAGGTCAAGAACGTGACAGGGATGTCCACTCTCACCACTGTTGTTCAACATAGTGTTGGAAGTCCTAGCCTCAGCAATTAGACAACAAAAAGAAATAAAAGGCATCCAAGTCAGCAAGGAAGAAGTTAAACTTTCACTCTTCACAGACAATATGATATTCTACATGGAAAATCTGAAAGATTCCACCAAAAAACTGCTAGAACTGATACATGAATTAAGAAAAGTCACAGGATATAAAATCAACATATAGAAATCAGTTACATTTTTATACACCAATAATGAAGCAGCAGAAAAAGAAATCAAGGAATCAATCCCATTTACAATTGCACCAAAAACCATGAAATATCTAGGAACAAACCTAATCAAAGAAGTAAAAGATCTGTACACTGAAAATTATAGAAAGCTTATGAAAGAAATTGAAGAAGAAATAATGGAATGGAAAAACATCCCATGCTCATGGATCAGAAGAACAAATATTGTTAAAATGTCTATATGGCCCAAAGCAATCTACACATTCGATGCAACCCCTATCAAAATATCACCAGCATTCTTCACAGAGCTAGAACAATCTAAAATTTGTATGGAACCACAAAAGACCCCAAATAGCCAAAGGCATCACAATTCCAGACTTCAAGCTGTATTACAAAGCTGAAATCATCAACACAGTATGGGACTGGCACAAAAACAGACACATAGATCAATGGAACAGAATAAACAACCCAGAAATGGACCCACAAATGTATGGCCAACTAATCTTTGACAAAGAAGGAAAGATTATACAATGGAAAAAAGACAATCTCTTCAGCAAATGATGTTGGGAAAACTGGACAGCGACATGCAGAAGAATGAACCTGGACCACCTTCTTATACCATACACAAAAATAAACTCAAAACGGATGAAAGACCTAAATGTGAGACAGGAAACCATCAAAGTCCTAGAGAAGAATACAGGCAACAACTTCTTTGATTTCAGCTGTAGCAACTTATTACTACACATGTCTCCAGAGTCAAGGGAAATAAAAGCAAAAATGAACTATTGGGACCTGATCAAGATAAAAAGCTTCTGCAGAGCAAAGGAAACAATCAACAAAACTAAAAGGCAACAGACGGAATGGGAGAAGATATTTGCAAATGACAAATCTGATAAAGGGTTATTATCTAAAATCTATAAAGAACTTATCAAACTCAACACCCAAAAATCAAATAATCCAGTCAAGAAATGGGCAGAAGACATGAACAGATACTTTTCCAAAGACATCCAGATGGCTAACAGAGACATGAAAAGATGCTCAACATCACTCATCATCAGGGAAATACAAATCAAAACCACGATGAGACACCACCTTACACCTGTCAGAATGGCTAAAATTAACAACTCAGGAAACAACAGGTGTTGGCAAGGATGCAGAGAAAGGGGAACACTTTTGCACTGCTGGTGAGAATGCAAACTGGTGCTGCCACTCTGGAAAACAGTATGGAGGTTCCTCAAAAAATTAAACATAGAGCTACCCCACAACCCAGCAATTACAATAGGCATTTATCCAAACAATAAAAAAATGGTGATTTGACAGGGCACATGCACCCTGATGTTTACAGCAGTATTATCAACAATAGCCAAATTATGGAAAGAACCCAAATGTCCATCGACTAATGAATAAATAAAGAAGATGTGGTTTATATATACAATGGAATACTACTTGGCAATGAGAAAGAATGAAATCCTACCATTTGCAGCAACATGGATGGAACTGGAGGGTATTACGCTGAGTGAAATAAGTCAGTCAGAGAGACAGATATCATATGTTTTCACTCATATGTGGAACTTGAGAAACTTAACAGAAGACCATGGGGGAAGGGAAGGGGAAAAAATAGTTAAAAACAGAGAGGGAGGGAGGCAAACCATAAGAGACTCTTAACTATAGAGAATTGAGGGTTGCTGGAGGGTTGGTGGGGGGGGGGGGATATACTAAATGGGTGTTGGGCATTAAGGAAGGCACTTGTTGGGATGAACACTGGATGTCATATTGTAAGGGATAAATCACTAAATTCTACTCCTGAAACCATTATTATGCTATATATTAACTAACTTGGATTTAAATAAAATTAAAAACCAAACCAAAACCAAAACAGCAACCCAATCCCAGGACACCTGGGTGGCTCAGTCAGTTGAGCCTCCAACTCTTGATTTCAGCTCAGGTCATGATTCCAGGTTCATGGGATTGAGCCCCACATCAGGTTCCACACTGAGTGTGGAGTCTGCTTAAGATTCTGTCTCCCTCTGCCCCCTCCCCAGCTTGCCCACACTCTCTCTTAAATAAAAATAATAAAAATAAATAAACTTAAAAAAACAAACAACCCAATCCCAACAGTGTAATCAGAAAACACATAAAGCACTCACTTACAAAATGAATTGTTTATACTAGTATTCCTCCAAGTACCACGCGTGCGCACACAGGCTGGAGCTGGTCACTACAGCAATCCAGCACAAGATAAGGAGCTTGAGGCAGAATGTGAAGCAATTATGTCACCAAACACACTGTTTAGTGTAACTCGCATTTTTTATGTAGCAAAACGTTCTAAGAAGTAAATGATGCAACGTGCTGATGTCCATTCTGGTGAAAGTTTTGTATCTCACCACGCACCTGTCATTTGGGTAGCACTTGTTCATACCATAGGGCTGCTTCTAAGCCTGTAACTTTCAAACAAATAAGAATGACAAAAACTTAAAGTCCTATTTTCTAACTCTTATATCAAAGCAGATTATAAACACGTTAATACCAACACAATTTCACAGACGAACTCTATGGGATAGATTCTCATTACTAGCATTTGGTAAAAGCACTTTACTTCTAGAAACTTAATCAACTTTCAGCAGCCCAATCAATGAAGCAGTAAATTGACCAGACAGCTACAATTCTAAATTTCTTTTATGTCCCCAGGCCAGAATTGTAATCTTCAAATCCTTACCATGGAACCTATCCATTCAATCCCTTTAATTTCTTTTTGAGGTACTAAGTAACGGCAATAATGCCCTTGACATCAAAACTAAGCTACAGGAATAAGTTTAAACAGCCTCAGAGTGACTAAATATTCTCAAAATCACACACATAGGAATTTCTTTAATGGGTTTCTCACAAAATAAACGACTTAGATACCTATGTGTACATACGGTGATTTTCTTAGCTAGGAAACCACAATCAATTTAACTTACTAAACAAAACTACTTTTGTTTTGCCCTAGGAGAAATAAAGACGTGGTAGCTAAAGTAGCTTACCAGACAAGGAGCATTGACCCTACCTAAATTACAGTGTTTAAAAAAATCAAATACAATTACCATCCCATATACTTTTTCACCACCTTCTACGTGTTTGCATTAAGTGTAATTTTAAAATACATTCTCAAAGTTCTACCAAATTTTAAAATACATTCCAGCTTAGCAAATGGCTTTCACAGAAAACTGAATTTGACACGGCCAATATTACTCTGTACCGCTCTGACCCAAAGTGCAAACGGCCAACCACTGACAGACTCCCTTGACAAGCATAAACCACTTTATATCAAGCCTAATTCTTTCCTTGTTACGTGAAACATTTCTAAAATACTTTTGATAATTGTCATAAAAAGAATCATAATCTTGGAGCACCTGGGTGGCTCAGGTGGTTGAGCATCCAACTCTGGATTTCAGCTCAGGTTGCAATCTTGCAGTTCATGGGGTTGAGCCCCACATTGGGGGGGTCTGTGCTGACAGCATGGAGCCTGCTTGGGATTCTCTCTTCCCCTCTCTCTCTGCTCCTTCCCCACTCACATGCATGCTCTCTCTCTCTCTCTCTCTCAAAATAAATAAACATTAAAAAAAAAAAAAGCATCACAATCTCAGTGTATACCCTCACGGGAGTGTTCCTGAATAAACTGAGTAACAGCACTCATACGTGGGTGATCCTGCTGGTGGGAAAATTCATCAGAGTCAGGGTTGGGGCCAGGCCCTTCCTACAACTTTTGCAATCCTTCTCAGATTGACACTCATGCGAGACATTATAGGCATTTCTTGGGCCTAGAAGTGCTTTCTGCTTCCTTTCTAATATTTAATTGTTCTTCTTTTTACTGTACCAGCTAAACTATGGAAGTCAATCAACAAACATTATAAAACTTTCCCCCAAAATCACCAATAACTAGTGGTGGTGGGATTGCAAGGAATTTTTATTTTCCTCTTTCCTTTCTTTTCCCCTAATTTTCAACAAGGGCAGAGAAAAAAAACTTTAAGTTTTTCTGGATTTTTTAAATGGAACCCAGAGAGGCAAATTATTGAATTCTGGGCTTAACTTTTTTACACTAGTCATACAATGAGGGCAAAAACAACGTTCGCTAAACTCGGTGAATGATAATACAAACATGTAATAGGATGACAGTTATACAAAGATCGTGTAACACCCTTTGCACATTCTTTAAGAGGTTATATGCTCTATGTGACCAAAGTAACATGATCCTTGAAATAAATATTAATATTCTTACATGTTTTCACAATGAATTTTTCTTCTAAAAGAAACCACTGAAGTAATACAGAAACAACACACAAATGCTTTCTTCAACAAATATTTTAGAAATATATTTAATACAAAAGCCAAGGTCAAAATATCAAAAAGAGGAGTGAATCAACGGCTTTACCTCATTGTGTTTCATATCCAACTGACCCCTAAGAGCCTTCAGTTCTTGTTCACGGATGCCCAAGCAAGTTTCAAGAGCATGTGTCTGCCCTTCCCATTCAGATTTTTTATGAGCCACCATTATGTCAATCTGTTTCATGAGCTCTTGTAGTTCTGCTTCACAGGATGTCAAAAATCCCCTGTAAATAAGATCATATGCCCATGACTTATCCTTCGCATGTAAAAACGTAGCAGACATAAACCCACCTGAGGTAGAACAGTGTCAGTAAAGAAATTATTAGAAGCAAAGAAAAGGACTTCCGAGCTTTTCCTTTTAATGTTCATATTGAGATGATTACTTATTCCACTGCATGTTCTGTCTTCCTCTCATAGCCAACCCTAAAGCCTAAATCATTTGTTCAAACACGAGATGATGTTTAAGTCTGGCTTGTGAGCGGGGCTTCCATGACCAACAAGTAGCTCTTCTGTAATGTTTTAGGAGAGCTATCAGGAAGAATCCAGGCGAGCTTGTCACATTCTTAGCTAACCAAAATAAAAAGCCTTGGAAGTGAGTAGGCTAGTGGGAAGGTGATAATACAATTTTAAGAGCTGTTTCAAGAAACTCATCGTTGAGCCAGGTTTACTTCAACAATTTCTTCCTGCCTTATTATTAGAAACTTCCTGCAGCCGACCTTATTATTGTAAACTTGTTGACATCCTTCTCAGTTACAGGAGGTGCCGGATATTACAGAGGCAGAAAAAGAAGTAAACATAGATAGGTGCACTGGGTTCAAACAGGTGTCCAGGAATGGCCACAGACCGCTATCATCACTAAGGCTTAAACACTTTTTTAAGCATTTGTTCTTAGTGTACAAAACTGCTGAACTTCTACGTTTGCTTCTGGGGAGGAGAAAATTTAGAGGGGGATGAAAACAAGTAGCCAGCTTCACACTACTGAGATGAGGCCAACACCCCAAAGAGAGATGCCGTCCACAAACATGACACGGATCAACTGGGCTTTTGCTCAGCACTTTTGCTTCTGTAGCCAAAGCACAAAATAGAGGGATAACTTGGATATGCTTTTTAAACTCAGTGAGGAGCTTAAGGTCAAAAGCAATCTTACCCTTCATGTCCCTGATTTTGCATTCCTTCCAACAAAGCCTCCATCGCCAAATCCCCTTTGTCTTGGCAACTGGGAAAGCAAAAACAATCAGTCAGGAGAAAATTCATTTTTCAAGTTCTAACATTCCAACTTACAAACCTAAGAATGTGAATGAAAACATACAATAACAAATAACAATGAGAAAATGCAGCCACTTCTTAGGATGGGTGTAGAAGCAGTCCAGGAATATCCCTTCAAGAAATATTAGGACCAAATACATTTCAGACTACAAGAAAATGACTTACAATGATCTGAATGCTACTGACAGCCTTCCCACATGATAGAAATCATACCTTATTGTTGCATTCCTGTGAACCAGTTCTGTGTCCCAGAAGGACACTAACAACAAAGCCCCTCACAAAATGAGAGGAAGTAATCAGGGGTCACACACATCAGAGGAAAAGTATACCTTTATTTTTTTAAAAAAAGAGATATTATAAAAAGGTGATATTGGCGTACCTGGGTGGCTCAGCCAGTTAAGCATCTGACTCTCGGTTTCAACTCAGGTCATGATCTCGGGGTTTGTGAATTTGAGCCCTGCATCAGGTTCTGAGCTGACAGTACAGAGCCTGCTTGGGATTCTCCCTCTCTCTCTCTCTCCTTCCCTCTCTAGCCCTCCTTTTATGCGGGCACACTCTCTCTCTCTCAAAATAAATGAAAAGACTTAAAGAAAAAAAAAAAGAGGTAAAGATCGCTGCCCTTTAAAAAAGAGAGAGACTGATACTATAAAAAGGTTAAATGCCCTGAGCTTGAACTCCTTGGTCCATCACGAGAGATCCTACCCACCCTTGAAATGGCAGGCCTGTGAGGCTTCCCGGAACACCTTCCCTTCCCTCAAAAGGCAGCCCCACGGGTCCTCCCTCCTCTGTGCTTCCCCCACTGCGAGTCCTTAACAGCTCTTTCATAGGAGTTACACTACACAGGGAATGAGGTTTTTGCACACTTTTTCCTTACTATTTAACCCTTAAGGGCAGAAACTGAATTTTATTCACCTCTGCAGCTCCAGAGCTTAGTGTAGCATTTCAGATGGCAAATGCTAAATGCTTTTGGCTGAACTTATCACAACTCTCCTCCCTTTTCCCTATCCCTCTGTGCAACCTGGTCATAGCTGGAGAACTGCAGAGGAGAGTCTAGCAGAGAAGAACGGAAGGAGACAGAACAGACTGCCATAGAAAGGTAAAGATGCACCATAAAGAAAGGAAGGTGAGGAGGACAGGGAAAAGATTACCCTTAAATTTGGAAGTGCCTGCCAATAAGAAGTACCTGTTGTAGGTTTCTTCACCTCTACAAAACTATTAACCAATGTCAAACCACTTCTCATTCCTGAGGAACTACTTTTTTTCCTTAACCCTTCAAAGGCTCTGTGGTGGGAGGTTCTGCCCCTTTGTACTAACGCCTCATCTATTATAAAGACAAGAGAAGGGGATTCCTTCATTTAACACAGAATTCAGTGTTGTACTAACCACAGGTACATAATGATGAAAGAAATGGTCCTTTTCAAGGAATTAATAGTCCAGTTTGAGAAAGAAAAAATTAAACCCAAAATGTTCCCCCCGTGTGACAAATGTACCGACAGAGGCGAGAACAGGGTGTCCTAGAGACACAGAGAGGAATGAAAGATTGGAAAATACAACTACTGCATGTTATTTGCATTTATTTCTAAAGTTACTAACAGGAGTATTAAACTAACTATTTGTGCACAAATATGGCAGAGAGGGTTTTTCTCCAGTTGGTTTTCCCATTATATTACACCAACATTAAATAAAATAAAAACCTAAAGAAAAAGAATGTCATGTTCTAATCCACTTTCTTTCAAACCATCATATGGTTAATTACAGTATAACTACATTCCATGTTTTATTCCCCTCTGGGGAGCTGAGAGGCAGTGCATAGTTCACATAGCACCATGTAGATGAAAACCCAAGATATAGCCCTGCTCTGCAACTAGGCAGCTTTGTGTCCTTGGACTTCAGTTTTTGCATCTGTAAAATAAGGGGGTATGAACTATCATCTCCAAGGTTTCATGGGATTCTAATAACCCATAAAATGTGCACTGTAAGTAGCATGCTCTTGACTACCGTACATGGGTATTTATTAAATCTGTAAGAAAGAGCTATTCCTGGGGAGCCTGGGTGGCTCAGTCAGTTAAGTGTCTGACTTCAACTCAGGTCGTGATCTCACAGTTTGTGAGTTTGAGCCTCGCACTGGGGTCTGTGCTGACTGCTCAGAGCCTGGAGTCTGTTCAGATTCTGTGTTTCCCTCTCTCTACCCCTCCCCTGCTCGCTCATGGGCTCTCTCTCTTTCTCAAAACTAAACATAAAAAAATTTAAAAAAAGGAAAAGAAAGAGCTATTCCTAAGGACAGTGCTACTACAGTTATTCAAAATTATGATCAGTAAAATTATACTTTTTTAGATCACATAATTCTTAAACATTAATGTATTAGTAATACACATTTACTAATATACATTAACGTTTTCTGGATATTATTAATAACTAACAATATTTATAATAGAAGGTAACAGCCATTGAATGCTCAATTGTTCTGTGTTGTATATACAGTCAAATTCATTCTTCACAACGCTCATAAAAGATACTACTACTTTGAGGAAACTGAGGCTATCTTGACTACAGTAAACTACAAATTATAGTCCTAGGATCAAACCTAGGCAGTGCGACTCCCAAGTCCCAACCAATGTGCAATGTTTATATATTTTACAGTTTCAGATCTAAAAATACCCTCATATCTTCTTTTGCTTTAATAGTGTCTTACTGGCAATAAATGAAACCAAACAAAAAAGTCTGAATACAGGAAAAATGCAAACTCAACACCATGGACACCAGATGGCAGTAACACAATAATGAAAATAGTCCACATCTGGGAAAACTGCCATTTCAGAAGTAAAAATGGTTTAAGACTAAAACAAAGACATTTCTGTTTTAAAAAAATGGATGATGGTGGAGTGGGGGAACCATCAACCTTCTCTGTGGAAAATAATCTTACTAGTGTGTTTCTTTACCAATACCTTCACCATCTATTTGAATAGCTGCCAAACACCATCAGTTCTCATTCCTTGGGATCAGGTAAACAGCAAGGACCCAGATTTTCTATGGACTTTTCTAATTTGAGTTTCTCATGGCTAGATCACTGATTCCTTGCTAGCCAAACTGAGCTTCATTCAACTCTAGGTACTATGTCACTTGGCTTTCTTCTTTGCCTGTGCCACGTGATAATGATATAAAGTTAGATATTCTTGGTTCATAATATTAAATACCAATTTAACTACTGTTTGATCATCTGCTACTCCTTGCCACTAACATAAAATGCTAAATGTGGTTAAATGGAAACGGTGTAGCTCTACTATGGTCATTTCTGCAGTTAGACCAAGACATCAACAGACATAAGCTATTAATGGTTAACTCTTTTTAAGTTATTAATTACAACTTTTCTTTGGAATAAAGGCTGTTTTAAAGTGGTGAAATCTAGAATAGGAGAGTTAAAGGAAATGCAGGGTGGGAAACAGAGAAAAGACACTTAAAGTCTTAGGGGAAAAAGAATCCACATAGGATAGCTAATAACAGGCACAGCTCTGAAATTCATTAGTATATTGAAATTTAAGAGCTAGAAAGGATCTGAAGGCCTCTTACTTAACCTCTTCATTTTACAATTCAGGAAAAATATTCAGAATATATGCCCAAGATCAAATTACTCACAAAATGGGACACAGGAAGAAAATAAAACTCCAGATAGAATTATGAATTGATATGTACTAATAAAAGGGTTATGCCTACCCATCACGTCTCATTTAAAGGAGGGTAACAATGCTCTGTCCCTTACCTGTCTTGGTGTTACTATGATTACAAAGACATATGGTTCTGTCAGATTTACTATGGCTGATAAACTGGCTGTTCCAATAAAAAATCAATATAACTTATCATTCCTCAGAAAGGTTCCTACTTAAACTTAAGGGAAAAAACACAAAGTATCAAATAAATTTTCCAAAATAAAAATGAAATTTTAAAACATTGACCAAACTATCACTCAAAGTCCAGAAAGAATAAGAAGAAAGACCGAGAAATCAGAGTAGATAAAGATACACTTGTACATAGGGAAAATGCCAATAAGCAAAGTCAAAAGATAAATAACAGTATTTGAAAGTTTTATCACAAGGGGTAAATTATCCAATATATAAAAATTTCCTAAAAGTTGAGGGGGAAAAATAATAAATAAATAAATAAAAACCAGACAGGGGGAGGAATCTATAGAAAACGGGCAGAAGATATGAACAAGCAGTTCACACAAAAAGAAATGCAAATGACTTTAAACATATGAAAATATCAGCATTATTTTAAATAGCCAAGATAAGGAAGCAGCCCAAGTGTCCAACAATTGATAGAGAAGATGTGGTATGTACACGCAATGGAATATTCAGCCATAAAAAATAATGAAATCTTGCTATTTGCAACAACATGGATGGAGATGGAGAGTATAATGCAAAGCAAAATAAATCAGAGAAAGATAAATACCATATGATTTCACTCCTATGTTTCAGAAATAAAACAAATGAGCATAGGGATGAGAGAGACAGAGAGAGAGAGAGAACAAGAAACACTCTTAACTATACAGAACAAACTGATGGTTACCAGAGGGGACATGGGTAGAGGGATGGGTGAAATAGGTGATGGGGATTAAGGAGGGCACTTGCTGTGATGAGCACCAGGTGTTGTATGGAAGTACCGATCACTAAGGTGTACACCTGAAATTCATGTAACACGGTATGCTAACTGAAATGAAAATAAAAACTTAATTAAGTTAAAACAAAACATGAAAAGATGTCTCACAAGTAAGAGAAATACAAATTTAAAATACAGGAAGTTATATTTGGATTAACAAAAGCTCAAACGTTTAACAATATACTCTGATATGGCTATGGAAAAACAGGCACTCACATACATGGTAGGCAAATTTGGAACACAGAATGGTATAATTTCTGTAGAGATTTTGGCAATACCTAGCAACTGAGAAATATGTGTTTACCCTTTGACCCAACAATGCCACTTCTAGGAAACTATCCCAAAGACACATTGGCAAAAATACAAAGTCACACATGCACAAGGACACACGGTGCACCACAATGTGCAATAGTAGGACATAGCATAAAAGCCTATAGAGACTAGTTGAATATTCATCCACCAATGGAATGTTATGAAGCTGTCAAAAGGGATAACATACTCCTATGGAAGGATCTACACGGCATATATTACCAGATGGGGAAAGCAAGTAGATAATGCATTTGTTTTTATCAAAGGATAAATCCAAAGCCAGTAAACATGATACCTATAACAAAGGGAAACAGGGTGGAGAAAAGAGGAATGAAAGCTAAACTTGTCTGGATATCTGTGTTTTACAGGTACTTGTTTTGAGAACTATGCTAATTTGTTACATATATAAAAAAATCCAAATTAAAAAAGGAATATTAAAAATTGGAAACAAAATGAAACAAGTATCAACTAGATATCAAGTTGGCAAACAAACCATATAGCAAATTGTTTCATATGCCTTTAAAATGCAAGTTTTACTGTACATAGCCCAAGTGGGATATATATTAAAGATAAAAAAGAACTGCAAAGAAATCCTAAACACTATTAGGAATCATATGGTTAATAATAAAATTGGTATCATTAACTTAAAACCAATACGTAGAATATAGGATAAGGAAAAAAAGTAATTATGTTAACCTAATGTGGTTCTAAGATTTTCAGCAAGACAAAAAGACACACATATAAGAACAAATACAAAAAAACCCTAAAATGTAAATAATCAGTGTGAATTCTGTATATTTGTTTTAAAAAATGTATTTCTGGGGTGCCTGGGTGCTCAGTCATTTAAGCATCTGACTTCAGCTCAGGTCATGATCTCACAGTTCGTGAGTTTGAGCCCCACATCGGGCTCTGTGCTGACAGCTCAGAGCCTGGAGCCTCCTTCAGATTCTCCCTCTCTCTCTGCCCCTCTCTCACGTGTGTGTGTGCGCGCGCATGCACACACACACGTGCATGCTCTCCCTCTCTCAAAAATTCATATTTAAAAAATAATAAATGATAATAAGTGTATTTTCTAATCCTGGCCATCGTAAATCCTAGAGCCATTGAGCAAACTAGCAGCAAGAGCACCCAGGCTGTGGTCTCTAAATACCATCTTCCACTCAAAGGAACCAGGTCTTTTTGGTGGCCATTAATGTATAAATGAGAGAGGAACATGCTTTTACCAGAAAAAAGGGAATTATCAAAGGCTACTAGTCATATCAAGGTGGACAGGAGCCAACTTAAAGGAAATGCCATTACCCAAAGGTAGGAAAATTTGGGTATTAAAAAACAAAAAACAAAATTGCACTAAGTTGAAACAGTTTAAATATATTCAAGTCCATGATGATTTTTTAAAAAAATGCAAAAACCCTCATGGTTACCTTTGGAGATTGCTAGGCCACCAACTCATTACTGTAGTCTGAAAATAGAGGGAAAGAATTAAGCATTTTTCTTGCCTTTCCTGTACAAACTACATTTCAAATAGCTGATGGTAGTCAAATGGCTGGTGGGGGAGAGTTGTTCTTCATAAAAGATTTCCAGCTAATAAACACTGAAGGAATGAGAGAATTAGAATATGAGCATTCTGCAATCCCTAATGCAATAATGGATACAGGCAATCTAGATCCATGAAAAGATTTCCCCATTAAGTGAAAAGCTCATAGGGAATTTCACGATGGATGGATTGGGCTAACAATACCTGAACGCATTACACTGCTCAATCTTAACACGAGAGACAACTCAGGCATTTCATGCCTCTCTGATAATTAATGCAATAGATGGTCTACTGCACCACCTAGGAAACCTTCTTACCCCCACCACCCTGACCCAAAAAAAAAAAAAAAAAAATTAAGGTTGAATCTAATCTTCTAGTGTTATTCAACAGAATTTTCTGTGATTATTGAAATATTTTATGTTTATGCCATTCCAAGGTTAGCCACCAGGCACTTGTGACTATTGGGCATTTAAAATGTGGATAATGAAACTAGGGAACTGAATTTTTAATTTGATTTCATTTTAATTAATTTAAATACCTGGCTGGTGGCTACTATACTGGACCGTGTGATTCTAAATCTAACTAATGGTTTAAAGGAAATAAAGGGATGTACATGTTAAAGGATGTCATGCGGATACAATCAGTTAACTCTAGACTATTATGGGGAGAAAGGGACATGAGGGAACTGCTCTATTAAAAAAGATTTAAATGATGTATCAACCAAATGCAACATGTGGATCTCTATGAGATTTTGATCCAAACAAACTATTGTAAACAGTCATTTAAGGGACAGTTGGAAAAAACAACCCAGACTGAATATTGACATCGTGGTACTTTTATAAATTTTCACAGGTATGATGACACTATTGTGGTTTTATAAAACCAAAAAAGCAAATTTAACTTTCAGAGGAAAAAAAAAAACTAACATAAAAATAAATTCGATCCATGCAACCACTGTTCATGTTGGCTGCAGATGAATTTCAAATCAAGTTGACTTTTTTTTTTTTAAAGTAGCGATCTCTAATAGAGTGGATTACTGATGCTGTCTCAACTGGCCACCACTACTACATAAATGAAAATGGGAAGGACAAAGCAAAAGTCCACCTTCTAATGGGAGAAAAATGGCCTCAGTACAATTAAGATACATTTATTACAAATAATTTGTAAAACCTGAATCTACATACATTTTTAAAGGACGGTGTGTCTAAATGTTTATAAATCTCTACTCATTTCACTTCAATTTTTTTCTAACCCATTTTAATTTCATTTTTACTCTACTGATCACTGATAATGATATAAAGGGTAAGAAGCTGATACAAATCTAAAGGCGGTACTGCATTTCAAATAAGAGAATACACTTTATTAAACTACAGCTATAAGTTTAAATATAAATATCTGAAAGTTACATGTAGTTGATGATCCTTACTAGGACTTCCTCTCCATAGTTATAAAATGAAATGCAAGCATGTGGGTAACTATAACAGCAGTGCACCTACCCTACAGTACTGCTTTATTAAAGGTATAAAATAATTTAATGAATCCGATGTAAGGCTCAACGAAAACTACTTTGTGGAAATAAGGGTACTCTAACTATAAATGAAGATTAGTCACTACCAGCAGACTCGTTTTTACTCTCTGATGTTGTAAGGGACGTAAAAAAAACATTGAGCTTGGGGCGCCTGGGTGGCGCAGTCGGTTAAGCGTCCGACTTCAGCCAGGTCACGATCTCGCGGTCCGTGAGTTCGAGCCCCGCGTCGGGCTCTGGGCTGATGGCTCGGAGCCTGGAGCCTGTTTCCGATTCTGTGTCTCCCTCTCTCTCTGCCCCTCCCCCGTTCATGCTCTGTCTCTCTCTGTCCCAAAAATAAATAAAAAACGTTGAAAGAAAAAAAAAACAAAAAAACAAAAAAACATTGAGCTTGAATTTCCTGTCTTCAAGTATCTTCAAGATTGAAGTGCTCCTAAGGAACTGTCCCTTTTAAACCCTCACTCTATGATATGATTATTTCCCACCCTTGACTTGTTTGGAGCAATCCGTAACTTCAGTCCTTCACGATTTCTGTCACATTTCCGTACCTCCTGTACTGACATTAACTTACTTCAAAAACTGCTTAAGTTCCCCCCCCACCCCATTAGAGAACCGGCATCAGGTGCCGTCAAGGGCCTGTCACAACAATGCTGGGAAGCTAACCAGGTACGGCAGCCTAGGCGGGAGGGCTGTGCCGGAGGTTCCTCCTCTGCAGAGGAAGAGCGGCATGCAGCTGGCTTCGCCACGGAAGACGAGGGCTCGGCGGCAGCTCGCCCCCCCCCCCCGGCCGCCCTCCCGCCGGCCCGGCTTCGGGGGAGGGGCTGACAACCTGGCTGGCCCGGACGGTGTGCCGGGCAGGGCCATATTCGCCTTCGCGGGTCCGCACAGCACACGAAGCGAGGCGGACGAGCGGGGCGCCGCAGCGGACCCCGGCCGGCGAAGGCGGGGCTGGTGGCCGGCGGGCTGCTGCGGAGACCAGCCCCGGGCCATTCGGCCGCGCAGCCCGCGGCGCCACCGCAGCCAGGGCTACCTCCGGGCTAGGGCACGCCCGCCCCTCGCCCGTCGTACAAGCGCACAAGCAGTTACCGGGCCGCCGCGAGCGCGCCCCCGAGCCTTCCCGCCGTTACCTCCGGCCGGGGGCGCGCACGCGCGTCTCCGCCGACCCGACGTCCAGCCTCCGCTGTCTCCACGTTCGTCCCGCCCACTGCCCGCTCGCTTTTGAATCGAAGCTGCGTCCTCCCAGACCTCCCCTCCGCGCAAACAAATGGGCTCACCCACATCCGGGAGTCGGAGAGAAAAGGGCTTGGGTCACGTGATGCTGAGGGTGGGGTCTGGTAGAAGCGGGTGCGGCGCTGGGTCCCGCGCGGGTAAGACTTTCTTGCGCCCCTAGTCTGGAGGGACGCCGACGCGTTGCTTCCTCAGCGTCGCCCTTTCCCCATTCCCGTGGGTGGAGGCCGATGGCTTCACTTCATCCTCACAATCACTTTCCCCGGTGCACGCCGTGGGCGGGTGGAAAGGCACTTCCGTGGCGGTTCTGGGCCTCCCCCGCTTCCACATTTGGTGTATCCATCTTGGAGCCGGAAGCCGGGACTGTTGAGCCGCCCCACGCTTCTTACGGATGGTGGTGGCCTGCGAGGGTCATTTCTAGTAAGGGCGAAAAGGCCGTCCCACTTAGATCTTGTTAATTACCTGTTCCCAGAGCGATAAAGTGCAATGATGAGATAAAACGTGTCCCTGCTCCGGGGATCGGACGCACCGAGGGTCTGGGAAAACCATGTAATGAGCAGTGTGACAAGCTCCTGCGGGACACGACCTGGGAGCCAAGTTTTTTAGACTGACTAGGGGTTAGCTGGAAACAAAGGGATTGTAAAGAGCGTTCCAGGCATTGGGACTGTCAAATGTGTAAGAAAAGTTTGCTCAGGAAGGTAGTAGTGGTTCATTCTGTCGAGTGTGGCAAGTGCTTGGGACAGCGGGCCTTGTGTGGGACATTGCGTATCTACGATGCTTTCCTCTCTTCCAGCCCCTGAAGAGTGAAGGCACATTAGCGTCTGACTCTGGAAATGGGATGTTGACCAGATGAGCTGATCCCAGTGTTGAGTTTGGAAGGAAAAGTAGGCGTTAGTGATGGGGGAAAAAAGGCTTTTACGTGCAAAGTCTGGGAAGTGTGGCAGGGTTAGTGGTGTTTCCAAGAGGGACGGCTAAAAAAAGATTGAGGCGAAATTTGGGAAAGATGTGCTGAGTCTTGCTGCAAAATTTACACATATTAATTGGAGACAAGGATACCTGGCAAACTGTTGGAAAGACTACCTAACCTGTTAGGTGGATCCTAAGGACAAGAAGGAAACATTCAAGGGCAGAATGCCTGCTAAAGGTAGAGTGATTTGAAAAACACTTCACAGAAAGTCACACAATCTGTGTGTGACTGGGAAAATTAACTAGTTCTGATCAACTAGAGAAATGAGGGTATCCCAGGGGACAGCAGCAAGGGCAAAGGAATGGCAGCAGGAAAAGGGGCTCTTACGGGACAGGGATTCCAAAAATGTAACTGGAACTGTATGTAAATTTCCTAAAGTCAATATCCTTATACTTGCTTTGAGTTATCTACTGGGTAGTACTGAATTAATTCTTGAGTGAAACATCAAGGCTTCATCTGTTTCACTGAAGACAGAACTAGCTGGATACCTTCTGCTTCAGTTTTGCCTGGATCTTTACCATGAGGTCAAAAACTCTTATCCCACCCAACTTGTGTAATTACTACCTAGGCATTAGGGCTATCTTGCAATCATGCTGTTGGGGACAAGCACAGACCTGTCTGAAGGAGTTGGAGTCCACCCCGAAAGATTGTTCCTTGTGTGAATGTTCATAGCCTCAGAAACTAGGAGTGACCGGAAGTGCCTTCGGTGCCATTGGCTTCCAGGCCATCAGGATGGCTACTTTGTGGCAGGAAGCACAGTAGGGTGATAACCCATAATGAAGGAGCAGAGCCCAAACTTGGAAACAGGGAAACCAGAGGTTTTCTCCATGCTGGCTGCAGCTGTTTAGGAGAAAAATGGAGAATCAGCTATGGCCAAGGAGCTAAGTAACATCTTGACCACTTGGTCCAGGCATTGAAGGGAGTATAGCATTAAAAAATCAGGAAGGAACCCCAAAGGAAAGCAGAAATGGGCAGCATGGGGTCCTGCTACTCTTGTTCACCTGGTGGTGCTCCTTTCAGAACTCTGGTTGGGCACTGTTTTAAGAAGGGAGGCAGTTTTCCTTTACAAACTCAGCTGAGGATTTCTGTCAGATCTGTAGTTGGTTACTTTGTGTGGCCCAGTTCAGTATCTCAGTGTGTTCATTTAGCTCCTGTGCCTAAGGATGCTAATATTAGAGCCAAGGCAGGTGGAGACTTGTAGAAATATTTCAGGAAAAAGCTAAAGGGGACAGAGAGGAGATTTGGTTATGAATCAGGGATTCATCAAAGGCATCCCGAACAGGGAAAGGTGAACATGCATATTAGGAGAGAAAAGCTACATTCTAGATATACCGTGGCCTTGTACACAAGGTCACACTGTCACACTGGTCTGTCAACTGAGCTATATCTGATTTCTGTCCTATATATGCTATAAAGCATCCTTCAGCAGCGGGGAGGGCTGGGAGCGGGAGGCAGAATGGAGAGACTGTGATCTTATAAATAAGTTGTCACCTGACCCAAATGAGAAGATGAGTCTTTCCCATTTCCCAGGGTGATGTTACACCAAAAGACACATCCAGGCTAAAAAGCCTGGGGAGTCCTAGTGCTAGATTATATCATCCCTTCAGCCTTCATGTTTAAGAAGTCACCTCTTTGGCTTATAGATCTGACAAGATCAAAGCTGCAGGAGAATGGACAGTGAGGTACAGAGAGATGGAAGGATCTTGGATTTGATTGACGATGCCTGGCGAGAAGACAAGCTGCCGTATGAGGATGTTGCAATACCACTGGTAGGCTATAATCTGTGCCAGCGATGGTGGCTTAGACGTATGATCTGGAGTGTGCTAGTAGATGTAGGATATCAATGGACAAAGAAAACAGTAGGGCAAAGAAATGAAAGCTGTGGACTCCTCTAACTCTAGAAGACCCTGGATAGCTTGACCTTTTTATTTGTAGAGAAATGTGGTTCAGAGAGCTGATATGAGGAGTTCAGTTAGGGGTCACACCAGGACTGGAACCCAAGCCTTCTGAGCCACATTTTGTCCACTGCACCAAAGCTAGTAAACCAGATAATGAGACCTTAATGCACAAGATGGAGTGGAACACGAAGCAGTGGCATTTACTCTGTATTTCCTACTTGTCTACCTGTGGTTGATCGATTGACATCTTTAGAGACACACTCTTGAAATACACACCTATCCTAGGTTTCCTGGAAAATGTTTGAAAGACACCTGGCTTTTTTGCATTAAGACCAAAAGGGCCCTGTGATACTCTTTTCTTTCCTGATCTCTGGAGAACTGTCCTGCAAGGAGTTTGTTGAACCTCATGTAATAATAAATGATCTAAAAGTTTTTGCGTTTGTAAGGGCGCCTGCATGGCTCAGTTGATTAAGCGTTCGACTCTTGATTTTGGTTCAGGTCATGATCTCACAGTTCATAGAATCAAGTCCCATGTTGGGATTCTCTCTCTCCCTTGTACTCTGCCCCTCCCCCACTCACAAGCACTCTCTTGCTCTCAAATAAACATTTTAAAAAAATAAAACATAAAAGTTTTGCATTTATAAATGTTTATTTAAAATCCTATGTATGTCATAGAGGCCTAACAAAAAACAAAGAGAACAGGCTCTGGGAACTTTTTCTGTAGAGCACGCCAAGTGCCTTGAGAAGAGCTGTTAATGAAATACAGCTTACAAGTAGACTGCTGTTGACCAACAAATAAACTTAAGCTCACCTACATTTTCATTTAAGGTTAAGAGATGATAATATGTTCAATGAATAATACACATATTAAATAATAAGTCACAGCTTAGTTCAAGTTTAGAAAAATAGTCAAAAGAGAGTGCATAATGAGAATTATAGCTGTCACTTACTCAATACCAGTTTTATGCCTTGGACTGAGGTTGAGATTTCATGTATGTTATCTCTAACCCTTGAAACACCCTTGCAAGAGTAGTAGTGTTATCCCTATTTTACAGTAAGGAAATAGGATCAGAGAGGGGAACTTGTCCAAAGCCCGACAGCTGGTAAGTTGGGACTTCCTACCTAGGTCTGTGTGAAGGCTGCAGATCCTGTCTTATAAACTTTTGTTTTTTCATTCGACAAGCATTTTTTTGAAGCCTACTGTATGCCATAAGACTATGTGAACGTCAGATATAGTTCTTGCCCCTGGGGTGCTAGAGAGGCAACATACATAAATAATTACAGTAAGTGTTATAAATGGGTTGTAAACAGCTACATAGGATAGGAAGTGGCTGATTGCCCATTCGGCATCAGGAAGGGCTTTAGAGAGAATATAATATTTAGGCTGGTCATAAGGGAGGGCCAGAAATTTAGTGGGGATAGACAAGGGCACTCCAACAGAGGGGACAGAAGTTCAAAGGCTCAGAGTTTTGAAGGCTTGAGATGGTGAGACATTCACTGTGGATGGAGGAAATATTTGTCATCTAAGGTAGGCAGAAAAGATGGGCTTGGACCAGATTTTGAGAGGAGTATTTGATGCGATGCTTCAACCTCATTCTGAGGATAGCCAGGAATGAGTGGTCTTCAAAATAGAAATCTGCCATGCTCAAATTTGAGTTTTGGAAAATCAGTTCAGCAGTGTTGTTAGAGGATGTGTGACATGGAGAAGAGGGCAAATGACTGGGCAGAGGGACCAGTAAGGAAGTGATTGCAGTAGTGTATCAGCAGGGGAGGAGGGCCTGAACAAAGGCACGACACTGGAAGGGAGCTGGTTAATTCTGGACAGGCTCATGGCAGGATTTGGGGACCACTGCTGTTGAAGGGGTTGAGGGAGAGAAATTTCCATGCTAACATCCAGGCTGTAGCCTAGCCTGCTTGCGAATCTGTGTCTTTTCCTGTGTCTTGTGATTCTGAGGCAATGTGTGTACTGGTTAGCTTTTGTTGCTGCCTAACAAAACTCCCCCAAACAGAGTGGCTTGAAACAATAGCAGTTTATCTCATGATTTTGTGGCTGGGCTCAGAGGGTCTTCCAGTCCTTGCCAGCTTGATCCCTGCTGGATCTGCTTGTGCTCTGCAGTCAGCCAGCAGGCCAGCTGGAGGCTGGGTCATCGGGAGACTTGTCACATAATCTGGTAGGTAGCAGGTCGTCAGCTGGGATGGCGAGGTGCTTAGGCCCAAGTCTCATTATCCAGCAGACTAGCCTAGACTGCACATGGCTGTCTCAGGGTTCCAAGAGCAGCAGGAGACCCAACGGTGAGGCTGCCTGGAGCTCAGGCTGACAGTGAGCCCACTGACACTGCAGCTGCTCTGTGTTAGCCAAAGTAAGGCACTTGGCCAGTCCCAACCTGAAACTGGGGAAAGAGGACTCTGCCTTTTCATAGGAGTAGCTGCCAAGAATCGAGGCCATTTTGCAGTATACCATATAATTGATGGTTGGGTTTATGATACCTTAGGGTACTGTGCATTTGTTTTCCAAGCACATACGCTTTTTTTTTTTTTTTTAACCTTGGCATTCATTGCAAGAGACAGTAGTGACCAAATGAAAGACACTTTTTCAGAACATATACCACGGATAAGGTGAAATTAAGTAAAGTTGCTTGTCTGCCAATCACATAATTCATTAGCAAAGGACTTGTTCATGCTTTGTCAGCTATAAATAATTACTGGAAACAAACTTTCTCTTTAAGTTTGAATGTATCATTGTGTTACAGTAAATGATAGTTCTTTGCAGTTTGTACAGATGTGTTTGAATCTCAGTATTATGTTGTATGTTGTAAAACAAGATGTATGTGGTTCAGATAACACTCGTACAAACTGTAAGTAAATCATTTTATATATATTGAATTTTTTTATTTTATTTTTACAAATTTTTAAAAATGTTTTTATTTATTTTTGAGACAAAGAGAGACACAGAGCATGAGCAGGGGAGGGGCAGAGATGGGGGGAGACACAGAATCTGAAGCAGGTTCCAGGCTCTGAGCTGTCAGCACAGAGCCCGACGCAGGGCTCAAACTCATGGATGGTGAGACCATGACCTGAGCTGGTCGGGTGCTCAACCGACTGAGCCACCCAGGGGCCCCACTATTTTGATTAATTTTAAAGGATAAAAACATTACTATATTCATATACTGCAAACTGGAATTCAGTGGGAAATCCTAAGTCTCAGTATTGGGTAACACTTTGCTGCCCCCCCTCAAAAGGTGTAAATTCAGGTAATTAAAAAGACATATATTGGTGTCAGTGAACTCTGGTACAAAGCAAAATCCTGGTAGTAATAAATTTAAATTTAAACTACAAGGAAACTATCAAAAGTTCTCAACACATACAAAAATATGGTTAACTAACTATGTGAGGTGATGGATGTGTTAACTAACCTTATTTCAATAATCATTTCATAATACATACATGTATCAAATCATCATGTCATATGCCTCAAACTTATACAGTGTCACATGTAAATTAAATCTCATGCTGAAAAATCTATATGTCAGATTCTGTACTAAGTGTGGCCCATGATTTACCATTCTAAGAAAATTGCTGGCCGGATATGAACTGGTCATTTGCAGGATTTATGTTGCTATGCTCCATCACTAGAGGGAAGTCTCACCTATCATGTTACATTTTCAGTGCTTGCCACTTAATAATAATACGAGCATGTTGGGGACAGGATAGTTTGTTTTGTTTTATCTTAATACATTTCTTGTGCTTAAGGAATATTCCAGCAAATGTGGTATTCTATTAAAGCAGCCTCCCCAGAAAAGAGTCAGTAGGGGGTCTTTTCAGTGATCCTAGCCACTAGTAATAACAGCAGCTATTTCTTGAGCATTGGATGGCCCCCACAGTGGTGAGCACTTGATCTCATTTACTTAATCTCATTTGGTCTTCATAGCTATCCTATGAGGTGATGGCTCCTTTTTCCTCCCATTGCCAAAGAGAAAACAAAGGCTCCAGGAGTCTGAATACCTTGCCCAGGTAACCCAGCAAAGGGTGGAATTGTGGGCTTGGATCCCAGTGGCTTCCAAAAGCCTGTGCTCTCATCCTTCTGCCACCACTGCCTCTTGCACAAGCGCCAGAGTCGTGGTGCTGCCATTCCCTACTACAGACATCAGGGCACATGTGAGCGATACATGTGATATTTCCTCACGTTTTTTTATCCTAGTTCTTTCTTTACGATACATTTCTGTCAATTATGCTGCCTGTTTCTAAGAACTCACAGGTTTTAATTCTAAGTACTCTTGAGTTTTAAGGGGCTTATTAATGCAGAGTATACCAGCGTTCTGAATGTCCATTGTACCGTTTCAGAATGAGCTTCCTGAACCGGAACAGGACAACGGTGGCACCACAGAATCTGTTAAAGAGCAAGAAATGAAGTGGACCGACTTGGCCTTACAGTACCTCCATGAGAACGTTCCCCCTGTAGGAAACTAACACCTGGCTCCCTTTGCATGGATGGATTTTTTTTAGAATACATAGGGGCACTAAGGTAGCTCAGTGGTTAAACATCCAACTCTTGATTTCAGCTTAGGTCATGATCTCACCGTTTTTGAGATAGAGCTTTGTATCGGACTCCATGCTAACGGTGTGGAGTCTGCTTGGGATTCTTTCCCTCTCTCTCTGCCTCTTCCCCAGGTGCACACATGCACGTGCGCTCTCTCTCTCTAAAATAAATAAAAATTTTAAAAATTAAAAACTACATATTTTCTTTCATTCTCCTAATTCAGATCTTGAAGTGATAAAGCTACACTCAAAAATGTACACCCACTTAGTTTGTGGAAGCAAAGTGCAATGTGAAAATACTTAACAGAATGAGAAACAGATTTCTCAGGAATGCAGAATATTTGGCCCTTGAACCGAAAGTTCTTCATTCACTAGCTTGTGTTTGAATGTAAGTGGTTCAACATTTGCCTTTAACTCTGATTTTGCTCTACTCAGAGTTTAACACATGCCAACTACTTACACGTGTCCTGTGACACAGGTGATTAAAAACACAAGAGGGATGGGCAAAGACAGGAAGCCAGACGTAAGGAGAGTGTTAACTTGTCCTGTGCCTCCCTCTGAGAGGCAGTCTGAGCAATGGCCTGTAGCACCTGCAGGTGGAACGCGTGTCTAGATGATCCAATTGGCTGATTGGTGGGATTCCTAAGATTCCCCATGGCATTTTCAAACTTTGGGTAAGTTTATAGATTAAAGGTTATCTGGCAGGTATCTCTGCTCTCCCTACTAGTTAACTTGGTGCCACTGGAAAGGACCTTTGGCAAACCGGACCACTAGTGTTACCCAGTAACAAGATTTCATATTTTCTAAGAGTCCTTTCAGATACAATGGAAACACCACAAAGTCCATGTTCAGCTACACTTTTGTATAAGAACCCATGTTGTGAGAAACATATCCATGGACATTTATCTCCTGTCATTATGCTTCTGTTGAGTGGTGTTTCTTATTTTCTTACCCAGGTTGTGAACTGTAGAAAGAGCCCCTGGCTTATATTTCTGTATCCCTCTTTCAAAAACTAGAAACACTAGGGGCGCCTGGGTGGCCCACTTGGTTAAGCGTCCAACTCTGGCACAGGTCATGATCTCACAGTTCATGGGTTCAAGCCCCACACTGGGCTCTGTGCTGATGGCTTAGAGCCAGAGCCTGCTTTGGATTCTATGTGTCTCTGTCTGCCACTCACCCACTTACACTCTGTCTCTCAAAAACAAATAAATGTTTAAAAAAAAGTCTCTCATCTTTTTTTATGGGGTCTTTCTGTTTACCTAGCTTTTAGGAAGAAATATGTCAGAAATGGCTCTAGGGTTTCCATCAGAAACAGTTGTAGCAACTCTCCTGTAATCCAAATACATCCAGGCTAATTCCCTGTGCATCAGTGTCTTGCCTAGAAGTCTTTCATCTCAGAATAAAGACCCCAAGTCATCGGTCTGTCAATAATGAAAGACAACCCAATAGAAAAGAGAATTATAATGTTTAGAAAAAAATTATACTAAGAGAAAAGTTTTTCAAAAACTTGGAAGTACTTAGACTGCCACAGTTCTTCCAGATTCTAATTAAAAGGGTTATACTATAACTCTACTTGAGGTATGTGATACCGAAGACACTGCCATCTAGGAACCCCGCGGATGTTCATAGGAATCCAGCTTTTCCCGGGAATGCTGGTAGGCCAGTAAAACAAGAAAGCTGTCTTGATTTCCATTGAATCAGATTGTGATGCCTGTAAAATAGAGAGCTGTTGATTTATCTGCTTGACCTCTACCCTCACCTGAGAGCTGTCTGCCAAGTTTGATCTGTGATGTGGTGCCAGAACTACGGGTCATTGTGTGGAGTTAGGTGACCAATCCAGAGCCCATCAGATTGTCACCTGCAGCTCTGGAATCTGCCTATCTAGGACTGGCTTGAGGAAGATGGCCACAAGAGATGCTAGGTGGCTGCTGTAGGTTGGCTTTTCAAGCAAATATACCAGAACACCTGAACAGGAAAGTCTGGGAGTGCCTGAATGGCTCAGTTGGTTAAGCTCAGGTCATGATCTCACAGTCCGTGAGTTCAAGCCCCCACTGGACTCTACTGACAGCTCAGAGCCTGGAGCCTGCTTCGGATTCTGTGTCTCCCTCTCTCTCTGCCCCTCCCCTGCTCATGCTCTGTCTCTGCCTCTCAAAAATAATAAATAAGCATTAAAAAATTAAAAAAAAAAGGGGGAAAGTCTGCAGAGCAAGGCCTGAGAGGCTATGTTCGTGTGGCTTTCCAGTTCAAATCAGTGCATTGCTCTCTTCTGTAAAAGGGACCTCACGTGGCTCCTGCCTTTTTTAGTGAGGGAAACAAGCATTAAACCAAGAGTTATACAAATCTATGCTTTTAAATTGTGACATGCTAGGAAGGGAGAAAAGGATGTCACTTAGGCTGGGTACCTAGAAGCAAAGCCTGAGGCACAGTTTCTTGTGTAGGGGATCTACTGAGGTTGTGATATCAGGAGGGGCTCGAGAGGGAAACAGGATAGAGCAGAGGAAAAAGCTGAGCAAAGATACAGCCTCACGCTTCAGTCTAGCCTCAGCCAGGTTCCACAGGTGCTATGCAATGTGAAGTCACCAAGAGTTTTCCCACTTTGAGGCAAGGGGCTGGGCCTTTGTATTCAATGGGCAGTGTGCAGTCATTGGTCTTGCCCCTCCCACCATCCCCCAGGGAGGGCATAACCCAGGCGTTGCTGGGGGACAAGGCTCTCCAGAGTACATGCCGCCATGAGCTCTTGGCATCCAACACAGAGCAAGTAGTCAGAGAATGGGTGCACAGACAGACCAGGGAAAGGGGATCTGGGCCCCAATAGCAACTACTACAGGGTATAGAGAGTGGGACTGGGGGGACCTGACTTAGATTAGATAATCACGGTGTGACATTGTGACAAGTAGCTTTTATAGCACGTAACTTCAAATATTAATTTTGTTTATGAATTTTTCCTACTCCAAGTAAGTGGTTGCTTTGTGCTTGCTGTTTCAAACAGAGGACAGGTGTGTCCAAAAATAACCCTACCCCTAGTTTTGGATGCAGTGGAGAGGGGGAGGAGGAGCCTCTCAAGAGTAGTGGAGGAAGGCTGTGCCCCAGTCATTGGTTGGACCCAGTGAGATGAACTTCAGAGGTTCATTGTTTTGAGGTGTCTTCCAGCCTAGGCAAAACCCCAAGCACTGAAGCCACCTCCTTCCAGGGCCCCTCAGAATTGGCTATGAGGATAGCAGCAGTGACCCAGATGGGCTTAAGAGTAGAGGTCCTCACCCACTTTTGAGGTCATTCATGAACATCCCAAATGCTTGTGAGACCTTAAAAGGAAGAAAGGACACCCTAATGACCACAGATATAATTTCTGCTGTAGCACAGCAGAATGAGACCAAAAAGACTCAATTTGCTCTGGAGAAAATAAGAAAGTGTGCAATTAATGTACTCACCTTGAGTTTAGAGACAAGACCTGAAGGGTGGGAAAGAGTAGGACGGGGGGTGGAATTTGAGGGAGGAGGAGCTATGGCAGGGAGAGTGAATTGCATAAAGCCCAAAGGTGAGACTGGCATTACAATCAAGGCTGGCAGATACAGAGAAAGACAGATACCATATGTTTTCACTCTTATGTGGATCCTGAGAAACTTAACAGAAACCTATGGGGGAGGGGAAGGAAAAAAAAAAGAGGTTAGAGTGGGAGAGAGCCAAAGCATAAGAGACTCTTAAAAACTGAGAACAAACTGAGGGTTGATGGGGGGTGGGAGGGAGGGGAGGGTGGGTGATGGGTATTGAGGAGGGCACCTTTTGGGATGAGCACTGGGTATTGTATGGAAACCAATTTGACAATAAATTCCATATATTGAAAACAAAAACAAAACAAAACAAAACAAAAAAACACTCAAGACTGGCAGGTAAGCTGGGGGGAGGGCTGGGAGAGCAGCCTCAATCAGATCTTATTTTGTCAAACAGAAGTTACTCTAGGTTTGACCCTCAACAAAGTAGGGATAGATGGAACATACCTCAACATCATAAAGGCCATATACGAAAGACCCACAGCTGATATCATTCTCAATAGGGAAAAACTGAGAGCCTTTCCCCTACAGGCAGGAACAAGACAGGGAAGGCCACTCTCACCATTACCATTTAACACAGTACTGGAAGTCTTAGCCTTAGTAATCAGACAACACAAAGAAATAAAAGACATCCTAATTGGCAAACGTTCACTATTTGCCAATTTCAGGAGAAAACCTGAAAGACTCCACCAAAAAATTGCTAGAATACAGGAATTCAGCAAAACTGAGGATACAAAATCAGCACAGAAATCTGTTGCATTTCTATATACTAAAAACAAATCAGCAGAAAAAGAAATCAAGGAATTGACCCCATTTACAATTTTACCAAAAACAATAAAATACCTAGGAATAAACCTAACCAAAGCAGTAAAAGATCTGTACCCTGAACACTATAGGAAAATTATGAAAGAAATTGAAGAAGACACAAAAAAATGGAAAAGCACTCCAGGCTCATGGATTGGAAGAACAAACATAGTTAAAATGTCTATCCTACCAAAAGCAATCTACACATTTAATGCAATCCCCATCAAAATACCACCAGCATTTTTCACAGAGCTAAAACAAACAACCCTAACATTTGTAATGGACCAGAAAAGACCCCAAATAGTCAAAGCAATCCTGAAAAAGGAAACCAAAACTGGAGGCATCACAATTCCAGATTTCAAACTACATTATAAAGCTTTAGTGATCAAGACAGTATGGCATTGGCATAAAAACAGACACATAGATCAATGGAACAGAATAGAAAACCCAGAAATGGACCCACAACTATATGGTCAACTAGTCTTTGACAAAGCAGGAAAGAATATCCAATGGAAAAAAGAAAGTCTCCTTCTTTGCTCTTCTGCGTGTTGCTGGGAACACTGGACAGCAACATGCAGAAGAATGAAACTAGGCCAATTTCTTATGCCATACACAATAATAAATTCAAAATGGATGAAAGACCTAAATGTGAAACAGGAAACCATCAAAATCTTAGAGAACACAGGCAGCAACCTCTTTGACCTCGACCGCAGCAACTTGTTACTACACATGTCTCCGGAGGCAAGGGAAACAAAAGCAAAAATGAACTATTGAGACCTCATCAAGATAAAAAGCTTTTGCACAGCAAAGGAAACAATAAAACTAAAAGGCAACTGACAGAATGGGAAAATAGTTTCCAAATGATATATCTGATAAAGGGTTAACATCCAAAATCTATAAAGAACTTATCAAACTCAACACCCTAAAACCAAATAATCCAGTCAAGAAATGGGCAGAAGACATGAATAGACAGACACTTTTCCAAAGA
Organism: Lynx canadensis; assembly: GCF_007474595.2. Classification (NCBI taxonomy): domain Eukaryota; kingdom Metazoa; phylum Chordata; class Mammalia; order Carnivora; family Felidae; genus Lynx; species Lynx canadensis. Next base: position 30,437,109 of record NC_044311.2, on the reverse strand, counting down.
AGACATCCAGATGGCAAAAAGACACATGAAAAGATACTCAACATTACTCATCATCAGGAAAATACAAATCAAAACCACAATGAGATACCACCTCACACCTGTAAGAGTGGCTAAAATTAACAACACAGGAAACAACAGATGTTGGCAAGGATGCGGAGAAAGGAGAACATTTTTGCACTGCTGGTGGCAATGCAAATTGGTGCAGCCACTCTGGAAAAAATTGTGGAGGTTCCTTAAAAAACTGAAAATAGAACTACTAAGGCTAAATCTTAGACTTACAAGTCTTATAAGTCTTAGCCTTAGATCCAGCAACTACACTACTAAGTATTTATCCAAAGGATACAAAAATACTGATTCAAAGAGGTATGTGCCCCCTGATGTTTACAGCAGCATTGTCAACAATAGCCAAAGTATGGAAAGAGCCCAAATGTCCATCGACTGATGAATGGATAAAGATGCGGTATATATATACAATGGAATACTACCCAGTAACTTAAAAGAATGATATCTTTCCATTTGCAACCATGTGGATGGAGCTAGAGTGTATTATGCTAAGAGAAATACATCAAAGAAAGACAAATACCATATGATTTCACTTCATCTGTGGATTTTAAGAAACAAAAACAGGAACATATGGGGGGGGAAGAAGAGAGAGGGAAACAAAGAACAAGAGACTCTTAAATACAGAGAACAGAGAGTTGACGGAGGGAGGTGGTGGGAGAAGGGCTAGATGGGTGATGGGTGCTCAGGAGGGCACTTGTTATGAGCACTGGGTGTTGTATGAAAGTGATGGATCACTGAAGTCTACTCCTGAAGCTAATATTGCACTACATGTTAACTAACTAGAATTTAAATAAAACTTTGAAAAGAAAAAAAAGAACTTACTCTGGATTTGAGCAGGTGAGAACAGAGGTGGAATGACAGAAGAGCTTTGCATTGGCTCGAGAGCGAGATGACAGTGGCTTGAGCTAACAAGGTGGAGGTGGTATTAGACCAGGGTTATCTCTTAGAGGGAGAACTGTCCAGATGGGCCCAGTGAGAGGTGTATTTCATGACACCAGCACCCCAAGCATGGTTGTGGGGTTCAAAAGAGACTAGAGTGCCCAGTGTGAGCACTGGCATCATGACCCAGGGGTGAATCCTCTGAACCAGACACAGGGCTCCAGATGCAGCCTCCGCCCCCCGGGAAGGTAGTATCTGTGTCCAGGAGCTGCCCATCCTTTGAAGCCCACTTAGACCCACTTCTTAACAATAGAGTAACAATCAACGACAGCCACAGTTAAACTGAGCACTTCTGAGTGCTTCAGGCACAAGATCTCTAGCCCTCACATCCACTTTTGAAGGTGAATATTATTGTACTCATGATCATGAGATGGCAACTCAAAATTGAACAACTTGTCTCAAGTTGAAGCCACCTGAGTAGTAAATGAATTGCAACCTAGGCTGGCTGATCTCCAAACCCATGTCCTCTCCCTGGACCATGTGGCCTCTCCTGTGAAATCTTCTGTGACCAGTCCTCTCTGAAATAGGCAGGAAATCCTATTGGGACACTTAGAACTTCAAAATGTTTACCTTGTTTCTATAATTGAGGTAAAAAAAAAAAAATTGTGAGGGACCCAGGAGCCATAAAACATTAAAAAATTCAACTTATTGCCACACCCGTATATAACTCCTATAACTCACAACTTTATCACTATGAGTCATACTGTTGTTTCTGGGTTTATACAAGGTTAATTCCCTAAAGGTGTGTTTTCAGATTTGGGGCGACCATAGTGAACAGCTTAATGTCAGTGCTATTTTCCCAGCAGGGGGCGCACAATTCTTTTGAGAAAGTCTGAATCGCAGGCAGGTCTTGGTAAAACAGGCTGAAGACACTGCATAAATGTGGTGTTTTGCTTGGAAGTGGTTCTGCAGGTCTTGGTTGCCCAGCATGCTGGGCAGGGGTTTGTGTGAATCCCTGGGATTCCGGGCGGCCACCCTGGGACTGGGCAGCTCACTTAGTGGGCTCCTCACTTGTGCTTTGTGGGGAGCCAAATAAGGGCACACGGAAGGTGAGGGCAGTTCAGAACTTTGATTACAGAAACAGGTAGCCAGAATCAGGAATTGTGCCAGCCTGTGGCCCCAACCCATACTTATAGTCAGGCTTGGGGACTTTCATTAAGCTATTTCCCAGCTCTCTGTGTTAAATTATTTGGAGAATTTAGGCATCGTTCTAGAATGATACATTAGGCTCTAGAAAAACTGCTTTCCAAAGTTCCTGTCCTGATTTGGCCATGTTTTATGCACAGTTAAATCTGTTCCCCAGTTCCTTGTCGTGCCACACCCTGTCAGTGAGCTCCTATAGAAAGTAGTGGAAGGGGGGGGAAGTGGCTGGCATGGAAAGGCAACTGGATGGTCTCTTGAGGAGACCTCACATCTTGTGGCCTTGGCCTCTGCACCTGGGCCAACCAGGACCCAGTTCATGGACATGCAGCCCATGTGGCAACACAGGGCTCACACTCAGAACAGCCTGTTGAGGCTGTCTTGAGATTCTTAACAATTATTGAACAAGGGGCCCCATAAATGACAATGATGGTCCTTAAAACTACGGCAGCCATCTATAGGGGTTCCATGTTGGACAGTGACCAACTGGACCCAGAAAATGCCCTCACATTTCTGGAAATGAGAATTCAAGAAACCAACTGTGTGCCTTCGGGCTATCAGAAAAGTAGGCTCATCCAGGAGAAGCAATGGGAGAAAAGCTGGGGCAGACCTCCAGGCATCCTGAAAGCTGTTCCTGTTCCTCATGAAAACCTACAGACCTATTGATGAAATTGTTTCCTGAGCTTGACTGAGTCCTCTGTCATTGTTGCCATCCTACCCATGGGGTAAGAGGGTAGATAAAGAAGCAGTACAAAGTACATTAAGAAAGGTTTTGTAGACAGTTGAGAGAACTTGAAGCAAGGTTATCACCCAATCCCAGGGCATGTCTGTGCCTAAATCTTATCTGGCTTTTGGCCAAATACTATATGAACTTACACTCCATTGCCCTAGCTGTCTCAGAATAGAGCCCCTGACTGAAATAAGATATGAGAGCACAATTACAGAGCTGAGAACAATGGTCAACACACAAGTTCATGAAGGGCTTCTGCCTGGGTTTTTATTTCAGTTTACCTTATTGTGTTGAACCATACCAAAAAAAATCTGTTTTGGGGGCACCCTAGGTGGCTCAGTTGGTTAAGCAGCTGACTCTTGGTTTTGGCTCGGGTCATAATCTCACAGTTTGTGACATTGAGTCCCATGTTGGGCTCTATGCTGACAGCACAGAGCCTGCTTAGGATTCTCTCTGTCTCTCTCTCTCTCTGCCCCTCCACCCTCTCTCAAAATAAATAAACTTTTTTAAAAAGCTGTTTTTATAGGTCAAAAATAGGCACACTTTCCTGGGGTTTTTTTGCTAATTTTATTCTTACCTAGAGCCAGTTGCACACATATATACACACAACACACACTGGATATGATGAGGGGAGGCAGGAGCTGGCAAAGGGTGGAGAATTTGAAAACAACCAAGTGACTCCAAAGGAAGTGAGGGTGGTTGATGTATAAACCCATCCCAGTTACTCCATGCCTTCCCTGATGACTCAGATCCCCTTTATCCTGGGGCCACCACCCAAGGGCAAAGGGGGTTTTCCTCCACCCACGCCATGATCTTGCTTCCACTCTCTTGGCATCTCTGCCCATGCTTCCTGCCCTGTCCTCTTAGTCTCAAGCAGTCTCCCTGCCCCTACCACCAAGCACGCGGACTGGTACTCACTCTCACTGGCACACCATCTAACTATGAGGGACTTCTTGAGGAAAAGAGAGGAGGCAGCATCCCTGCCTCTCTGCCAGTGGGGATGCCCTAACTCCTATCATCAGCTAGGACCCCATATGGCCTCCCCCAGCTCAGCCCAGACAGATGGGGACGTGGGCTGTCCTGGGGAGGCCCTTCTCTCCAGTCCCATCTTTCTGGCTCTTGTGTTCCCCCTTGCTCTCCTCCCATCTTCTCTGGCTCTCAGCTCTCAGGGCTGTGTGGATGCTGAGAGTTACTCCTTCCCCTCCACTCACAGCTCCTGCTCACCCAGGGCTGCCCTCTGGGAGATGAGGCGCTCACGAATCTGAGTTCTCAGCCCAGGAGGACAGGGAGCAGTGGCTCCAGTTATACACAAGAAAAATGAGCCCAGTCTGGGTCACAGAGCCCACGGACTGCTACCTGCCTCTCATCTCACCCAGTTTCCCGCTTTCTCTCAGTTAACCAAGCAGGCAAGACTCCTCTGTGCATGTGTCTTTCCTCTCCTTCTTGCTTTTTTGCTCTTATTTAAGCACTTATCTAAACATCTTCCTCCACGTTAGACTTCTTTCATGCTACAAATACCTTTAAAGTAGAACACATGTCAGGCTTGCACCTTGTGTATTTTACATAAGTTACTTACTTGAAATGACATGTAAGGAAACCATATACAGGCTGCTGCAAAATATAACAGCTAAAAGTACAGACTTTGGAGGCAGAAAAATATAGGCTCAGAACCCAGCGTAGCATGCACCAGCTACTTGTTCCCAAACAAGTCATTTACCTTTCTGAACCTGCTTTTGGATCAGAGATAGGGTTGACAATACTGCTCACATGATAGGCTTATTGGGGTACCAAATGAGCCAACACAAGTAAAGCACTCAGAACAGTTTCTGGCATATGGTGAGCACTTGAAAAACATTAGCTATTGTGGGTTTTCAACAAAGTAAAACATTTAAGCATTTCAAAGGAATTCTACATTGATACTCTGAAGTCAAGCAAAGAATAGTTTTATTGTGTAAATAATCATTCCCAAAATAGTCCTCGGGAATTAAAAATTTTGCATGGTAGGAACAGCAGTGACTTAGGAGGCTGAAGGTCTAGATTCAAGTTCTAGCTCCACCACTTACTGACTGTGTGGCCAGGAGCCTGTGTGGCAGCCTTTCTGAGCCTATATCCCAGGGGTTGGGAGTGAAATAAGTACAGTGTACTCAAAACTGCGGTGTAGTTATAAAACAATATATAGTTAAGTTAGATATCATAATTTATTTACTCTGTAAAGTTTTAACTGAGGCTCAAACTCGTGTTTCATGCAACCCCTTAATGCTAATTTAAATATAATACATGTGCATGTGGGCATATCTGTATGCGAATTTGCATAAACATGTTTTTTAAAGTCTGGAAGGAAAGGCAGCCAATTTTTGGCAGTCATTGTGTCTAAGGACAAGGTCAGACTGACCAAGAAGGAAACTGTCATATCTAACATTACTTCCTGAAAAAGTGGTGAGATTATGGGTAATTTTTAAAAACTAATAATGTAGATACTGTGAACATCAGAATAGCATTGTTTAAAAAATATTCTCACTGATTTTGAATGTACATCTCGGGTCTGTGTTAAAACCTGCATCAGCATTCAGTAACTTTCATTCTGCTGACATTCCGCAGGAGCGCCAGCTCTATGCAAAGCACTCTAGGAGATGCCAAGGTGGATCAGATGTGGGAGTCTACCTGAGATTACAACATAGTAGACCAGAGAAAACACTTATGCCAAGGGCAATAATCTAAGAAGAAAAGTGGTCAGTGTGCCTGGTACACTATAAGTGCTCACTAAATACCTACTGGATAGATGGATGGATGGATGTATGGATGGATGGACGGACGGATGGATAAATGGGTATAGAAAAAATGCCTTGGAAGAGGGGAATCAGAAGAGGAATAATTAGGGCTCCCGGCTGACTCAGTCAGTGAAGCATGCGACTCTTGATCTTGGGGTTGTGAGTTTGAGCTCCCCCATTAGGTAGGGATTACATTTTTTTAAAAAAGGAAAAGGAATAATCTAGAGCTATGGGGATTTAGGAAAGCTTTATGGAAAAGATAGCTTTTGAAAGTCTAGATTTAGACATCTAGAGATGAGAGGCAAAGTTGGCAAAGGGCGTTATGGTAATGATATCCTGTCATTTCTGTTTCAGGCCCAGTGTTTTTTTCCCTCTCTTCCTTCCTTCTCACTGAGAGTAGAGCTGGTATGTTTGGAAACAGGTGGGAGGTTTTCTTGGCAGTCACGACGACCGGGATGATGGGGAAGTGGGTGTCAGAGAACACTGCTGCATTTAGTGGTAGGTTGGCCAGGGCTGTTAAATATATTGCAATAAAGAATTGTGACACCGATGGTGATCACACTGAGAAATACCAGTAAGTAAGAGAAGTATCATAAAGAAATTATTACAGTGTCACAGAGGAAGTGCTGACACAGATATCTACACATGTTTTCTGTTTTTGTTGGCCAAATCAAATCATATGACCTCCCTTCTAGGGAAGAAGCAGGGAAATCATACTGGAAAGGCCCATAGGGGTTGCTGAACAGAGAGCCTCTTAACAGAGATTAGACCTTGGTCCCAAGGAAAAGGAGACACAATCAGGTTTTTGACCAGAGGAATGATCTTGTCATATCTGTGCTTTAGAAATGCCAACCCCCCGGGGTGCCTGGGTGGCGCAGTCGGTTAAGCATCCGACTTCAGCCAGGTCACGATCTCGCGGTCCGTGAGTTCGAGCCCCGCGTCAGGCTCTGGGCTGATGGCTCGGAGCCTGGAGTCTGTTTCCGATTCTGTGTCTCCCTCTCTCTGCCCCTCCCCTGTTCATGCTCTGTCTCTCTCTGTCCCAAAAATAAATAAACGTTGAAAAAAAAATTAAAAAAAAAAAAAGAAATGCCAACCCCCTATTTTTAAAGAGAACTAAAATGTGAAATGATAACAAGTTAATTTTTTCAAAGCTTTACACTGCCTTGTTCTGCATCAGAGAAAGCTAAGAGCTCATTCTATATTTTACAAACTCCTCCAGATTTAAAGTATGATAAAAAAAATTTATTCAACAAATTATGCTGGGACAATCTGGGTAAACAAAAACAAAACTAAGATAGATCCCTACCTCAAACCACATATTCAAGATGGTTTAAAGAATTAAACCTAAGAAAATTTTAAAGATGTTAGGAGGAAATGTAGTTAAATACTTTAGGAAACTTGAGGCAGGGAGGCCTTCCTAAGTAAAAACCGAAGAACCATAAAGTACAAAATAGAGAAGCTCAACATTTCTACATAACAAAAAAGGTAAAAGAGTAGAAGCTGGTTTTAACATACATAACAGACAAAAGATTCTTTTCCAGATAGCCTACCAAGCTTAGGCTTTGTATAAATTAATAAGAAAAAGATAACCCCAAATGACAAACGGGCACTAGGTATAACCAGGCAATTCGCAGAAAAAAAAAAAAGATATGAAACATGAAAATAGGATTATGGCCAATATTTCAGATTGATTCACTCAACTCCATGCCTACTACCTTGTAGCTTGCTGCATCCTGGAGCCTAAAAAGCTAATGCCTACAATTCCCAGGCTCCCTTAGAGCTGAGCTTCTAAATGTAATCAGGCTTCCCCTGGCCATAGATACCCTCAAGAGACTGACTGACTCTCATGACACTCGGGGTTAAGTGAGGTGCTTATTTTTTGCTTGGTTTGCTTTTTTTTTTTTTTTTTCCTGCATCAACAGAGCAGCAATCTCACTGTCTAGATGTAGTCTCCAGCTCCATAGATACTGTGGACAGGATGTAAGGTATCCACAATGCAGCTGGGGCAGCGTGGTCCTGGATACCAGGTATGTCTGAGGCCTCCAGGCTTCCAGATTACCAAATTGGCAGTTGGGGCACAGCCTCCCGAATCCCAGTTTCCTGGTCATGGCAGAAGTAGAGGCTCCTCTGGCAGGTTGGTTCTGAGCTGGAGTTCTGGGGGTCAGTCCTACTTTTTCATCTGATCTCACAAACAGTAAGCATCTGATTCCATATTTTAAATCAAGCAGTTCCCGTACTCTCTTTCTACTGATCTTTCTACATAAACTAAGCAGACTGGCTGCTGTCATCTGCAGCTGAACTCTGACACA